>NC_060120.1:313953309-314599976 GCF_021461395.2 Schistocerca americana | reverse complement strand
GACGTGGTAGCTAATCATCTAGATCACTAGGAAAGATGCTCGCCATAGCTTTGTTCAAGGGACTACTGTTGATCTCTGATTTAACCGATCAAAGAAGTCGATTGCGTCAGTGGTTAAGAGGCAGCCTCAGAGCCATCCAGTTTCTGTGGTTCCACAATGAATCACTGCAGATTGATGCTGAAATAGTTCTGACGTAAGGTTATGATCTGGTTTCCGACTCTATTCTTGTTCGAAACGGTCTGGATGTGTGGCGCTTTTCTTGTGAGCTTGATGTTGATGGCACATTAAACTGTAACTGCCCATCATTCACGATTAAGATACATGGGAGATTGCATCCAGTCTTCCTTTTGTAAATTACAAGGTGACCTCAGAGTGGAAACTGATGGGTATTGAAAAAAATTCATGTTACGTTAACACATTTGAAGCACATTGTGGGTGAAAGAATATCCAATGGTAATTGATTGAGTTGAGAGCATGGTGGTGGTCAGTAGAGCCTGTTCAAATTACGATAAAAAAGCCATAAGGCACACAGCATTAACAAACATTTTATATGCATTGACGAGCCAAAACATTTGACCAACTGCTTAATAGCTTGCTTGTTTGTATTCGGAATGAAATACATCACTGATTCTGTGTATAGTGCATCCAAGAGTTTGCTGATAATTTTGGAGGTATGTTGCATTATATGTCTATGCACAAGTCACGCAATTCCCATAAATAACGGGGCACTCATTAACACACACAGTGATGTTGCCCGATAGTGACTCAGATGGGGTCCATAGGATTTACATCAGATGAATTTGATCACCAAGACACCAACATGAGTTCACTATATTGCCCCTCATATCACTGTAGCACATTTCTGGCCACGATACATGGACAGTTATACTGCTGAAAGATGACATTGCCTTTGGGGAAGACATAAAGCATGAAGGGATGCAGGTGGTTCACAGCTGTCAGCGTGTCTTCTAGAGATGGGTCGATTGCGAACTAGCGGGTCCAAAGGAACGGTTCATCAAGATGAACAGAATGAGCGATGAATGAACTCTAAGGAATGGTCTTTCATAGTTCACTTTGGTCGCGGCTTTCCACTTATAGTTCCCAGGAACGGGAAACAGTCGGTCTCGTTCCCGCAACTGCACGTCGACAGGTGTCGTTCGAGCCTTGGTCCCGCTCCCGTCGTTCTCGGTCGCAGCTTTCCACTCTCAGTTCCCGGGAACAGGAAACCTCAGCGGGATGGGGAATAGCATTTATTCCGTTCTGTGTCACTTTATCAGGAAAGATAGGTTGAATTCTTCAAAAACATCAAGCGAACACTGTCTTCCGCCCACCAATTAAGACACAGGCACTGCATGGTAATGTCAAGCATGATCTAGAACTACAGAAATCCGGAGTCTACCAGATGCACTCTGACTGGGTCATTGTTCATTCATTGTAGGCTCCATCACAGACGATGACCTGCAGGTCCACACATATTAACGCTATCGGTGCAGGTACTTAACTTAGCGCTCATGATAGCTGCTTCAGTTGTGCTGCTGCTGCCAGATGTGTAAATGCTGCTGGTGCCAATGCTGACGCTAATGAATTGGAAGTCGCTGCCGGTACCGGCGTTGCCGTGGCCGCTGTTGCCGCTCGCACTGCTGTCGAAGTCCCCGCTACTGCTGGCCAGTCCAGGCTGGAACTTCGTACGCCTCTATGTAGATTTCCTGTTTCTTGAAGTTCCAACTTCCCCACATCCAACTTCTGTTACCGATCCTCACGCGCGTGACTGCTACAAAATCTTATGCTTGGAGTCCCCCGCGCAAACTATCTATCATGCAATAAATTTAGGACCTGGGTCCAAGAATGTTGTAACGCATTAGAATTACAACTGCAATTCTGAAGAAATTAGATTCATTCAATCCTAAAGGGATTAATTCATATCGTGGACGAGCTCACCCTAGTTGTGATAGTACCCAACGGTTACTGCTAGTTCAGTGGCTCTTCAAAACCACATCTCATATGAGCAAAGTAGTTGTGTCTTTATCTGTGGTTACTCATTCTTTAAGTACATGGGCCTTGCACAGGTATATTTAAAATGAACTGCTCGATGTAGTCACACGGTCAAGACATGCGCGTCTCCTTTAATGCCCTGCAGCTAATTCGCTGCAAATAGTAAAATGTAGCTGTGATCCTGCAGTGAAATAGTGTATGCATGTGCTAGAATTGCATGTTAGTAAAGTACACAGAAATACAAAAAATAAGTTAGACGAATAATTTAATAACAAGGGTTCTATTGTATGTAAACAACAGAGAATTATGTTGAATAATGCTTATTCAAGAAAGGATATCTCAAATAAATGGGAAGTGGTCCTATGATATTCGTTTGAAATACAGACAAAAAATACCTTGATCGAATGCTGCCATTTTGCTTTGAGAATGGCAGCAAAATATTTAAACTAAATAGTCATCAAAGATAAGTGAAAGCTAAGTCTATTTAGTACTCACTATACACAAAATATTCACCAACTCAAAATAGTTCAGAGTTGACATGATGACTCACGAATTAACACACACGATACAAAGAATAGTAACACATTCCGAACTCTAGAAATATAAAGTCCCTTCGAAAGTTAGAATATTGTAGTGGCCGTTCACTTCCCGGGGTCTATCACCAACATGGCTGAATATCGCAATTTACCTCAGGCAGATATGTTTTCCACCAGATCTCCACATAAAGTGTCCTTAGTAGCTAAAAGTCTCCTAGCAGCTGTTCACCGCCCAGAATCTATCACCCATTCGATCATGTATCATTCGGTACCACAAGTAAGTCTGCCTTCTTCCAAAACGATCAATCAGGTTTCTAGAATCACTGCCTTGAGCTCTTCATTCGGAAAAGGCTCCAGTCTCCTCTTGACTCCCATAGACTTCCGCTACTGAAGGCCTTTCCCATAAAAAATGCTTTTTCTTAATAAGTTCTGCAGCCATCATTGACTCAACTTCACCACTTTCAGGACTAAACTAATATACTACAACCATATTTAAAAAAGAAATGATAACGAATTATCCTTAAATATTGTTTAAACAATTCTTTATACCTTGTTGACAGAAACGTCTTTTGGTTCTCTTTCCAGTGGTGGTGTCTGCTAACTCATGCGAATGATCACTTTTAAAGTAGAATAGTTTTGTAACAGCACTTGCAATCTACATTTGAATAAAGTTACAGGAAATATAGTAAACTGTTAATGAAATAACTACACAACTACACTGAAAGGCCAAAGAAATTGGTACACGTGCCTAATATCGTGTAGGGCCCCCGCGAGCACCCAGAAGTGCCGCAACACGACGTGGCATAGACTCGACTAATTGGAGGGAACTGGCACTATGAATTCTGCATGGCTATCCATAAATCCGTAAGCATACGAGTGGGTGGAGATCTGTTCTAAACAGCACGTTGCAAGGCAGCATAGATCTGCTCAATAATGTTAAAGCCTGGGGAGTTTGGTGGGCAGCGGAAGTGTTTAAACTCAGAAGAGCATTCCTGGAGCCACCCTGTAGCAATTATGGACGTGTGGGGTGTCGCATTGTCCTGCTGGAGTTGCCCATGTCCGTCGGAATGCACAATGGACATGAATGGTACAGGTGATCAGACAGGATGCTTACTTACGTGTCACCTGTCAGAGTCACCTCTAGACGTACCAGGGGTCCCATATCACTCCAAGTGCACACGCCCCACACCATTACAGAGCATCCACCAGCTTGAACAGTCTTCAGCTGACATGCAGAGTCCGTGGATTTATGAGGTTGTCTCCATACCCGTACACGTCCATCTGCTCGATACAATTTGAAACGAAACTCGTCCGACAGGGAACTTGTTTCCAGTCATCAACAGTCAATGTCTGTGTTGACGGGCACAGGCGAGGCATAAAGCTTTTTGTCGTGCAGTCATCAAGGGCCTTCGGCTCTGAAAGGCCAATTGATGATGTTTCGTTGAATGGTTCGCATGCTGACTCTTGTTGATGGCCCAACATTGAAATCAGTAGCAATTTGCGGAAGAGTTGCACTTCCGTCTCGTTGAACGATTCTCTTCAGTCGTCTTTGGATCCCGTTCTTGCAGGATTTTTTTCCGGCCGTAGCGATGTCGGAGATGTTTTAACGGATTCCTGATATTCACGGTACACTCGTGAAACGGTCGTACGGGTTAGTCCCAACTTCATCACTACCTCGGAGATACTGTATCCCATCGCTCATGCGCCGACTGTAACACCATGTTCAAACTAACTTAAATCTTGATAACCTACCATTGTAGCAGCAGTAACCGATCTAACAACTGCGCCACACAACTGTCTTATATAGGAGTTGCCGACCGCAGCGCCGTGTTCTGCCTGTTTACATATCTCTGTATTTGAATACACTCGCGTATACCAGTTTCTTTTGCACTTCAGTGTAAAACTTAAATTAAAATTTTTAAAAACGCAAAACCTCTAAAAAGTAAAAAAAAAGAAATACATGTATTGTCCCTGTAAGTCTAATATAAGTCGTAACATTTTGATCCAAACGTCGTCGCGTCAGAGGACTGCTAAGTAAATAATAAAAAGAGACGTTAACAGCAGCTATGCTTTCTAGAACAGTGTACTTTCATTATTATTGGGTATAAGCCTCTTCCGCTTGCCGTACTCTCTTCCAGGGCTGCGCATCCTGCGTCTACACCGCAAAATAGCTGGTTAAATTATGATTACGTATTATACGCTGATTCTGCTTACTCTGTTTATCTCCTGATCTCTCTCTCCGATTTTTACTCCCCCCTCCCCGTACTTCCCTCCAATACTAAATTGGTGATCCACTGGTGTCCCAGAACGTGTCCTATCAACCGATCCCTTCTAGTCAGATTGCGCCATAAATTTTCTTTTCTCCCAACTCTTTTCAGTGCCTCCTCATTATTCATATTTTCTACCCATCCAATTTTCATCGTTCTTTTGTAGCACAGCATTTCAAAAGTTTATTTATTTTTTCTTTTCTCAACGGATTATCGTCCATGTTTCACTTCCATGCATACAAAAACCTTCAGAAGAGATTTCCTTAACACTTAAGTCTCTATTCGATGTTAACAAACTTCTCTTCTTCAGAAACGCTTTTCTCGCTATTGCCAGTCTACGTTTTACATCCTCTCCACTTCGGTTACCATCAGTTATTTAACTTCCCAAAGAGCAAAACTCATTTACTACTTTAAGTGTCTCATTTCCTAATCTAATTCTCTCAGCATCATCTAATTTAATACGAGTACATTCACTTATGCTTGTTTTGCTTTTGTTCATTTTCATATTACATCCTCCTTTCAAGACACTGTCCATTTCGTTCAACTGCTCTTCCAAGTCCTTTGCTGTCTCTGACAGAAATGAAATTTGCGTATGGCATTGTTGGCCGGGAGGCCCCTTCCGGGGTAGTCGAACGCTGAGTGCAAGTCGTATTTCAGTCGACGCCACATTGGGCGACTTGCGTGCCGGTGATGAGGATGAAACAATGATGAGGACAACACAACACCCACTCCACGAGCGGACAAAATCTCTAACCCGATCGGGAATCGAACCCGGCCCGCTGAATGGGAGGCAAGGACGTTACCACGCAGCTAAGCAGCCGGACACTCTGTCAAAATTACAATGCCACTGGCAAACCTCAAAGTTTTTATTTTTCTCCCTGAACTTAATTTCCCACGCAAAATTTTTCTTTGGTTTCCTTTACTGCTTGCTCAATATACAGACTGAACAACATCGGGGATAGGATACAACCCTGTCTCACTTCCTTCTCAACGACTGCTTCCCTTTCGTACCCTTCGACTCATATAACTGCCCTCTGATTTCTGTACAAATTGTAAATAGCCTTTCGTCCCTGTATTTTACCCCTGCCACCTTCAGAAGTTGAAAGAGAGTATTCCAGTCAATATTGTCAAAAGCTTTCTCTGTCTACAAATGATAGAAAGGTAGATTTGCCTTTCCTTAACCTATATTCTAAGATAAGTCGTACGGTCAGTATATCGTTACGTGTTCCAATATTTCTGCGGAATCCAAACTGATCTTCCCCGAGGTCAGCTTTTACCAGTTTTTCCATTCGTCTGTAAAGAATTCGTGTTAATGTTTTTTAGCCATGACTTATTAAACTGATCCTTCGGTAATTTTCACACTTGTCAGCACCTACTTTCTTTGGAACTGGAATTACTACATTCTTCTTGAAGTCTGAGGGTATATAGCCTGTCTCATACGTCTTGCTCACGAGATGCAAGAGTTTTGTCATGGCTGTCTCTCCCACGGCTATAAGTAGTTCTGACGGAATGTCGTCTACTCCTAGGGTCTTGTTTCGACTTAGGTCTTTTAGTGTCGTGCCAAATTCTTCTCACAGTATTATATCTCCCGTCTCACTTTCATGTACGTCCTCTTCCATTTCTACACTATTGCCTTCAAGTTCACCTCTCTTGTTAGACCCTCTATGTACTGCTCCCACCTTTCAGCTTTCCCTTCTTCACTTTTGATATTCATACCGCTGCTTCTCTTTTCTCCAAAGGCCTCTTTAACTTTTCTATAGGTGATATCTATTAGCGGTACATGCTTATAAATGCTTACATTTGCTCTCTAACCATTCGTGCTTAGCCATTTTGTACTTCCTGTCAGTCTCATTTTTAGACGTTTGTATTGTCTTTCGCCTGCTTCATTTGCAGTGTTCTTATATTTTCTGCTTTCGTCAGTTAAATTCAGTATCTCATTTCTACACGGAGTTAAGCAGATAAAAATCTTTTTAACCCGTACTTTGATGTGACTTTGTGTTTCATAACAACAAAGAGAAAAAAGAAAACAAAAGACTTTTGCACACATATACTGAACCAAACATTGAAATAGCTTTGCAGGCTTACCTTTGTAGTCAAGGATATTGCTCTTGGGATACATCTACACTTACACTGTACTCTGCAAGCCACCTTATGGTGTGTGCCGTAAGGTACTTTGCTCACCACTCTCACTTCCATCTTTTCCTGTTCCAGTCACTAGAGAATGATTGTTGGTGAGCTTGACAAATGCGGCATCAAAGTGAACAGCGAACAGCGTAGGGGATGCCGCTGAAAAAGAAAATTATTGTTGCTTGAAAGTAATCAAGGTAATTAAGAAAAAGTAAATTACTGATTTGAGTGCACACAGAAATACGCAGGTGCGCAAAACTTACGGGAAAGTAACTTTCGCATCGTGTGCAACTGGCAGGTAACGTAGCTTGATGATTCTTGGACCATATATAGGAAGAACTGCTTTAGTACTGAACGTAACTGAAAGGAATACGCAGTGAAACGGACAGAAATGATGCTTTTATTCATGGACAGTAATTACGCTGAAGTCAGCGCGTTTTGCATTGGTGCCCTGCACGTTACAAAAATCAGGACGCGGTTGTTGATAGGGTGTGTGATCACCACAGACGGCAGTGCTTGTTCTGGAAAGTACACCACAAGACTGGTAAGGAATTCTCGTGGAATGGCGATCCATTCCTCCACCAATGCCATTGACAACTGTAGGATGGCCGTTGGTGCTTGTGGGGGTGCTACAGTACGCCTCCGCAACGCATCCCGGAGGTGCTCGCAGAGCTAACGGGTAGGTCAGTCCATTCACCAAATATCCTCTGGTAACTGAAGAAAACTTTACAAGCCAAGAATGCTACAAAAGCATTTCATTGGAAACTGGTTTCGACAGAACTATTCTGCCATCATCGGATCTTTTGCTTATGAATTTTTACAGCATATTATTACTGTAATTGTATGTTCTAAAAATTCAAAAGTATAAATCCGATGACGACAGCGTAGCTCTGGCGAAATTGGTTACGCAATAAAATGGCTTTTCAGCGATCTTGGCTTGCCAAGTTTTTTCCAGTTTATACATTGCAGATCGCCCCCAGACTGACCACGTCAAGAACACAAGAATATCCTCTGGTTCCAAAAGCTCATCCAATATCACTGTTAGGTGTGGTCAAGAACTGTAATTCATAGAAATGAAGTCAGGGCCGAATGCATGCTTGAAAAGGCTCATATGGGTAAGGAGTACAGCGTCACAATAACGTTGACAGGTGAGTGTGCCGTGCTGAAAGATTTGGAAGTCGGTATGCCCATGAAACATTACGCCTCCCCCACACCATAACACATGGACCACGGAAGCGATCATGTTTGACGGTGTTTTCTGGATGCATTAAGTATTCCCACCTGTCACCATGGAGGGTAGGTTTTCATTCCTTCAGTAGATCTTCTAAGATCAGTCGTAAGGTCAGAACTACCTCGCTTGTTCCTACGTATCCCTCGAAATATGCGGGGTGGACGCGCGGTTTGAGGCGTCTTGTGCCGACCCGCGCGGCTCCCGCCGTCGGGTGTTCGAGTCCTCCCTAGGGCATAGGTGTGTGTGTTGTCCTTATCGTAAGTTAGTTTAAGTCAGATTAAGTAGTGCGTAAGCTTAGGTACCGATTGACTTCAGGAGTTTGGTCTCATAACACCTTACCACAAATTTCCAAATTTTTCCCTCGAAATAAACGAGGTCTTTTGCCAGATCGGCCTCTACCACTTTTTATTTATTTTTTTTCCTTTATTGAGATTCGATTCCCATCGAAGGGGGCGGGCTGGCAGCAGCTTAGTACGCCGCTCTTCAGCCTGCAGATTTTTTTTTAAATGAAGATAATAAATAATAAAAGAAGGCGAAAAAATCAGTGACTTAAATGGTAAAATGTCGGAAAATTGTTGAACTTAAAACATAAAACAAAGGGTTGGCGATGCTAATAAAATACATAGGAAGCAGATGGGTAAAATAATAGACAGACAATTAAAAAACACGGCGACAGTCTGGCTTCTGTTAGCAAGAGATAAAAAATCACACCCAGCAACAGCATGATTTCTGTTCGCAACACCTTGGAAAAGATACACAACGCTGAACACTCACTTGAACACTGCACTAAAAAGTTGCCACGAGAGCCGAGGGTAGATCGGAACCCCGACAGATGATGGGGAAGAAAAGGGGGAGCGGGGGGAAGGAGTCGACGGAGGACGAGGACTCTTAAGAGGGGGGGATGGCTGGGCAGATGCGAGAGGGAGTGGGGAAAGGCAGAGGAGGGGAGTGTAAACAGACTCGGGGGGTGGGGGGGGAAAGGGGCAGAGAGGGGGTAGGCGGGGAAAAAACAGCATGGAAGGGGGGGGGGGAGCCCGAGGAAAGGACAGAGGAAAGGAGGGGGAGGTGAGGAACAGAGTCGATAGGAGGGATAACTGGCGGAAGAGGGGGCATCATCCAGGAGGGGGAGTTGGCAGAAGCCACCTTGCGAAAGGAGATGAAGTGTGTAGATGGAGGGTAGGGGGGACACAGCACTGAAGGTGCGGCAGAGGGCAGGGGTTGTAGAGGAGAGGAGGAACCAGGGGATGAGGGGGATCAAGGCGGCGGGAGGAGTAGAGTGTGCAGATATGTTCGAGGAATAGGAACAGATGGGGGAAAGGAATCAGGTCGTAGAGGATCCGTGTGGGGGACAGGAGGCATACCACTTTTTCTGTAAATAATTCGTCAATATTTTGCAAGCATGGTTTATTAAACTGAGATTTCGATGGTATTCACACCTGTCAGTACTTTCCTTTTTTTGAATTGTTATAATTCTTCATGTGTGAGGGTATTTCTGTTGTCTTCCACATCCTGCTCACAAGGTGGAATAATTTGGTCATTACTGCATGTCCCAAGCATCTCAGGGATACCTCGAGAGTGCAGCGCGTCCTAGCGGCCATGTAGACAACAACGTCTGTCACTACTAATTCTTCTCACAGTATCACATTTTCCAACTCCATTTACTTCCTCTTCCCTTTTTATAATGCTGACTTCAAGCTGATTTCGTTTGTTCAGCCCTTCTACAAGATGAAGAAATGTTTCTCCGTTTTTTATAATAAAAGAGCCATCGAGGGTTAACGCTCTGTAGAGATAGTGCCACTTTACACCAACAGATGGTACTGTCTGTATGAACTTAATACTGGTCTCTGTTACTTGATGAATCGTAATAAATTCACACAGTGTTGTCTGCGAGTGTTGTTCTATGCAGATAATATTCATAAATATAACACACACGTACTTGGTAGGTTAATGAAAATTTGTCACTCAATACTTTTTATGTATGACTTTCGCATGTTTTCACCTAATGAAAGATCGGAAAAATATTTAATGTTATAGCTAAAATTTAATTAGGGATATTAAAAAAGAGTCTTGTAAAAGTTTGATTTTATTCAATTTAGTGGATTTCCACATTGCTTATTTAAATTAATTTCTAACTTTGTCTATAAATTGCTCTATAATTATCCGAGTTTTTTGTCTTTTTCAAGGATGTCTCTAAACAGTGGAACCGAAAAGTGAACATGTTCGTTCCCAGATTCAAGGCTTCCATGCCAGTGGAATGTCTAGTACCAAAATTGCTCAAACATTGGGCGTTGAGCCGAAAACCGTTAGACTTTGAGTTAATAGAGGCGACAGTAATGTTAGTGACACCAACAGAGTTGGACGATCAACGAAACTCACACCAAACACTACAAACAAAATCAGACCTAAGCATGGTAAAGGATAAAATTGGCGTCGGTACTCGTGCAGTTGCCAAACGTCTGAATTTCTCGGATGATTAGCAGCAAAGATAAAAGACCATTCGTAGGACAACTGTAAAAGATTTTGTTCGTTGGACAGTCCTGGCGAAAACAAGCTTCTGTCCAGCTAACAAAATACATGCTGTCAAAAAAAATTGTTGATCATCAGGCTTTTTGTGGATGAATATCGGAAGTCATCTGTGATGTCAATTCCGAAGGGAAGAAGAAAAGGATGCCCGCATCTCGTGGTCGTGCGGTAGCGTTCTTGCTTCCCACGCCCGGGTTCCCGGGTTCGATTCCCGGCGGGGTCAGGGATTTTCTCTGCCTCGTGATGGCTGGGTGTTGTGTGCTGTCCTTAGGTTAGTTAGGTTTAAGTAGTTCTAAGTTCTAGGGGACTGATGACCATAGATGTTAAGTCCCATAGTGCTCAGAGCCATTTTTGAAGAAAAGGATGCACATTTTGTTTACAGACATGCCTGCATTAGAGCTTTATCCCAAGCCCAACAAACAAAATGCCCAAATCCCAATAAACGAACCAGAGAAAATTTACCCAGTCCACAGACGAAAGCAAAGATTGAAGATAACGGTCGCTGCCAGCATCTGTGACTATGAAAAAATTTAACTGCGTGTGATTGACGGAAAAAGGACCGTCAACGGTCAAGCAAACCAGAACGGTCTTTTTTCCAAATCCAGAAATGCTGTTCTTATGTAAGTTGGAGCAACAGCACATACAGCTGCGCGGGATTAGCCGAGCGGTCTAGGGCGCTGCAGTCATAGACTGTGCGGCTGGTCCCGGCGGAGGTTCGAGTCCTCCCTCGGGCATGGGTGTGTGTCTTTGTCCTTAGGATAATTTAGGTTAAGTAGTGTGTAAGCTTAGGGACTGATGACCTTAGCAGTTAAGTCCCATAAGATTTCACGCACATTTTATGAACAGCACATACATCCAAACAAACATCTGCACTTCTGAAGAGAACATTCCCTGTCGTTTGCAATGAATAGCCTTGAAACAGTCTGGACCGGCCAGGCTACAGGACGCAGTCTTCAGAAAACCTCGTCCACGCAACCTAGACCATCTTATTGGAAGTGGTCAAGAGGAATGGAACTCTGTCAGCCCTGAAGAGACATCAGTGCTCAGAGAGAGTTTTGGCAGACTGGCTGAAAATGTCTTCGTAATTAGTGGACATCATACAAAATACTGAAAAAGTGAACTGATGACTATCCAAATCATTCCTTCAAGTGTAGAAATGTGTTTCTATAAAAAAAATCTGTGTTAATAGAAATATTCTACTAGAGGGACAAACGTCCACCTTTCAGCTTTCCTTTCTTCGCTTAGCACTGGCTTGCCATCTGAGCTCTTGAAATTCATACAGCTGCTTCTCTTTCCTCCAAAGATCTCTCTATTCTTCCTGTAGGCTGCTTCTATCTTTCCCATCATCATGCACGCTTCTAAAGCCTTGCATTTGCTCTTTGGACATACCGTTTCACCTGTGGCGGCTTCGCCATCACAGATGGTCGCCTCGTTCAGTTTTCCTGAATGCGGCTGCCAGGCGAGTGGCTGATACCACAGTACGACGACGGGGAATGGGGAGCGGCTACGGCGTGTTGAGGAGCGATCCCCTCCAGGGGGCTGCGATAGCTTTCGTCCACAGGCCGACTGTCATCGCCTGCAGTTGACTGGCGTTAGAGGACTGTAGTGAAGGTTGACGTCTTGCAGCGTAATAGCCGTCGAACACTCATCTTCTTTCTCTGAAGCGTGGTACAACGTGTTCAGGGCATCTATAGTGGAAACAAACAGGCGTGTGGTCCTCCGTCCTCCAAAAGTCTGTTCTTCTGTAGGGCGTTATATTTGGCGGAGGATCTGGATGTCCCTGCATTGGTCGGATCTTGAGTTCTCGTTTGACGGCTGCGGCTTAAGTCCGGATCGGCCGAGTTCCATCTTCGTGGCGCTTTCGACTCATGACGAAGACTGGTGCTAATTATCGATACACATCTTCTTCAACGTTCTTTATTATCTCCAGACGCACTGGTTCGACATTCATTGTTGCTATCTATTGTGTAAACTGTCTGACATTTCTGGCTGCTATAAACTGCTATGTCTTTTCTCTTACAACCTGGTGTATGAGCGGGGCAAGGTCATAGTGGTCTCCTCCAACTGTCATAGGAACCAACTTCGACAGTCGGTCATACCTATTTCGCCGGACGCTTTTCTGTTGCATTTCCTTGAATCGCTGGTAGCATTTCATGAATTCCACTGTTCTTGTGACATCCTTTATCAGAAGAGCTTGATACGCGTTTTCTGCGACTCCTTTTTTTCAGATTTTGTCTCATACTGTCATATTCTTATTCACAGTGTGGCATAGGGCGTAAACATTCTGATTGTGTAGTTTCCTCATTACGTTGGGCACTGTTCTTCAATTGTTCTTCCGCTAAGCGCGCGCTCAGCTAATTGTCGCGATATAGTTTCCTCAGTTCGAATTGGAATTTGTGCCAGCTATCGAACTTCTCTTCATTTCTCTCGAACTACTGCTGTGCTGTGGCTACCAAGTAAAAGCACCCATTTGCCAAACACATCATGTCGTCCCACCTGTGGAGTCTGGCCACTTCTCGAATCTTTTGAACCCTTTTGTCGGGTCCTGAGCAGCGTCTCCAGAAAACGTTAATGGTTGGCTGATGTTCAGCTGACTTACTGCTCTTTTGGAGTGCGTTGGTCTCCTGAATACACAGACCTTGGAAATGATGTACTGCCTGTATTCCGGTTCCTACCTGTGTAGGTGATGGCTTTTGCGTTGTCTAATTAGAGCCACGGTGATGTAGATGTTTTGATGTACCCGGCATCTCTACCAAACAATGTCATGTCCTAACCACAACAAGTCCAAATCTGAAAGCAGGGTCATGAGTGAAGTACAGCACGTAGCTCTGAACGCATGCCTATTAGCGCACAGATTTAAAGACAGAACAGGACAGAAACTTCCCGGCAGTTTAAAACTGTGTGCCAGATGCTCGGCTGCCGAGTGAAAATTTCGTTCTGGAACTATCCTCTAGGCTGTGGCCAACCCAGCGCTCTGTAGTATCCCTCCTTCCAGGAGAGCTGGTCTTGCAGGTTTCGCAGGAGAGTTTCGGTGAATTTTGAAAGATAGGAGATGAGGTACTAGAAAAAGTCAAGCTGTGAGAACGGGTTCTGAGTCGTACTTGGGCAGGTCGGAATAATACTTCCCCACGAAAGGCAAAGGTCCCGAGTTTGAGTCTCGGTCCAGCACGCAGTTTTAATCTGCCAAGAAGTTTCATATAAGCGCATACTCTGGTGCAGAGTGAGATTCTAATTCTAGAACAGAACAGATTTGCTTCCTGGATGGAGGGTGCTGGTATTTACAAAAAACATCAAATATTCCAGAGTATGTAAATATTATAGACATAAGAAATTTCGAGAACGTTTTAGAAATAATAAAAATTAAATAGCAGACATTTTCTACTGATCAGAACTGCACTGGGGAATCGCAGAATTGCAGTTAGCGACTTTGACCTCTGCTCCAGTCTGCCCCGATACCTGAATGGTCTTGCCGGTACGGTAGCTCAGCGTGTTCGGCCAGAGACCTGGTTGGTCTCTGTAATAATAATAATAATAAAAAAAAAAATAATAATAATAAAAAAAAAACTGAGTCAATGGACCAACAAACAAACTTCAACGGATGTCATGTGACGTCCGCTACGACCGAATACAACGGACAGTAACGTGTAAAACTAAGAACCATGTCATTAACGTCGATATGCAGCAGGATTTTTGGAACATATATTGTGTTCGGACATTGCGAATTACTTCGTCCGCCCCGACAGCTAATGGCGCCGGTACGATAGCTCAACGTGTTCGCTCAGACGAACATCCCCATCGCACCCCCTTCAGATTTAGTTATAAGTTGGCACAGTGGCTAGGCATTGAAAAACTGAACACAGATCAATCGAGAAAACAGGAAGAAGTTGTGTGGAACTATGAAAAAATAAACAAAATATACAAACTGAGTAGTCCATGTGCAAGATAGGCAATATTAAGGACATGTTGAGCCCCGGGGCGCCGTGGTCCCGTGGTTAGCGTGAGCAGCTGCGGAACGAGAGGTCTTTAGTTCAAATATTCCCTCGACTGAAAATTTTATTTTCTTTATTTTCGCAAAGTTATGATCTGTCCGTTCGTTCATTGATGTCTCTGTTCACTGTAATAAGTTTAGTGTCTGTGTTTTGCGACCGCACCGCAAAACCGAGCGATTAGTTGACGAAAGGACGTACCTCTCCAATGGGAACCGAAAACATTTGATCGCAAGGTCATAGATCAACCAATTCCTCCACAGGAAATCACGTCTGGTATATTCTATACGACACTGGTGACGGCATGTGCGTCACATGACAGGAATATGTTGTCGACCCACCTAACTAGTACACTTGGCGAATGAGTAAAAAGATTCTTCTACCTTGCCCGATTTAGGTTTTCTTGTGGATGTGATAATCACTCCCAAAAAAGTGATGAAAACATAAGAGTTTGTCACATAAACTGAAAATTAGCAGTTAAACTTTTCACTCAAGGGAAGACTTCAACCGAGGACCTCTCGTTCTGCGGCTGGTCACGCTAACCACGGGACCACGGCGCTCCTGAGCTCACACTGTCCTTAATATTGCCTATCTTGCGCATGGACTACTCAGTTTGTACATTTTGCTTATTTTTTCATAGTTCCACACAACTTCTTCCTGTTTTCTCGATCGATCTGTGTTCAGTTTTTCAAGGCCTATCCACTGTGCCAACTTATAACTAAATCTGAGGGGGGTGCGATGGGGAGGTTCCCTTGTGAGGTCATCAGTCGCCTAGAACTTAGAACTAATTAAACCTAACTAACCTAAGGACATCACACACATCCATGCCCGAGGCAGGATTCGAACCAGCGACCGTAGCGGTCGCTCGGCTCCAGACTGTAGCGCCTAGAACCGCACTGCCATTCCGGCCGGCAAACAAACTTCTACGGATGTCATGTGACGTCCGCTACGACCAAATACAACGGACAGTAACGTACAAAACTAAAAAAACCATGTCATTAACGTCGATATGTAGCAGGATTTTTGGAACATATATTGTGTTCGAACATTGCGAATTACCTCGTCCGCCCCGATAGCTAATGGCGCCGGCACGGTAGCTCAGCGTGTTCGGTCAGAGGGCTGCTCGCCCTCTGTAATAATAATAAAAAAAACTGAGTAAGAGAATTCAACGATCAACTTGAACGGATGTCTTGTGACGGCCGCCCAGACCAAACGCAACGAACAAAACCGAACAAAATGAAGGAAAAAAAGAAAAAACGTCAGCGTGACGGACTGCCCTCCTAAGGGGCCTGGGTTCGATTCCCGGCTGGGTCGGGGATTTTCTCCGCTCAGAGACTGGGTGTGGTGTTGTCTTCATCATCATTTCATCCACATCTGGCGCGCAGGTCGCCCAATGTGGCGTCGAATGTAATAAGACCTGCACCAAGGTGGCCGGTCCTGCCCCGGTAAGGGGCCTCCCGGCCAATGACGCCAAACGCTTATTTCCATTTTACCTCTGCTCCACAATGCATGCAGGACAACTAGCGCCAATATTTTTTCTGAGTTTTGACTCTTCATCTCTTGAAACAAACAGATGCAATACTGTTGCATGTAAAGCATACCGGATTTGATTACAGTTTGCGGCCAGATCACTTAATGTTAGCATTTTTGTTTCGACGTCTGTATTAGACAGTGCACTTTGGTGTAAATTGTCTGTCTATAGGTAGTCACTGTACACCGACATACAGCCGGGAGAGCGGTGTGCAGACGACTTGCTCCTCCATATCAGCATCCAGTGACGCCTATGGGCTGAGGATGACACGGTGACCGGTCGGTACCGATGGGCCTTCATGGCCTGTTCGGGTGTAGCTTAGTTTTTCATGGTTAGTCATTAAGTTTTAATTATCGCATCGAAAAATGAGGTGACGAAATTAATTTTTTGTTTGTTTGCAGGTACATCTGTAGTCTTGATAAACTTCGGAATCCCCGTTGCATAGCACCGCCGTACACTGCTAAAAGGGCCAAAGCAAAATGCCGCAGCCCATTGCTGAAATGGAGTATCGTGCGGTAATTCGTTTTCTGCATTTGAAGGGGAACGAAAATGCAACAAATAATGCTGAGTTGACGGGAGTTTACGGCAACAGGGCACAATCATATGACACAGCGGCGTAGACGCTTCCAGTATGGTCAGACGAGTCTAACAGGATACGAATTGTAGAATATCTAAATAGTCAACACCAAATATTCTTTCATGATTGCTAAGATGGGTAGCACAAATGGAAAAAAATGGTTCAAATAGCTCTGAGCACTATGGGACTTAACTGCTAAGGTCATCAGTTCCCTAGAACTTAGAACTACTTAAACCTAACTAACCTAAGGACATCACACACATCCATGCCCGAGGCAGGATTCAAACCTGCGACCGTAGCGGACTCGCGATTCCAGACTGTAGCGCCTAGAACCGCTCAGCTACTCCGGCCGGCCCAAATGGAAAAAATCGAAAGCATCGTGCAATATGTCTTAGACAAGTATGTTCCGAGCAAGGTCTTAAACGGATGGGAAAGACCCACCGTGGTTTAATAGTCATGTTAGAAAACAGCTACGTAAAAAAGAGAGCTTCATTACAGATTCAAGAGAACTCAATACCTGGCTGACAAACGAAATCTGAACGAAGCGAAAATGAGCGAAAGGAGAGCAATGAGGCAAGCGTTCAATGACTTAGAAAGTAAAATTTTATCAGCCGAATTGACTAAAAACCCTACTTAATGATCTTACGTAAAACCATCAAGTGGTTCGAAATCCTCTGTTCATTCACTCAGACACCTTACTGCCACTGATACGGAAAGAGGGAAGGCCGAAATGGTGAATTCGGTCTTCCGAACTTGTTACACCGCGGAAGATCGCAACACGGTACCTACTTTCAGTCATCGTACGAACACCGGAACGGCAGATACTCAGATAACCGATCGCGAAATAGAAAAGCAACTACAATCGCTCAGTAGTGGAAAAACATCAGGACCATATGAGATTCCTATAAGATCCTAAAATGCTTATGCACAAGAACTTCCTTCTCTCCTAGCAGCAGTTTATCGTAGACCGTTGGAGCAGCGGAGGGTACTTAGCGCTGGAAAAAAGAGCGGGTTATTCCAGTTCTCAAGCACGGCCGTAGGACAGATGCACATAATTATAGGCCTATATCGTTGACGTCAATCTGTTGTAGAATTATGGAGCATGTTTTAAGCTGAAGAATTACGGCGTTTTTGGAAAACGAAAATCTATCCCGTAAAAATCAACATGGATTCCGCAAACAGAAGTCCGTAACTGAGCTCGCACTGTTCCTCAACGAGATCCACAGCACCGTAGACAATGGCGCTAAGATTAACGCAGTGTTCCTTGACTTCAGAAAGGAATTTGACACCGTCCCGCGTTGCTGGTTAATGAAAAAAATACGAGTTTGTCGCTTACCGGACTAGATTTGCGACTGGACTGAAAGCTTCCTTGAGGACAGAACTCAACCCGCCGCCCTTACCGGAACAAAATCGGCGATGGTACAGGTAATTTCCGGAGTACACAAAGGAACTGTAATAGGACCGTACTGGTTACAAAAAGTACAAATAATCTAGTAGAAAGCATCGGAAGCTCTTTAAGACTGTTCGCAGATGATGTGGCAGTCTACAGAAAGCAGCAACGCTGGAAGACTGTATCGATTTGCAGGGAGGTCTATAGTTCACCCTGAGCGTAAACAAATGTAAAATATTGCCCATAGATATCAAAAGAAGTCCACTACTGTACAACTACACTATTGATGACGAACTGCTGGAAACGGTATCTACGGGAAAATATCTAGGAGTAGCTATGCAGAACGACGTGAAGTGGAATGACCCTATAAAACAAATAGTAGAAAAGCAGATGTTATACTGACATTCATAGGAAGGATACTAAGAAAATGTAGCTCATCCACGAAAAAAGTGGCTTCTAGGGCTCTTGTTGACCGATTCTTGAGTACTGTTCATCAATGTGGGATCCTTACCAAGTAGGACTGACAGAAGAGACAGAAAAGATCCAACGAAGAGCTGCACAATTCGTCACGGGTTCAGCGCGGGAGCGTTACAGAGGCGCTCAACACACCCCAGTGGCAGACGCTACAAGAGAGGCGTTGTGCGTCACGGAGAGGTTTATTAGTGAAATTTCGGGAGAGCTCTTTCCGGGAATCATGGGACAACATATTATGTCCTCACACATATATCTCGCGAAATGACCGCGACGAGAAAATTCGAGAAATTAGAGACAATACGTAGGCTTACGAGCAATCATTCTTCCCACGCTCCATTCGCTAGAGGAACAGTGAAGGTGGCAATCAGTTTGTGGTACCAAATGTACCCTCCGCCACACGCCGTTAGGCGACTTGCAGAGTATGATGTAGATATAGATGTCTGGACGACGAACAACAATTTGGCAGATCGTCTCTCTATGATGAAACCGGAATCGGAAGAGAAGTGAAAGCCGTGGCACTCGTAGACGTACTCGTCACAATAGAGGCGGTTGATGAAAAGTTAAAATCAGTCATTGATGGGTATTCAACATCTTGTACGATATCTGGAACACAATGGCTGACGCCCACCAGAAAAATTTCAGGAAAGTGCCGAGCCAAGACAGCCGCGGGTATGTTAAGACTGCACCAGTCCAGGCCAGAAGACTTGTTTAGCCGCCGAATCACCGTGGACCAGTGTTGGGTGTATCGCTACAGCCACAAAGCAAAGGAGGGAAGCAAGCAGTGGAAACACGTGGACTCACCATCTGCGAAAACGCTAAGACCCAACCATCATCGGGAAAGATGATGCTGGGTGTCTTTTGGGGTTCCCATAGTGTGTTTCTAACAAATTATGCTCATATGTGTTAAGCCTTCGCTGAAACGTAATACAGAAATCTCTCGACGAGCTTGTAGGAGGCTGCCAAGACGAAGCGTTGCAGGTAGCTGACCAAGAGATGTTTCTGCTACACGACAACTTTGGAACTCATTCTGCTCAGGGTACAGCCACTCGGGTCGGCATGCTTAGCAGAGTGGTAACGTGCTCGCCTCCAATGCAAGCGGGCCCGGGTTCGATTCCCGGCCGAGTTAGAGATTTTCCCGCTCATGGATTGGGTGTTGTGTTGTCCTCATCACCATTTCATCCTCATCACCGGCGCGTAAGTCGCCCAATGTGGTGTCGAGCCGGCCGGGGTGGTTCAAATGGTTCAAATGGCTCTGAGCACTATGGGACTTAACATCTGAGGTCATCAGTCCCCTAGAACTTAGAACTACTTAAACCTAACGAACCTAATGACAGCACACACATCCATGCCCGAGGCAAGATTCGAACCTGCGACCGTAGCGATCGCGCGGTTCCAGGCTGAAGTGCCTAGAGCCGCTTAAGTAATTCCAAGTTCTAGGGGACTGATGACCTCCGAAGTTAAGTCCCATAGTGCTCAGAGCCATCTGAACCATTTTGTGGAGACGAATGAAGTAAGACTTGCACTTGGCGGCCGAACTTCCCCGACTGGGGCCTCCCGGCCAACGATGCCATATGCTCATTTAATTTTCACAGTCAGTCGTGCTGCCTCTTCGAGCTATCACATTTGTCCGCATTTCGTATTCTCCTGAGCTGGTACTCAGTGTCTTCTTCCTCTTTCCCCTGATGAAGAAACTGTTACATGACAGATGTTTCCAGAATATCGACGAGACGATTTTCGACGTGGAACACTTTCCGAACAACCAAAATTTAGACTTCTATTACCAGTGTCTCCATCAAGTCACTCATCTTTGGGAAAATGTGTCGCATTCAAGGATGAATATATAGGGGAGGACTAACGTCAATATCTGGTTTCTTAGTGGCAGCTTGGTCTTTTCGAGATGGTAATTAGAACAGTCAATAAAATTCATCTGGGTTTGAGGCCGCGTTGCCAATTATAAAATTCCGACGTTTAGGCGACTATTGCAAGACGCCTTCCTCAGGGTGTACTGCTAACTGCTGAATGAGCACTAGTTTGGTTGTCAAAATATCCACGGGTGTGCTGCCGGTCTATAGTGTCCAACGGGCACAATATTTCGGCGATCATACATGTCGCCATCATCAGGTGAACTGACGGACTGAGCTCCTGTGAACGTGCCGGCACGGAGATCCGTACGCTATGGCTGCTCAGAGGGAACTGGGTTCGGTCGCGGCGGCGGCCGATTTAAATACCCTCCGCCCGCGGCGCGCTCCCTCCGCCGTCCGCGCCCCGCGCCACGGTCGCGCGGTGGAACAGATTGCGACGGCGTCTGAGATGACGTCGGAGTGATGGCTCTGTCCGCCGTGGTCGTCACAACTATACGTTTGCTCGATTTACTCTTGATTAACCCGATTGCTGGTTCCCAAGCCTTGCTAAGATTATAGCCACAGTCACGGTTTATGAGGTCGTCATTGGTGCGAATTTCGATGGCCTCTCTAACAACGCTGTCCCAGTATCTCGACGTCTATACCAGAATCCTCGTGCGGTCATATTCCATGGCGTGATTTTCCGACAAACAATGTTCAGCGACCGCCGACTTGCTCGGATACATCAGGCGAGTGTGCCTCTGGTGTTCACGGCATCGATCCTCGACGGTACGCATCGTCTGACCAATATACGACTTGCCACATTGACACGGAATCTGGTACACGCCGGCCTTCCTCAAACCGAGGTCATCTTTGGCGCTCCCCACCAGTGCACGAGTTTTATTTGGAGGACAAAACACCGTTCCGACCCGATGTTTCTTCAGAATGCGAGCGATTTTCCCCGAGAGTGCGCCTGTGTATGGAATAAACTCAGTGCCTACCTCCTCCCTCGTGACTTCATCCATCTCAAGAGGTTGTGCTGCAGTGGTTGGGCGGAGAGCACGTTGAATCTGCCACTCTGAGTACCCATTTTTTCGAAATACAGTTCTCAGATGTTCCAATTCCTGGGGTAGACTCTCTGCGTCAGAGATAGTGCGCGCCCTATGTACTAGAGTTTTAAGTACCCCATTCCTCTGTGAAGGGTGGTGGCAGCTGTCTGCGTGCAAATACAGATCAGTGTGCGTAGTCTTCCGATACACCCCATGACCTAGGGTGCCGTCAGCCCTTCTCTTGACCAAGACGTCAAGGAAAGGTAATTTACCCTCCGTTTCAGTCTCCATAGTGAATTTGATGTTGGGGTGTATGGAGTTTAGATGTGTAAGGAAGTCAAGGAGTTTATCCATACCATGTGGCCAGATGACGAACGTGTCGTCCACGTAACGGAAAAAGCAAGTAGGTTTCCATACGGATGACGACAGGGCTTTCTCCTCGAAGTTCTCCATGTACAAATTCGCTACCACCGGTGATAGTGGGCTACCCATGGCGACTCCCTCCGTTTGTTCGTAGTATTCTCCATTAAAAAGAAAATACGTGGAAGTCAAGACATGCCTAAAAAGTTCAGTGGTCTTCTCGTCAAACTTCTGACTAATCAATTCTAGTGACTCTCGCAGGGGTACCCTCGTAAACAAGGAAACGACGTCAAAACTCACCATGATATCTGACTCATCCAACCTGAAGCTGTCAAGGCGTTTAACAAAATCCACGGAATTACGGATGTGATGAGGGCATTTGCCCACATAAGGACTTAATATTCCCGTCAGGTATTTGGCCAACAAATATGTAGGTGCCCTGATGTTGCTGACAATGGGGCGCAATGGTATCCCCTCTTTGTGAACCTTCGGGAGTCCATATAGTCTAGGCGGTACCGGACCTTGGGGTAACAATTTCTTAGCGTCACCCTCCGGTAAATCTGCGTCCTTGAGAAGCGCCCTCGTCTTGTTCTCCACCTTCTTTGTAGGGTCAACGCTGATCTTCCGGTAGGAATCGTCATTTAGCAGGCTCAGCATCTTATCAGTGTAGTCCTTATGGGAGACAACAACTGTAGCATTGCCTTTGTCAGCCGGTAAGACAACAATTTCAGAGCGCTCCCTCAGATCACGAATGGCCGCCCTCTCTTTACTGCTGATATTTGACTTCATCGGCTTGGATTTCGTCAACGCACGACAAGTTTCACGACGTATTTCCTCGGCTGATTCTGGCGGAAGTCGAGCTGCAACCTGTTCAACAGCACTAACAATTTCTGCGACTGGAGTGAACTTGGGGGTGGGAGCGAAGTTGAGACCTTTCTGCAAAACCGAGACTGCATCATCACTCAACACCATGCCACTCAAATTGATGACAGTCTTGCACGGAACCTGCAGAGATGGTTTGTCAAGGAGACGTGAGAACTTAGCTATTTGACGTCCCGTAGCCTTCTTATGGGCGGAATCAGCTGACACCCAGGTGACACCATCAATCCAATCCCAGGAACAAGAAGTAAACTTACTAGCCAGTTGCAAATGTAGTTTGAGTAATTCCTGTGAGATAAACTCAAGGCTCCGGCGGGTGAATTGCACTCTCTCACGTACCAATGCGAGGCTGGCTCGTTTCTTGATTCTCTTAGCTGCTGCAGAATCGATGTGATGCATAACCTTAGCAAAATTTGGAACAACATTCTCGGAACGACATCTCTTTAGAAAGGCAAGAGTACTTAGCAAACGACATCTACGGTGGCGCAACTTTTCAAATTTCTTCATGCTGCGATACATCTCCTCCCCGTAAAGGTGTATGATGTGATTCTTGAGTTTCTCCCGGCGTATTTGTTAGTCAAAATATCCACGGGTGTGCTGCCGGTCTATAGTGTCCAACGGGCACAATATTTCGGCGATCATACATGTCGCCATCATCAGGTGAACTGACGGACTGAGCTCCTGTGAACGTGCCGGCACGGAGATCCGTACGCTATGGCTGCTCAGAGGGAACTGGGTTCGGTCGCGGCGGCGGCCGATTTAAATACCCTCCGCCCGCGGCGCGCTCCCTCCGCCGTCCGCGCCCCGCGCCACGGTCGCGCGGTGGAACAGATTGCGACGGCGTCTGAGATGACGTCGGAGTGATGGCTCTGTCCGCCGTGGTCGTCACAACTATACGTTTGCTCGATTTACTCTTGATTAACCCGATCGCTGGTTCCCAAGCCTTGCTAAGATTATAGCCACAGTCACGGTTTATGAGGTCGTCATTGGTGCGAATTTCGATGGCCTCTCTAACAACGCTGTCCCAGTATCTCGACGTCTGTACAAGAATCCTCGTGCGGTCATATTCCATGGCGTGATTTTCCGACAAACAATGTTCAGCGACCGCCGACTTGCTCGGATACATCAGGCGAGTGTGCCTCTGGTGTTCACGGCATCGATCCTCGACGGTACGCATCGTCTGACCAATATACGACTTGCCACATTGACACATTGACACGGTTTAGATGTGTATGGATAAACTCCTTGACTTCCTTACACATCTAAACTCCATACACCCCAACATCAAATTCACTATGGAGACTGAAACGGAGGGTAAATTACCTTTCCTTGACGTCTTGGTCAAGAGAAGGGCTGACGGCACCCTAGGTCATGGGGTGTATCGGAAGACTACGCACACCGATCTGTATTTGCACGCAGACAGCTGCCACCACCCTTCACAGAGGAATGGGGTACTTAAAACTCTAGTACATAGGGCGCGCACTATCTCTGACGCAGAGAGTCTACCCCAGGAATTGGAACATCTGAGAACTGTATTTCGAAAAAATGGGTACTCAGAGTGGCAGATTCAACGTGCTCTCCGCCCAACCACTGCAGCACAACCTCTTGAGATGGATGAAGTCACGAGGGAGGAGGTAGGCACTGCATTTATTCCATACACAGGCGCACTCTCGGGGAAAATCGCTCGCATTCTGTAGAAACATCGGGTCGGAACGGTGTTTTGTCCTCCAAATAAAACTCGTGCACTGGTGGGGAGCGCCAAAGATGACCTCGGTTTGAGGAAGGCCGGCGTGTACCAGATTCCGTGTCAATGTGGCAAGTCGTATATTGGTCAGACGATGCGTACCGTCGAGGATCGATGCCGTGAAAGCCAGAGGCACACTCGCCTGATGTATCCGAGCAAGTCGGCGGTCGCTGAACATTGTTTGTCGGAAAATCACGCCATGGAATATGACCGCACGAGGATTCTGGTATAGACGTCGAGATACTGGGACAGCGTTGTTAGAGAGGCCATCGAAATTCGCACCAATGACGACCTCATAAACCGTGACTGTGGCTATAATCTTAGCAAGGCTTGGGAACCAGCAATCGGGTTAATCAAGAGTAAATCGAGCAAACGTATAGTTGTGACGACCACGGCGGACAGAGCCATCACTCCGACGTCATCTCAGACGCCGTCGCAATCTGTTCCACCGCGCGACCGTGGCGCGGGGCGCGGACGGCGGAGGGAGCGCGCCGCGGGCGGAGGGTATTTAAATCGGCCGCCGCCGCGACCGAACCCAGTTCCCTCTGAGCAGCCATAGCGTACGGATCTCCGTGCCGGCACGTTCACAGGAGCTCAGTCCGTCAGTTCACCTGATGATGGCGACATGTATGATCGCCGAAATATTGTGCCCGTTGGACACTATAGACCGGCAGCACACCCGTGGATATTTTGACTATCAAATACGCCGGGAGAAACTCAAGAATCACACTAGTTTGGTTACTTATATACTGTGGAGGAGTGCTGTCATTGGATATGAGGATGAGGAGGAAGGGTGTTGGGTGTTCTTTTGTTGCTCTTTGCACTGCGTGTTTTCATTGGCGGAAATAGGCGATTTCCATTGGAGTTTACTTTATTGCTTGCCATTGTTGGAAATCGGCGAACAGGAAACTGAGCGGCGACTGCAGCGTAGCGCTGTTTACTACCTGCCTAGTATCGACCAGGGCGCGTCAGAGCTCTGTGTACCCTCCGCCGCTGTGGCTTACCGCGCGCCTGTTGCTTTACCTGAGCTGTCCTTCCGCAAAGCTGTTACTGCTGGCAGCTGGAAGTCGGTACCCGTCTTCTCTGTCCATGTTGTCGTGTCGCTTAACAATTTCTATACCTTCTGTAATCTTCCTCCTCAAATTAAACGGCTGTTTCGCCAGTACTCGGGGCTTTTCAAAATTCGATCTTCATTCTGCACTATTCCTGCTGTTCTGCCATTGCTGACTTGTATTGTTTGAGACGGACGTATCTCTCGTGTTCAGATAACATTGTGCTTATTGGACGCCCAGTCTCACCTACATGCACCAGTCCACATTCGACCCTGATTTCATAAACTCCGGCGGCAGGAAACTTGTCAGTTGACGGAGAATTTTGCCCAGACGTTCAGTAACGCCTTGTACGCATGGTAGCAGGACGGTGTTCCGTGCTTCGTTCTACATTTCCCTATTGCCCTCCTCCTCTGGCGCCATGGTTTTATGTAGCAATTTTTTTCCAAAAACGGACGTGAGGTTCTATAGTTCAGCTTTGAGACTGTGTTCATCGCAGATCCCTAGGCTCTCTCAGTTAAAGTTTGCTGGGCCGATTTCTTTTGCGTAGGATGATGGAGGAAGGATGCATGCGGGTACCTGTCCGTGTTGTTGGGCTATCTATAAACTCTTTGTCCAAGCTTCCTGTCAGGCTTATGGTAAACTTCCACGCCGAGAAAAGGCAATACCCCGTTCTTCTCTATCTCCATGGTAAAGTGAATTTTGCTGTGCAGCGAATTGAGATGTTGGTGGAAGTTCTGAAGCTCTGAAACGTCGGAATTTTATAGCTGACAATGCGACCTCAAACCCAGAAGAATTTTACTGACTCTGACAACGACTGCAGAAGCCTACGTTTACATGGTAGTTAAAAGTTTATGACTGCCCCTCCTAGGGCCGTCTGTCTAGTTTCCGCGACAAACGTAGCATAACGTCTAACGCATGTCACTGAAGTACAGAACTGTTACAAATGCGTCTAAACTACGCTTCATTGAAAATTTTAATGCCTATTACGTGTGCGTTCTTCGGAAGAGAAGATAGGTTTTATTGTATGTGCGCGCCCGCGCGCGCGCGTGTGTGTGTTTTTCCTACCAGGACTTTCATTTTTGGTACGACTACTTCTGCTTAAGGTTTTTCCATTTTTATATTTCCGTAAATCAGTTGGTAAAAAGGGAACCCTTATAGGATCACTTTGTTTTCCGTCTGCCCGTGTGCATCTCTGTCTCACAGTTAAAAAACCCTTTTTCTCGGGAACCAGCGGACGTCTGAAGTTGAAATTTATATCACATTCCAAAGTCTACGGTCCCTTGGCGGTGTACTAAAGACTACATTCTAAATCAAAGAAGATACGGCCGTTTATGTCATAGGATATTTCCTATTGACCTAGGTTCACAAAATTTGGCAACGAGCAAGTTTTCGAAGTAAAACTAAAAGGAAAAAAGTCAGAAGTGTAAATTTGCAATTATATCACATGGAAAAATATTTTTTTGTCATTTCTTACCCGACCATCAGTCTGTCAGGCCGTCTATTGAGACCCCTTTTTCTAAGGAACGGGCAGAGGTATCAAGCCGAAATTTGTCAAATATTCAAATGTGTATGAACTCCTAAGAGACCAAACTGCTGAGGTCGTCGGTCCCTAGACTTAGACACTACTTAAAGTAACTTATGCTAAGAACAACACCCACACCCGTGACCGAACGTCCGGCGGGTGGGTGGGGGGCTGGGGGGTGGGGGGGGGGGGGGTGGGGGGGGCACAATCTGTGACATGGCACTTCAAACCGTGCAGCGACTCGGCGAAATTTGTCACATACTAAGGTTTATGATCTCTTTGTGGTGTAAGAAAGTCATCAAAAGATCCGGCCATTTATGTCACTTACTGTCGTACTCGCAAACTCACACATCAATACATATAGGGTAGTTGCTGTTGATACAGAATCATAATATTTGGTAAGAAGCAAGGTTTCACAGCACAAATTAAGGAAAAAACCAGAAAATTGTTATTTTATAAATATATATCACATGAGAGACAATTTCTTTTGCCTTTTGTTATCCGACTTCAGACTTAAAATTAAAACATTCTAGAAATTCTTGGAATTCTGGGGCTGATATCTTGCCAGTATCAGTGTCAATAACAGGAATAAATTGTCGAGGTTCTCGATTTCTGCTATGAATGAATTGGTTATATACACAATTAAATTTATACAAAGCGCGAGTCGTAGTCGCGTTTTTTTCTGGCTGGTTAACCAATGCTCCGAGCACGCCATCAGCTCATTCCTGGTTATGGATGTGGACACTTGTGAATCTGTAACCGTAAACAACTTATAAGCTGTTGTAAGCTGCCTACGGCCGTAGTTTGTGAAATGACTCACATTCTGTTGGAGCCACATCTCAATGGTGCTTGGTACTTTTGACATTGACTTTAAGGTTCTAAACCTGATGGTTTGAGCCATCGTTATCAAATTTATGAGTTGACGAATGTCATGCTACGTCTCTGACATTCACAGTTATGTGAATCAGACACCTCGTCACTTGAAAATCAACCCAAGGTTGAAGCAATTGTGACATAAAATAAGTTGTTATGTAACAGTCGGCGCTACTATACAGTCTTGTAGTGTGTTTCTGTATCAGATGAAACAGGCTGGTCCACAGATGAACAGTCATGGTTATAGCGATGATACCAACATACACAGTGATCATCTACACAAATGGTTCAAATGGCTCTGAGCACTATGGGACTTAACATCTGAGGTCATCAGTCCCATAGAACTTAGAACTACTTAAACCTAACTAATCTAAGGACGTCACACACATCCATGCCCGAGGCAGGATTTGAACCTGCGACCGTAGACATCTATACACTGCGGGGAATCCGGCTGGATAGCTGAATCGTCTCATGGCAACAGTTAAACATCGATGTTTGGCCGGAATTGTTGCCGAGCAGATAGTCACGTGCTGCTAAAACACTAGTCCGGGCGTATGTAGTCTCAGCAAACCCACACGGGTTTCGTTCGTCCACGGGCAAATGGTAAGCTACAACTGTGATTAAGTTGTGCAGCAGAGGAAGGGAGTGTCTTTGTGGGAATCTGGAATGGGTATTGGACAGGTTAATACGAGTACAACAGCTAAGATTATGTACCGTTGCTGAAAGAGGTCTACGCGTCTTGGCAATTGGCGTCGGTCTCAGCATTGTGTGTAGAACCGGTTCTTTTCTGCGGCTCACCAAAGACTGTGCGAGTAAATGAAACAGAAAAGCTGGAGTATTCTATGTCTTCCATTTTCTGTAATGATTCGCAATCGTCTTGACTAGAAGACAGTAAGAAAATATCGCCGCTCCAAGGAAACAATGATTTTTCGTGAACAGCATCATAACCAACCAACCCAAATTATGTAGTGATTTCTAAAGTCACAATACTTCCCGTTGCATTTGGATACGCTTAATCTACGGTTTTACAGAAATCAAATCATTCCTAGAAACGAGCTATAATTGTAAAATGAATAAAAATTCTATACTTCATATTCCAGGAGGGTGCAACTGCCCTCTTTCGTCCGCTCGTTCACCTCCCCAACCCCATGCAAACACATACGATATAGAGAAAACAGCGTGTGTTTAAAGCAAACACGACTTGCAGCGTCATAGTGGCGCTACTAGCGCGTTTTATGCAACTGGAGTGAAATTTTAATAGACATCATCTTTCAGATGTAGAAACACGCCTACGAACTTCCCTTTATCTCGTACAGCTTCTTCATGGTGTTACGATTTTTTTTCCGTCAGTGTATTTGTAATGTGGTGTTCATTGCTAAAGCGAATCTGGCAAAGCCATTTGTGTCGTGGTGGTTTTGTTATGTTGCTCAGCGCGTGCATACATTAGTTATATAATTAGAAATAATACACTCAACTGAGGCAAATGGCAATTAGATTCATTAAAACAATGCACTAGAGTGCAGCATATGGAATCAATAAAATTAAAGGATTAGTTGTACCAGCATCAGGAATTAAAGTATATCATAAAGCTTTTATTTGACCTGCTGGTGGATAACGCAATGCGCAGCACTCTCAACTTGCGAGAAGGGAGGTGGGCCAGACCCCGATCTAATTCCCGCGGTGGATTAACGACCGAAGACAGCCTTAGTGTGGTTTTTCGGCAGTTTCCCACAGTCTCATTTACGTAAATACATTCCACCTCAGAGAATAGGAAATGTACACAGTTAAAGCACGATAACACACAGAACAATATTTCACGGTACATAGAAAGATGGCGCTCGTGACCTCTTTCCCCTATCTTGCCCTGACGACCGTGGCGTTAGGAAGGGCATCCAGCCACTAAGTTAAATAATAAAGTACTTTTAATAACTTGAATACGCAGTACGGCTTCAGATAACTTAATACTCAACACATTGTTCACACAACTTCAGCGAGAGTTTACAGATGTACAAAGGTTGTTGTACAAAGATATCGATACAAAACACAAGCACAACGTAATACTTAAAGAAAATCTGATCAAATAAATCCTTTACTACACCATATTCAAATATTAAAACTATATGAATGTATAAGCCAAATATGTTGTACAAGAGAGTAATGGCACACACTACTATGTCATATGGACAAAACGGTGAATGTCATAAACAGACCGAAAAAAGGGGGAAGGAGGGAAGAAAGAAGTCTACGGAATGTGGAACGGAACAGTTATAACAAGATTATTAGCTAATAGTGGGAGAATTAATAACTGCCTGCTGCTATTTTAATAAGGCCGAGTAATGAAACTATGTTTGGTCATTAAGGACCAGGTCAGGATTCTTTGACTGGTAATTTACTAATGGCCAGAATTTCAAGTAATTGTTGCTTTCTGTCTTAGTTCCTTTGTGGAGAACTTCACATTTCACATTATATGAGTTACATTTATTCAGAGCATGTTCAGCAAAGGTGAAATCTTTCTTTTTCACTCTCCAACTCCTTTCGTACTCAGTCCGTCTAGTACTTATAGCCCTACGTGATTGACCTACATATAAATTTCCACACAGAGTGCAGGAAATTCTATAAATTCCACTCCATTATAAAGGTGGAATCTTACATTTACTGTTGAACAGAAGGTGCGCAACAGTATTCCTAGTGTAAAAATCTGGAGTATATTTCCTGGATTTTAGTTTCTTGGCAGGAACCTTTGAAGCCCTACCTACAAATACAATGGGAGCCCATTTGTTGTCACTGTGATTTTGTGCTGTCTGAGGTGGATAAAGGAGTGCTGTTATCATCTATCTCTTCTTTTTGATGAGTATGTTGTCAATTAGGGTAGGACTAAAACCATTGCTGTGTGCTATTTCTTTAATTACTTTCAATTCATTTTCAAAATCTGGTTTAGTTCGTGGTGTAGATAGTAGTCGGTACACCGTGGAGTGGAAGCCTGCATGTCTGTGACAGTGGGTATTTACTGTGTCTTTTGGAGCTACTTTGTTCTTAAATCAATGTTGTTGCTTACTGACATCAATGGTGAGGTCTAAAAAGTTGATAGAATCTCCTTCCAACTCCACCGTAAACTTGATTTTATTGTAGTGTGAATTCAAATTTTGCAAAAATTTATGTAATTGTCTGGTGGTACCTGCATACAAGTACAGTACGTCATCCAAGTACCTAGTCCAATATTGCATTTTAGAACTAAGAAGCTCTCAAAATTATCTTTAAACATTTCAGCTAATAAGAGACTCAGTGGGGACCCCATTGCTAACCTAGCAGACTAGCTGTACAGAGCCCATTGAAACTGCAAACCCTTTGGCTACTGTTGTGTACATAAACTTTTACTGTATTTTAGCTGCAACAGATGTGTTTTTTTTCCAATGCTAACCTGAGGTACACGCCTGTGAATGTTTACCTTTTAATCGGCCCCAAGTGCCGCCAACTGTAGGCCATTACTATGAAATATCAGCAAGTCAGTGTAACAGTGTGCAGCAGATCGTGACCTCCAGAATACATGGATGTGGTTCGTTCGCTTTATAATTGAATATTGTTATTGTTATTTTGCATAGTAATTATTGAATGATCATGGTAGTGCTTATCACAATAGAGAATAATTCGTATTTAGTTATTTTAGCCCTAAAAATGAGTCTGTAGACGTACGATCTGACTTTCGGGAAAATATCGTCCAAACAATTCCGAAGACTGCAAGAGCTGACAAGTGAGAGAATTATCGCACAAACACCTTAACAAATCATGCATCAAAGTTACTTAAAAGAATAATATAAGGAAAAATGGAAAAGAAAACTGAGGATGAGTTAGATGACGATCAGTTTTGGCTTTAGGAAAGGTAAAGCCACCAGAGAGGCAATTTTGACGTTGCGGTTGATATGGAAGCAAGACTGCAGAAAAATCAAGACACATTTATTGGACTTGTCGACCTGGAAAAGCGTTCGACGATGTAGAATGGCGCAGGCTTCTGAGAAAAATAGGGATAATTGTAGGGAAAGGCAGGTAATATACAATACATAGAAGAACCAAGAGTGAACAATAAGAGCGGAAGACCTAGAACGAAGTGCTCGGGTTAAAAAGAGTGTAAGGCAGGGATATAGTCTTTAGCCTCTACTGTTCAATCTGTACATCGAAGAAGCAATGATGGAAATAAAAGAAAGGTTCAGGAGTGGAATTAAAATTCAAGGTGAAAGGATATCAATGATACGATTCGCTGATAACATTGCTAATCTGAGTGAAACGTAAGAACTACATGACCGTCTGAATGAAATGAACAGTGTAATGAGTACAGAATATGGACTGAGAGTAAACCGAAGAAAGAAGAAAGTAGTGAGAAGTAGCAGAAGTGAGAACACCGAGAAACTTAACACCAGAATTGATGGTAACGAAGTAGATGAAGTTAAGGAATTCTACTACCTACGTAGCAAAATAATCAATGACAGATGGAGCAAGGAGACATCAAAAGCAGACGCGCACTGGAAAAAAGGGCATTGCTGCCCAAGAGAAGCCTACTAATATCAAATATCGGCCTTAATTTGAGGAAGAAATTTCTGAGAATGTACATTTGGAGAGCAGCAGTGGTGAAACGTGGACTGTGGGAAAACAGAAAACAGAAGAGAATCGAAGCATTCGAGATGTGGTGCTACAGACGAATGTTGAAAATTAGTTGGACTTATCTACATCTACATACAGACTGATACTCTGCAAATCACATTTAAGTGTCTGGCAAAGGGTTCATCGAACCACCTTCACAATTCTCTATTATTCCAATCTCGTATACGCGCGGAAAGAATGAACACCTTTATCTTTCCCTACGAGCTCTGATTTCCCTTATTTCATCATGGTGATCGTTTCTCCGTATACAGGTCGGTGTCAACAAACTATTTTCACATTCGGAGGAGGAAGTTGGTGATTGGAATTTTGTGAGAAGATTCCGCCGCAACGAAAAACGCCTTTCTTTTAATGATGTCTAGCCCAAATCCCGTATCATTTCAGTGACACACTCATATTTCCCGATAATACAAAACGTGCTGCCCTTTTTTGAACTTTTTCGATACACTCCGTCAGTCCTATCTGGTAAGGATCTCACACTGCGCAGCAATAGTCTAAAAGGGGACGGACAAGCGTAGTGTAGGCAGTCTCCTTAGTAGGTCTGTTACATTTTCTAAGTGTCCTGCCAATAAAACGCAGTCTTTGGTTAGCCTTCCCCACAACATTTTGTATGTGTTCCAGTTTAAGTTGCTCGTAATTGTAACTCCTCGGTATTTAATTGAATTTACGGCCTTTAGATGTGACTGATTTATCGCGTAACCGAAGTTTAGCGAATTCCTTTTAGCACTGATGTGGACGACCTCACGCTTTTCGTTATTTTCGCAACATTCAGATATCTTTTCTAAATCTTTTTGCAAATTTGTTTTGATCTTCTGATGACTTTATTAGTCGATAAGCGACAGCGCCATCTGCAAACAACCTAAGACGGCTGCACAGATTGTCTCCCAAATCGTTTATATAGATAAGGAACAGCAAAGGGCCTTTAGACATGAACATTATTGAGCATATCTGGGATGCCTTGCAACGTGCTATTCAGAAGAGATCTCAACCCACTCGTACTCTTACGGTTTTAGGGACAGCTCTTCAGGATTCATGGTGTCAATTCCCTCCAGCACTACTTCAGACGTAAGTCGAGTCGATGCCACGTCGTGTTGCGGCGCGTCTGCGTGCTCGCGGGGGCCCTACACCAAATCAGGCAGGTGTACCACTTTTTCTGGCTCTTCAGTGTAGCATTTGTAGATTTAGTGGAAGTTTAATGACACTGTTGACTAGAATACCGTCTCTTGAAATTATGATGATAGGAGGGATAAAATACAAAGCCCAATAGCTTATCTGCAACTTGTACAAAAACCAGGCTGCTGTTAGAAGAGTCAATGGACATGAAAGGGAATGGTGGTTGACAAGGAAGTGAGAAACGGTTGTACTTTATCTCCGAAGTTATTAAATCTGTATATTTAACAAGCAGAAAAGGAAACGAAGGAGAAATTTGGAAAGTAAATGAAAGTTCAGGGAGAAGAAATAAGAACTCTGAAGTTGGTCGGTGATATTGTAATGATGTCTCACACAGCAAAGGATTTGGGATATCAGTTAAACAGAATGGTAAAGTCTTGAAGAGAAGTTATAACACAAATATCAAAACAAATGAGACAAGGATAAAGGAATGTAAGCGATTAAATGGGTCACTGCTTAGGACACTAATTTGGGAAGTAAAATACTCCAAGTAACATATTTGTTTGCTAATCAGGCTGCAAAGTATGTGCTATGACCAAAGTAGAGAGGATACAAGTAGGGGGGCAAACCTATGTGCCACTCCACTTTCCACTGTTGCCAAATTTATTCAAGATGGTGGCGATGACGTCATCCAAGATGGCGGCATGTAGACTTGGAAACATCACACGACGTCATCCAAGATGGCGGCTTTTGGCGTGAAAATAGGCCAATTGTGCTATGTTCACTAACCTAACCTCAAGAAAAGATGGCGGGAATTTTGAATTTTGGCGGGAAAATAGCCCAATTGTGCTTCGTCCACTAACCTAAGCCTCCAGAAGGAAAAATGGCGGTAAGTTTGAATTCCAAGAGGATAATGCATGCAAAGACTGTACTTGTCTTTTTACTATTATTGATTATCATTCGTTAACATTCATTATTATTTATTATTATTTATTATCATTTATTATTATTTATCATCATTTATTATTATTTATTATTATTGACCTGCCTCCACTAGAAAATTCCCTCCAAATTCAAATTCCAACACGATAATGGCTGCAAAACCTTACTTTTGTTTATTATTATTCATTATTATATATTAACATTCATTATCATTCATTGTTATTTATTATCATTCCTTATCATTTATTATTATTCATTATCATTTATTATTATAGGCCTACCTCCACTAGAAAATTGCGCCAAAATCAAATTCCAACACGATATTCTCTCGAAAACTGTACTTCTATTTATTATTATCATTTATTATTTATTCAAGATGTCCGATTTTCTCGGTGAGAAAGCGCAATCTGCCTTGGAGCGTAATCTAAGGCGCATAGGCAATATCAATTTCTCCAGTGTTAGGTGCGAATGCGATTGTGTAGAGGTCATGTTTGGGGGAGGCCTAGCAGAGACTTTCGGTCGGTTTGGCAGCTGAGGGTGTTTGGGCGCGTCTGTTGCACTATTTTGCGAGCATGTGTGTGCACCGTGCGGTGCATTATTTGGAGAGTTTAAGAGTACAGAGCTTGTCTGCTGATATTGTGTACTGCATTATTTAAGAGCTGTTTGCTATTGTGTGGTTAAAAATTAGGAGTTGTTTACGTGTTTGTGACCTGTGTCAGATGACCACAGCCGGATCAGTGCGGGTGTTTTGTGACAAATATACTCCACGACTAAATAGAAGGGCTCCAAATAAACAGAGTGCAGCCCTCCCTCACTTCCCCGGCAGCACAGCGCGGTCTGAGTGGTTTTTGCGCAAAAAATTGCAATCTGGTCAGACTGTGAGTGAGTCGACAAATAACTGGACAAATTTATCTGTAGAGGAGTCACAGGTCTGGAGTGGAGTGAATATCTTGATGGGTGTGGTTGTGTTGCCAAGTGTAGTGCACTACTGGAGTTCAGAACATGCCTTAGGTCAGCCTTACATATCGAAACCTATGAGAAGCAAAAGTTTCAAAAAGATATGTCGCAAATAAATAAAGTACACTCGTTCCTCCTTCCATCAGCCAATGCACTGAAATTATTGCGGAAAATTAGCGGTTGTTTGGCTATTTGGACGTAAATGTTTTGCATTATTTACGAGCAGTTCGCATGTCTGTAGGCTGTGCTATGAGTTATTTTTAACTGTTTACAATTAGCAAGCGTGTGTCTAGAACATTATAAATGAGTTATGTAGTAGTGTTTTGCAGGTCTGTATGATGTGGGATATGTCGGTGTGATACATATACTCCATTCCTAAATAAAGTAAATTCGTTCCTCCATCCACGGACCTAGTGCAGGGTGAGTCCGTTTACCATAAACGTGCAGGAAGAGGTTGAGTGCTGTTGGCTTAGTTTGATACAATTTTCTTAGGTTGGTGGCGGAAGCGCAAGTGAGCTTTGTTTACTGGCAGATTTCAAACATGGCGCTGGTTCCTAGGAGCAGGAGGTGACGGTCTGGTCCTCGAAAAGTAGTTGAAATTAGGGAGTTGAACACGTTTGCATACGTATATGAAATTGTAAATTCAATTATTTAATATAGTGGGGTGGTGAGAGTGAATTAGCGGGCGTTCTCGCAACGAGCAAACGCGCTGTTATACGGTCATGGTGGATTCCACTGTCGGTCAAACTCTGGCGCCTAACGTATCCTTTGTCCGGCACGCGGTCGAGAGGTTCCATCCTGTCCAGCGTTAAGTGCTCGCGGGCGCTGAAAGATGTTTACGTAGTCGGACACTGAGGCGAGCGCGGCTGGCCATTTGTGGGAGGACCCTGAGGCTCCGCTCTCCGCCTACCTGGCACGCTGGCCGTGGGGGTGTGCGGGCACTGCTGGTCGCTTGACGTCAGCCAGCTAGGGAGCTGCCGATGGAGCGGGCTCAGCCGGTCGCGCGTGCGTCAGCTGCGCTCTGGCGTTTCACTGTGTGAGCATGGAGAAGTCAATTGGGACACACCTGCATGACCGTAATGTCTGAAATAAAGAGTCATTTTCCAGGTATATACAGAAGGCTATGTCCGTCGCGTGTATGGAGGGTGTGTGACGTAAGCGGGGTGGCGGCATAGCGATTGTACAGTTATTACGCGCGTGCGTGAGCGAGTCAATTAACGGGCGTTCTAGTGCGGTCCAAACGTGCTGTTATATAGTCATGGCGGATTACACTGTCGAGCAAACTTTTGCCGCCAAAAGTGTACCACTGCGTTCTCACTCGCACAGGGACACGTGGTGGACGGTGAGCGGTTGGCATCGACAGGTTTGAACGTGCCGAGGAAAACAACTTTGGCAGCGAATGGTCGACCGTTGTGTGATTCTGCTCTGAGGCAGACAATTTTGGCGGAAAACGTGCAGAGGCGACGAATACACGTGGTGAGCGGACAAGGGGCCGCTGTGACGTCAAACTCGGCAAGTTCCAGCGTGTCCAGCGGAAACATGTTTACGACGTGGGAGCGATGGCTGGGCCGGCCGCCTCACGTGACAGGCGTAGGCAGTGTCTCCGCGCGCTGGCCAGGGGGTGGCGAGGATTTGAACTAATTCAGTTGGAGCGCGGATGTCGTGGTGACTGCACTGCGATATAAAAGATGTGTGAGCTGACTGTCTTGGCGAACAAGTGATGACTGTACTGCTTGAAATAAAGTCTTCAGTCCCTTCCCCCCTGCAAAATCAAAGGACGTGAATTACATTACTATAAGTGCAGTTTATTATTTGACGCAATTATGATAGGCTACCAGTGAAAAAGATAAGTGACGGAGAAAGGTTGTACATGTGATCAATTATGGTGTTGGGATTTGAACTTGTGATAGATTTTTGTTATGGATGTAAGGAGAATGGCTTTCTCACCGAGAAAATCGGACATCTTGAATAAATAATAAATGATAATAATAAATAGAAATACAGTTTTCGAGAGAATATCGTGTTGGAATTTGAATTTGGCGCAATTTTCTAGTGGAGGTAGGCCTATAATAATAAATGATAATGAATGATAATAAATGATAATGAATGCCAATAAATGACAGTGAATGATAATGAATGTTAATAAATAATAATGAATAATAATAAAAAGACAAGTATGGTCTTTGCATGCATTATCCTCTTGGAATTCAAACTTCCCGCCATTTTTCCTTCTGGAGGCTTAGGTTAGTGGACGTAGCACAATTGGGCTATTTTCCCGCCAAAATTCAAAATTCCCGCCATTTTTTCTTGAGGTTAGGTTAGTGGACATAGCACAATTGGCCTATTTTCCCGCCAAAAGCCGCCATCTTGGATGACGTCATGCGATGTTACCAAGTCTACATGCCGCCCTCTTGGATGATGTCATCGCTGCCATCTTGAATGTATTTGGCAACAGTGGAGAGTGGGGTGGCACATAGGTTGTCCCCCTGCTGATACAACATGCAGACTGGCAATAAAAAGAAGAATGTTTCTGAAAAAGATATTTGACAACATCTAACATATTCTTAAATCTTGGTAATGGTATTCTGAAAATATTTTATTAGATTGTAGCCTTGCACAGAAATAAAACGTAGACAGTAGACACAAGAACTAAGAAAAGAGCAGAAACTGTTGAAACGTGGTGCTGCAGAGAATGCTGAAGTTTAAATGGATAGATTTGATAGGTAATGAAGAAGTACTGAATTGAAATCGCAAGAAGGAAAATTATGGCGCAACGTGACTAAAAGAACGGGTCAGTTGATAGGAGACGTTTTGAAGCATCAAGAAACCTTAAATTTGCTAGTGGAGATAGTAGCAGTGGTGCAAAATGAATACACTTGCAGTGGATAGATTAGTGTCAAAGCATTCTTCGTAAAGAAGACCATGACAACAACAATGACAACAACGACGACGCAATGAAGTACGTTACGGTATGTTTCTGTCTTGTTTATTATCCAGAAAATTTATTTATTTTACGCTGCCTTGGTCTTCTTGCCGCCAGCGAGATGACGTTAAACCGTGTATTGCTGGTCGTCTGTATAGCAGAAACTGTCCGATGCTTTCCTTCCAACTACATACGACCTGCAGGTTTAGAACTACACTCCTGGAAATTGAAATAAGAACACCGTGAATTCATTGTCCCAGGAAGGGGAAACTTTATTGACACATTCCTGGGGTCAGATACATCACATGATCACACTGACAGAACCACAGGCACATAAACACAGGCAACAGAGCATGCACAATGTCGGCACTAGTACAGTGTATATCCACCTTTCGCAGCAATGCAGGCTGCTATTCTCCCATGGAGACGATCGTAGAGATGCTGGATGTAGTCCTGTGGAACGGCTTGCCATGCCATTTCCACCTGGCGCCTCAGTTGGACCAGCGTTCGTGCTGGACGTGCAGACCGCGTGAAACGACGCTTCATCCAGTCCCAAACATGCTCAATGGGGGGCAGATCCCGAGATCTTGCTGGCCAGGGTAGTTGACTTACACCTTCTAGAGCACGTTGGGTGGCACGGGATACATGCGGACGTGCATTGTCCTGTTGGAACAGCAAGTTCCCTTGCCGGTCTAGGAATGGTAGAACGATGGGTTCGATGACGGTTTGGATGTACCGTGCACTATTCAGTGTCCCCTCGACGATCACCAGTGGTGTACGGCCAGTGTAGGAGATCGCTCCCCACACCATGATGCCGGGTGTTGGCCCTGTGTGCCTCGGTCGTATGCAGTCCTGATTGTGGCGCTCACCTGCACGGCGCCAAACACGCATACGACCATCATTGGCACCAAGGCAGAAGCGACTCTCATCGCTGAAGACGACACGTCCTCATTCGTCCCTCCATTCACGCCTGTCGCGACACCACTGGAGGCGGGCTGCACGATGTTGGGGCGTGAGCGGAAGACGGCCTAACGGTGTGCGGGACCGTAGCCCAGCTTCATGGAGACGGTTGCGAATGGTCCTCGCAGATACCCCAGGAGCAACAGTGTCCCTAATTTGCTGGGAAGTGGCGGTGCGGTCCCCTACGGCACTGCGTAGGATCCTACGGTCTTGGCGTGCATCCGTGCGTCGCTGCGGTCCGGTCCCAGGTCGACGGGCACGTGTACCTTCCGCCGACCACTGGCGACAACATCGATGTACTGTGGAGACCTCACGCCCCACGTGTTGAGCAATTCGGCGGTACGTCCACCCGGCCTCCCGCATGCCCACTATACGCCCTCGCTCAAAGTCCGTCAACTGCACGTACGGTTCATGTCCACGCTGTCGCGGCATGCTACCAGTGTTAAAGACTGCGATGGAGCTCCGTATGCCACGGCAAACTGGCTGACACTGACGGCGGCGGTGCACAAATGCTGCGCAGATAGCGCCATTCGACGGCCAACACCGCGGTTCCTGGTGTGTCCGCTGTGCCGTGCGTGTGATCATTGCTTGTACAGCCCTCTCGCAGTGTCCGGAGCAAGTATGGTGGGTCTGACACACCGGTGTCAATGTGTTCTTTTTTCCATTTCCAGGAGTGTATATTACTGACCGTAATTTACGGTATCTCCTTGACCCAGAAAATACACGAAACCTAGCGGTAATGTGTCCAATAAAAGGTGTGCTGGCAACACTGAAGAGTGCGACGGATGCGGATACGGGTTGTTGTTGTTGTGGTCTTCAGTGTTAATCCAGTTTTACTGTGGCTGTTCACGCTGTTTTATCCTGTTGAAGGCTCTTTATCCGTGAACAATTACTGCAGTCTACATCCACAGCGCACACATAAAGGACGAGAAAAGGAAGAATGGCATCTCGTCATTCACGGCGAAATGACTGAATAAGATCTTCTCAGATGTTGAAGCCGCGTAATTCGCTCAGTGAAATCCTACAACTACTGACTGTTGGGGTAGTATGGTGTTCTGCTTCTATCAGCTGCGTTTGAGTTCTTCCGCAAGAGGGCCGAAGTGATGCATGCGCATGAAGGTGAGTTGGGCAGCTTCTGGCAGTTCCCGGCCCTGCGCCGAGTGACGTCAGGTGGGACATGGAGGCGGGTTTTTTCTCTGTGCGGAAACAAAGATGGATGCTTGACGCTATAGATAGGCAGGAGATTCTGTATATAAACATCTCTCACTGGGAGATCTCTTTCCGTTTAGTTTTGTGGTTTTGTGTCTCGTACACCACGTATTTTCCTCATAAGTATTCTTTATTATCGATTAAGTGCTAACTTGAGCAGTTTCATCTCTGTTGCCATCTCATTTTCAGTTATATCAAACTGAATGACGAGAGCAGATGTAATTTGCCTCCTCCTGGGAGCTGTGAAGGTGTGTGGACACAAAGAAAGGCGCGCTCACGGTTTTGTACCGTATTTGCTGAAATGAGCGTTGACTATAAAAATACATTGATGTTTACTACCTTAATAATTTTTCGATTTAATAATTTTATGTTTATGTTGAATATGTAAACAGCAAACAGAAATATTGATGTAATACAGCCAAAACCCTTCTTCCTCCAGCCTCAGTGGCAGCAGTAGAAGAAAAGTTATATGAAAAGAGGCAATTTCAAATGTGGCACCGACCAATGATGTCACTTGGCGTCACTTTTGTTGTGACTTCCTTTTGCATGTTGTGTGGTTCTTTAGTGGATGGGGGACCATATGCTGCTCATGTGCAAAGGATTCAGATATTAATTTATTGTGCATCTCGTGTCAAACAGTAACAATAATACATAACTTTGTTGTTGTTGTGACAACATCAGTTGCTAGCAGTAGCTTGGAATGTTGAAACATATATAGATTCAAAAGATCTATAAATCTGTCGCTCTTCAACACAATGTCTATTTAGAAGGTGTTGAGCCTTGGCCACTATGAAAGTTGTTTTAATCCTGGCAGGGTCGCCACCGCTTTAGCCACAGTGTAAATGAATTAGGTCCTGCGACTCTGGCATGCTGTTAGTAAAACAGCTATACTTTGGGCCAAATTGCCCACTAGATTTGCTGTTCTCCGGTTAGCCGATAGCACATCTAGTGGGCATTGTAGCTGTTTTACTAACAACATGGCAGAGTTGTATGACCTAACTCATTTACACTACGGCTAAAGTGGAATGGCGTGGTTCCGATGTTTTTCATCTGGCAGATGCACAAAACGTGTTTTGTGCATGAATGTTCGAACTTAAGTACACTCACCGCTGGAACTCTGGAGATGGAATGCTTGCACCTCGTTGACAGTGGGGTAGTAGTTCGTGGCACTGCTCTCAAGCCGCAGTGGCGGCTGTAGGAAACGTGGCGGCGTAACTGGCGGCTCGTGTGTTTGAAAGTGCAGCAGACTGGATAGCGGCCAATACCGCTGCTTGGTCCCACGGTAAACCAGAGCTGCCAGAAATGACAACTCACCTTTCCGTGCTTGCATCATTTCAGGTTTCTTCCGGAAGATTCTAGACGCTGCTGCCTCATCGACCAGAAAAAGCCACTGGCATAACTATAGGACGAGCAACCAGCGGATTCCATCTCTGTGACTTCTTGCTAGCGAGTTGTGGCCGTCCCTTCTGATTAACTACAACACTGAAGCATCTAACGCTGACACTCGACCTAAACTAACATGGAAGCAACACCTGCTAAGAAAAAGCACACAACAGACAAAATCTACCAACCACTTCTCCATCGTGCACACCTACTCACTCTTGACCTGTCGTGTCCCCTTCTATGCCAATATAGCTTGCCTCTCTCTTCACAATCACTGAACACCTATTCATATAACTTTTATGTTGCGCAAATTCAACTCCAACAACCCCACTGTCCTTCCTCCAATTTCGAATACTGGTATCCTGAAGCACCTATACTAACATGTTCTACCAGTCCTGTTGGTTCATGTCGGTGATGTAAGCCAGCGAGTTGGTGGGTTCTAAGACAGAGAGCAAAATAATGAGGAGCACACGTAGTGTTTGATAACTTCTTTTACTGAACTTGAGTAACAGCAAGTCCAGGGCAGAATCCAAAGCGAGTCCTTGAGATGGATCCCCAATAACAAACAGAGGCTGTGTGACAACGCTCCGACTAGACATTCAGAACTCATCTAACAGACATACTAGAGGTCGGTGCGGCGTTCTTTTAACTCGGCTCCTTGCTGGCGCTGGTTGCACATGCTGAGGAAGGTGTGTCTCGGAGCTGGACGCAGATTGGAGGTGCAGTCACATGGGCTGCTGCCAGCTTCTAAGCGTCGGCCTGCGCGATTGGTATCGACAGCGCTCTATACCACAAACCCTTCATCTACGCTCTCTACAGATGTTCTCCCTACACAGTTGTTACTGCCTATCTATTCCAGACTATGAAATGCACCCCGACTTTTACATTTCCCGTCAGATCTAACCGACTTCCTATCCTGCGACACGTCAGGTTTTCCTCCTCCTTTCTCTTCTCCTACTCTCTCATTCTCATAGCCATAGCCCGGCTTGCTAGTTACAGTCAGCCCCAATCTCATGTTTCCCATCCACCCGCCCTCAGTAAAAATGCTAACCCTCTATAAATACTAACCCCCTCCTCCATTAGTACTCAACATCTTACATTACCAGAATCACTTAAGCTTCTCTCTCCCAATTTATCCGTTCCAATGCAAGTCTTCCCAGTTTACCGCAGTTTTTTGAAATACATCAATTTTTATCGTAATTTTAATAATTTTAAAAATCTGTGGAAATATATTAGCTTTTTAAAGTTTTAAAACCGTTTGTATTAATAAAAAAAAGTCTTGAGAGAATAGTGGTGTGAAAAAACCACAGTGAAGAAATAATTTTTAGTTCTACGAAAATAATAAAAGTTTAAAGATTCGACACTTCTAATTTTGGTTTTCCTAGCGGTTATTGTCAATAGGAACTAACTGACAGCCAATCTTGGCTAAGGAAATATGCACATGTTATCTGCAGGGAAATTTTTATCGTTTAATACTTGAGTTAATACTGGTTGACACTTCATTTATGTCTATCTGGTGCTTATCAGTAATTTTTATGCTAGATAGGCTGAATTAAGACAATCTTTATAGCATCCATTTGCGAACTTACTGATATTGTTGTCATAGCAAGTGTACAATTTGAAATTTATGAGTACTTCAAGTTGCCAATCTTTCGACCACTTTTAAATCCGAAGATCTGACTGAATGTTTGTGCACTTTTTTTCATTATATGTAGTTGCAACTTTTGCAAGCAGTCTGAGCTTACTCTTCCGAATTTATGTTTTGGGGTAACGTATGAAGCCAGGCTAAAGTTTTACTGTTTTAAAAACGTGTAGTACGAAGACGTTGTCGTGTGAAAGAAAGAACGTCTTTCAGACGTCTGCTCAGAGAGGGGAATGTACCAATATGTTCGTACTGTATCCCTTAATAAGACTCACTGTAATTAATATTTCTATCTCAAGGCAACCGCTCAGTTCACGGAATCTATAAATTACTGTGCGTTCTGCAATAGGATACTAGAACGGTAATACACTACTGGCCATTAAAAGAAGAAATGCAGATGATATAGGGTATTCATCGGACAAATATATTATACTAGAACTGACATGTGATTACATTTTCACGCAATTTGGGTGTATAGATCCTGACAAATCAGTACCCAGAACAAACACCTCTGGCCGTAGTAACGGCCCTGATACGCCTGGGCATTCACTCAAACAGAGCTTGGATGGCGTGTATAGGTACAGCTGCCCATGTAGCTTCAACGCGATACCACAGTTAATCAAGAGTAGTGACTGGGTTATTGTGACGAGCCAGTTGCTCGGCCACCATTGACCAGACGTTTTCAATTGGCGAGAGATCTGGAGAATGTGCTGGCCAGGGCAGCAGTCGACCATTTTCTGTATCCAGAAAGAATCGTACAGGACCTTCAACATGCGGTCGTGCATTATCCTGCTGAAATGTAGGGTTTCGCAGAGATCGAATGAAAGGTAGAGACAAGGGCCGTAACACATCTGAAATGTAACGTCCACTGTTCAAAGTGCCGTCAATGCGAACAAGAGGTGACCGAGACGTGTAACTAATGGCACCCCATACCATCACGCCGGGTGATACGCCAGTATGGCGCTGACGAATGCACGCTTCCAATGTGCGTTCACCGCGATGTCGCCAAACACGGATGTGACCATCATGATGCTGTAAACAGAACCTGGATTAATCCGAAAAAATGACGTTTAGCCATTCGTGCACCCAGGTTCGTCGTTGAGTACACCATCGCAGGCGCTCCTGTCTGTGATGCAGCGTCAAGGGTAACCGCAGCCGTGGTCTCCGAGCTGATAGTTCATGCTGCTGCAAACGTCGTCGAACTGTTCGTGCAGATGGTTGTTGTCTTGTAAACGTCCCCATCTGTTGACTCAGGGATCGAGACGTGGCTGCCCGAGGGAGCAAGCTCTGCCGGGGGGGAGGTGGGGGGGGGGGGGGAGGTGGGGGGGGGGCGCGAACCGTGGCAAGGCGCTTCAGATCACGCGGCTCCAATGTTGGCACTACACGTGATGGTAGGAAACTTTTACCAGGCACTTTCCAAAACCAGCCCCTTACATCTTGTTGCCACGGGGTATAGCGTGATTCATCATTCTAGATCACTCGTTTCAAGTCATCCAGTGTCCAGAGGCGCCGGACTTCACAGCACCTCAAGTGTCGCTTAGTAATGATTACAGAAGTGCGAGGAACTGCTCGACCATTCTACCGCAAGCTTTCTAACTCCCTAAGCACAGTCATTGCACTAGCTGCACATTGGAACTCATAAGTGATTCCTTTATCTGATCTTATGCTTTCTTTTACAACCGCACTTCGCAATACTCGGCGATGCCTGTCCGTCATTACACGAGATCTTCTTGGTCTTGGTTTAGCAGTGGTTGTACCTCTACGCTTCCACACCACAATTATACCACCAACAGTCGACTTGGACGTATTTAGAAGGGTTGGAATGTCTCTGCTGTGTTTGTTATTCAGGTGACATCCAGTGTCTAGTCCACGTTCGAAGTCTCTAACCCCCCCCCCCCGAGGGATCCATTCTGCTGTTAACTGCTTGTCTATAATACTCCTCGCCTACTTTTACATGGACGGGTCTGCCTCTCGTGACATCTGGTGGTCAATTCCGCATTACATAATGGTGTCCGGCCATTTTTGGTTGTGTATTGCACCGTATGTATAATTTTAACTTGCATGTTTGACTTGCGTTTGACTGTAAGGTTAAAATTAATGATGGTATTGAAAGATGTTTCTTCATTATGCGATCTGTTGCAAACACTGAATGAAAGAATGAGGTAGAGTATGGGAACGACAAGGCGTATTTGGGAAATTATTGCACAAATAGAATACGATCTAATTGCAGCTGTTAGTATCACTTTGATAGTTGCTATGGAAATCGAAAAAGTCTGAAATGAGGAAATTGTGTAATTTTTTATTTCGTCCGTCTCAGCTGCATTGATATAAAACTCAGACGTAGGGCTTACCGGTTTCAGGCCGACGAGCCCATATTCAAACCATAAACCTTGCTATTAACCGTAATTATTCACACAATACGGTGCCAAAAGGCTCAGCAAAGCATACAGTGGACAACAAGTACCGTTATTGATCTTAGACTATACATCCGTTGCTACTGGCTGACACAACCAAACTCTGGTACCCATAGCGAGGAAACGTCAAAACTCGAGATGGTTATCACAATTAACGGCTGAAAATCATCTACGTCTTACATTCATAATTCCCAGAGTGAGAAGAATGATTTGTTAAATGCCTCTTGCCTTCGCGATAAGTACATGGTTGCATTGTGTTCCTAGATTCCTCGCCCAATACTGGTTCTTGAAACTTCGAGTCTTTTTCCGCGAGATAAGTTTTTCACTAATTCTATAGCGTTCTTTCGCGCCTAAAACAATTCTGTGACCATTCATGCTACTTTTCTTAGTATACCTTCAGTGTCACCTGTTTATGATTTTGGTATGGATTCCAAAACTTCAGCAATATTCTAGGATGGTTGGCGCAGTTGACATGTAAGTAATCTCCTTTGAAGACCGACTGCATTTCCCCAGCATCCTACCAATTAACCGAAATCTGCCACCTGTTTTACCTTTGGTTGAGCCTATGTGATCATTCCATTTCACACCTCACATAAATTGTTATACCAACGTATTTGTGTGAGTAGACTAATTCCAAATACAATATTGTAGTCGTAGGATTAGTACTTTTTTGCATTTTGTGAACCGCACAGTTCTACATTTCAGAATCGGTGGAAACACACTGCAGTTTTATCCGGGGGTCTCACATTTTATTTTATCCCCAGTGAATTGGCTATCACAACAGATCAATTCCCGAAGACGGCTAAGCCACGGATACAGCATTTACGAGAGATACCGCACCGAGGCAGGACAGTCGCTGCCGTCGTCCTGGCGAATGTGCTGCCGCACGGCGGCGGCCTCGCGAACGAGCGGCGGTCCAGTGGCCGCCAGTTTGATTCGCGAGTCCGTTTTGACCGCACGCGTTCTACCGTGTCTGGCTTTAGAGAAGATAGCGGCATTGGACACTCAGGTAGGCGATGCGACGACCGCCCTTTCTAAAGATTTATGAAAAGATTTTAATACTATGAGCACTGTTGCATGTATTGCCTACTGATACGTGTTGCACCGAGTGAATACAGAATATTCTCGATGTTTATTTAAGCTACGTCTTCCTAGTGCCAAATTGCCTACGTTCTTGTCAACACAAAAGTAAGCCTTAAAATTATAAATAGCGCACTGCAACTATATGTTGTCATGTCACTTTTCTGTCGCAATTATTTCTTTTTCACGTTTGATTCTGCTTCTTGAAAGTAGCGTTATGGTTGCTGCTGTTACAGACTGTTTCGTATAGACAGCTAGTTTTGTTTGAAACCTCCTCGGAAAGCGGCTATTAATTTAAGTCTTGGAGCTGAGAGACGATTTCTGAAGCTGAAAAACCGTAAACATCGATGTATTACGACTAGTTGCCTGTTTCGCGCGTCTGGGGAGAGGTGCGTTGTTGGTGTAAGAGTGATCTTACGCTGATTTCTTGAAATGCGAAGCTGAAATTTCATTTCCTACTTGCATATTCCAGGTATGTCGTGGGGACTGACGGGCTCAGATAAAACTTTATAAGTTTCATTGGTCGCATGTAGAAATACTGTTGTTCTAAGTTTTCATTCAACTTATAGCTAGAGATTTTTTGGTTACGTGCATTTAGCAATTAGCTGTACTACTGCGATCCGTTCACTGGAACATTTAAGTGAAGGAAAAATGTATTTTTCTGAACTTAGCAGCAGGAGTACAGCTCCGAGCTTCGTAGGGTCACACAGGATCTCCGGGAATACAATGTTTGTTTTATACGAGCACCAGGTCGTACTGTCAGATGGCTCGAAAAATGACGAGACGTATTGAAATAAAACTCCATCAAGATGTGGCGTAATTTGCCGTTCAGTTGTTTGTAGGTAACAACCTATAACTATGCCGTAAAAAAAAAAAAAAAAGTTTTGACAGTCATTTTAAGAACGAAAATTCCAGGCTATTATTGTGTGCCGTAAGATGCATCATATCAGACTAATGTGTATTATCGTCCCACCTGATGGCCCACACGTATTCCTGTTATCCTTTGTTCGAACAGCGGCGCAGGTGCCCCAAGGGTGGCAGTGTTAGGTCGGCGGAGGGGGTGGTGGGGGTGCGGGGTGTGCCCCACTGACAGTGCCAGCGGCCGCGGCAGCCGGTAGGCGTGTCCTGGCGGTGATCTCGCGAGGCGTCGCTGCCGGAGGCAGCAGGGGGGCGTCGGCCGCGCGCCAACTCGCTCCGGCTGTATCGACCAGGCCGTCGACGCTGGGATCCGCCGATGCCATATGGAGCAGTTTTCCACAGGCCTTGCCTACGCCATTCCCATCTCAGCTGCTGTGCGTCAAGTCTCGAATCCGGGCGTGTAATAACAGCAGCTTCGGGGAAAGAAAACTGCCTAGTTCCGTCACAGCAGATAAAATTTCCTAACGAGGTATATTTTTAATTTATCACTCTGTCGACTAAATTTTTGTATTTTCTCATCTCTTCCCTGTCTTCCCAAAATCTTCTCCAACCTACACCCAACATCTTCCCAGGTCAGGTCCTGGGTTCGATTTTGGAGCACCACGCCTCCTTCCTCCCCGTATATAACCTACTATCACCCTACTTTTAATTGTTAATGTGCCATAGATCCCTAATATTTTAGCAGTCCGTAGCAATATTATAAATGCGAAAGTAACTCTGTCTGTTACTTTACAAAATGAAGGACCAGGAAATCCGTGCGAAACTTTCGCTCTTCTGTTGTTTTAAATAATGACATTATTTGGAATAAGTATTTTAGTTGGGATGAGGGTAGTTACGGGAATGCCGGCCTTCTCTCTGAGCAGGTATTTTAGTTGCAGTTGCCCTTTTAGGAGCGTCGCTTCTGACAGCATCTAGTGTTGTATTTAGTTAGCTTCATGTTCCTTGTATCATTTTGCGCGATGGATCACAATAAGTCATTTATCATTCACATCGCAGATTAATTTGTACATGTGGTAACATTCTGAACATTTCTAAGTTGCTTTTTCCAAAATGAAAAAAGCTGTACAGATGTTGTGAAATAGTATGCTTTACCCACCACATTTTACACATTAGAGTAACAGAAGTTGTTCTACAGAATAGAAAGAGTTGCCAAGAGGAACTTTGAGTTTGTTTTCAAGTTTTACTTTGTTGTCTGTCATGCATTTTTTATCAATTGGTATCCTCGGCATCGTAAATTTTTCATTTATTGTTTATAACAGTAGCATTTCTACCACCTTGTTGTTGACAATCGTTAATAATTAAAGAGCAAATACAAACACAAAATAAAAGAAATAAAGAAATTTTTATTTATCGTATGATGATACAGAGCTTGGATCAAAATACATAATTTTAAGAGTATACAGTATAAGAAATGACAAGCAAAATACAGGTACAGAATCAAATGTCCAAAGTATTATGCTAAATTATGTACACATTACAGAAGTTCTTAGATTTTTAAGTCCAGTCTGTTGATCCGCTTGAGCCCTTCAGGTGATACGTGGTGGATGTCATTTATTGATCCCACGAAGGCTCGTTTCGGGCATTCACCAACAATGTGATTTATTGTTTGCAGGGCAGCTCCACAGTCACAATAAAGAAATGTAATTTACTGCTTATGACAATAATTCACTGTCATCAGTTGCTTGTAATTTTTTACTTTCGACCGTAATATTTTCATTTAACTGTTGTTTAAGAGAAGTTTAATGAGATAAAATGCAAAAAAGTAAATAAGTGCGAAGTGCATAGGTTACAACGTAGTTTTCGCTTCTTACGACGTATACCACTAATGCCGCAATAAACTCTAAGTGTATTTTGAGATTTTAATTGCATTTCATACTTTATGTAAGCACGTTAGGCCGTAGTAATACTAGGTAAATCATAATTAAAGGCGACAAAGAGAAATATGTTTATCATTTCGGATAGTTTATTTGTGTAGAAAAGTCACTTTGTACGACGGGAAGAGGCAGTGGCCTACGGTAGTGGCTACGGTTATTATCTATGACGCTGTATACAAATTATCCAGTTGATAATATTTTAAAACAAATAAATGGCATTTGTAATAAGATAAAATGAAAAGGGCGTATTTTACTCGCGATTAATATGTTACCTTCGTAATTAATAGGTGTGAAGGTAGGCATCCATGAAGCTCTTTTGCCTAAGATAATTAAACGTCACTTTCATGTTAAAATTTGCTACAAATAGTAAGTTTTAGCACAGAATCGGTATGCAGTGTCAGAAGCCTGTTTAAGAACGTTTCTAACGATATCTCAATCATCCCTGTGCCATTGGTAAGTGTTGATAAAAAGCGATGTTGACTTGAGAAATAAAATATATAGAGCAGACGGAAAAAACTAGGTAAGTGACATTTTGTACATTTATCAGGAGAGGAGATTTAAACTTTCATGATTACAAAAAATACGCAAAACACTCAAATCAAGTGCAACCAGTATAATTATAATGCCAAATTTAATGGTTTTAGAGGATGTACATCAGGAAAAAAGACATTTGAAACTGCATAATAAAAAAGACAATACATACAAAAGGGATACATCTTTACTAGAAAAAGAACCTAGTAATAGCTTTCGTCGTATCTACGTGTTCTTTAGCGTTGAAAGTTTCTATTTGTTGGTCTTGCATTTTGACTCGCTATGTGGTAGACTGAAATAAAAGTTTCTCGAGCATTGATCAGAAAACTGTTGAAGTTCTTGAAAGCCTGCATATTTTTTTTATAAGATATTGGCAGGAAGTCTGAAAATATGCCCCCAGGATTAGCTTTTTCAAAGCAGGCTTGATTTATCTTTCAAAAACTTCATATTACAGAACACTATTGTATGCCCGATGAGGCCACAAGAATCTTCAGGTCACTGTTGTTGACACTCAGGCTCGACGTCTACTTGTAGGCCAACAGAATGTTCCAAACGTAGTGGTGTTCACTCTCCAATGTAAGCAAACCTATATTTGAACTGCTTATTTTCGTTCACAACCACTTTGATTTGTAACATGCTTTTAAAAAGGTCGTTCACTCTCGTATACTTTCTTTTTGAACAGGAATTAATTTGTGAGGCATTACATTCACTCTTGCAGCTTCAAAATCATTTTGGTAACTCTGCAGGAACTTTCTTTTTTGTCAAACCAAAGCTTTTATCACATTACATCTTAGAATGTCCTTTTACTGGAAATACTATTTTGACGCTATCTAATCTCTTAATGGTATGCACGAGATACCTGTGGTATATGAACGCTGTATAGTTCTTCTTCTGTCCTGAGCATTAATCACAGAATATTTCAAGAACCCTTAGTTTTGGGTCAGCTATTTTACTCACATAATGGTGAAAAAAATAATAACTTTCTTCTCTCCTTTATTTCCTAAAACTTCAGTGTAAGTACAAAATGTTGCATCACTGTTGGACATTTGAAGAGTGTTGAAACAGAAAAACGGTAATCCCATGCAAAACAGTGAAGACCTTTCGACAAGCAGGAGTTTCACTTACAGTATCATTTTGTTTGATTCTTACAGTTTATCGTAAAGCGCAATCTCTGCATTGGAATCGTCATGCACAGGCCTTCTACGAGCAATTAATGTCATGAAACTAAGCTGGTTATATAGGAACATTTGTCATTCCAGACACCTAACTAATTGATAAGATGTCCTCTTTCGTCGGATTGATTTGTTTCAAACACACAAACTATGAGCATTTGCAGTCACTGCCAAACTCATAATGTATTGATCTACAATATTATTCATTTTATCATAACTTTTTCTCTTTTTACCTGATTGACAGGTGTCTTCTCCCCTTCATCTTGTGACAACACATTTAAAGATCCCAAGGGGACGACACTACTATCACCTTTCAAACTGAAAACTTTGACTATAAAAAACAACAAAGAGTAAGAAACTCAGTCCATCACGTTTTCAGCCGCAACCCAATTGATATAAGAGCTGTTTCACAAACAGTTAAAGCAAACCTTGGACTTGGCCCACTCTTTCCGTGGGAAGGCGACTTAGAACGTTCTGTCCGTTACCACTGAAAGTAACACTCTTTGTATCTCAGTGTCTTGCTACGTTATTTGAAAGTCGTTTTAACTGCCTTGTGGTACCGATGGCTGCCCATCAGAATTTGGCATAAACCAATTTATCAGAAAAAGTTTTAGTTACCTATGAAAATTTTTAATCGACCTAGAAGAATAACTGTCATATCAAAAACCTTAAATAGCCCAAGAAGTATTAAAAACAGAACAGGTATTACTTACAGAGATTCACATTGCATGGAGACATGACGAAACCATCTGAGCTGAAATGGTCAAGTCAAACAAGTAAAAGTTATCTTGTGAAGCGAACATTAAAACCACAAGCATAGCAAGCAGCTAGAACTGACATGAGACTGAAAGGTTTGTGAATTGCCGGCCGGTGTGGCCGAGCGGTTCTAGGCGCTTCAGTCCGGAACCGCGCTACTGCTACGGTCGCAGGTTCGAATCCTGCCTCGGGCATGGATGTGTGTAATGTCCTTACGTTAGTTAGGTTTAAGAAGTTCTAGGGGACTGATGACCACTGCAGTTAAGTTCCATAGTGCTCAGAGCCATTTGAAGCATTTGTTTGTGAACTGATTACGCCGCTACGTGGGAAAAGCGCAGTGCGTGCCGCCTATGGGGCGCGAATAGCGTAAAGGGGCACAAATGAAGAAAACAGTTACGTAGTAAATGAAAATAGTTATTACAACAGACCAGGCTTAATAACAGAAGTATAAAAGTAGGTAATAAATAAAATATGCAGAATACGTTGATAAAGTGAAACAGCAGTTGATACAAACCATCTGTCCAATGTAGACAGCATTAAAGTGCTCAAAGTGAAAAGAATTAACAGAGTAGGAATAACGAAAATAGTTATTACAGGAGTCAGACAATACAGACGTATAAAAAGTGGTAGTAAATGAAATACACTTGAAATACTGCAAACTGAAACACGCCATCTGTCCAGTGCATAGATAATTGAAGGACTCGAAATCAACAGAAGTAGCATGAAATACAATAACGACAACTAAAAGCGGAGGAAAATGATGTTTGAGAACTTTGTGCACAAACCTTCAGCCAAAGGCTACAGTATGTCAAAAAGTTGCCAATAACTCTTTGAATCCCTTAAGTAAATTTTTATAACGTAATTGTAACTGTTTATTAAGAATGAGACTATCATTAACGGACGTACGCTTAAAAATTTCCAGATATTCAAGAATATCGAGCCTATAACCTTTCTTTAGCTATAGAGGATAGTAACTTCATCGTCTCCCTTCGGTTTGTGGCCTGTAATAATCCGCAAAGGACGAAATGCGCATAGTAGTACCCTTTCTTCCTCAGAAATGGTCTTTTCATCTGTGCTGATGGTTCTTCCAGTCTGTGGTATGTAATAAACTGGACAAATGTCACCGTTTATATTTTAGACCCCTGAATTGTGCAAAGGAGTAATCGAAGATTTCAAATTGTGAATTAGATTTTTCTGCAAACTGTGTTACTGGAAAATGCGACTCTGCATCCGTATCTTTTTTCTAACCATGTTCAAGATTATCTGTCTTAAGTTTTCAAGACTAAGTTGATGAACCGATTTTGATAAAATTTGACATGGAGATAGCGTGAAGTCAGAGGAAGAACACCAGATAGTTTAGAAAGTTAAAAAAAAAAAATTCAACACATGAGAAGTTGAAGTAAGGACCGGAACATCTTTTAATACACTAGTGAACATAAACCATGTTAAAAAATTGTAAAACAATCTTTCCATCTTCTTTTTAAGTTGCGTTCTTGTCTTTTTTTTTTAGGGGATTGTTAATACTCTTGAATATGGCGTACGTGAGTGGGATGCAGTCAACGCTAGCGCGGAAGTCGAAGACTCGGAGTGTTTATAGAATATTGTGCAACAGTGCAATTCCGATGATGATTTTTGTGCGCGGTTTATGAAATTTTGAAAAGAACTTCTTGCCGAAGCTGGGAAATTCTTGCGGCGAAATCGTTGGGAGACACTGTAATAAAATCCGATCATGAGCCCGACAACTGTGTTTAAAACTAATTACTTCAGAGACTTTTAATAATATTATTTAGTTACAATTTTCGTTGCAAACGAAAGTTTGATTTAGCGCATAGTTCTAAGGGAGTTCGAGCTGCAAAAGTTGCTCGAACCCAACAAACCTCAGAGAAATCTCAGATCCGCCGGAACTTGGATGCAGAACGTGTATATAACTGATTCCGGTGCTCCGGTCCCGTTAATACGAAATCTTGAAGCGACCGCCATGTGTTACGGTACAAACGTACGAATTACACATCTGGAATGAAATATCGTTAGCGCTGTTACATGTGCAACTAGTGGCGCAGCGAAAGGAGGAAATGTTCAGATTCCACGAATCCCAATTATTCCGACGGACTTGCATTTTCAGTTTAAAAGATTGCAATTTCAGTTAAAAATCTCTTCTGAAATTACTATGATTAAAGCCCAAAGGCAATACTCAAAGTTGCAGATTTGAACTTACAAAAAAAAAAAAAAAAAAAAAAAAAAAAAAGCATGTTTATCCCATAGACAAATCTACGCTTTGTTCAAAATGGCTCTGAGCACTATGCGACTTAACTTCTGAGGTCATCAGTCGCCTAGAACTTAGAACTAATTAAACCTAACTTAACCTAAGGACATCACACACATCCATGCCCGAGGCAGGATTCGAACCTGCGACCGTAGCGGTCACGCGGTTCCAGACTGAAGCGCCTTTAACCGCACGGCCACACCGGCCGGCTCTACGCGTTGTGCTCACGAATATCCATCCCGTAAGATCTCTGCGTCCTTTGAAAGAAGTAAGATCGAAAACGTTGTTTATAGAACTGTGTTAAGATTCTGCAATAAATAATTGATGAGACAGGAAATTTATTGTAGTTTTTAATATATTTATACTAAGACTCGCCATACGGCAAAATACAGTAACAGAAATACATTCATTATGTAGCTATACACTGGCATTACATACTAGCGCACGAGCGCACACACACACACACACACACACACACACACACACACACACACACACACACACACCATTGTGTACCCAGGTGAACATAAATTGCTAGCTTGCTTACTCATCACTCGTAAAAGAACTACTGATACGCGAGCGCAGCTAGTACAAACAATAAAGCCGCCTAAAAAGAAAGAGCCAGAAAAAGGAGATAATTTTCCAGGCCACACAAAATATATACAACAAGAAGTGCTTATCCATAAATACCTAAATTCAGTATCATTAAATCAACGTTTTCTATCTGCACCCGAGCTTCTCACTATCTTTGAGAGATCTCTAATAACGGTACTGTATTAGAAAGTAAAGAAAGATGGTGTGCAATCTACTAAGTCTAAATTACAAATTTAAAAAATCGGAACAAGAGATATGTTCTAAAAGGGACAATATTACTTACACAATGCGCAAACGCAGAGTTACCTTTTATAATCACGTTAAGAAGAATGAATTGTTCGAAATGGAAGAAACGGTTAGAAAGTCAGAACGCCGTGGTTTTCTTTAATAACGTAAGGTGAACGCTTGAATGTCACGTTCGAAAAAGAAAGGTAGGATATCGTGATTTGTCTGCGTCAAATAGGAGATTCTGTTCTGATTATAGTTGTTTCGTCGTCAATGGGACGTTAAAACCAAAGTTTCCTTCCCATAGTTCCCGTCTGCTTTGTTACTGCTTCAACGAACCTTATGATTGGTGACGGGAAGAACTACTACCCACATATTTCTAACATTATTTAAATTGCAGAAATAATTTCGCCGAATTCTCGTTCTGCGAAATTTTCATCAAAAAGATTGTTCGGCAGATGTTCCTTGAGGCGGTCGCATGAACGCTGAAACGACAGATATCGTGAAAATGACAAAGTGGGTGACATCGCCCAGTAAAGAAAATGCAAATGGAGCTGACAGCAGAATATAAAAGCGGATGGAGCATTTCCGTGTTAGGTGATCTGTTCCTTCTATTCAATTTTTAAAAATATTTATTAATTTGGCCAAAGGAGCAATGTCGTCTGGTTATCACAAAATTGTTTGTGTATTTTCCTTTAGCACTTCTTTTTCTGTTCTGAAGTATTCTTCCATTCCCGTGATTACTTCCTCCACATACATTTTAAATGTACGTGGAAAAAACTGTGATGTTCTCGGTTATTTTCTGTGTTAGCACACTGACTCGCACTCGGGAGGACGACGGTTCAAATTTTGCGTCCGGCACCCCAGATTTGTTTTTCCGTGATTTCCATAAACCGCTCGAGGCAAATACTTTGGATGGTGCCTTTGGAAGGACACTGCCGACTTTCTTCCCCATTCCTGAAACACTGCTAGCTTGTGCTCCGTCTCCAATGACCCGTATGTCGATGGTACGTTAAAACTTAATCTCCCTTTCTTCCTTCTTTGTCTTTTCTGTTTCTCAACTTACGGTACACCCATTAGTTCAACAGATAGTACCAGCGACTTCCTCCTCATCAAGTTTTAGAATACGTAGGTTGACAACTACCAAAGTCATCGTTTCGGTGAAGCTAGATAAAACGTCAAAATGGAGTGAACAATGAAATGAACAAATCAAGAAGTGTGAGAACTACATGCAGTTTTATTTTAAATGGCATTAATTCGAGTCCCCACTTACTATGTAGATTCCAAAATACACAACCTCCGAGTATATATATATACGTTGTAGACATTTGTTGTCGAGGTTTGTAGAGTCATGGCTTCATGCCTATGTTTGAGGTGATCTTTTAACTTTATAATAGAATAACAAAAATTTCAAATAACGTTTATCATCATTCTGAACATAAGCAATATGTCGAGGAAGAGAAAGCGGGACCGGAACAGGCCTTAGGCCTAAACCATGACTGGCAGAAGAAGAAGAAGAAGAAGACGAAGACGAAGAGGACATAAACAATAATAAAAGATTGATGCAATGAACGACTGAAGTACGCTGTTGCCACCGTGAGTTAGTGTTGCCACCTTCAGCCTAGTCCAGTGGCAGTAGTTCCCAACCTTTCTGAGATCATTACTCCTAAGTGTGATCAGAATTATCTTTGAAGGTTTTTAATTTTAAAACGACGAAATATAAATGACATTTACTGCAGTGCAATGTCTGAGATACTGCATTGACGGTCAACAGCCGCGTTCAATCAAAAATGAACTCGCAATCTGCGATTCCGGTTCCTCATCAGCTGTAGAATATTTCGCGACAAATGAAAATTTGTGCGGGTCTGTGACTTGAACCCGTATTTCTCGCTTGTCGTGAGCGGTCGCCTTGACTACTTCAGCTATCCGAGCAGACTTCCAGGAGAAATGGAGATTTTGGCCGCTCCTGTAAGCGTGTTCGGATAGCTGAAGTGATTTAGGCGGCTGCTTGCGACAAGCGGGAAATTCAGATTCGAGTCCCAGTCTTGCACAACGTTTCCCATGTCCTGAAGTATTCTAGAGCTGATACGGAACCATAATCACAGTTTGCGACTTCAGTCTTAAATGATATTTAGATTTTGTAGATGTAAACCACGAACTAATTAGTCAATGAGACAGGTTTTTTTCTGAGTGGTATAATTCTCGGTGCATCTCTATTTCTACCTATAATGCCTTATGAGAAAGAGAAACTGAGTATCCGCATTGAGGATAGACACTTTTTACAAAACATGATACCTTTTCAACACTTTCTCCCTAGTGACACATGATTCTTCCGTGCCATGCACTGTCTTTTTAAAATTAACCAAGTTAAAATACATGCACTGCGCTTATTATTTCTAAATCACTTGACTGGTGGACTCCTTACTTCTGGAGTGGCAGAAAATGGAAGACTACACGATGGCAGCCATTTATGCCTGGTCACTGCCGCCAGTAATAATAATAATAATAACAATAACAGACTTGGAACACTTCTGGAGCAACATATGGTCAAACCCGGTACAACACAACAGGCATGCACGGTGGATACAAGCAGAAACAGACACATACAAGATGATACCACAAATGCCTGAAGTGATAATTTTGCAACATGAAGTCACCTGAGCAATTAATTCTACTCACAATTGGAAAGCCCCTGGAAAAGATAAAATAGCAAATTTCTGGCTAAAGAAATTCACCTCAACACATTCACATCTAACTAAATTATTTAACAGTTACATTGCAGACCCATACACATTCCCTGATACACTTACACATGGAATAACTTATCTGAAACCTAAAGATCAAGCAGACACAGCAAACCCAGCTAAATATCGCCACATAACATACCTACCAACAATATACAAAATATTAACTTCAGTCATTACACAGAAATTAATGACACATACAACACAGAACAAAATTATAAATGAAGAACAAAAAGGCTGTTGCAATGGAGCACGAGGATGTAAAGAGCAACTGATAATAGATGCAGAGGTGACATATCAAGCTAAAACTAAACAAATCGCTACACTATGCATACATTGATTACCAAAAAGCTTTTGATAGTGTACCCCACTCATGGTTACTACAAATATTGGAAATACACAAAGTAGATCCTAAATTGATACAGTTCCTAAACATAGTAATGAAAAATTGGAAAACCACACTTAATATCCAAACAAATTCAAATAATATCACATCACAGCCAATACAGATTAAGCGTGGAATATACCAAGGAGACTCATTAAGTCCTTTCTGGTTCTGCCTTGCTCTGAACCCACTATCCAACATGCTAAATAATACAAATTATGGATACAATATTACTGGAACATACCCACACAAAATCACACATCTGCTATACATGGATGATCTAAAACTACTGGCAGCAACAAATCAACAACTCAACCAATTACTAAAGATAACAGAAGTATTTAGCAATGATATAAATATGGCTTTCGGAACAGACAAATGTAAGAAAAATAGCATGGTAAAGAGAAAACATACTAAACAAGAAGATTACATATTGGATAACCGCAGTGACTGCATAGAAGCGATGGAAAAAACAGATGCCATAAATATCTAGGATACAGACAAAAACTAGGAATAGATAATACAAATATTAAAGGAGAACTAAAAGAAAAATATGGACAAAGACTAACAAAAATACTGAAAACAGAATTGACAGCAAGAAACAAGACAAAAGCTATAAATACTTATGCCATACCAATATTGACCTACTCATTTGGAGTAGTGAAATAGAGTAACACAGACCTAGAAGCACTCAATACACTTACACGATCACAATGCCACAAATATAGAATACATCACATACATTCAGCAACTGAAGATTCACATTAAGCAGAAAGGAAGGAGGAAGGGGATTTATCGACATAAAAAACCTACATTATGGACAGGTAGACAATTTAAGAAAATTCTTTATAGAACGAGCAGAAACTAGCAAAATACACAAAGCAATTACTCATATAAATACATCGGCTACACCACTGCAATTTCATAACCACTTCTACAACCCTTTAGATCACATAACATCAACAGATACGAAGAAAGTAAATTGGAAAAAGAAAACACTACATGGCAAGCACCCGTATCATCTAACACAGCCACACATCGATCAAGACGCATCCAACACATGGCTAAGAAAAGGCAATATGTACAGTGAGACGGAAGAATTCATGATTGCAATACAGGATCAAACAATAAACACCAGATATTACAGCAAGCATGTTATTAAAGATCCCAATACCACAACAGATAAATGCAGACTTTGCAAACAACAAATAGAAACAGTAGATCACATCACAAGCGGATGTACAATACTATCAAATACAGAATACCCCAGAAGACATGACAATGTAGCAAAAATAATACATCAACAGCTTGCCTTACAACATAAACTTATAAAACAACATGTTCCCACATACAAGTATGCACCACAAAATGTACTGGAGAATGATGAATACAAATTATACTGGAACAGAACCATTATAACAGATAAAACAACACCACATAACAAACCTGACATCATACTCACCAATAAAAAGAAGAAATTAACACAACTAATCGAAATATCCATACCCAATACAACAAACAAAAAAGAAAACAGGAGAAAAAATTGAAAAATACATCCAACTGGCTGAGGAAGTCAAAGACATGCGGCATCCGGATGAAGTTGACATTATACCAATTATACTATCAACTACAGGAGTCATACCACGCAATATCCACCAGTACATCAACGCAATACAGCTACAGCCAAACGTATATATACAACTACAGAAATCTGTAATTATTGACACTTGTTCAATTACCCGAAAGTTCCTAAATGCAATGTAACATACACCATACAGTTAAAAGGAAGTCACGCTTGATCAAGGTCCGCGTCACCTACCATTTTTAACCAGACATAACGTCTGAGACAAGAAAGAAATAATAATAATGATAATAATATTAATAATATTATAATAATTATATTATATTATTATATTATAAATATTATAATAATATTAATAATAATAATAGTACAGTGTTGTATTGACAATTGCTTCGTTTATCTGTTGCGAAGTGAGCAATGAAGCAATTCCTCCTCCATTGCAAGAAGTACCTACAACTGGCAGAAGGCATTCTCATGAAATATTTAAGCTTATATGATGTGTATGTCTCAATTTTAATGTCATCGACGGGTGGTGCAAAGTATGTGTGTAATGGGTGGGCTATGTGAGCCCACCACATTGTCGCACCTACCGCTAGTATTTGAAAATAACTTATCTATATTACAGTCTTACGAAAAGAAGTGATAAGAGTAATGACCTTTCAAACGTAATCTATTTTGGTGACAGAAACACAATCAAACCCTTTAGCTTTTACCTCCCCAGACAATTTCATTTTGTACCTCAGTGGGTAAATACGTACAGGTTGCGAAGCACTGTCATAGGCAAAAGCACCTAACGCTAGTATTTGAAAAATAACTTATCTATATTACAGTCTTACGAAAAGAAGTGATGAGAGTAATGACCTTTCAAACGTAATCTATTTTGGTGACAGAAACACAATCAAACCCTTTAGCTTTTACCTCCCCAATCAATTTCATTTTGTACCTCAGGGGGTAAATACGTACAGGTTGCGAAGCACTGTCATAGGCAAAAGCAATACAGCGCCACTTCGCCAACATAAGCACACCTGTCGTCTGCTGAAGCGTCTGCAGAGACCTTCACCACAACCGCCAGCCGCGTAAGTGCTGCTGCCAGGACCCGCCTTAAGGTAAGACGTGCAAATTTCGTTGTAATAGCTAGTGGCGTCATTCGAATGGCGTCAGGAAAGCCGTACGGCGTGTCAGATGATTTAAGTTAGGTATGGTCTAATTTTAAATTACGTTGAAGGGTAATTATACAGATAGTTCAGTGCATCCAAATGACACTGGAAGTCCCTCACAAACGACCAGTGACGGCCTGATTGTGATATTCTCTCATATTGCGTAATTAATTTAAGTACAATTACTGTTATTAATCAGTTAATCATCCACTCAAATCATCCACGCAAAAGCTGAAACAGAGAACAGTCGACTAGAATTTTTGCGAATATTATCGACTTTCAACGACGAGTACTTTAGGACCGACGATCAACTTCTCGCAACTGGTCTAGTCGGGGCTTTGGTTGTTTGGTTGGATTGTAGGTAGGTAGGTTACCAATACTAATGAGATCGGTACGTACGCGGCCGAGGGTTCGCCCCACAATGTCGGTATTGACTCCTGAGTACAAGTTCGACAACCACTGCTCTAATATGATCGGGCTAAGTCGAGCAATACGAAAACGCTTGCACCATAACGATATAAGTCCATATGTTCGCGCAGTTCTCCACCAAAATGATTTTTTCGTCAGTTTAAACGGAAGTGATTGCCAACTTTTATTCGCTTATGGTGCACACAGCTTAACATGAGAGAAGCAAATAATTTTGTGACGTAATGCAATAGATACGTGACAGATATGACCGAATGAAAGGGATTTTTGCGAGATAAGCTTTTTAATTTTCATGACATGCGTTTTATTATTTACTTTCATCTCTCGCCAACAAAAAACTGAATTTAATTACAGTTCGTCTGGAAACACGTCGTTTACAGAGCCTTCCCAACTAACCGCGGGATGAGATACAAAAAGCGGAAAATGCCAGTAACATTCTCGTGGGCGTGGTCCTAGAGAGGGGCTGTTCCAGAACTTCTCGTATTGTGTCGTAAATTTCGAGTCTTTGGCTACAATATTTATTCCATGTGAAATAAGAGTGTCAGTAACTGGATCTTTTCACTCACTAAAACGAAGAGAGTGGAGAGACATTTTCGGTATAGGAACGCTTTCCCACGACATGCAGGTGATATCACTGACAGTTCTTCGGGAACTGTACAAAGATCGTATCGATAGCAATACTATTACCGAGTAGTGGATCAAAGTGCGTGAAACCACTTACGGCCAACAAATCTGCTTCCACAGTTAAGCGTTTCGTAACTCCCTCTACGCTTTCGCCAAGACAGGTAACTGTTTACAGATGTTCGAAACTTCGTGTGAAATTCAATGCGAGTTGCTTTTAATAGTTTCCACACCAAAACTCTCTCAAAATCTGGAAGAAAATCGAAGATGCTCCGGTAGTATGTAACATATACCAGCGGCAAGATGCAGTACCTTCATTGTACTGCATTAAATGCATTCGCAGTGGCGAATATGGACAACTGCCAGCTGTATAACGAAATGGCAGTGAAAATTTGGGCCGGACCGGAGCTCTGTCCTGGATTTCTCGCTTGTCACAAGCGGTCGCCTTACTATCCGGATATCCGAGCACGACTCACCGCAAGATCCATACTTTCATATGTCCTCAACCGTACGTGTATAACCCGCACTCGTACATCCATTATGTATATTTCCGTACAGTGGAGTCATTTTATTTGAAAGTCGCTTGTCCAATGTGGGCGAATGAATACAACCTTGCCATACCTATGTTGTTCCGAATTACGATGCAATGTTCCTTGGGACATGCATACATGTCGGAAGGAACAAGCGCTGGGCCACTACATCCGTTATGAAATACATGAAATCTATTCGCAGTTGCGAATATGGACAATCATCAGCCGTGTAGTGGAATCACGACAATGAAAATTTGTGTCGGATCGGGACTCGAACCCGCATTTCCTGCTTATCGCGTGCGGTCGCCTTGCCATTAGGCTATGTGAACGCGACTCACGGCCAGACCCAAACTTCCATATGTCGTTCGTACATCCATTATATATACTCGTATTCTCGTACAGGAGAGACACTTTACTTGAAAGTCGCTTGCCAGGTGTCGGCGAATAAGTATGATATTGCAGTGCCTGTGTTATTTCGAATTACGATGCATGCATGTCCGAAGGAACACTGCTTAGGATTCTAATCCGAACACGAAAAGATTTTCTTTTGACTCCTACTTATATAGAAACAAATGACGATTGTAATAAAATAAGAGAAATGAAATACGTCTCACACTTCACAAAACACATTTCGTCTGACAATACTTACCCTTCTACAAAGAAGTTTCATGAATGTATCATAATGTGAGTGCAATGAAGATGTGTAGAATCAAATCTCCTTATGCCCATCAATGCAAGACTGAAGATCAAGAGAACAACTCTGTTACAGACATACATCAGTTAACAGGCATGTAGCACAAATATAACTATTACAATCAAAGATTAACATTCATATCAATACTGGCTCATAGAAATATCATTTATTTTGTATAGTTTACAAAAAATTATAACTATATTTGCAAAGTTTGAATTAGCAGTTACAATGTCCATTCACAAATAACTATGTTGCTCATTGGGTTTTTGCTGTAACCCGTGAAATAAATATGTGGAAACTACCATCACTTATAAAGCCATTGTCTTGATAATTTAGATCATTCCTCCCACCTCTGACGCTTTGATAGCATTTGATTTTTTTCAAATACAGACCACAGAAGATTTTCCTCCATTATGATTTAGCGTCCTTAACTGAAAATATAGTTCGGATGAATATGGTCACTTGCTACTAAATTTCTTTCCTAGACTGACAGGTCGCAGTAGACTGAAATTGTGTAATAAGACACATGAGATTTGAAGCAGTCTGTCGCACATACAGACATCTGCACAGTCACATCGTTGTGTGTGGACTACCCACCTCCTCGTCGTACTGAATTTGTTCGGCAAAGTAACATATATATTCACTCTCCATGTAGTTGCACCAGAAGAATACGAACAGCTGCTTCATTGAAATATTGTGTAGTTTCCATGACAGCATGTGTCTTTTACACATGGGAATCAGTCAAGTGAAAAGCAAATCAAGCTTCCTAAGTTGTGCTACGTAGCTGCAACTCCTGCAACCTTCTTTGCTTAATTTGTACATGAATTCAGTGTTGTTAAATGTGTAAAAACCATGCACATACTGTAAGAACATATGACTATGTCCAGTGACAGTTATTATTCGAAAAACTTAATGACGTAGGGAGGCCTCTACAGGATGTCACCAACAGTCTCTGGGACTATTACAAAGACAATCAGCAGAATCTCTGTCTAACTTGTGAGACATAGGTGACAACATTCCATCTGTAAAATGAAGATGATGTACCGAAGTTAAGCATCACCCTAGATCGATCTACACCACAAACAGATTCACCAACCTACCTAAATGTAATAACTGTAATGATATGTGAGATATATTAGCTTTTTTCATACCAGTAACATGGTATACTACCGAAACTGGTAGTAATAATTAAGAAACGTTAATACAGGTAAGTGACAAGCATTTTCTAAACTACCTAGACAAGACATTTGGAAGATAACTTACCAGCTACAGTCACTGGGGGCCCTTGAAACAGGAGGTTAAGATAGGAAACAATTTGCTTTTTGAACTTGACAATTCCTTATGGGGTGACCCACACAATCTTACAGGCTTCACTTTCTGTGCTACGCTACCTCGCTCTCAACATGTCTGCACATCTGGCTCACTTACGCCCGTAAAGGTGGTTTGACACTGCAGTGAAAAATATTTGCAGGATTATTTCTTCTTCTTTTATACCCACACAACTTGAAAATCTTAACCCGGAAAAGAGAATAGTCCTAGTAAATACCGAAAGAAAAGACCCAACTGAAGTGAAATTTACTAAACACCTGAAAGAGAGTAAGCATCCATTGCCTGGTTGTATTTACCACAGGTCATGGCTTCAGTGGTGAGTGAGTGAAACAAGAACGTAGCCGAAGGAGGGGGGGGGGGGGAGGAGGAGGAGGGTCAATTGGGTCCGGACCCATCTTCTCCACCATTTAAATGAAATTATACAGGACCTAGCTGCCGTATGATGAAACTGAAAAATTGTACCTCTAAATGTAGTTAGATGTGTAGAACTAAAAATTTCAGTAATATTAATATTTGCACTATATATATATATATATATATATATATATATATATATATATATATATATATACTCTCGGAAATGGAAAAAAGAACACATTGACACCGGTGTGTCAGACCCACCATACTTGCTCCGGACACTGCGAGAGGGCTGTACAAGCAATGATCACACGCACGGCACAGCGGACACACCAGGAACCGCGGTGTTGGCCGTCGAATGGCGCTAGCTGCGCAGCATTTGTGCACCGCCGCCGTCAGTGTCAGCCAGTTTGCCGTGGCATACGGAGCTCCATCGCAGTCTTTAACATTGGTAGCATGCCGCGACAGCGTGGACGTGAACCGTATGTGCAATTGACGGACTTTGAGCGAGGGCGTGTAGTGGGCATGCGGGAGGCCGGGTGGACGTACCGCCGAATTTCTCAACACGTGGGGCGTGAGGTCTCCACAGTACATCGATGTTGTCGCCAGTGGTCGGCGGAAGGTGCACGTGCCCGTCGACCTGGGACCGGACCGCAGCGACGCACGGATGCACGCCAAGACCGTAGGATCCTACGCAGTGCCGTAGGGGACCGCACCGCCACTTCCCAGCAAATTAGGGACACTGTTGCTCCTGGGGTATCGGCGAGGACCATTCGCAACCGTCTCCATGAAGCTGGGCTACGGTCCCGCACACCGTTAGGCCGTCTTCCGCTCACGCCCCAACATCGTGCAGCCCGCCTCCAGTGGTGTCGCGACAGGCGTGAATGGAGGGAGGAATGGAGACGTGTCGTCTTCAGCGATGAGAGTCGCTTCTGCCTTGGTGCCAATGATGGTCGTATGCGTGTTTGGCGCTGTGCAGGTGAGCGCCACAATCAGGACTGCATATGACCGAGGCACACAGGGCCAACACCCGGCATCATGGTGTGGGGAGCGATCTCCTACACTGGCCGTACACCACTGGTGATCGTCGAGGGGACACTGAATAGTGCACGGTACATCCAAACCGTCATCGAACCCATCGTTCTACCATTCCTAGACCGGCAAGGGAACTTGCTGTTCCAACAGGACAATGCACGTCCGCATGTATCCCGTGCCATCCAACGTGCTCTAGAAGGTGTAAGTCAACTACCCTGGCCAGCAAGATCTCCGGATCTGACCCCCATTGAGCATGTTTGGGACTGGATGAAGCGTCGTCTCACGCGGTCTGCACGTCCAGCACGAACGCTGGTCCAACTGAGGCGCCAGGTGGAAATGGCATGGCAAGCCGTTCCACAGGACTACATCCAGCATCTCTACGATCGTCTCCATGGGAGAATAGCAGCCTGCATTGCTGCGAAAGGTGGATATACACTGTACTAGTGCCGACATTGTGCATGCTCTGTTGCCTGTGTCTATGTGGCTGTGGTTCTGTCAGTGTGATCATGTGATCTATCTGACCCCAGGAATGTGTCAATAAAGTTTCCCCTTCCTGGGACAATGAATTCAAGGTGTTCTTATTTCAAAGCATCCGAATTTTTTATTCTGTTACCATAACCGGTTGAGGTGTTACATGTCATGCTTATTACTAGATCGATTTCCCCCTTCGGTGACGCAGGTTCCAACCCGCTGCCACGAGAGGGCTTCGAACGGTAGCGTTTACCTTGGCAGTGAGTAATGTAACTACACTGTCCAGTTACGTTAATGTGACCAGCTCTCAAAAGTCTGAACGACCACCTTGTGCAGGGCGGACCGCTGCAAGACATGCAGGAAGAGGGTCAGTGAGGCTCTAGAAGGTACTGCCGGTGATGTGGAACCGTGCCGATTACATTGCCGTGGCCAGCTGCGCTTTTTCCTGGGTTGAGGATCCATGGCGCGAACAGCACGATCGAGATGGTGCCACAGATTTTCGATTGGGTTTTAAATCCGAGGAGTTTGGTGGCAAGGCGAGTACGGTAAATTCATCCTGGTGCTCTTTAAACCACGCATGTACCTGTGTGACACGTTGCATTGTCCTGCTGGTAGACGCCATCGTTCCGAGGAGAAATAAACTGCGTGCAGGGGTGGACATGGTCCCCAAGGATAGATGCATACATGTGTTGGTCCACTGCGCATTCCGGAATGACTAGATCAGCCAGGGAATGCCACGAAAACTTTCCACAGGCCATAAAGCTCCCTCTTTGCGTTCAAACTTTTCACGCCACACACACCAACGGTCTGATAGAGCATAAAACGATATTCATCTGAAAAGGTCACCTATCGCCACTCAGTGGACATCCAGTTCCTGTAGTAGTGTGCAAATTCCAGCCTTCGTCGCCAATGAACGGCACTCAGCATGGGTGCATGAACCAAGACGCCCATACGCAGCAACCATCGCCGAACGGTTTTTGGGGAGACACTGTTTGGTAGCCCCTTTGTCCATCTGGGCGGGTAGTTGTTCAACAGTTGAACGTCTATTCGCCCACACACATCTCCGCAGCGGTCGTTCATCCCTATCATTTATGTCCTACCGTACACCACAGTTGCTTCGGAACCGGTTTAGGACAGCGCCATTTTGCTATGCACGGTATATTTGAACAATGACGGCTCGGAAGAGTTCACAGAGAGTTTTTTCGAAGATGACTCCACTCTTAGGCCGAAAGTCAGTGATCATGCCCTTCTGGATGCCAGGTAAATCACTGCGTTTCCGCTTTATGACGACTGCACTCTTTTGTTCGTCCTCCAGACACGTGTTACATATCCTCTACTGTTAGAGCTGCCGTGTGTGAGTGGTTATTACCAGTTCACGTCGAACACAAGCGGGAGTCACATTAATGTGACTGGACCATGCATGTCGGTGGGTGAGGGACAGAGTGCTGTAATAAAGTTTCAAATTCGAAGTGTTGCCGACTTGGTTCCATTCGATTTTCACTTGTTTCCAAAGCTTATAGGAAACCTTCGAGAACCTCACTTTGACAGCTATGAAATGGTGGGTGCAGAGGTGAGGTTGGGACTCCGCCAACAAAGTAAACATCTACAAATGGTTCAAATGGCTCTAAGCAGTATGGGACTTAACATCTCAGGTCACCAGTCCCCTGAACTTAGAACTACTTAAACCTAACTAACCTAAGGACATCACACACATCCATGCCCGAGCCAGGATTCGAACCGGCGACCGTAGCAGCCGCGTGGCTCCGGACTGAAGCGCCTAGAACCGCTCGGTCACAACGGCCGGCAAATAGTCTACAGTGACGGTATCAACAAACTGGTCTCTCATTGGGAGAAATGTGTTTGTTATCGGGGTGACTGTGTTGAGAATTTTGTACGTATGAAAAAAAGAGGTAGAATGTTAACACGTTTGTTTTATTTAAAATTTTTAACAGTTTTTACGTACAAAAATCTGCGACGTTATTTTTCAGTACACCCACGCAGTGTTTCATTTTTCCCACGTGCTTTTCGTTAATGGAACGGTCAAGCATTAGTCTGAAAGTGGTTCTATGAACCCTTTGCGAAACACTTAAATATTAATTAAAGAGTAGTCATGTAGACGTAAATGTAGGCATTCTCATCTCCTGCTGTCTTATTTATCTGTACTTACGCATTGCATTTAGCATACTTAATAGCCAGTTTTATGCGTTTCAGTGTTTATTTCTCCGACTGCCAGTTAACTTGGCTTATACGCCTTACAAGATACCGCACTAAACTGTTCCTTCTCCTAGCAATATGAGTTCTGTTAAGAGAAAAAACTGAATTTTCTTCAAAAAAATATTTTTATTCGTCGTTGAAATTTAGTCCATGTTTCGTTTAAAGTGTTATCCCTTCTACAGCAAACAGTATGAAACTGAGTCTTCCACCGTAGCACCTTTACGGCAACTAAGATGAAATGTTTGCTTAATATAACGTTGAATACGGTGGGAATTAGTGGGTGTTATACTACCGATTAATGTAACACAGTTGTAATGAATCTTCCAAAATATTCACAGATAATTGCTTCACAGGACTCCACTGTTCACACACCGCTTTTTACGCATCAATTTGGAGCACTTCCCCAACCACTCAATCCAGTCTACTGCTTGACTGTTCGTGGCGTAATGATTTAATCACGGATTGTCCACGCGCCGCGGCAGATGTTTCCGGGAATTTGTATTAGGCACAATTCAAGTTTAACTGTTACAGTCCGTGAACCCTCGGCGGTTGTACAACATGTGTATAAACGGCTGTACAGCATAAGTGCATAAACGCACTTCAATTAATAATTTTCAGCACAATTTTTAACCATTTTTGGCTTCACGTTCCAAACAAATGCGCAGATCGATGAACCAGTTAATGAGAGACTCTCCTGGTGAAACTCAACTACACTGAAGTGCCAAAGAAACTCGTACAGGCATATGTATTCAAATAAAAAAGTATGTAAACAGGCAGAATACGGCACTGTGGTCGGCAACGCCCATATAAGACAAGTCTGGCGCAGTTGTTAGATCGGTTACTGCTGCTGCAATGGCCAGTTATCAAGCCATGAGTGAGTTTGAATGTGGCGTTATAGTCGACGCACGAACGATGGGACACAGCATCTCCGAGGTAGCGATGAAGCGGGGATTTCCCCATACGACCATTTCACGAGTGTACCGTGAATATCAGGAATTCGGTAAAACATCAAATCTCCGACATCGCTGCGACCGGAAAAAGAACCTGCAAGAACGGGACCAACGACGATTGAAGAGAATCGTTCAACGTGATAGAAGTGCAACCCTTCCGAAAGTTGCAGTAGATTTCAATGCTGGGCCATCAACAAGTGTCAGAGTGGGAACCAATCAAAGAAATATAATCTATATGGGCGTTCGGAGCCGAAGGCCCACTCGTGTACACTTGATTACTTCACGACACAAAGCTTTACGCTTCGCCTGGGCCCGTCAACACCGACATTGGACTGTTGATGACTGGAAACATGTTGCTTACCCCATGCAGATCCGGGGGTTAGAATACGCCCGAGGTATTCCTTCTTGTCGTAAGAGGCGACTAAAAGGAGTCTCACTCGTTTCGTCCTTTATGTGATAGTTCCCTGTAGGGTTTGACCTCCATTTTTCAAAATTTTCCCAAAGAGCGAGCCAATTGGGGAAGGACGCCTTACATGGTGCTTCGTGTCCATCATGTGCTGAGACCTATCGCATCCCTCGTCGATGTGAATCTGCACTTCTGCTCATTCTCCAACTGTTGGGTGAGGTCACCCTCCTGGGTGCGTATTTTTCCATCAACTGTGCAGTATCTTTTACTACGTTGACGATGATAATGGACGAATTTGCTTGATTGCACCTGATACCCAGCATGGTAGCAAGTCTGTTGTGGTGGGACCGCTATGTACCCTGTTGGTTGCAGCCCCCTAACAACACAGGGATCGCTCTGCTGTTAACTCCCTACGTATGCCATGGAGTAGACGCCCATCTCCCTGGGGCATCAGGACTCCTGTCAATGGCCATCCTGCCAGGTGGCCCTTGCTGAGGCTGGGTGGCACCCGTGAGGAAGGCCGCTGATCAGAGTGTATGGCATCAGGGCAGATGACATGCCATGAATTGAAGTACGTCATCTCAGTCTCTAAGTGGGCAAAGTCTAACTCCAATGCTAAGAAATATGACACCAAATCGTTCCCCTCCCTGGAACACCATGGGACGGACGCCAGGCCATGGATGGCAGTGAAGCTTATTCGCCCTGGTACCTGATATGTATGAGAGTTGAAGGGTAATCTTTCATGTCCATGAAGCCTCAGTTTTTTGTGGAAGTTTCGAGGACAAGTTCGGGGAGGTGGAGGGCTTGTCCAAAATGTGCTGTGGGTCAATCTTGATAAAAACAGCATCCTCTGCCCAGTCACGGGCATTACTGGCTTGTGACAAGTGGGGGTATGTTTCTGTTATTATCACGCCTCATAGGAGCTTAAATATGGTCCAGGGTATTATGTTCCACTGGGACCTCCTTTTTCAGTCTGACGACGAGCTGCACGCCAATTTAGAGCGGCAAGGTGTTCATTTCGCCCAGCGCGTCCATTGGGGTCCAAGGGATAATCAAGTTGCCCCCGGCGCCTTCATCTTGGCCTTTGAGGGTGATGCATTGCCCGAAAAGGTCAAGGTGATGGTCTACCACTGTGACGTCAAGCCATATATCCCTCCCCCGATGCGGTGCTTTAAGTGCTGGAAGTTCGGCCATATGTCTTCCCACTGTACTTCCAGGGTTACATGCCAATATTGTGGACGACCATCACATCCTAATACTCCATGTGCCCCACCTCCAATCTGTGTGAACTGCGGAGAGCATCATTCACCTTGCTCGCCAGACTGCAGGATATTACAGGAAGAGAGGAAAATCATGGAATATAAGAACTTGGACCGACCGACCTACACTGAGACTAAGAGGAAATTTGAGCACCTACATCCTGTGGCTATGCCCTCCTCTTACGCCGCCACTACCAGAACAGTTGTCGCCCTAACAGTTCCTCACATTCTTGTCGCCTCTCAGAACCGGAAGACTACATTGGCCCCCTTGATGGTTGGGGGGCACTTCCCTCCCTGTTGCTCCCACACAACCTACTTTGGGATCCCCCCCCCCCCTCCCCCCCCACTTCTGAGCCAGAGAAGTGTAAATCTTCTTCGGCTCTTCTCACTAGGAAGGGGTCCCTTGGGTCACTCCCTTGCAAGCTTGCTATCTTTAGCAAAGCTGACACCCACTAGTGGCTGAAGCAACCACAGATAGCTGGTCATAGGGCTTCACGGTCCTCCCCAATCACTGAGACTGAATCAGTGAAGCCCTCCCAGCCAGGGAAACCCAAGGAGCAGCGAGAGAAATCCAAAAAGAAGGTCCCCAACTGTTAAGCTTTGCACCTGCTTTCTACATTGCCCTACAGGAAACCTGCTTCCTGGCAGTGCGGACCTCTGCCCTCCACGGCTATAAGGGATACCACAGAACCATAGAAACTATAATCGAGTGTTAGGTGGAGTTTGCGTTTATGTCCTAAACTCAGTCTGTAGTGAAACTGTGTCCCTTCAAACCCCTTTTGAAGCTGTGGCTGTCAGAATAAATGCGACGCAGAAAATAACTTCCTCCAGATGGCGCAGTATCCCTGAATGTATTAACTGCACTGATTCATCAACTCCCTAAACCTTTCCTACTTCTGGGAGCTTTTAACGCCAATAACCCCTTGTGGGGTGGCACCATGCTTACAGGCCGAGGCCGAGATGTCAAAACTTCGCTGTCTCGGTTCGACCTCTGCCTCTTAAATACTGGGCCAACACACATTTCAATTTGGCTCATGGTAGTTACTCGGCCATTGATTTATCAATTTGCAGCCCAGGACTTCTTTCATCTATCCACTGAAGAGCACATGACGACCTGTGTGGTAGTGACCACTTCCCCATCTTCTTGCCACTGCCCCAGCGTCAGGCCCACAGACGCCTGCCCAGATGAGCTTTAAACAAGGCGGACTGGGAAACTTTCAGCTCTGCTGTCACCATTGAATCCGCCCCCACACGGTAACATCGATGTGATGGTTGAGCAGGTGACTACAAAATCGTTTCTGTGGCAGGAAACACGATCCCTCGGTCTTTATGGTGCCCCCCCCCCCTCCCAATGAAAGGCAATCCCTTGGTGGTTGCTGGAAGTCGCTGAAGAAATTAAGGAGCGTCGGCGAGCTCTACGGTAGCATAAGCGGCACCGTTCCCTGGAGCACCTCGTAGCCTTTAAAGTTTAAACGGTTCCGTGCCCGCGTCCGCCAACGTATCAAACAACGGAAGCTGGAGTGTTGGGAGAGATATGTCTCGACCATTGGGTGCCATATGTCACCTTCCAAAGTCTGGGCAAAGATCAAACGTGTTTTCGTGTACAAGACCCCAACAGGTGTTCCCGGTGTTAACATAAATGGCGTGTTATGTACCGACGCAAACGCGTTTGCCGAGCACTTTTCTGAGCACTATGCTCGAGCCTCTAAGTTGGAGAATTACCCCCCCCCCCCCCTCCCAGCCTTTCACACTCTCAAACGGCGGCTGGAAGAGAAAGTCCTCTCGTTCACTACACGCCACAGTGAATCCTCTAACGCCCCATTTACAGAGTGGGAGTTCCTCAGTGCCCTTGCACACTGCGTTGACACGGCTCCTGGGCCAGATCGGATACACAGTGAGATGATTAAACATCTCTTATCTCACTACAAGTGACATCTCCCACTCATCTTCAACTCGATCGGGTGCGACGGCTTCTTTCCACCGCAATGACGGGAGAGCACCATCATTCCGGTGCTCAAACACGGTAAAAACCCGCTTGATGTGGATAGCTATCGGCCCGCCAGCCTCACAACGTTCTTTGTAAGCTGCTGGAACGTATGGTGTGTCGGCGGTTGGATTGGGTCTTGAAGTCACTTGGCCTACTGGCTCCATGTCAGGGCGGCTTCCTCCATGGTCGCTCTACCACTGATAATCTTGTGTCCCTCGAGTCTGCCATCCGAACAGCCTTTTCCAGACGGCAACACCTGGTTGCCGTCTTTTTTGATTTACAAAAAGCGTATGACACCACCTGGCGACATCATATCCTTGCCACATTACACGAGTGGGGTCTCTGAGGCACGCTCTCGATTTGTATCCAAAATTTCCTGTTGCTTCGTACTTTCCGTGCCGAAGTTGGTGCCTCCCATAGTCCCCCCCCCCCCCCCCCCCCCCATAGAATAGGGTCCCGCAGGGCTCTGTATTGAGTGTCTATCTCTTTTTAGTGTCCAGTGATGGTCTAGCAGCGTATAAGCTCCCTACTCCTTGGAGATTATATGGGTTAATTAATGATTATTATGTTACCATCCTCTTGTTGTAGTTGACCGTTTATATCGAGACTTCGTTCATTGTTAAATGCAATGGTGTGGCACTAACTGATGGAGACGCATTAAGAAGTGGTAAATTTAATTTATTTCCTTTATCACACTGCACAAACATAAACACACTATTATTCAAACTGTGTGCCACTACTATTAAACATAGAGATACATCCTTCGCTATGCAACCGCCTTTGGCTCACGCAGCCTACACCTTCCATAGCCTCTCAACAACTGCCTCTGCTTGCGACTCCCTGCGCCATTGGGAATTGTCGCCCTCCAAAGAACAACCACTTACAGATAATACACACCAATACCCTCACAAGTAGCAGCAGCAGGGCCGTCCGTCTAACCCTCTCCGTATGCAGACGACTTCTGCATTTCGTACCGCTCCACCAGTACTGGTATAGCTGAGTGGCGCCTACAGGGAGCTATCCACAAGGCGCAGTCATGGGCTCTAGCCCAGAATTTCCTGCTTTCGGCCGCAAAGTCGTGTGTTATGCACTTTGTAAGGGATCCGTGATCCCACGAACATGGATGCTAGTATCCGACGCCCAGGTCGATAGAAGACAGGTGTCGATTGTTGAGCGCTGCAGTAGGCAGTGAGACGAGTGTCAAGTGCGGAGTAGTACTAGAGAGTGTCGAGTGAGAAGTGATACTGGAGAGACGGGCAAGAATGGTGGTCGAGTAAATTCACCGGAGTATGACGAGTGAGCGCGTCCCACTGATCGTCGTGGGGTGGACCCTCATCGATACCGATTCGCGAGTGATATGACAGCAAAAGTGACAAGTGCCGAATTTCGTGTTTCGCGTCAATCGCGTCGACCGGCAACAAACATGGATTGCAGTGAGGATTGTTGTGGATGTCAACCATCATCATTGTGTGTGACGAAATATCTAAAAGTCAGCAACCAATAAGAGATATAACCGTAATTAGACGTGTAAGGCGAAGGTAGCAACTGCCTTAGCATTTGTGTGTTAGTAGGAAATATATATATCAGTTTGTAAATCGCAACCTTTTTGGTCCTTAATAATAGACAAACTTTCTATCATTTCCACTATTTAATCTCAGAACAGCCGCACTCTGTTCAAATACCCCCGAAACCAGCAGAAAAACCGATAGCCTTTCTTCCATTAAGCACACGGTCATATAATCATAATAATTGTTTGGCGGATTCGGTAAGTCATACAAAACCCAATAAGGAACTTAAACGGGGGTGTTTCAACTTCTGTTGGCGTAGTACCGTTCATCCGGAACCAGAACTTTATCTAAATGGCGATCCACTCACCGTAGTGGAGACATATCGATTCTTAGGACTGGTTTTCGACGCTCGATCGACTTGGCTTCCTCACCATCGTCAGCTGAAGCGGAAGTGCTGGCAACACCTCAGTGCCCTTTGCTGCCTGAGCAACACCAACTGGGGTGCAGATCGCTCTACGCTGCTGCAGCTCCACAGAGCCCTTGTTCAATCCCGCCTTGACTATGGTTCGCATCCAAAGCGTTGCGTTTACTCGACCCAGTGCACCACTGTGGCGTTCGTCTAGCGACAGGAACTTTTAGGACGAGTCCAGTGACCAACGTCCTGGTGGAAGTCGGAGTCCCTCCATTGCAGGTTAGGCGTGCATGACTGCTGGCCAGTTACGTTGCACAAGTTCGTTGTTCTCTTGCGCATCCGAAACACCGTCTCATTTTCCCACCCACGGCGGTTCATCTCCCGCATCGGCGGCCCAGGTCAGGGCTTCCAATTGCAGTTCGTATCCAATCCCTTCTTTTCGAACTGGAGTCCTTGCCTTTACCACCTATAATTGAGGTCCATTCACGTACACCTCTATGGTGTACAAGTAGGCCGCGGCTTCGCCTGGACCTTTCACATGGCCCTGGCTCTAAGGACTCAGTTAACCTCGCGGGTCTCCGCTGCCACTTCCTCTCGAGTCTTGGCATGTACCGAGGCCACGAAGTGGTTTACACTGACGGCTCGATGGCTGATGCTCAAGTCGGCTTCGCGTGTGTCCATGGAGGACCTATTGAACAACATTCCTTGTCCGATGGCTGCAGTGTTTTCACTGTCGAGCTGGTGGCTATATCTCGTGCTCTCGAGCACATCCGTTCATGCCTTGTGGAGTCGTTTGTTCTGTGTACTGACCCCTTCAGCAGCCTACAAGCTATCGACCAGTGCTACCCTCGTCATCCTTTGGTAGCGACCATCCACGAGACTGTCTATGCCCTGGAACGGTCCAGTCGTTCAGTGGTGTTTGTCTGGACCCCAGGTCACGTCGGAATCCCAGGCAACGAACTTGCCAACAGCCTGGCCAAACGGGTTACGTGGAAACCGCTTATGGAGATCGGCTTTTCTGCAACTGACCTGCATTCAGTACTACGCCGCAAGGTTTTGCGGCTTTTGGAGACGAAATGGCATAACCTCAGCACGCACAACAAACTGCGTGCCATTAAGGAGACTACGAGTGTGTGGCAGTCCTTCACGCAGGGACTCTGTGTTTCTCTGCCGACTCCGCATTGGCCACGTTTGGGTGACACACGGCTACTTCCTTTGCCGTTATGACCCACCTCAGTGTCGGTGTGGCGTCTGGCTGACAGTGGCTCGTATCTTGGTGAGCTGTCCTTCTTTGACTGCCCTGCGACGGACTCTTCAGTTACCGGACTCGTTGCCATTAATTTTAGGTGACAACGCCTCATCGGCTAATTTAATTTTGCGTTTTATACGTGACGGTGTGTTTTATCATTCTATATAAGTTTTAGCTCCTGTCTTTGTCCCTTTGTGTTCTCCAGTTTAATGCTTTTAGGGTGGATGTTTTAATGTTTCGCAGAGTGGCTGGCTTTTCCTTTTTATTCTCATGGTCGGCCAGCCGCGGTCATCTTCTCTCTTGTTTTTACCCCTTCTACCTGTTTCTTGCTTCTCTCTGTGGTTTTCTTTTCCTGTTTTTCAATAGTAGTGTTGGTTGTCCTTCTGTCGTTCTTCTGGTTCTTCCTTTCTCCTGTTACTGTGCTGTGCGTCTCCTTTGTTTTCTTCTTTCCCTTGTGTAATTATTTTACTGGGAACAAGGGACCGACCAGTTTGGTCTCTTTCCGCCCTCCCCCCTCCCCCCCCCCCCCGCCCCTTTTAAACCAACCAACCAACCATGTTGCGTGGTCAGACGAGTCTCGTTTCAAATTGTATCGAGCGGATGGACGTGTACTGGTGTGGAGACAACCTCGTGAGTCTATGGACGTTGCTTGTCGGCAGGGGACTGTTCAAGCTGGTGGAGGCTCTGTGATGGTCTGGGGCGTGTGCAGTTGGAGTGATATGTTACATGGGACCCCTGATACGTCTAGATACGAATCTGACAGGTGACCCGTACGTAAGCTTCCTGTCTGATCACCTGCATCCATTCTTGTCCATTGTGCATTCCATCGGATGGATCGAAGTCGGGAGTGTGTGGCGATGATAGATGACAGTGAGCCAAAAGCGTCAGATTACTGCAGATGGGGCGCTGGTGAATGGTCTGCCATTACCATGCTGAAGGAGAGGGTGCTGCATGTGTGCACGACCTCTTCGTGTCCGAACTCGATTACAGCACACTGTCTCTCACGGACCAGCACAGATACGTTACACAGCGTCAGAGGGCTGCAAACACGTAGAAATGAAGAACAACGATGTAGAATGTTAATATCGTTTGTTTTATTTAAAAAGCTTTTAAGAGATTTTACATAACAAATTCAAAGCCATTGCTTTCCAGCACGCCCTCGTCATTACCCGAATCCCGGCACAAAATCCGCGAACTGATAAATCTAAACGGACTAGTGAGTTACGTGATGAAAGCACCATCAGTTGTATTTGTGAATTTTATCGCGCAACTTTCTCGAAACGCTTGCATTGTGATGACGGTCTTGCTGTTGAGGCAGAAATTTGAAATGTGCCATTCCAGTGCCAAAAAGAATGTGAACTGTCAGCATGCATCACACTGATATTGTATCGAGACTGAGCTGCTCTTCTTGGATATGGAAATCCTGTCACAGTCCACTTGATGACTGGAAGTTTGTCTCAGTGTGGCATTTACAAATCCAAAATTCGCCTCCTGTGATAACAGCTTGTTTAATGGTTCGTCTTCATAGGCTTGATACAGGGGTTCCTTGCACACGTTCGCTCGATGTTGCTTCTGATTTTCAGTCATCACACGAAGAACAAACTTTGTTGCAATTAGCAGCATGTTCACTGCTCATGAAGCAAATCAGTGAAGAATCAGACGTCGTTTGCAAGTTCTCAGAGTTATGCTGCGGTCGGCACGAATCAGACGCTTGGCATTCTGAATGTGGGCGTATGACGGAAGTGTGCAAAGAAGGGCAACCCGAATGATCACAGGTTTGTTTCGCCCATGGGAGAACGTCGTCGGGACGCTGAAGAAATCACAACTGGCAGGTGCTTGAAGATAGACTCGAACAACCCCCTGAAAGCCTACTTACAAAGTTTCAAGAACAACCTTCAAGTGATGAATCTAAGAGCGTAATGTAACCCATGTCGTTCCCATAGGGTCCGCAGGGGCGTTTAAGCAATTTTTCTTCCCGCGCCGGAACGGAAAGCAGCCCTAATAATTGCTTCAGTGGGAAGTAACCTCTGAGGTGTACCTCAAAGTAGTTCGCGTGGTACGGATGTAAATGTAGACGTTGAACTAATGTGCCACCTCTTAACACTGAATTCGACCTACAGTATCACCTCTTGTAGATTTACTTCTAAGCTTTGATATTTCCGTAAATGTTTATCCTACTTCCAACGAAAATGTCATTAACAACGTTACTCCTATAAAACAGGTGTTGTACAAAACGCTACGAATACTGTACCACCGTTCAGTCAAAAAGCCTGCTGTCGGTAAGTAAACCAGGAACTACGAGTGCTATTCAGAAAGTAAGGTCCGAACGATAACGAAATGGAAACCACAGTGGAAATCCTATGAAGCTTTGTGTAGATGTGTTGGACAGTATCTCTAGGATCGCCATCCATCGCGTCACGTCGCTCTTTTCAGTTCTGAGCGCACAGTGAGCACGTAAAGGTGCCTAGAAAATAATACCTCCCACCAAATACGAGTGCCTGTGAGAGATTTCGCCCGATTTCATGCAGTCCATACAACGTAACTGTCATGAATTTCCTTCCTCCTGACAATTCTCAGCTGCACATTGCAGGGGCAAACAGGGGGCGCTCCTGCAGCGTTCTCGATGGGAAGCGTTTGATCAACCACCTTACAAATCAATTCGATTTTTATCTCTGCTAACATGAACCACTGGCTTTGAAAACAAAATTTAGGCACAGACAACAAGCAGGTCAGCACAGAGAATTGGCAGAAAGTATAGGCGGCTGCCTTCTATGACGAAGGTGCTGGCTACGACAATTGTCACACTCGGAGAGGCGACTATGTAGATAAGCAGCTGCAGGGTGTAGCAAATTGTTGCAAATAAAACATTTTTGATTTTACGCAACAGATCGGACGTTACTTTTCAAATAGCCCTCTTAAAAGTGTGAAACTATTTAGTTATGGCAGGGGTTGTGACAATATCACATGCACGTCGCAAGTATGCTTCATTGTCGAGTAAAAATAATATCGTTAGTTTTTTAATAATCTCGTGTTTTTCGTAGTGTTTTCTTTCCAGTATATTTTCATTTAGTACCTTGCCTTTTCACTTCATCTTAATATCCTTCAAATATTTCAGATGTCTTTTCCAGTTTTCTCTTACTTTATTGGATATTTTTTCACCTCTATTAATCTTAATGTTTTATCGACCCGTTATTTTCCTTTCCACTATTATTAATTTCTTTCGTGTTAGTTTTGTTAATTATTGATACATTTGCACTGTTAAGTTGACTGGCCATTACAATGAATCATTCCTTCAAGTCCCAGAAGACTTTCTCTCCGATCACAAAAGCTTCTTCACTAAATGAAAAAGTGAAAGACTACGATTGTATCTTCAGTACCTTTACTGTCTACAAGGCTGTGGCGTCATAGCCATAATTAAAGATTTCCCCCTTTTATCCAAATGAATGAGAGTTTCTATGGTTCTGTAGTATCCCTTATAGCCGTACGCGCAATAAAACTATACTTAATTTTCTGAAAATTTTTCGTCTGCGAAAGATAGCGATACGTGAACCTTGTAATTAGTATCTGTTGAAAAACGTAGATACTAATGTCTATGAAGCCATTATAAATATAATGGAACAATCTCTTGCGATTAAGTCTCATAGACGATTAAATCTAGTTTGGAGTTAGCCCGCGTGTTTAGAGGCACCATGTCACGGATTGCGCGGCCCCTCACGCCGGAGGTTCGAGTCCTCCGTCGGCCATGGGTGTGTGTGTTGTTCTTAGCATAAGTTAGTTTAAGCAGTGTGTAAGTCTAGGGACCGATGACCTCAGTAGTTTGATCCCTTAGGAATTCACACACATTTGAACATTTTTTTGGAATTAGGTCTTTCTTGATCACTGTCGCTGAGCTGTATTATTAAATGTGAGTCTGATTTGCTTGTGTAGCCCGAATGTCCGTTAAGAGCGTAGAATGTGTTTTGTTGCATTAAGATTGTCATTTGAAGAACCTCTTTCATTTTGGATAAAAACAAAAGATAAATTTCATTCGGTGCCAGCGAGATACTTAAATATGGAAGCTTTTTGTTTGGTTGCGATTATTTCAAAAGGCATTTTGTGTATAATTACTATTAGGGTATTGCATTCATTAGAACCTGCAGTGATTTATTTTTCTCGATGTCCGATAACTTTTCTGAGTGCACTCGTTCCGAAAGGAAACTTCATTTCTTTTCACGGCCAGTAAATTGCCAAACGAATTGTTTCCATGCCAGCTCTGGGACGTAGCTATTTAGCAGTTTTAAAGCAAATGAAAGTTACCAGTAGTATTTAAATTGTTGACTGAGATCTAACCAAACATAATTTGACCCCAGTTTTATTGTAACTTTACCTCCGAAGACGGAATTCCAATAAATAATTTTACGTAACATCTAACACTCTTAATTATCAGATCCAGAACATGAAGTCAATTTTTTGTAATCACAGGCGATAGTGTTATCAAGTCAGTTTGATTCATCGCGCAGTACCTTTAGAATTTCTTTTCCTATTTTTCTATAAAGTACCACAGTCACAAATTTATATTAGCGTGAAGTCAGGCAAACGTCCCTTTGAAGTTAATGTCGCCGTCAAAGGGTCTGCTAATCATAAAAAGTATTTCATGCCTTTCTGCCATAGGAGACCGAACGCAAATTAGGGAGTGGACGCAAGCAACACCCCCTCTCCCCTCCTCCCACCCCAACTCCCATTCCTTCTTCACAAAAAATCGCTTTGTCGATCGAATTCTGAAGATGGTTAATTTTTCCTCCAGGTCGGGGCACAGAGCTATTGTGACACATCAGTCAGAGTAAAGGAGTTGAATTACGACACGGCATACTCTTGTTTTCTGATCAACAAATTAATTGGGCTGATTGGCCGCTCTAGATGTTACAGGAAGCGATCTTTCGCCCCTTTTTGCGGGAGTGCTACTTGTGCTGCATAATTCCATTGAGATAACTATCTACACCTCTCTCATTACTGCTTTTAGCGTACGCGCCACAAAAAACAAAAAAAGAAAGCAGATCGCTTTCTGCGTGCGTGAACGTGGTGGTGTTGCTGTCGATATAAAGGTATCTGCCTGTCTTTCACTGTGTTTACGCGTCTCTGAGAAAAGCAGTACACGCAACAACCAAAATAAAGAACTGGTTTACAGTGTTTGAAACATGAATTCCGTTCTATTTATCTGTTACTAAAACAGAATCGGTGATAGAATTTGTCTACCAGTTGGGAGTTAGAAGTTTAATAAAATTCTAAGTTTTGTTTATTATCAGCTACTCTCCCAGATTTGACTTGTAATTAACCTGTCGAGAAGCGTAAAATTGTTGCATATGTAATAATTTGTAATGAATCATTAATGAACATTTGACAACTGTCGTGAAGTTAATTAAAAACTTTGAGAGCTATTGCCTCTTCTCTTACTTCTTCCTCAACTTCTTCTTTCGATGTATTTCACATTTACTGGAACAATGTTAAAAAATTAGCTGTATTGACAAGTGAATATTTCGGTAGACTTCCTACAGAATTTTGTTAAAGCGAGCGTTTGATTTCATAGCTTGTTTTCGTCTTGAATTTTAAAGATACTTTCGAAACATTTTTTGACTAATTGTGAATGACAATGATTGATTATTTGAATGTCTACAGCACCCAGTTTAGGTGCTCCATCACATTGTCCTCTGTTCTTATGCACCACATTGTTTCTGTTAGCAATTAACCAAAGACGAAAACACAACGAGCAAATAATGGAAACTATTTTAGTGGTCTTGGTGTCGCAGTACCTACTGAAATCATTCATTTATTTGTGATGTAAGCTCTGTTGGACACCATGTTATGAAAATGGAACTTGTGAACTAATCACAGAAGTCATGGGGTAGCGATATGCACATTTACATATGGCAGTAGTATCGCGTTCACAGGACATAAAAGGGCAGTGCATTGGCGGAGCTACCACTTGACGTGATTTTGGCCGCACGACTGGAATTAACAGACTTCGAATTCAGAATGGTAGTTGGAGCTGCTAACAACCCTACCACAACAAAGGTCAAAATTTAATAATGATTGTGATGTTGCTCACGCTGCTAAATACTGTATTTTCGGGCAACAACAAAGTTATTATGTGGCAGGTGTCATTAGAGCACAGTTAATAAAGTCGTTTCATGTAATAAAGAATAAATGTAATAAAGAATAAATAAAATGTAATAAAGAATAAATTTCATGTAATAAAGAATAAACTAGGCACTCATCTCTTCGTGTTTTCCACGCTGGTCTCGTTGTAAAATCATGGCTCAATCGTCGAAAATCTAGGTGGTGGTGATTCCAAGCTCGGATGCAAAGAGGCCTAGGTTTTCTTCTGCTATATTCAAAAGTTTTGTAGATGCGCTTCACAAACCATTCTTGAAGATTACACTTTTGCAGGACAATGGTGATGTAAAAAGAAATAATCAGCACTTCTTATTGGTTTCGTTGCAATATCACGTAACACACAACATCACTTCACAATACAAAACACACTTGAAAACATTTTCCTCACTGTTAAAGTTCACATTTTATAAGCTGACTACAATATGCGTCTTTCCAACATGACGTCCAAGCCTTGACTTTTTCAAGGTCCGACTCTCTAACTACTGCTTACGCGCCCAAAAATCAAGAGTTACAATTACGTCAAAGATGATAGTGACAAAAGAAAGAATACACATAAGAATAATATCATTGCAATATAAACATATCGGTGTATCACAAATGAAATCAAATCTGAATGTTGTCTCAGAAATATGTTAGTAGTTAACAGAAAAACAGTAGAATATCGCTGGTATCGAGAGGTTGAGTTGAGGTGCCGTAATGGTTACGTAATTCAAGTACCATTACAAGCTAGAGGGATTGGACATCCGATTTCGGGAATTGTTACAAAATTCAATATTCTGCGATCCACAGTGTCAAGAGGATAACACATCTCAGGCATTAACTCTCACCATGCACAATGCAGTGGCCGACGGCCTTCACTTAATGACCAAGAGGAGCGATGTTAGCGTAGAGGAGTCAGTGGTAACAGACAAGCAACACTGCGTGAAATAACAGGAGAAATGAATGTGAGACGTACGAAGAAAGTATCCGTTAGAACAGTCCGGCGAAATCTAGAGTTAATGGGCTATGGCAGCAGACGACCGACGACATAGCTTGCAATGCCTCTCCTGGACTCGTGGCAATATCGTCTTGGAAAACCGTGTCCTGCTCAGATGAGTCCCAATTTCGGTTGGTAAGAGCTGACGGTAGTGTTCGAGTGTGGATTAGACCCCACCAAGCCATGGACCAAAGTCGTCAACAAGGCACTGTGCACGCTGGTATTGGCTTCGTAATGGTGTGGGCCGTGTTTACATGGAGCGGACAGGATTCTCTGGATGTTCGGCTACTTGGAAACCATTTGCAACTATTCATGGACTTCAGGTAACCAAAAAAAGAAAGGCTCTATTGTGAATGACAGTGCACCATATCACCCGGGGCACAGTTGTTTGAAGAACAATCTGGACAGTTTGAGCGAATGATTTGGCAAGGCAGATCGCTCGGTATGCATCCTATCGAATGTTTATGAGACGTAATCTAAGATAAGTTCGTGCACAAAATCCTGCACCTGACACGCTTTGGCAGTTGTGGATGGCTATAGAGGCAGCGTGGCTCATTATTTCTGCAGGAGGCTTCCAAACATCGTGTTGAGTCTATAACACTATATTAGGAGGTACGCCATGACGTGTCACAGTGTATAAATAAAGTAATAAGTATGTGCAAAGAAGAGTATCACCAACTTAGGAACGTAATTAGCGCAACACATATGAAACACTTCTCGATAAATCTGTAACATTTCACTTCCCGGCTGCGTCTTCGTTTTTGGTGTGTGACTATTTTGAATTCTGCCTTCTGGTATCCGTGGACTAGGACCATTCAGGGCATTCAGGACTCTTTAGCGAGTACGTCAGCCTGGAGCGTCAGATCCCCAGGCGCCGTCAGTTTCTGGACCAATACTCACTGGGAGATGTGGTTCCACCACCATCGGTGACAGGCAGTGCACGTGAGAGGGCTTCCGGAGGAGTCTGCACATTGGTCTGCACAGATCACAGATACGATCAGTAAGTGCATTCCCGTTCGCATCACGTTGGTAGCAGTTGGAGTGCAAGTGAAACTACCTGAGCAATCACCATTTGCAACGTTTACATATCTCCGGAGGTGACTCCCTACCCCCACTTTCTTCCTCGGCGCACTCTCTGCAACCTTCCGAAGTGTGTCGGTATCGTTCTCACACACCCATATTTGCAACCCTGATGTGTGATGGTACCGCTTTGTCATACCCACATTTGATAAACAAGTGTGTCGGTATCATTTTCTCATACGCACTCTAAACAATGTGTTTCAGAAAGTCTGTTTTCCTCTGTTGCCTACAAAATAATTAGTGGAATGAATATTTATTTAGATATATAAACTTCAGAATCGTTACTCTTTCTGTGGCGTTACGAACATAGTGTAATGAGTGATTTTCTGTTGTGTCCGTAGTTGGTACGAGGTAGCTGGGCAAACTCTGAACTCTCCAATTATGTAATCCATTCATATTACAAAAATGGAAGTATGTATGTCACAATTTGACAGACTTCAACCAAACTTCGTACAGATATCACTGTCTGGAAAGAGTCGCTGTGAGGGTAAGAAAAGCTATCTGTCGAAGGCGTGGGGGCGCGTCGGAAAAAGCACTGTAGCCGACGACGCGAGAATTTCCACATTTTATTCATCCAGAATTTGGGAATGAGAGTGCTTAGTGACTTGCAACCAAGTTTATACACAATTTCAAACCTGTACAAAATGTTGAAAGAAAGAAAGTTGATCGCTTTCTGCACTTTCATTATTAATTAAATAAAAGTGCTGCATGAGGCATGATCTTTTAATTTACTACTTTTTTTTATACAAACTACATTCGCGACTCATTTTGCACACAGTAATCACATGTACCACTAAACGTACAAACATTATATCACTCTGAGGCGCATAGTTTAGGAGATATGACGTCATTAACGCTGAGATTCGTGAAAAAACTCCCATATCTTGCATGATGTTTTAATTTATTGCTTTTTTAAATCACTAACTCTATCCGGAACACATTTCACAAACAGTATCTACATATGCCACTGAATGTATCTACAAAAATGAATCATTTTACGACACGTACTGCAAGGAATACTACGTCATAAACATTAAGCTGCGTGCAAATAAAACTGCAGGGCGAAATTTCCTAGAGATACAGGAGGTTCGTCGATGACATTGTAATTCTGTCAGAGACAGCAAAGGACCTGGAAGAGCAGTTGAACGGAATGGACAGTGTCTTGAAAGGATGATACAGATGAACATTAACAAAAGCAAAACGAGGATAATGGAAAGTAGTCGAATTAAATCAGGTGATAACTGAGGGAATTAGATTAGGAAATAAGACATTTAAATTAGTAGAGAAGTTTTGCTATTTGGGGAACAAAATAATTCATGATGGTCGAAGTAAGAAGGATATTAAATGTAGACTGGTAATGGCAAGAAAAGCGTTTCTGCAGAAAACAAATTTGTTAACATCGAGTTTGGATTTAAGTGTCAGGTTGTCTTTTCTCAAAATATTTGTATGGAGTGTAGCCATGCATGGGTATGAATCATGGACGATAAACAGTTCAGACAAGAAGAGAATAGAAGCTTTCGAAATGTGGTGCTACAGAAGAATGCTGAAGATTAGATGGGTAGATCACATAACTAATGAGGAGGTACTGAATAGAATTGGGGAGAAGAGAAATATGTGGCTCAACTTGACTAGAAGAAGGGATCGGTCGATAGGACATGTTCTGAGGCATCAAGGGATCACGAATTTAGTATTGGAGGGAAGCGCGGAGGGTAAAAATCGTAGAGGGAGACCAAGGCATGAATGCACTAAACAGATTCAGAAAGTTGTAGGTTGCAGTAGTTACTCAGAGGTGAAGAAGCTTACACATAATAGAGTAGCATGGAGAGCTGCATCAAACCAGTCTCTGGAATGAAGACAACAACAACAGAGTATGCTTATGCAATAGCGCCCTATTGAACAAACATATTCAACCGCTCGCTTGACGAAAGATTCGTGCCAAAAGGCTGGAAAGTTTCACAGGTCACACCAATATTTAATAAAATCATTAGATGTAATCCACTAAATTCGAGGCCCATATCATAACGTCGACATGCAACCGGATTTTGGAACATACATTGTGTTTTGAGCATTATGAACTATCTCGAAGAGAACGAGGTCATCAGGAAAAATTGACCTTCAATGTATCGACTGGCATGCTCGATGATTACTTGATTGGCCTGTACAAGTTTCCCATCGACTCACTGGCGACAGCTGTACAACGTTCATCCGGGTTGTGCTGCCAGAATTACTGGACGCCTTCGGCTCCGAAAGCCTATATCGATGATGATTCGTTGAATGGTTGGCACGCTGACACTTGTTGATGGCCCAGCACTGAAATCTGCAGCAATGTGCGGAAGGGTTGCATTTCTGTCACGTTGAACGATTCTCTTCAGTCATCGTTGGTCCCATACTTGCAGGATCTATCCGGCCACAGCGATGTCGGAGATTTGATGTTTTGTGGGATTCCTGATATTGACGGTACACTCGTGAAATGGTCGTACGGGAAAATCCCCGCTTCATCGCCACCTCGGAGTTGCTGTGTCCCATCGCTCGTGCGTCGGCTATAACACCACGTTCAAACTCACTTAAATCTTGGTAACTTGCCATTGTAGCAGCAGTAACCATCTAGCAACGGCATCAGACACTTTTTGTCTTATATAGGCGTTGCCGACCTCAGCGACGTATTCTTCCTGTGTACATACCCCCGTATTTGAATATGCATGCCTATACGAGTTGGAATTTCTTTGGTGCTTCATTGTGTCTGCACTTACGCCTGTTACACTCTGTGCATCCCAGTGCATCCCATTTAACGATTCAAAATACAGAAGTCAAAATTCTAACAACAAAAATAGTGTGATAAGTAACTGTTATTTTGATGTATAAGTAATACTGTTATTATTGGCAACTAAGATATCTAAGGAAGCCTGGCTTTTTAATGTAGTTTTGACTATACTCTTAACAGTATGAAACAGTAAGAACTGGAAGATGTACAGACGTAATAATCAACAATACGTACAGAAAAACTTTCTGCAAAAGTGTTTTCGAGAAATTTGCGTGCAATTTGTAGAATTTGAATTGAATGGTAAATGCACATCTGTTTCAGGTGTACATTGCATAACAGGAAAAATTATTATCTGGTCTATATAGGAAGATAAGTGATCTAGGCGAGTTCTATTAATTTTTATTTTAATACTGTGAAGAAGCTTAATTGCATTTCATAGCAATTTGTGCAGCCACAGGAGCTGTTACAAAATATCTCTGAGTGGGTGACTATTAGTGTGAAAGAAAGCTAGTGAACAATGTATTTGTTATCTTAACTGCGAAACTGTACAAGTATGATAAAATGTGATACTCGTAGCAATAAGGACAACAGATAAACGAAGATCAAACTCAAAGAAGTCCGCAGCGGAAAAGTGCAGACTCTCCACTGCCAATTGGAGAAATTGCGACGTCATACAGGGCCGCAGCAGGGACTGAATCTTGTCCAGCACCGGGCCAACTCTGACTGCCCACTTGTAGTCCGTCGACGTAAGTGGTTTCAGAACGATGCGGCACCCACACATGTCAGTCGAACAGGCAGAACCCATATCGGACGGATGTTTGGGGATTGCTAGTGGTGAAGGTGGCTCTGTAACGTAGCTACTTCGATCGCGCTACCTCATTTCTCTCGATTTATTCCTGTGGGACCTTCTAAGGAATGTGGTGTACGAAACCACGATGCAGTCATTGGGAGACGTAGTGGCGAGGCTATACGCAGTGCGTGAGGCTGTTCGCACCGTTCCCGGTGCATTTGAGCGAGTGCGGCAGTCAATGACGAGCAGATGTCACCCACATTGCGTCGCTCGAGGTGGGCATTTTCAGAACAAGCTCTGATTGTGTATAATTCTTAACTGGTGAAAGCATTATTACGGGGAGTACCAACGATGAGATAAACTAATTGAAACAATTGAAGAAAACAGTCTCGATCGCAACTTAACATTCAGTTTTTAACGTTTGTTCCACAGGTTGTTTACTTTGTACAATGTATTTTATTTCCTGTACCAACGGAATAAACAGTAATGTACGTTCTTTGGATCCTGTTGTCTGATGTCTGCCACACCATTTTCACATATGGCCCCTTCTCGCTTCCTTGCATTCAGGGTTCTTGTTCTTTAAATTCAATAAAGACGCCGACATCTCGGAATGTCCGCCGTTATTCGTGTAATGCGGCCTGTTGCTGCACAATCCAGCGGAGTAGACGGCGACGGCTGCTGCGTAGGCCGCCGTTCACCCCCGTATTTTTGACACTGTCGTTCTCTTTCTGTTATATCCTGTCTATTATACTGCAGAACATCGGAGGTGGTATGGAGGGTTCCGGGAGACAATGCACTGCGGACAGAAGCTCGTGTCCGACACCGTCAGCCAACACGCCGACAGAGCATCACATTCATGGGAGACAATGCCTGCCTACGCAACAACTGGCTCCCTCTGCTCCGTTGGTGATCGTGAGAATCGCCAATTATAAAAATCCACAGGTCTCGACCTCGCACTGTCTGCTCACATACAACGTCACGGCTGCTGCCGGAGGGGAGGCGTAGCAGCAGGCTCCGGCCCCTGTTAAATTCGAAATTCTATAGCTTCATTGGATAACGTTTCCGGACATGAGTTTCTGTCCTCGTTTTGTTTGGCTTTGAGTTTATAGACGCCATCGACTGTGTATGTGTGGATATACAGGGAGATCCCATTTACAGACGTTCAAGGGTGATGGAGAAGGGTAAATGTATCAATTTGAGGTAAGAGACCCAGGTTCGGAAACTAACGAGTCGGAAATTATAAACCAAATTCGTTCTGATGTCTCTGACAGCGGAATACATGTACTGGAACTGTTGTTGCTAAGATTTTAAGAGAGGCAACTTTCAGAGATCGTAGCATGGACCAAAAAAGAAAAAAAAGTCGAGTAAACAATAAGTGCTGTGACCAATAGTTCAGTAGAGAAGTGTTCACATTATCGAAGATGAATAAGTGTTCATAGATCCTTAGGTATGCATTCTGAAGCCCATATACACTGTTTTTCTTGTTTTGGTCCATACTACCTGCTTTGAAAGCACCGGTCGCTGTGGCCGAGCGGTTTTAGGCGCTTCAGTCGGGAACCGCACTGCTGCTATGGTCGCAGGTTCGAATCCTGCCTCCGGCACGGATGTGTGTGATGTCCTTAGCTTAAGTTAGGTTTAAGTAGTTCTAAGTCTAGGGGACTGATGACCTCCGATGTTAAGTCCCATAGTACTTAGAACCATTTGAATCTTCTGAAAGCTACCCCCCCCCCCCCCCCCCTACAATCACAGCAACAAACAACAGTACCGGTACATTTAGTCCACTGTCAGAGGTTTCAGAGCGATTTTCGCTGATGAAATTACGATCTGTTTGTTTGCGGACCAGGGTTCCTTATCCCAAATTGATACATTTGTCAATCTCTATCGTACCTGAAAGTTAGTAAAATCATCACGATATCACTCTTTATATACACACGTATCAGTCACCGGTGCATGTACACTAAAGTGGCAAAACTCATGGGATTCCTCCTAATTTTGTGTCGCACCTCCTTTTGCCCGGCGCAGTGCAGCAGCACGACGTGTGGTGGACTCAAAAAGTCGCTGGCGGTCCCCTACATAAATCCTGAGCCATGCTGCATCTACAGCCGTCCACAATTTTGTGCACGAATTGACCTCTCGATTATCGGGCGATCTGGCGACCTGGGTAGCCAAATCATTCGCCTGAACTCTCCAGAATGTTCTAAAAACCAATCGCGAACAATTGCGGCCCTGTGACATGGCGCATTGTCACCTGTAAAAATCCCGTCGTCGTTTGGGAATATGCAGCCCGTGAATAGCTGCAGATGGTCTCTAAGTAGCCGAACATAACCATTTAGAGTCAGTGATCTGTTGAGTTGGAACTCAGGACCCACTCCGTTCCATCTAAACACGGCCAACACCATTATAGAGCCACCACCAGTTGGCACAGTGCCTTGTTGATAACTTGGGTCCATGGGTTCATGGGATGTGGGCCACACTCGAATCCTACCATCAGCTCTTACAAACTGATATCGGGACTCGTCCGACCAGGCCACGGTTTTCCAGTCGTTTAGGGTCCATCCGACCTGATCACGAGCTTTGGAGAAGCACTCCTGTTAGTAAAGGTACGCGCATCGGTCGTCTGCTGCCACAGCCAATTAACACCAAATTTCGTCGCCCTCTCCTAACATATGCGTTCGTCATACCTCCCAATCAATTTGTGTGGTTGTTTCACGCAATGTTGCCTTTCTTTTAGCACTGACAACTCTACACAAAGGCCGTCCGCCATTGTGTTGTCCGTGGTGAGAGGTAATGCCTGAAATGTGGTATTCCCGGCACACTCTTGACTCTGTGGATCTCTGAATATCGAATTCCCTATCGATTTCCGAAATGGAATGTCCCTTGTGTCTAGCTCAAACTACTACTCCGCCTTCGAAGTCTTTTAATTCCCGTCGTCGGACCATAATCACGCCGGAAACCTTTTCACATGAATCACCTGAGTACAAACGACAACTCCACCAAAGCAATGGCCTTTTTATACCTTGTGTACGCGATACTACTGCCATCTGTATATGTGCATATCGCTTTTGTCGCCTCAATGTAAGTTAGACGCTCTGTAGCATCGTTGGATTACGTTTCCAGACACGGATTTCTGTCATCATTTGTTCCTCAAGACACGTTCTACATCGCTCGATGTTTGCTGGTGTGATCTGAAACGCCCTATGTACAGGGTGAAGGCAAAATGCCGCACTTGGCGGTCGGCATGCGATTCCTCATCTACCTACTCCCGCCAATAACTGTAACAGAAATGCGATTTGAAAAACGACACAATGATCTAACATAGAGCATGAACTATGCGCTGTGGCGGAGGTATGCCTCTAGCTCAGTGTGACGAGGCGATGCAGGGGGTAATGGATGTGTCGACTTAACGATATTCGAGTCGCGTTCGCTCATTTTTTTTAGTTAAAGCATCAAATTGCACACAGCTTACAGCTCCACATTGCCGTATCTTGTGTATTTATTTCTGCTACTATTACCTTTATTTAAATGCAAGACATAATATGTTCTTAAAGACGTAAACGACCAGTTTGCTTCGTCCATGACACAAACAAAATTAATAGAAAATATTAGTGGATGCAGTAACATCGTCTGGATGCAATGAGGTACAAAAAACACAATAGGTAGGCTACGATAGATTGCATATTATCGTACGCACTATAATTCCATTCTCTACATTTCACGCCAAGGATTATACAGTATACAGGTTGTCCCATTTATCCTGACCATCCTAAATAACTTTTGTCCAGCCCTGTATTTTTTATTCGGTAATTCATTTCCTCTCCTAAAGACCTATTCAGAAATGTATCACAGTGTACCGTGCACTGAAACGCAACCTTATTTATTACATAACACAACATTGACTTTGAGCCCAGGATCACAGACTCGTTCACTTGCTGGAGTTGTCAGAAAACGAATGAAAACCAAGTAAGAACATAACACAAAATTGACTTTGACTCTACTGTAGCATTGCCCAGCCGTAGAACATTCAAAGCTGCTCAAAGTGGTGACCCGATACACTGGTGCACTCGTTGACTGAAAGAAATATTTACTGCTTCCAGTGTTGCCTGCTGAAGAGAATTACAAGCACGATTCGTTCCTGCATGTCCTGTGGAGTTGTTGGAATATTGCGATAGACAACGTCTTTAATGCATCCCCAAAGAAAAAAGTCCAGAGGATTTAAATCAGGAGACGCACCAGGCCAAGTAACTGTTCCTCCTCGACCAATCCATCTGGCAGGATACCTTCGGTTCAGAACTCGACGTGCACGTAATTCACGTAATAGGGAGAGAGTGTGGCAGATATGATACGCGAGTTGGGATGGAAGTCATTAAAGAAAAGACGTTTTTCGTCGCGGCGAGATCTATTTACGAAATTTCAGTCACCAACTTTCTCTTCCGAATGCGAAAATATTTTGTTGAGCCCAACCTACATAGGTAGGAATGATCATCAAAATAAAATAAGAGAAATCAGACCTCGAACAGAAAGGTTTAGGTGTTCGTTTTTCCCGCGCTCTGTTCTGGAGTGGAATGGTAGAGAGATAGTATGATTGTGGTTCGATGAACCCTCTGCCAAGCTCTTAAATGTGAATTTCAGAGTAATCATGTAGATGTAGATGTAGATGTGCACGCAAGGCATTATGTGCTGGAAACCATCGTGTTGATACCACATAAGCATTCTGGTTCTTAGCGGAACTTCATCTAGAAGAGGCGGAAGAATTCGTCTGAGGAAGTTGACATACGCTGTGTCGTTTAGACTACCGTCGATGAAATAAGGGACAATAATTGTAGTACCAAGCATCCCACACCAGACGTTAACTCTCCATTGACGCTGATGTTCCACCTGTCTAAGCCATCGTGGGTTGTCGCTGGATAAATAATGCATGTTCCTGTATTTACCTGTCCTTTGTTTGAGAAGGATCATTCATTGGTAAATAGAACATCGGAGAAGTAGTTCGGGTTGGCGAGGATTTGCTGCTGTGCTCACTGACAGAACTGTACACGATTCTGCAATTCTTGATGTAGGTGTACATGGTAAGGATGGAACCAGTGACGTGTAAGAATACGATGTACACTGGTTTCAGGAATGCCAATCTCGTGTTCAAGCTGTCGTGTGCTCACATGTGGATTCATTGTAACGAAAGTGATAACAGTAACTTCGGAAGCTTCGTCTGTGCGAGTGCTACGATGATTGCTTTGTCGTGGGTTGAAACATCCCGTTCCCTGAAGCATTGCAACAAGACGAGAAAACATCCGTCGGGAAAGTGCGTTCTTGTCAAGATATCGCTCTCTGTACAGTTCCGCTGCCTGCGTAGCATTTCGCCTACCTTCAACAACAATAAAAGAAACGTTATGTCGATGCAGTTTGTAGGTAAGACAGCCTTTACCGTATGCCTACTCTACACAACAGTATTTAAAAGGACTAAACTACTGTACTAAATGTACCCGCACACAAGGAAACAGTATTGCAATTACTGTTCTGCTAACTTACATTCCACATAGATGAGTAGCTTTTCTACCTTTTCTTCGATGTTGTACATTCTACTCACACGAATCTTCAACTGACGATGGTTGACGGAATGACGGGTGTGCATTCTACTTGTGTTTACATTTGTCCTCTGTCAGCGTCAGCACGTGGATGTGTTCCATTACCCCGAGTACCTGCATTAAGCGCTGGGAGCGTCAACGTCAGTGTTGTGTTACATAATTAATAATGTTGTGTTTCTGTGAATGGTACCCTGTGATAAATTTTTGAGTAGATCTTTAGGAGAGGAAATGAATTACCAAATAAAAAATACAGGGTGCCATTTAAAAAAGTCATACCGCTGCTCATATCTTCGTAAAAAACGAAGCTACAACGAAGGCAATCATGTTGATTGATGTCCTCCTGACGGCTAGATAACATTTGCTTGAAACATTTTGTAATTTGCATCTGGACCAACAGTTATTTAGGGTGATCAAGATAAATGGGACACCCTGTATACAGGTAAGAGTAACGTTTACTTTATAGATGATGATTAAGCTGTTCTCTCATTTGCAAACAGTTCGCCATTCGCGGGTTCATACTTTGCTCGACCCTATGCAACACATTCGCATCCACCATTGCCGAAGGGACATACACCTGAGCTATTAGGTCGTGTACATCCATTGGTGGAGAACTGTAAATCTGTTCCTTTAAGTGTCGCCACAAATAAAATCTAATAGATTAAAATCCAGGAAGAGTGGAGGCCAGAACATAGGACCTCCAAGCCCAATCCATTTTCCAGGAAACGCTTCATTTAAATTGTTACCCACATTCATTCGGAAGAGTGACGGCGCACTATCATGCTGAAACCATAGCTGTCCCGAACGGCAGGTGGAACGATTTCTAAAGCGTCAGGCAAAGTATTACAAAGAAACGTACGATTCAACCTGTCCAGCTGTAGGTAAGAGCCCACTAACACTCCTCCCACGATTCTAGTCCACAAGCTATGCCAGAGCCGCGTTCGAGAGTGACACATGGTTGTGTTCAGGTCAATAATGGTTATTGTAGAGGGTGAAAGTACCTTCACGAGTGAAGCAAGATTCATCAGTCCATATCACGTTATTCAGTAAATGTTCGTTATCTTGGTGCAGAAGCCATTCGCAAAACTGTATTCGTCGAATGCAGACTTCTGGCCGCTGGTTTTGAGTTAACGTATAATTATATGGTGGCAGTCCTTCATGGCCCAACATTTCAATAACGACTCTGTGAGATATCTGGGGTGCTTCGTCGACGTGCCTGGTGAACAGTCCTCTGTTTGTGGAGCTCGTCTAATCCTTGGACGACCTCTGTCCATTACTTACGGACGAAGACAAACGGTTTCCCGAAGGCGTTGCTCTAGGCGACGAAAACATTTATCTCTGGGTGGAGTCTTCGATGGTACCTTGCAGTTAGTGCTGGAGCTGTTGTCCGATGACTTTCCATAGAAGCTCGATTGTAGGCGGATCCAGCGATAGAGCAAACCAAGTCAACATGTCACCACTCTGTAGAGTATCTTGGGACGCAGAAGCGGTATGCGGGCGAGAGTTATCCTGTTGGAAAACACCACCGGGAATGCTGTTCATAAATGGCAGCGCAATGGTCGAATCACTGGACTGACGTAAAAACTGGCAGTCAGAGTGTGTGGGATAACCGTTAGAGTGCTCCGGCTGTCATACGAAATCGCACACCAGGCCATAACAATAGATGCAGGTCCACTTTCCTAGGCCACAGACAGACTGGTTTGTAGGCCATCAACTGGCCTCCTCCTAACCATCACACCGGCTTTCATCAGAAAACACAACAGATCTCCACTCCGTCCTCCAATGAGCTCTCGCCTGACATCACTGGAGTCAGAAACGACGATGTTTAGGGTCAGTGGGATGCACGCTACAGGGCATCTGGCTCGGAGCTTTCCTTGAAGTAACCAATACGTAATAGTTCGTTGTGGCAGTGAGGTGCAACTGCTACTCTAATTGCTGCTGCAGACACAGTGCGATGCGCCAGAGCCACACGCGGAAGGCAATAGTCTCGGTAGTCACTATCCGAAGCACTGTCTTCTTGCGAGTGTACCTTCCCGTGACCACCGCTGCCCGCAGCCATGTACAGTGGCTACGTTCTTGGCATGTCTTTCGGTAATATCGCGGAAAGAACAACCACCTACTCGTATCCCTGTTACACGGCCACGTTTAAACTCAGTGAGCTGCTGATAATGGCGTCTTCGTCTTCTTAAAGGCGTTCTTGATTATCATCAACTTACTACGTCGTATCTCAAATGTAACTAACACCCACGACCGTTACAGCGCGCATTTAAATCAAACCTGATTTTCATCCTAATAGTGGCCTTACTAGTGCCACTCATACGCAACTGTCACGTCTTTTAGACGTAGAAACAAACCTACCAGCTTCTTCTTGGAGTTGGGGTTTTGCCGTCAGTCTCTATATATATTTTATTGCGTACCCTCAGCCTTGGAAGCGCATTGTTGTCTGCGTGATTTTGCTCCATCTATCAATTCTTTTCATTGTTTTCAGTGAATAAGGTTTGATGTAAATTAAATTACCATATGTAAATTTAACAGAAGTCCATATTCGGTTATGTGTTGAAGAACACTAATTGAGTCGCATCTCATAAGATGTAGATGAACAGTTATCTGCCTTCTTCAGGATAAGCATATATAGTGCCAATCCGTCGTCGACTACGACGATGACGATGATGATGATGATGATGATGATGACCACCATAACCATAATCATCATCAGACTGGTAACGTTCTTCAAATGACGTTTGAACTGTGAGTTGTTACCAGGTACTGACCTTCCGGAAGTTAACTTTCTTAAGTCCCAATCACAATTTTGTAATCAGTGAACTATATAAGGTCATATTGTAAATAAGTATTTTCAACCAATGCGCCCGCATTTTAATTTTGATATCTCATTATTTATAATTATTTTTCGTGATTTTTCAATTGTTATTCCCAAAAAGCTGATGCTGATCAGCTTTGCTCAGTCAGTTTCTTCGAATATTTCTCGTCTTTTTGTGCGTAAGGGAAGCGGACACTGGTCATTACGAAAATCAGAGAAGTTTTTGCCGTGGAGATACAACATTTTAATTTTTTTTTATTTGCTATCTGCTAGTAAGGAAAAATGTAACAATATTATTTTAACGTCTTCTATCACTTCGAGGCAATACTGACCCTACGATGTACCTTAGAAGACAGGTTAAGAAAAGGCAAACCGACGTTTCTACCATTCGTAGACTTAGATAAAGCTTTTGACAATGTTCACTGGAATACTCTCTTTCAAATTCTGAAGGTGGCATGGGTAAAATACAGGAAGCAAAAGGCTATTTACAGTTTATACAGACACCAGATGGCAGTTATAAGAGTCGAAGGTCATGAAAGGAAAGCAGTGGTTGGGAAGGGAGTGAGACAGGTTTGTAGCTTATCCCCGATGTTATTCAGTCTGTATATTGAGCAAGCAGTAAAGGAAACAAAAGAAAAATTCGGAGTAGGAATTAAAATCCATGGAAATAAAAACTTTGAGATTCGCCGATAACATTGTAATTCTGTCAGAGACAGCAAAGGACCTGGAAGAGCAGTTGAACGGAATGGACAGTGTCTTCAAATGAGGATATAAGATGAACTTCAACAAAAGCAAAACGAGGATAATGAAATGTAGCCGAATTAAATCGGGTGATGCTGAGGGAATTAGATTAGGAAATGAGACACTTAAAGTAGTAAATGATGATTGCTATTTGGGGAGCAAAATAACTGATGATGGTCGAAGTAGAGAGGATATAAAATGTAGACTGGCAATGGCAAGGAAAGCGTTTCTGAAGAAGAGAAATTTGTTAACATAGAATATAGATTTGTCAGGAAGTCTTTTCTGAAAATATTTGCATGGAGTGTAGCCATGTATGAAAGTGAAACATGGACGATAAATAGTTTGGACAAGAAGAGAATGAAACCTGTCGAAGTGTGGTGCTACTGAAGAATGCTGAAGATTAGATGGGTAGATCACATAACTAACGAGGAGGTATTGAATAGAATTGGAGAGAAGAGAAATTTGTGGCACAACTTGACTAGAAGAAGGGATCGGTTGGTAGGACATATTCTGTGGCATCAAGGGATCACCAATTTAGTATTGGAGGGCAGCGTGGAGGGTAAAAATCGTAGAGGGAGACCAAGAGATGAATACACTAAGCTGATTCAGAAGGATGTACGTTGCAGTAGGTACTGGGACATGAAGAAGCTTGCACATGATGGAGTAGCATGGAGAGCTGCAACAAACCAGTCTCTGGTCTGAAGACCACAACAACAACAACAACAACAACAACAACAACAACATCGCTTCGACCGTTTCTAATTAATGTAGCAATATTTTCATTGTTCTTCTGTTTAAATTCTTGTAACCAGTTTGTACCCCTGTGCTTTCATTCGAGATTGCATTAATACTCTTGTACATTTATGCACTGAATATTGAAAATATATACCTCTCTCTAAACGTAGAATTATATATTTTGAAGTTGGCACGTCTAGAAATTAGAAATGTTATGTTCCATTTGTGCGAGTCGCCTTGTGCTTTCTCTCCACTTTTTCAGCGGCGTTTTAAGCTAATCAGACGGAACTGAGCTTTACGTCTTCTGAGTGACGGGAAGTTGTAGGATACAGCGTTATATTCTGTTCCACAACATTTATGTACAGTGTTCTTGAAGAATCCCCAGGTCTAAATAGACCTTGAGTTACTCGAACATTCGGAAGCATTCTACAAATATTCAGAGCATTTTCGAATAGAATCGGATTATATCAGCGTGTTCTGGATCGAAAAATCCTTCCCCGCCATTTAAATGCTGTGTGAGTGAAAGAGCAAACAATCCACACATTCGTATTTGTAGCAAATTTTCGGGCCTTGCAATTCACTGTGTGAGTGCTAGAATGTTGCAAATTTTAGTACAATTGGTACCTCGTGTAGTGCCGTAGCAGAAAGCTTTGAGATAGATAGAGGGAGAGAGAGAGAGAGAGAGAGAGAGAGAGGGAGAGAGAGAGAGGGGAGGTGAGAGGATTTTTTTCTGTATCTCTTTTTCTCTTTTCGTTTTTTTTCTTTTTTTTTCATCGCACCGTAATCTTGCGGTTTGTTAAGCAGAGCGACGCTGAAGTACTCTCGCAAATTTGTGCAGCAACGCGTTAAGCGGCAGCAGGTCAGGTACACGTGTGTAATCCCACGCGGCATTTGGCACCCTGGCCGTCGGCCGCTAGTGGCGCCTCTAGTGGCGCCTCGGCAAACTGCCGCCCTCCGGAATGGCTGCCGCCGCTCCGCTTTGTGGCCACCTGAGAGTGACCCGCACGGCCCCGCCCGCTTGCTCTCTGCACCCTGCCACATCGCTGCGCCTCGCGAACGTGCGTACCATTTCCACTCTGCTCTGGCAGCCACATATGCGGCAGGCTGGCTGCTCTCCTCAATGCAGGCGATCTTACAGACTGTGGTAAAAATTGCGCGGGTATCCTGACGTCGAAATCAGAAAAGGGGGGGGGGGGGGGAGAAACACCTGAAGACACATGACACTTCATAGTGTAACTGAGTAACCTCTTTTGATGCTAGTCAATTGTCAGGATGAGCATTTGATTCTAAAGCATTATGAAAGGGTGAAAAACACTAAATAAATTACTTTTTCTCTCTTTACAACACGTGGGCAGGGTGGGTTCTTCCTTGGCTCGGGTATGAGGTAGAATGAAACAGCATTTTTACATAAGATAACTTTTATTGAAGATTTGTACGATGGTTTCCTTACTGGATTGTTCTGGCTGGGAGAGCGGGAGCTGTGTCGTTTGCGAAGCCTTCTGGTGTGTGAGCGGCAGCGTCTGACTACGCCTGGCCGTGTACATCTCGTGTCGCTGTTTCGCCCAATTGACTGGAGACGCGGCTCGTGAGGTGGCCCTCTTAATTATTGAGAACGAAGTCGTGAATCGGATGGTGATACCTTGGATGTGGCGTCCCAATGTTTCTCTTCTCTATGCGGCAGCGTCTGTCAGTGTTGTGCGTCGGCCAGCGGAGTGGCGCGGCGGGGAAAGGCCAGTTCCCGGACTCGAACAACGGACTCCAGCTTGCCAGTCCTCGGTTGTCAGATCTTCATCACCAGCTCGCAGGTGACTGCTGATGTGAGGCCGTCTCCTTCCCGTCCTCACGAGTCACCCGGGTACGCAAAAATCAGTCTTCAAATACCTTCTAACTTCTGTCTTCTGGCGGCGAGACTGCTGCTTGCTATTCCATTACAGCGGCGGACTTGGTGCTTCTGTGTACGATGCAGTCTCTTCCGGCATGACGGTCTTCAGCACCGACTGACTGTGCCGGAACTGAAACTGAACTGAAAACTACTACTGTCGGGCCCCACTGCGTCTCGCGTATTTATTTACTTCAGTTCACTGTAGGTGAACGACTTCACGGTCATTGACTCTTCTGTCACGTTGAAAAGCTTCTTGAAGAATCTTCTTAACGTCGGTCATTGGCTCTTGGAATGTAGGCGAGGACCTTTGATCACATGTGACAATTGAGAAACACGTGAGCCAGTCGGCTGAATCGACAGCTTCCACTTATGTGGGGAGGGCGATGGTTTCTCCTGAATGTGCTGACTTCACGGTCATTGCCTCTGCTGCTCTGCCCGCTGTTTTGCCAGTGTGTAATTCTTCTAAACTAAACTAAGTTTTTCATTTATTTTCTAGTTTCTACTTCACTTCACATTGATTTCACTAATTTATTTACCTATCTTAAATACCACTCAACAACAGAGAAAAACCGACACACCTGATGTGTTACCTGTGACTACTGGGCGGCCAGGGGCGTACCGAGGAGATGGCGATTATGAAAGTAGTACTTCATATAATTTACAACTCTACACATATTAGTACATTGTTTGGCTAAGTTTTGGTTCTTACGGCACAGTTTTTTATTCGATGGACACATGTAATTATAACAGCAAGTACTACTTTTACAATCGCAAAATCATGTTAGTGGTAAATGTATTCAACACTGAAGTTCATTCAGGGTGGTCTGAAAAACTTTTAAGGCTGCCGCAGAATTGACTGGGCTGAGAAATAATCGTTAAGAAAAAATTTGATACGTTGCACCGTTTCCGAGTTAATTAGCGTTGAAGTTAGCCAATCAGACCGTCAGGCGCGCAAATTCAAGCGGCCCACCAGATAATTAGTGTCAGTGGTTCTCACAGCTCATATGATACCGCACGATACTGCTCAGCTTGTGGATCAGGTTCGAGCTTTACTACTGTCCCATGTCCAATTACTGTATCGCCGTAGTATTCGGTTTTAGGAAGCCAAACGAAGAACATGTTTGTCGAGATTTTCTGTGGCAGACCGCTTGAATATGCATGGGCAGCTACCTGATTGACTATCTTCAACACTAATTTACTTGGAAACGGAGCAACATATCGAATTCTTTTTATTTTTACAGTTATTTCTCAGCTCAACCTACCCTGCGACACCCTCACAAGTTCTTCAGACTGTTCCTGACGACCCCGTGTTGTATATGTGGGGTGATACAAAACGACACAGACAAAACTTCGAGGGTTATAGAGGATAGGAACCCGTGTCGAGAACTTAATCCAACGAAGCTACAGAGAGTTGAAGCTACAGACGCTGCCGCCTGCCACTCGGTAACCCCTTCGGCAGCAAACGTAACGTTGTACGCAGGCGGACCGAGGGTAGAACATCTAGCAATGTTGTTTGTTATTCAGTGAACAAGAGTGATTGTTACGAAAGCCAGTTAAGAAGATGGAGATAGCTATTGCATAGACAGGATTCGTCTGCTTCGAATGTGATGCTCTGTTGCCATGGTAGATGACAGTTGCGGCCAGGGGTTTCCATCCGCAGTTTATTTTTCTTCTGGGATCCTCTAAAATTTCCAGCATTTTTCTTTGTGCAGGAGAGAAATAAACTGCTGATGGAAATCCGTTTCTGAATCCGCCATTCATAGAGGCAACAGAGGATCGCATTCATATGAGACAAGACCTATCTACGCAGCAGCCAGCTCAATCTTCTCCACTGACAATCGTGGCAGTCAGTCGCGATTACTGAATTACAAACAACACTGTGAGACGTTTCGCCTACAGTCCGTCAACATGCGAAGTCACGTTTGCTGCCAAAGGGGTGGCCTACGCAGCAGGCGCTGGTGCCTGTAACTTCGGCGCTCTGTACCCCATTGGATGACGTTTCCGCACACGGATTCCTATCCTCAATTTGTTCCTAACGACAACATCTAAAACCCCTCGAAGTTTGTCGCTACATTTCTGGTACACCGTGTATATTATTGTGCAACATATTCAATGAAAACTGGTTGTCAAGTTCAGATGAACTCCACATGGACTGACTGCTGCTATCTGAAAAACTTCTTTTATGAATAAGCAACTTTACGCATTTAAGCCGCGGCCGGCCGTTGACACCGAGCGGTTCTAGGCGCTTCAGTCCGGAACTGCGCTGCTGCTACGGTCGCAGGTTCGAATCCTGCCTCGGGCATAGGTGTGTGTGACGTTCTTAGGTTAGTCAGATTTAAGTAGCTCTAAGTCTAGGGGACTGATGACCTCAGATGTAAAGTCCCATAGTGCTCAGAGCCATTTGAACCATTTTTTGAAATCGTGTTTTATAACTGTTACTTTGCATGATTACAATTCAAAAATTGTCTGCCTTTTTACAAGTATTAACGGAAAAACTACATAATTTGAAGGCAGTCTCCCACCCTCCCCCGCCATTTTACTCAAAAAAGCATGTGCGGTAACTTCATAGTTAGTCACACAGGACTGGCTTTAAAGCTAGGAAAGAAGCTCTGAGAAAAACTGCTCTGTATGCAGGATTTGTTTTTAGGAGGTGGTATAAGAAACGAGTCACCGAATGCAAACGAGACGATTTAGTTTCAAAGACATAATATTGCGTTAGATTTTTACCTAAACTTGAAGCATCACAATTACGGGGGGGGGGCGCGCTGTTCTATTCATATGAAAAGTGAATTAATACACCTTTCGCTGTGAGTAGTTGTTGTCACAGCGATAATATGCGAGACGTATTGTCAACAAAATGCCGGTCAGATTCTATAACCGAACTATGCACCGGCAGTGGCGTAGAGACGTGTGACGTGTAACAGCGCTGCACTTGTAATAGTTACGCAGTGTACGCCGGTACTGTCCAGCTCCCTACAAGTCGTTCGCTGCGCGAGTTGCGCCATTGTCGATGTATTGCGTTCTCATTTACTGCAGTAATCATGTCTGGACTGCTGAGAGCCCATGTGCCACGCTGGCGTAGATAACTAGCAACGATTCTCTATTACATTGTGGGCTGCAGTTGTACCAGATTTACTTATAAGTTCTCATTTGTTGCCACACATTTATTGTCAGAGGTAATGGGGGCTAGGAGCCCTGCGAGAAAACGAAAAGGTCTGGTTCATGTTGGAACTTTTCCAAGCTCAATTCGTCATCTTGAGGTCCGCCATACCGAAGGTTATGGGTGCGTAATGGTGACAGAAAAATCCTACTATTCCTAATTGCTTGCATAAATTATTTAATCACGCTTAAGTTTCTTTGCCAGACAACTGGCTATTGGCTTATTCGCTGGTAATTTTGTAGAGATTTAGGAGTCACGGAAAAAAAGTGTTTTTATATCGAACTTTCCTTCCTAATAACTGATCCTCAACTTGGAAAAACCGGTTCGGGTAAACGAGCGACTTTTAATGAAACTGCGTGCCAACGGATTATCGTCTCAACGTTGCTACTGGATTCGTGATTTCCTGTCAGGAAGGTCACAGTTCGTCTTAGCTGACAAATCATTGGGTAAAACAGAAGCAATGTATGGCGTTCCCCAAGGAACTGTTAGGCGCCCTCTGCTGTTCCTGATCTACATAAACGATTTAGAAGACTATCTGAGCAGTCCTCTTAATTGTTTGGAGATGGTGCTGTCATCTACCGTCTTGTAAAGTCACCAGATGATCAAAACGAATTGCAAAATGATTTAGACAAGATATCTGTATGATGCGAAAAGTGGCAGTTGATACTAAATAACGACAAGTGCGAAACTATCCACATGAGTGCTGAAAGGAATCACTAAATTTCGGTTATACGATAAATCACACAAATCTAAAGGCTATAAACCCAGAAAAATACTTAGGAGTTACAGTTATTCATAAATTTTAAATTGGGACGGTTACATGGATAATGTTGTGGGGGAAAGCAAAGTAAAGAGTGCAATCTGTTGGCTGAACGCTCAGAAAATTCAACAGGTCTACTAAAGAAACTGCTTATACTACGTTTGTCTGCATTCTTTTGGAGAATGGCTGTACGCTGTGAGATCCGCATCTGATAGGACTGATGCAGGACATCGGAAAGTTTCAAAGGAGGACAGCTCGTTTCGTATTATCGCGAAATGGGAAAGAAGGTCCCACGGATACGATATGCGAATTGGGGTGAAAATCATTAAAATAAAGGTGTTCTTCGTTGCCTAAGGACATTATCAAGAATTTGTAACCATCTTTCTCCTCACGGAAAGATTTAAGAGTTTTTTCCCGCGCTCAGTTAGAGAGTGGAACGGTAAAGAAATAGCTTGAGGGTTGTTCGATGAACCCTGCGCCAGGCACTGTATTGTGAATAACCGGGTAATCCAGTAGATGTAAATGCAGATCTAGATAAAATGATGGAGCTTAAATACATTGGAAAATTGAGAAAACGAACTGAATTTCAGTGTATCAAACGGGAAAATGGGAAGTAGCACCGCTGAACAGACTCAAAACTCAATATTTTTCTCCAAAAAGGTTTGTTACGCAGGGTATTTCAAAAAGGTGGAATATATTTCAAAATGTAATGTCTTAGACTTACTCAGCGATTTGTTGTCATCTTGTTGAGATCCAATGTTCTACCGATGGTCCGCTTCTTCCCGACAAGATCTTTGAAGGCTGTAAAATCCTCTAGCAGCTCTATCAGTGCATGTTAGAAAAAATTAGTGTGTCTCGTTCACCATTTACTTGTTCATAAAGAACTTCCGATAACTTGGTGATAGATGACTCCCCATAAGATATTCATGCTCCAGAACTGCAGGGTGTGTTGCTGGCTCAGCCAGTGAGGGCTTTCTTCGTATCAGGGAACACCTGATGAAGACGTTGAGTTACGGCGTCGAAATAGTCTTTTGGGAAGACACGGACCACCGCCAGAACACACGATCCCAACGAGATGACGTGGAACTGCATCTGGCTTCATATATAATTATCTCCTCGTTTACAAATGGAGAAAACCTAGCGACTACCACGAAGGGATGAATCACGATAGTTTCCTGAAGTGGTTAAAGGGGCAACTATTGGAAAACTTAAATCGACATTCTGTCACTGTAGTGGATAATACTCCATACCATTCAGTTATTAAAGTTCCAACTATGGCGACGAAACAAGCTGACATTGTTGAATGGCTGCTACCAGCTTACCACTGCCACTTCAACGCCATCGAAATGAATTGGACACTGATTAAACATCTCGTGGCAAAAAATGACAAAAGCTCCACTGTGGCAGAAAGTCAAAGACTGTTACAGAAAGCAGTGACTCAAGTAATGCCAGAAAAGTGGAGCAATGTTGTACACCACACAGAAACGATTGTTAAGGAACCACGGAAAAATGGAGTGAGTGTAGAAAGTAATAATGAAAATATTATTGTCCGTGGACAATTCCAGTGATTCTTCCACAAACCACAGCTTAGATAACGACAGTGTCAAGGAAGAAAGTGATTTTGAACTAAGTGACGTTAACCTTTTGCCATTATACATCTTTATTTTTGTGTTTGTATTTCGTATTTTTGAATGAATGGTGTGTACTTCATTTACGCAATAAATTAGAACTCATTATTAAGGAATACTCCTCTGTATAAGTATTACAGTCTACAGTGATTGGTAAGTACTCAAGCGTTTATATTATTTTAGTGTTATTATTGTATTTACATGAACGATTCAGATCCATTTTAGCACCCCTTTCGTATCACTGAAAGTGATTTATTCTGATTATTGTAACAACAGTACACTACCTGTTACTATTGTTCATATGTACAAATCATAGGAGCACGGAATCATTTTATAGACAGGAGTGCGTATTTAAGCCACAAAGATATAGCGATTCTATAAAGCGAATTCAATACCGCGCACTAAGTGTGGCATGAGAATGTAAGTAGTCCAAGGAACTCCTCAGCTGTTTCTGCTACAGGCGTCCTGCGGTCACATACACCGGCGAACCGACCTCGCCACCTGTGTTTCGCAGTCAGTCACTCTAGTATTCTGATCGAGGTGTAGAAATTAAATTATGCTTCAATAATAGTTTTTTTTTATCCTGTGACTTTCACCCGTTGTTGTGCAGTCGACGTAATTTCCCTGAGGCAGAGGTATAAATTTCATCCAAGCTGGCACGTGTGGCATTAATTTAGCAGGCTGAATTCAGAACACACCTAATGAGTTGACGTTCCTTAATTAATTTACTTCCTTTCACATTTATGTGTAACATTTACGTCGAGACCGTAACACGTACCTGATCTGATGCGAAACTGCAGAAATACGGGGCGCTAGGCTCGTGCGCGAGTCGTAAAGTTGGAGGCAGGAGTGTGCAACGTGCACGGGCACCACTTTCTCTGGCGCCGTCGAATGCACACCTGGCCTAAGCCCTTAATTAGCCCACCCGGCGCCTGTACAGTTCCGCGGGCATTCATTTAGGCAGCGCCGCACCCTCCTGCGCCTCCCTCGTTGCACGTGCGATACCAGCCTGCTCGTGCCTCTTGCTTGGAGATGGTAAGTACTCCACGCTGCCACTTGCACCAACGTCTCCCTCCCTCCCTCCCTCTCTCTCTCTCTCTCTCTCTCTCTCTCTCTCTCTCTCTCTCTCTCTCTCTCTCCAGTCCCCCCCGCCTCTATTTTTCCAATTTTCCTCCTTGTCTCCCTCCTTCCTGCCTCTCTTTCCCCATCCCCCACTCCTTCCCAACCCATCCTCTCTCCCTCCCTCCCTCCCTCCGTTTCTTTCTTCTTCCCTCCCGTCACCATCGATTCACCCTTCCCACAAGAAGTGTGCCACGAAGAAAGGCCAGTATCCCAAGAAATGGTCAGTTGAAGCTAAAACACGACCCAACGTTAAAAATGGTTCAAATGGCTCTGAGCACTGTGGGACTTAACATCTGTGGTCATCAGTCCCCTAGAACTTAGAACTACTTAAACCTAACTAACCTAAGGACATAACACACATCCATACCCGAGGCAGGATTCGAACCTGCGACCGTAGCAGTCACGCGGTTCGAGCCTGAAGCGCCTAGAACTGCTCGGCCACCGGGGCCGGCACCCAGCGTTAAAACTATAATAACCACGAAATAATAACAAGTGACAAAACTATTTCATTATGATTTAGAAAGCCTTTTGCGAGGTACTTGACTACAAATGGCCATTGCCTGTAGTTCCCTTCTCAATGTTCACAAAAAAACTGCCTGAGATCGGTTTGCATTCACTGACGACAGGAATGTCATTGGCGAGGAATGACACACGTGTCTTAGAGTTCCATTTTACAGAAACTATGGTTCAGTACTTTCGGTATAGAACATAAATGACGTAGTGATTAGTAGGATTAGCAGTAGTATTGGTGGCACTGTTAGGGAATGAAATACAGCGTGATTCAAAAAGAATACCACAACTTTAAAAATGTGTATTTACAAAGAGTATTTAAAAAGGTTTTTTTTTCACTCAAAAACAAGTTCAGAGATGTTCAATATGGCCCCCTCCAGACACTGGAGCAATATCAACCCGATACTCCAACTCGTTCCACACTCTCTGTAGCATATCAGGCGTAACAGTTTGGATAGCTGCTGTTATTTCTCGTTTAAAATCATCAATGGTGGCTGGGAGAGGTGGCCGAAACACCATATCCTTAACATACCCCCATAAGAAAAAATCGCAGGGGGTAAGATCAGGGCTTCTTGGAGGCCTGTGATGAAGTGCTCTGTCACTGGCTGCCTGGCGGCCGATCCATCGCCTCGGGTAGTTGACGTTCAGGTTTCATAACTAACCTTTTTCGTAGGACTCTCCATACAGTTGATTGTGGAATTTGCAGCTCTCTGCTAGCTCTGCGAGTCGATTTTTCTGGGCTGCGAACAAATGCTTGCTGGATGCGTGCTACATTTTCATCACTCGTTCTCGGCCGTCCAGAACTTTTCCGTTTGCACAAACACCCATTTTCTGTAAACTGTTTATATCAACGTTTAATACACCACCTATCAGGAGGTTTAACACCATACTTCGTTCGAAATGCACGCTGAACAACTGTCGTCGATTCACTTCTGCCGTACTCAATAACACAAAAAGCTTTCTGTTGAGCGGTCGCCATCTTAGCATCAACTGACGCTGACGCCTAGTCAACAGCGCCTCAAGCGAACAAATGTACAACTAAATGAAACTTTATAGCTCCCTTAATTCGCCGACGGATAGTGCTTAGCTCTGCCTTTTGTCGTTGCAGAGTTTTAAATTCCTAAAGTTGTAGTATTCTTTTTGAATCACCCTGTATAATAGAGAAGAAACTCAGTGGAACGTTCATCATCACGATCAGAGGCAAGAATATGAATAACAGAAATATATTTTATGTAAGCGTGACGAAGTATGAAAGTGACGTTCGATACGTTTTCGTTTTGCCTTTTTCTTTTAAATCTTATCTTTTTCTTGATAGAATTGCGTTTTTTAGCGCTATCAATAAATCTATTTTTTTTTATTTTTACAACATCCCTGTTTCACGTTACGCATCAAGACTTTACGAACAAAACCTGATTTAAAAACTGACAGTTTCAGTTTTGCTATAAATACTGTTTACTTTTTTAGTAACAGACACGAACAGAAACAGAATAGAATGTGAAATTACAGAGGAATCAGTTTGCTGAACATAACATACAAAATTCTGTCAATGATCGTCCTGGAAAACCTTAAACCTTACGCAGAAAACATTATTCAAGATTACCAGGCTGGATTTGGAACAAACAGTTCTACAACTGATAATTTGTTTACTGTACGACAAATCTTCGAGAAATACTGGGAATTCAGCAAAAACGTCCACTGTCTCTTCATTGACTTCCTGCGAGCCTATGACAGCATCCACAGAAGTAGCCTCTACATCACGTTACAAGAATTTAGTATACCCAGTAAAATCATTAGGATGATACAACTGTGCATGGATGGCTCCCAGGCAGCAGTGAAGTTCAGAGGATCCATATCACCCGTCTTTCAAATTAAAACAGGCTTACGACAAGGAGACGCTCTTTCATGTGTCCTCTTCAACCTTGCGTTAGATAAAGTGGTTCGGGAGAGGAATTTTCATCTATACAATGGTCTCCGATTCGAACACAGTGAAGTAAAACTCCTGGCTTTCCGGATGATATAGTGTTGCTGAGTGAAACTGAAGAACAACTGAAAGACATGTACAGATCTCTCAGGCACAGTGCCAGCAAAATGGGGAATTTTATTAACCAAGAGAAAACCGAATATATGGAAATAGGTCTAGTCATAAACCCAAATCCTTACTTTGAAACAGACCAACATTCTAAATGCAGGAAAGTTCTTCAGTTTAAATATCTTGGATCACGTTTCAACAGTAAAAATATCATAACAATGGATATAAACGAAAGAATAATCTCAGGGTCCAGATGTCTGTTATCACTAAGCAACCCACTCAAAAGTAAAGCTTTGTCAATCACCACGACGATGAAGATACACAATCCTATCGTCTGTCCCATAGTACTGTACTGTTCTGAAAGCTGGACGTTTACAAAGAATGAAAGAGAAAAACTGAATGTTTTCGAAAGAAAAGTATCGAGAAAAAATATGTGTGCCTGTGCTGGAGAATGGCGTATGGAGAATTCGAAAGAACAATGAAATTTATCTGTTAATGAAGCAACCCACTATCATCCAGAAATTAAAAAGTAGGAGACTATAATGGGCTGGACATGTGGATACGATGGAAAACGACAGAATCACCAAAAAACCATTTGAAGGAACTCTCCAGGCAACAAGACCATTGGACCGACCTCGTACAAGGTGGAAAGATGACATAGTGAACGACATCGCAGCATTAGGAATTTCCGCAGGGTGGAGAGTGACGGGCGAGAGATAGAAGGCGGTTGATGCAGGTACTTGATACAGCGCGTGGTCTACAGGGCCCCTGATCGCTGAGGAGGAGGAGGAAGAGGAGAAGAAGAAGAAGAAGAAGAAGAACAACAACAACAACAATAACAGACAGAATAACTACTCTATGTGATGAAAAATATCCGGATACTTGGCTGAAAATGACTTACAAATTCGTGGAGCCCTCCACCTTTAATGCTGGATTTCAATATGGTGTTCACCCACCTTTAGCCTTGATGACAGTTTCTACTCTCGCAGGAATACGTTCAGTCAGGTGCTGGAAGGTTTCCGGGGGAATGGCAACCCATTACTCACGGAGTGCTGCACAGAGGAGAGGTATCGATGTCGATCGGTGAGGCCTGTCACGAAATCGGCGTTCCAAAACACCCCAAAGGTGTTCTATAGGATTCAGGGCATGACTCTGTGCAGGACAGTCCATTACAGGGATGTTATTGTCATGTAACCACTCCGCTACAGGCCGTGCATTATGAACAGGTGCTCGATCGTGTTGAAAGATGCATCGCCATCCCCGGCTCTTCCTGCATTATTACAAGCAACGAAAGCTACAGTTAGCCATCCGTTACCGAAACTGGAAGAAGAAGAAACTTTCATTAAAGAAAAATTTAACTTCGCACCACAAAATAAAGTAGGTCCATGAATAAGAACAAATTGAGTAGTTTTACCAACTCCTCTTACTTCGTTCTTTTTACCCTTCGTAGAAGATGTCGTAGCACCAAGAGTGCCGTCCACATTGACAAGTGATGCAGTGTGATGCAAGAAGGTGCTTAAAAAATCAATGTAAGCCTTTGTTGTGATAGTTCCACACAAAACAACAAGGGGTGCAAGCCCCCTCCATGAAAAACACGACCACACCATAACACTACCGCCACGGAATATACTGTTGGAACTGCATACGCTGGCAGATGACGTTCACCGGGCATTCGCCATACACACACTCTGCTGTCGGATCGCCACGTTGTGTACCGTGATTCGTCACTCCACACAAAGTTTCTCCACTTTTCAATCGTCCAATGTTTACGCTCCTTACACCAAGCGAGGCGTTGTTTGGCATTTACCGGCGTGATGTGTGGCTTATGAGCAGCCGCTCGACCATGAAATCCAAGTTTCCTCATTTCCTGCCTAACTGTCATAGTAATTGCAGTGGATCCGATGCAGTTTGGATTTCCTGTGTGAACGTCTGGATAGATGTCTGCCTATTACACATTACGACCCTCTTCAACTGTCGGCGGTCTCTGACAGCCAACAGACGACATCGGCCTGTACGCTTTTGTGCTGTACGTGTCCCTTTAGGTTTCCACTTCACTATCACATTGTAAACAGTGGGCCTAGGGATGTTTAGGAGTGTGGAAATAACGCGTACAGATCAATAACACAAGTGACACCCAATCACCTGACTAGTTCGAAGTCCGTGAGTTCCGTGGAGCACCCCATTCTGTTCTGTCACGATGTCTAATGACTACTGAGGTCGCTGATATGGAGTACCTGGCAGCAGATGGCAACAAAATACACCTAATATTGGAAATTTATGTTTCTGTGGGTGTGCAGATACTTTTGATCACATAGTGTATGTTGAACAGAAACGTTCCATAGCTTACGCAATCCTTTGTGTATGTTCACTCAGTTTGCAGACAGTCCATCGCATCCGGTTTTCAGGAGAATCTAGTGGCACATTGATCACATACGTAAACAGAACAATCGAAATGAGGTAAAGCCCGATATGTATGCAACACACATAACATTCAGGTGATGCAGTTATTTTCTTAACTGACCAAGGCTGGTAGGAAAACTACCGTAGTCGACGCTTACTTACGACAATCTACAATAGGCTAAGGTAGTTTTACGATCCCACTCTTCCCCGATCCCTACGGTTATGATCTCCCTGTCCTCCTGTTATTTCGCCACCTTACATGGCTGTGAGTGGTACACCCGTCCTTGTACACACGCTGGACAAACTGCCCTGATACACCGACAAATCAGGAAATTTCATTCACAGTGTGGTCACGAGTACGCCCAAACATTATAGCTCTTGCCTGACATTCTGTCACATCTCCATGTTGACCCATCTGACTGGGCTGATTCCAGTAACCAACTGGGAACATACATACCGCTTCACTACCATGACGACCGATTTGGGGGGAGGAGGTGGGAGGGGCAAAGATGGGTCACTACTAGCTCTACACAATGCTAAGCACTACAAAGCGATCAGCTTGTTGTTTCAAGAGATAAGTAATATCTTGTCCGTTGGACTCAAAAGCTCTGGTAACCTGATAAACCTAGCTCACCTGTATTTCGGTGTATCACCTTAGACTGCATATACGAGTAATGTCAATTAAAGCTCAGGACTCTAGCTATCTCGGTTAACGGTCTCACATTACAGTCGAGTCCTCCTTTATAGTCGTAGTGACACAATGATGTAAAATCTTACTTGAAGTTTTTACAGCGGATCGAATGTTCCATCATTTTTGAGGAGTGCATCCCAGATATTATTGACTCGTGTAACGATATTAGACTGACAAGCTTTCAGCCATTTCAAGGTGAGTGGCTTGAAATAAGTGTATTTCCACAGCTTCCTTCACCACTGAATCTCAGTAGGAAATAGAATTAGCGGACGACTCCCGAAGCCAAGATGAATGTTTGCAGCTCGATAAATAATGAAAATCTCATTTCATGTCTGCACTCCCAAAGAAAGTGTTGTTCTAAGCCATCACTGTCTGCCATTACAAGTGCCATCCAAAATAATAAACCAAATACTTCGTAAGCCCTGTGGATTCTCTAATTCTGGGCTTGCTTTGTTTTATTCTTAGAGGAGTACCGTTTTATATATGACTGGCCCTTTTGTTACCAACAGTATTATATCTGACGCATGCAAGTTTTCTCCACAGTCTAAAGTACGTTAAAAATCCTGCAAGCATTCACGCTAAGGACGGATGACAGATAATTACCCGAAGTATGGTACACAAGTGAGTAATATCCCGGATGCACTCCCGAAAAATGATGAAATATGTATAGTGTTGTCAAAAGTCTTATTTTCCCTGCCTCAAAGAGCAATGGTAAGTAAATATTGTATATAAATTATAACAGTGGTAACCGATTTACTAATGTAAGACTAACAATTGTTAATTGTTTGTTGATGATGGTGAAGTATCCGGAAAAGTATCGCCGTTGAGTGGCTGTAGGAGGGTACAAGATCATGTAAACAGAATTTGTAATTGATGTGATCAAAGGCAGCATGACCTAATTGTAGAGAAATGTAAGTTAATGCAGATGAGTAGGAAAAACAATCCTATAATGTTTACATACATTATTAGTGGTCTGCTGCTTGCCACAGTCACGTCGTTTATACACTCCTGGAAATTGAAATAAGAACTTTGTGACGTAGCATGTGAAAGTTGCTGAATTGGACGGGTTACTCCTGTAACTTAAATATCAGATCTGAAGATGGTTCCGAATGAACCGAAACCGGTCATATGAATAATAAAAAATAAAAAATTTGCAATCAAGACGGATTTAAAATAACATGAAATAAGAACACCGTGAATTCATTGTCCCAGGAAGGGGAAACTTTATTGACACATTCCTGGGGTCAGATACATCACATGATCACACTGACAGAACCACAGGCACATAGACACAGGCAACAGAGCATGCACAATGTCGGCACTAGTACGGTGTATAGCCACCTTTCGCAGCAATGCAGGCTGCTATTCTCCCATGGAGACGATCGTAGAGATGTTGGATGTAGTCCTGTGGAACGGCTTGCCATGCCATTTCCACCTGGCGCCTCAGTTGGACCAGCGTTCGTGCTGGACGTGCAGACCGCGTGAGACGACGCTTCATCCAGTCCCAAACATGCTCAATGGGGGACAGATCCGGAGATCTTGCTGGCCAGGGTAGTTGACTTACACCTTCTAGAGCACGTTGGGTGGCACGGGATACATGCGGACGTGCATTGTCCTGTTGGAACAGCAAGTTCCCTTGCCGGTCTAGGAATGGTAGAACGAGGGGTTCGATGACCATTTGGATGTACCGTGCACTATTCAGTGTCCCCTCGACGATCACCAGTGGTGTACGGCCAGTGTAGTAGATCGCTCCCCACACCATGATGCCGGGTGTTGGCCCTGTGTGCCTCGGTCGTATGCAGTCCTGATTGTGGCGCTCACCTGCACGGCGCCAAACACGCATACGACCATCATTGGCACCAAGGCAGAAGTGACGCTCATCGCTGAAGACGACACGTCTCCATTCGTCCCTCCATTCACGCCTGTCGCGACACCACTGGAGGCGGGCTGCACGATGTTGGGGCGTGAGCGGAAGACGGCCTAACGGTGTGCGGGACCGTAGCCCAGCTTCATGGAGACGGTTGCGAATGGTCCTCGGCGATACCCCAGGAGCAACAGTGTCCCTAATTTGCTGGGAAGTGGCGGTGCGGTCCCCTACGGCACTGCGTAGGATCCTACGGTCTTGGCGTGCATCCGTACGTCGCTGCGGTCCGGTCCCAGGTCGACGGGCACGTGCACCTTCCGCCGACCACTGGCGACAACATCGATGTACTGTGGAGACCTCACGCCCCACGTGTTGAGCAATTCGGCGGTACGTCCACCCGGCCTCCCGCATGCCCACTATACGCCCTCGCTCAAAGTCCGTCAGCTGCACATACGGTTCACGTCCACGCTGTCGCGGCATGCTACCAGTGTTAAAGACTGCGATGGAGCTCCGTATGCCACGGCAAACTGGCTGACACTGACGGCGGCGGTGCACAAATGCTGCGCAGCTAGCGCCATTCGACGGCCAACACCGCGGTTCCTGGTGTGTTCGCTGTGCCGTGCGTGTGATCATTGCTTTACAGCCCTCTCGCAGTGTCCGGAGCAAGTATGGTGGGTCTGACACACCGGTGTCAATGTGTTCTTTTTTCCATTTCCAGGAGTGTATATCCAGGCTTAAGGTTGCAAAGCGATGTGAAATGAAAGAGGCACTTAACTTGGGTAGTAGGGAAGGTGTCCAGTCGACTGCGATTTATTGGGAAAGCTCTGGGTAAGTGTAGCTCACCTACCAAGGGGATCGCGTATAGGGCACTAGTGCCATCCATTCTTGAGTACTACTCGAGAGCAGATTACAGGAAGACATCGAAGCAATTCAGAGGTGAGCCGCTAGATTTGTTACCCATAAGTTCGGTAAGCACATGAGTACTAACGACATGCTTCGTGAATTCAGTGTGAATTCCTGGAGGTAAGGCAACGTTCTTTTCGCGGAACATTACTGAGAAAATTTAGAGAACCTGCATTCGAAGCTGACTACAGAACGATTCTAGCGCAGCCAACGTGTATTTTACGTAACTACCTTGAAGACAAGATAAGAGAAATTAAGGCTCGTACGGAGCCATATAGATAGTCGTTTTTCCCTCGCTCCATTTGCCAGTGGAACAGGAAATGAAATTACTAGTAGTTGTACAAAGAACCCTTCGCCATGTACAGTGTGGTGGCTTGCAGAGTATGTATTTAGATGTATAGGTAATGGAATACTGACAGGCGGTAGATGAGGGGGCCTGTGTGTACAATGTGCAATGCGAACAGCGTAAGTTTCGTGCAGTGATAAGCATTTGGGTGTTGTTGTAATATTAGTGGGTAATATTACGACAGTCACAGCAAACAATTACTGTCAATCTTTCGCTCATTAAATACCAGAGTGTGGAATATAAAGGGTGTCCTAACGTTGGTAACTATCCCAAATAACTTCTTGTCCAGAAGCAAAATGAAAAATGCATCAAGCAAATATTGTTTGGTTACCACTGGGACATTACAGCCAGCATTATTGTCGTGCTTGTAATTTTATTTGTTACAACGATATGAACAGCAGTACGTCTTTCTTAAATAGCACCCTTGCTGAGGCCCTGGTGTTGCCTCGGTATGTATCTACTCTATTCTCCTGGTAGCCTATATGCTCCTTCCCATCATCCTGTCCATCTCCTCTCACTCTGTATCCATCTCTTACTCCCCCCGGTCTCTCTCCATCTGCTACTCCCCCACGTATCTCCATCTCCTCCTGCCCCTCTATTTCCTCCTCAATACCTCCAAGTCTGTCTTATGGGTTCAGGTTAGCCGAAACTAGACCTTATCTATAAAGTAAAAAGTGAATCTTAAAACTTTGGCTGTTTCTGTATCGAACTGCTGAACACATGTTGATGTCCTGCAATTAATCCACCATTCTGGAAGTCCATAAGTAGTGTCTGTACCAAGTTTAGTGGAAATCCATCCAGTGTTTTAGGAGGAGCTTCTTATCCGTGGGCCACGAGGCGTATCCGAGGGCACCTTGCCACGGTCCGTGTGGCCGACCCCCATCGGAGGTTCGAGTCCTTCCTCGGGCATGGGAGTGTGTGTTGTCCTTAGCGTAAGTTAGTTTAAGTTAGGTTAACCAGTGTATAAGCCTAGGGACCAATGATCTCAGCAGTTTGGTCCCATAGGAACTTACCACAAATTTCCACATTTCCTTATCCGTGGATTTGTCCACGTACACAGATATCATAGACATATCTTACGTGTATTTAATATATTTCACACATATTTGTAAATGTAGTTCACCTGTATCTCTTGCGAATTTTGCCCTACAGAACTGGTTTCAGGCAGCTGAGTGTTTATGACGCCATATCTCTTGAACGACACATCGTACAGTGATATAATTTTGTAGGTACATTCAGTGCCATATGGCTACCATATGAGAAGTGTGTCGCGAATTGGGTTAGTAGAAAAGAAGTAACAAATTTAAATGTCACGCATGATGCAACACTTTTTCAGGCATCTCACTGCTTACGATGTCTCACCTCCTGAACTATTTGTCATAGAATGATGTAATTTTGGAGGTACATTTAGCAGCATGTGTGGGAACTGCCGGAGAAATCTGTTGCAAATAGAGTTTTTAAGAAAAAAGTAATAGATCTAAACGTCACACATGACGTGGCAGTTCCTTAAAGACCTCATACTCCTGTACTATGCATCGTAGAATTGTATAATCTTGCAGGTAAATACAGCAGTATATGTTAGTATTGTATGCAAAATGTATTGTCAATACATTTAATAGTAAAGAAGTAACAAATATAAATGTCATGCCTGATGCGGCAGTTTTACTGTGAGAACAGCGGAACTGCAGCAAATGATCAACTTCTTTCTTTTCATCATTTTTTGGGGGTAGTCAACGAGAAAAAGTTTTGTAAGGGTTTGAAATTAAGTGTGAAGTTCGTTGAAAGTCACTAAGTATGATCATTCTCAAATGCTGGAGCAATGTAATCAGGCTATTTTCGCTTCATGAGCTGCGCTGCTTTTTCACGCCCGTCCCCACCTCTTTGATGAGTAAGTCGTTTTTACTCCCACAAAGTTTCTTTCCAGACAGTAAGTGGTTTGTGTACAAAGTTCGGTTGAAATCGATCCAGTGGTTAGAGGAGGAGATGGGGAACATATATTAATAAACACATATATGTAGATCCATTTTTACAATACGTATGCCTCCGTTAAACCATCTTCTTTTTTCAAGACGTCATCAGAAGCATATAACAATGTACCGTTCACGTAAACACATTAGAAACGTAACACCAAATTAACTTTGACTCCCTGGTACTAATAAACAGTGCATGCCCTCGGGGGTGATGTAACTCGTCCACTCGCTGGAATCTACAGCAGGCCGGTGTGGCCGAGCGGTTCTAGGTGCTTCAGTCTGGAGCCGTGCGACCGCTACGGTCGCAGGTTCGAATCCTGCCTCGGGCATGGATGTGTGTGATGACCTTAGGTTAGTCAGGTTTAAGTAGTTCTAAGTTCAAGGGGACTGATGACCTCAGATGTTAAGTCCCGTAGTGCTCAGAGTCATTTGAACCATTTTTTGGAATCTACAGTAAACAAATGGAGATACAAGGAAAATGCAACAGGTCAATGAGTCAACCGCCTTCGTAAGAAACAAATATGCAAGAATTGCGATCCTGTTTATTTATGGCACTTTGGTACTTAAAGTATGCTTGATATATTTTAATTATGGTTCTGGACGAAAAGTTATTTGGGAGTGGTCAGTATAAGTGGGACACCCTGTATACAAAGGACCAACTTACCTACAGTTCTCAACCTAAACCGTTCGTCGTAGAAACATACGATTTGAAAGTCGTAATTTTTGTGTTATTTGGGTACCCACTAAAAAAGCGTTTTCCAAAATCCAGCCACTGGGTGAGAGACGATTGTCCAAATTCGGGCTGGTGCGTTGCATGTTCAGTTGCTCTTCCTGAACTGCGGATGCGTTGCGCAGGTAGCATCCTGGCCCCTGCAAGGAGTTCTCAGTGGATTAAGACGGGATCACTACGAGATACAGATGCATACTCCAGGAACTTCGAAGCGCAAATGACTCTAAGCACTATTGGACTTAACATCTGAGGTCATCAGTCCCCTAGACTTAGAACTACTTAAACCGAACTAACCTAAGGACATCACACACATCCATGCCCGAGGCAGTATTCGAACCGGCGACCATAGCAGCAGCGCGGTTCCAGACTGAAGCGCCTAGAACCATTCGGCCACAGTGGCTGACAACTTCGAAGCATAAATGTGTAAATGTATAACTTTTGCAAATATTGCAAAGTTCCATTCCTTGTAGCTTTATATCGAATGCAAAAGTAATACATGTAAAAACGTATCAGTTAAGTCTCTAAATATGAGTTTCTCAACTGTAACGTATGTAAGGCGAAATTACAGCATTGTAGATGAGACATAACTGGTTTGGTATTTTCTCTTTCTAAAGCTGTAATTTGATGCCTGAACCTCCTGGAAGATCAAAACTGTGTGCGTGACCGCTGCTATAACCTGAGACTCTTGCTTTTCTCGCGCAAGTGCCCTACCGACTGAACTATCCAAGGACGACTCTCAACCCGTCCTCACAATACCTCATCTCCTACATCCCAAATTTCGCGCTTGCCTTGCTCAGTCCGTACAGCACTTTCCCGCGAAAGGCAGAGGGCTCAAATTTCCGTCACACAGTTTCAAGCTGCCAGGAAGTTTCTAATCGGCCCATACTCCTCTTTGTTCTGTGGTATGCTTGTTTGAACTGAAGTCGTAAATGTTGTGGTTTTGGTGGTATGGAGTATCGTTGCGGCTATTACTGAGAAAAGTTTTTCAGTTTGAATATCGAGAATTTTACGTGAACAAACTGTCATTTTTGTTACAAATAGCAGAGACGAATTTTCTGTCACATCACAGGAGCGTAGCGGTGATAACAACAACACTGTTTGGATTGCACCAGTTGATGGCAACCAGCAGTATGCGAGGGGCGTTCCATATTGACATGCATTTTATTTTTTCCCATCATCCACGATGCGCCATTTTACTCATCATTAGAGTTGCAGATGTGTAGGAGTTTGGTCTAACCGTAGGGGGGCGAGAGAATCACTAGAAGTGTAATCCCTTGCACAGTACAGTCCAATTTTCCAACTGCTGTCATTACGAGAGCGGACAACACGGAGTGTGATCAAGGACAGCTCCGTACCACGCGGTTTCTGTGGAAGGGGGCTGCAAACACTGCGGATATTCACAAGCGATTAATGACAGTGTGTAGAGAGGAGGTACCGTATCGGAAAGCGACCTTGAAACACATCATATCTCGACCTCATACGAGGGGGGAAAAGAACGATTACCATCGCTGAAATGGCGTTCCAGGTACTGCCACACTCACTGACTTGGCCCCTGTAGCTTCTGCAGGACCTTATCGAATCATTCTTCTGGAGTGCGTCGCATCCACCGGAAGACAGATGCATGCAGCCCCTGGAATTCTGCAGTATGATGTCTTTGCACAGGTTTCTTCGTAGCCCAAAATGGGTGATAATCGGAAGGGGCCAAGTCAGGATAATACGGTGGGCAGTACCTGGAATCCCATTTCACCGACCGGAGCCGTAGTTTTCGACTTGTAAGGGGACGAGAGTTGTTTTTCAAGAGCACTTTCCATGACGGTGCACACTCTCCACACAATGCCACCAATCGCCTGTGTATATTCGACTGGGAAAAGATAGGGGATCCAATATTAGAATGAGAATTTGAGAGAGTTTTGTAGCACCTAAGTTCGAAAAAGGCAGAAGGGATAGATAACATCCATCAGAATCTATTGGGGAAGTGTCAACAAAACCACTATTCACGTTGTTGTGCAGAATGTATGACTCTGAGTCTGACTTTAGAAAAAAATCAACAACAGAATTCCGAAGACAGCAAGAGAAGACAAATGTGAGAATTGTCGCACAATCAGCCTAACAGCTCAAGCATTTAAAGTGCTGACGACAAAAATATACAGAAGAATGGAAAAGAAAATTGAGGATGCATTAGATGACGATCGGTTTGGCACAGGAAAGGTAAAGGCAGCACAGAGGCTGCCGACAAGACTAAAGAAAAATCGAGACTTGCTCATAGGATTTGTTGACCTGGAGAAAGCGTTCGGCAATGGCAAATGGTGCAAAACATTCAAAAATCTGAGGAAAATAGGAGTAAGCTATAGGGAGAAACGAGTAATTTACAATATGCGCAAGAGCCAAGAGGAAATAAGAATGGAAGAGCAGGAATGAAGTGCTCGGATTATGTAGGGCGTAAGACAGGGATGTAGTCTTTAGCCCCTCCTGCTCAATCTATAAATCGAAGAAGCAATGACGGAAATAAAAGAAAGGTTCAGGGGTGGGGTTAAGATTCAAGGTGAAATGATATGAATGATACGATTCGCTGATGTCATTGCTATCTTTAGTGAAAGTGAAGAAGAATTACAGGATCTTCTGAATCGAGTGGGCAGTCTAAAGAGTACGGAATAGGGATTGGGAGTGAACCGAAGAAAGATGAAAGTAATGAGAAGTAGCAGAATTGGGAACAGCGAGAAACTTAACATCAGGATTGGTGATCACGAAGTAGATGAAGTTAAGGAATTCTGCAACTTAGGCAGCAAAATAACCCATGAAGGGCGGAGCAAGGACGACACAGAAGGCCGACAAGCAGTGTAAAAACAGGCATTCCTGTCCAAGGGAAATGTACTAGTATCAAATACAGGTCTTAATTTGAGGAAGAAATTTCACAGAATGTACGTTTGGAGCACAGCAGTGTATGGTAGTGAAACAGGGACTTTGGGGAAACCGGAAGGGGAGAGAATCGAACCATTTGAGATGTGGTACTACAGAAGAATGTTGAAAATTAGGTGGGCTGATCAGATAAGGAATGAGGTGGTTTCCTGGAGAATCGACGAGGAAAGGAATATTAGAAAAACACTGAAAAAAAGAAGGGACAGCGTAGTAGGAAGTCTCTTAATGCATCACGGAATAACTTCTGTGGTACTAGAGGGAGCTGCAGAGCGTAAAAACTGTAGAGGAAAACAGAGATTGAAATACATATATCAAATAATTGAGGACGTAGGTTGTAAGTGCTAGTCTGAGATAAAGAGGTTGGCACAGGAGAGGAATTTGTGGTGGGTCACATCAAATCAGTCAGAAGACTGATGACTCAAACAAAATAGCAACATACTGATGGTCGAACGAAATCAGACGTAGATCAACACACTGAGCTCGCATTATGGAGGATGGCACTTAAAATCCTCTGGCCATCCAGGTGTAAGCTTTCCGTCGTATCCCCAAATTTATTGAGACAAATTCTAGGATAATTACTTCGAAAAGGATGCGACTGATTTCGATTCCGCATCCTTCCCCAACCTAAGTTTGAGCTCCGTCTCTAAACACCTCGTCGTGACGTATTAATGTACCTCATTCTGTCGTATCATGCCTTTTTAGCTACTGATTAATATTCGTAGTTTTGAACAAGTGCAACATAAAAATAATTGTAGCATCTGTCTTTTGAATCGTACAAGGTATTTGTTCACCGAGTGTTTTGTTTTTGTTACACCAAGGTATTTGTGAAACTTGGCTGTTCCAGTGGAGACTCACTGATATTGTAGTCACAAGATATTACAATTTTTTATTTACAATTATGAACATTTAACGCAATTTGCCAATCGTTGAAACAATCCGAAATTTGTATTAATATTTGAGTGGATATTTGTGAAACTTTTTTTAAAGATATTGCTTCATTAAAGGAAACTCCATCTGTGCTTGCTGTTAGTATTGTCTGTCAGATCGTAAATATACAACACTAGCAACGAGGTCCATCTTAGCATGAAGTGTACGACCAGGCGACTTCAGTGGCCTAGCCTACTTTATTATTGGGCCACTGGGTGGAGTTATGAATAAATTTCAGAGAACTACGTTAAGTAATTGAATATGATCACTTTCATGTAACTTACGTTATACAAGCAGCGAACGGCAGGGAAGCTGTTCCGAAGCATGAATGTTCCGTATTGAACTGGGATTTGATGTGATACCTCATGGCAATGTGGGAGCACATCGTGATTTAAGTAATAAGCTTACAACCAATGTAAATGCTGAATGCGAATCAGGAGTGTATGTGTATGTGAGTGATTCAGTATGTAACGGAGGCTGGCTAAGGTGGCACGAATAAAAGAAAAAATAAGAACATATGTTTAGCACGTGTTACAGCGTTCCTCTCGTGAAGTTTAGCACCCACTGTGATGCACTGTTGAGGCTAATCGCCGCAATTGTTTGTCGTGGACCCTTTACGGCGGACTACTTCTCTGTGCCACGTAAATATTCGTGTCCCCATACAGGTTTGATTAGAGGAAAGGCGAAAGCTGAAGGTTGAGTCATCCGCTACGTTGCTGAAAGAATGTACTGTATGTAAACGAAGCAAAGTTTCTGAAGTAGTTTTTCTGAAAACGTTTTACTTGTAGCATAAAAAATAAAACACCACATAGTTTGGATTGCATTTATTTTTCATAGTCAGTTATTCTCGAACGACTGCAGGGAAACTACTGCTTAAAAATATTCTCTCATTTCAAGTTGTAAGTCTCACATCACAACCTGATGAAGAGGTGATTACCTTTTTCATTATTGGTCATATTTATTACGATACTTCACAGCTGTGTAACTCAGTGCCTATTGTTCGAAGAATTTGCAGCGGATTAAGACTGTGAATTGTGATTGTTAATCTGAGGAAAGCAACACCTGGCAATCTGAAATTATCATACTTCGAAAAGCGTACCTCCACACCATTGAGAGCTGGATGCTAGGATAAAAGGCAGACTGAAAAAAAAGTCACGATTCGATCTCACAACCTTTCGGTTTCCAGCCGCACGCTCTACCGCTTTTTTCTTCATTTTCTTCGTTACTGTTCTCCTCATTTGGCTGGGCGGGTATCACATGATACCTATTCGAGTCCATCGTTGAATATTTCACTCGTTGTTTTATTTTTTATTACAATGGGCAGCCGGCTGAGCTACCATAAGCCGTCGCTAGGCAACCAGGCCAGATGCAAATTAAATCCAGCTTGTGCGATCTCGAGGAACAGCTGCTCTCTCGAGTTATGGCGGCTGTTGACTACGCGGCAATGGCATCGTTTTCACAACTTAACCTTTACTGATCTTCAAACGTACAGTTTGTACGGAATATTTATAAATGTTATACGCAAAAACCTTCCACGAGAATCAGTGTATCTGATAGTCAAATATCGGACCATATTCCATACACCAGTTCCTAAGATTACCCTGCATATACAGACGGAGAGTGAGCACGCGACTTCAGCTTACATAGAGATGAATACTAAGGCCGGCCGGTGTGGCCGATCGGTTCTAGGCGCTACAGTCTGGAACCGCGCGACCGCTACGGTCGCAGGTTCGAATCCTGCCTCGGGCATGGACGTGTGTGATGTCCTTAGGTTAGTCAGGTTTAAGTAGTTCTAAGTTCTAGGGGACTGATGACCTCAGATGTTAAGTCCCATAGCGCTCAGAGCCATTTGAATACTAAGAGTTCTAAAACAGTTGAATGCCTGTAGTTACTTCCAGGTTGTGCTTCATATTATGGTTGCTCATATATTGCTTCCATTTCTTAAAAACAGATTCGTTCGCTCTGTTCGAAATGAGTCAAACCGTTATTCTCCCGTCCTTCAAGTGGTCCTTATCCAAGTGATATTGCGCTACTATTAACCTTTATGAGGGGAAATTGTTTTATGTGTTTAGAAAAAAAAAACAAGTAGGAATACAAAGATGTGTCATTTCGTCCAGTCGGCATTTGGCCAAGGATGTCTGTTACTCTTAACTCCCTCACCTTACTGAGTGGTTGCTTTGCAATATCTTGCGAATCGCCACAGTAGACTCTCTGATGACAATGGCCACTCGCTTCCAACTGTTTACTAACGCATATAGACATGTTATTTAAGTGCACTTAAACTCTGCAGCGTAAACGTGTGTGATTAGTGCTTCTAGATTACTTTCTGGGTCACACGCTCTCCATTCTTCAGTTTTATTCGAATGAGATACGTCTTCAGATGTTACACTATTTACGCTGTTTTTCGTGTTTTCTTTTCCTGTTAGAATTGTGTAATGTATTACATATACAGAAATGAAATAAATGGACCTATAACAAATAAATGAAGATTAAATGACCTGAAATGGCAGCAGTGCATAGCATTCACATACGTCAAACTTGCCGCCGAGGTGGTCGAGCGGTTCCAGGCGCTACAGTCTGGAACCGCGTGACCGCTACGGTCGTAGGTTCGAATCCTGCCTCGGGCATGGATGTGTGTGATATCCTTAGGTTAGTTAGGTTTAAGTAGTTCTAAGTTCTAGGGGCTGATGACCTCAGAAGTTAAGTCCCATAGTGCTCAGAGCCATTTGAACCATTACGTCAAACTTACATTGTAATGAATATATACTGACAGATCAGAATATTATATAAATGCGTGGTGTCTGTTATTTTCGACACATCTGAAAGAACGGATACCACGCGGAATCCGTAGTTGTGATGCATACGAGTGTCGTTCAATAAGTAACGCCCCACTTTTGTTTTTTTTGAGGGCCACGAACACTTGACAAACGTCCTCGTTGGTGTTTCAAATTTGATGTTCGTTCTGTGCGCCGGTGCAGTTTCGAACCGTTCTGGCAGATGGCAGAGCCGTAGTACAGCGTCAAAATGGCGTCTACATACGATTCACGTTACAAGCAGCTTGCTGTTATTGAATTCTTGGGTGCAGAAAAAGAAACAGTGGTGAACATCCATAAACGTTTGTGTGCAGTGTATGGTGATGCTGCAGTTGATAGGAGTATAGTTGGGCGATGGTTAAAGAAAGTTATGGCCTCAGGAAATGCAGAAACAGAGCTCCATGATCAGCCACGCTCGGGACGTCCTGTCACAGCCACAGCTCCAAACATAATGAATCATGCGGATGCCATTACTCGTGCAGACCGCTGCGTCGCAACTCGACAACTGGCTCTACAGTTGTCGGTCAGTATTGTAAGTGCGTCTGCAATGATCGAAACTCTCGGATATTCAAAGAGGTGATCACGATGGGTTCCACGAATGCTCACAGCGGACCACAAGATTCAAAGAAAGGCCATTTTATCTGAATTGTTGGAGCGTTTTGAGACCGACGGATCGTTACGGGGGACGAAACCTGGGTGCAACACACTGCGCTGGAAACAAAAAGGCAGTCCATGGAGTGGCATCATCCTCATTCACCACAAAGACAAGACAATCCCCTCTGTCGGAAAATTCATGGTGACAGTGTTCTGGGATTGTGATGGCGTCATTCTCGTGGATGTGATTCTAAGAGGGTCACCATCAGTTCATGGGCACACTCAAGAACCGTTTCCGACGTGTTCGATCGGACAAGAATCCAGCAGAAATCTTGCTCCAGCATGATAATGCACGCCCACACATAGATCTGAGAACCTGGAAACACATCGCCAAATTGGGTTGGTCATCACTGCCTCATCCATCCTACAGTCCAGACCTGGCACCCCCGGACTTCCATCTCTTTGGGCCGCTTAAAGATTATCTACGGGAACACACTTTGAAGATGATGAGAGAGTCTGTCATGCAACGAAAACATGGCTGCTACTACAGGACAAGAGCTTTTACCATGCTCTTCCACAACGTTGGTTGCCAGCCGTAGAACGTGATGCAGACTGCGTAGAAAAATAGGACATGGACAAGACTTGTTGATGTACATGATCACCAAATTCTGACTCTTATCAATACATATGTTTTGAGGAAAGAATGTGGGACATTACTTATTGAACGACTCTCGTATTATGTAAACTGAAGGTTGCGGGTGGCAGGTGGGGGACGGAGAAAAGAAAGAAAAGAAGGGAAGGGAAGGAATTAATGATGTCAGCTGCATCCGGATTTTTGTGTGCAGCCAGTGACAACGAGCGAAAATGTGTGCTGGACTGGGATTCGAACCTGGGATCTCCAACTTAGTGGGGGGGGGGGGGGCAGTTGCATTAACCATTGCGCCGCGTCCGCAGCTCGTGATCTAGTCGCTAGCATTGCTACCTCTTGATCATCGGGTCCCGTGTTCGATTCCCGGCTGAGTTTGTGATTTTCTCTGTCCGGGGACTGGGTGTTTGTGTTGTCCTCATCATTTCGTCATCATCCTCATCATACGTGACGGTGGCTAGATTGGATTGTGAAAAAAAAATAATTGTTAAGGCTTTCGTGGCCACAACTACTTGGCTTTTGTCTCGGGTTCTTCGGCCGAAGTTCATGTAATGATTTTACTGACGTTTCGCCAGCACAAGTGGCTGCCATTGTCAAACCTTCACCCTCGATTGCCAGTGAAAAACTGGACTGTGAAGAAATTGGGACTTTGTACAGGCGCTGATGACCGCGCAGTTGAGCGCCCCACAAACCAAACACCACCATCATCACCAGTGCCACCACCCGGACCCGGACACAGTGTTCATCACAATTGCGCGGACTATCTCGGTTCTCACCTAGCGCCATGCATTCACATTCGCAGTCCCTGTCCATGTCCGAAAGAACAGACAACATGACTTCATATAACTGAGTCGCCTCGGCGGGCTATGAATCCAGCACCTTCGGTGCGAATGCACAATCACGTTCGATCTTCTGCTGGAATCTCAAAACAGCGAGCAAAGGGGACAGCGGGTAGACGACGCTAGGTGGTAATGTGGCACTGCCGAAGGGCGTTCCGAAGTTAATCCGCGCAGTTACGATAAACCTGTGTCCAGATGGCGCAGTAGTTAACGCAGCTGCCTGCTAAGCCGTAGATCCCAGGTTCGAATCCCGGTCCAACTCACATCTTCACTCATCACCCCTGACTCTGCACTAGAGTGCCTATGCAGCTGAGATCGTGAATTCATTCCCTTTCCTTTCTGTTCCCCCTCCCCCCCCCCCCCCCCAACTCACCCTGCAGTTAACGTAAGATGAGAATATGTGCCAAACTGGAACGCGAAGCGGACCTCCTATGTTTTTTTGTTTTTTGAGCAGTCATCTTAAGAATTGGGTTATCCGAGGATCCCTGCAAGCCTGACTCGACCTTGGTACTCATATTTGCTTTTCTGGTGTGTGTGTGTGTGTGTGTGTGTGTGTGTGTGTGTGTGTGTGAGAGAGAGAGAGAGAGAGAAAGTGTGTTGTGGGAGGGGGGGATAACATAAGTGTGTTGTTACTTATAAATGTGTGCGTTTAGGTTATGTACATGTAAACTCAGCAAGTTACTTTATGTGTTTCTCCCTCTAATAAGGAAACTGAACTGTGGGTTTACGAACATGAAGTAATCTCTCAAATTATTCCTACTCCATTACTACTATATCATCTGAGCGTGAGGCAGCTCATTCATCCATTAACAGATATGGAAGCACCTCAACTGACAGGTTCTTGTTGCACCTGTCATACGTGTTGATGGATGGATGAGCTGCCTTACGTTCGGTGGACATACTCTTCATGGATTTCTGCGTTCTGCGCCTGAAGATGGAGCCTTGTTGCTTCGAATTCAATTATAATTACAACGGGAAGCAATCTATACCAGTGTTTGGATGAACAATAAAAAGAAACAAGTAGTATCTATAAAATCTTCATTAGTTAATGTTCGACAACTCTTACAAAACATTTTTATGTACACAAACTCCAAGTGTGCTGTATCCGGTTTCGAAAAAACGTCACATTCTCGCAGGCCAGGACATAATACATAGCTGTACATCCTACACAACACATAGCAATGCTTCCTAGCAAAAGAAATACCAATTACATTTGCGAGTCGTACGAATCATGCCTGCTAAAACCAATCGTGTACTCATATTGATAGATATCGTATTGTATAATTCACGCTTGTAACACAGCCAGTGTGTTACTGCGAAAATAAGAACTGTATATGGTAACATACATCGTCTGATAATATTTATGACAGCCGGCCGGAGTGGCCGTGCCGTTCTAGGCGCTACAGACTGGAGCCGAACGACCGCTACGGTCGCAGGTTCGAATCCTGCCTCGGGCATGGATGTGTGTGATGTCCTTAGGTTAGTTAGTTCTAAGTTCTAGGTGACTGATGACCTCAGAAGTTAAATCGCATAGTGCTCAGAGCCATTTGAACCATATATGACAACGCCAACACTATGCATCTACTGTAGCAGCGATCATGTTCAAGATACTATGTTTTTACTAATTCATTTTATTGCTAACAGTACGATTTATGAATGTCAGTCATTAACATTGTCATCTTAAGCAGCGGGGTTAATCATAACTGGAATTAGACCACCTCTGGTCATCAATATTATAGATTTGATAAAACTGTGTAGTACTTGCATAAATGTTAGCACTTTTCCTTTCTGCAATATCCCCTCCCTCCTTCCTCCAATTGGTTTCAATCTCCTTGTATTTTTACTGCCAATAATTGAGCAACTTACCTTCCCTAACTGCATAATTTAAAAAAATGAGAAGATAAAACTATGTGCTTAATGCACTAGAAAGATTTATGCGCTGTTTATCTTACAGCACGATACCACCATATAAGAGAGGTATGGAATTTGGATATTTTATGTATGTACAATAGACTAGAACTTCAACTTAGTATATTCTGCATAATTTTTATGTTAGTTTAAATTATTATGTTCCTCCTGTTAATAATCTCCTAACTCAAGTATTAATTTTTAATCTGACTAATATGCCCTGGAGGATGTTTGACATACATTTTTGTGGTGTTAATGTGACAATGAAGTTACATTTCTATGTGTAACACGACACATGATGTGTGACCTATGAATCAGCTAGACTGTAAGACCTGCAAGTATGAGCTCTGTATGATACTATTTTCTTCAAAACTGTAGCTACTACTTCCATTTCGCATGAAGTTGTACAGTAATATTGGTGGCCCATACAGTCAATCCAAAATACTTTTCTTCTTCTTCTTCTTCTTCTTCTTCTTCACATAACACCTGTAGGTTTCAACATCTGTACTGCAATATATTGTGAAATAACTGTACTCACATGGTGTAAGCTAACTATGGTTTTCCAGTTTCATTGTAACACCGCATGAAAGAAATTTTGGAAATTTGTGGTAAGGTCTTAAGACACCAAACTGCTTGGGTCATCGGTCCCTAAGCTTAATACTGCTTAATCCAACTTAAACTAACTTACGCTAAGGACAACACACACACCCATGCTAGAGGGAGGACTCGAACCTCCTACGGGGGGAGCCGCGCTGACCATGACAAGGTGCCTGAGACCGCGCGGCTACCCAGCGCGGCCCGCATGAAAGATAAAGAAATAAAGCGCCTAGTATATACACAATCTGTTACTGGTTCTAATGTAACACCTGAAGTATTAGTTACAACGGTATTTTTGATGGTGTTCATCTTAAAACCTCTCTTCAAGATATCCATTCCTTTCAATTGTTCTTCTAAGTCACTTGAGTTCTATGACGGAATTACAATGCTATCGGCAAATCTCAAAGTATTTATTTCCTCTCCGTTATACTTAATTGTTGTTTCCAAATTTCTGCTTGGTATCATTTACAGCTTGCTCAATGTACAGATTTAGTAACATCATGGATAGGCTACAATACTGTCCTACTGTGTCTTCAACTACGGACTTTCTTCCATTTCCTTTTACTTTTACAACTGCAGTCTGGTTTCTGACGAGTTGTAAATAACCTTTCGTTGCCAGTGTTCTATCCATACAGTCTCCGAAACACCAAAGAGTGTGCCATCGGCAAATCTCAGTGTATTCCAGTGGCAAACAGATATAAAATATGTTTTAGGAAAAACGTTATTCCATTTGAGGAGAGTGTTTGACTGATTTAAGGTTTTATTTTTGACACAATAACTTTTTTGTGACACAATCATAACTTGTTTCAGCCTACAAGTCCGTCTTCAGATGCTGCAATAGAGGAAAAAAAGTTTGTATCAGGATCTGAAACAAGTAGAAATATTTTAGCTATGTTTAATTTTGAGCTTAGTGAAGTGCTATTAACGTGCATATGGTTCATGCCTACAGGCGGCATTTGGTGGACAAGTGTATGTGCATTCTCAAATAAACATAAAATGGGAAGTCAGGGAGTTTATATACACAGAACCAAGTGTACTTCTTTTTCCCTTAGGGACTGACGACCTTAGCAGTTAAGTCCCATAAGATTTCACACATTTTTCTCTTTCCCTACTCTTTGTGCTAGACGCGAGCGTCCTCGCAAAAACCATGAAATATGACAAATATCACAACAATATTTCAATGAGTTATTCATAAAATGTGAAAGTAGAACACAAGTCGTTGAGATGTTTACAGTAAAAGAGAAAGAGTTGCAATCCTAATGATACTTTTCCGGTGCGTTGTTAAAAATAAAACCCTATAAATACATGACGTACTTTTTTTTCACATGCCCATAATTTTAAAATAAGGTAAACAAGCAAATAACGTTTTAAAATTACGTACATCTGAAGTACATTATAAAATTCTAAATTAAATTGTCGCGTTCCAGCACAGGTGGTGCGTTTCACCAACATAGATTGGTGTTAACGGCGTGGCACAATCAGGACGTTGGCGACATCGAGGTGCTATTCTGGAACAGGATTCACCCTCCACAATCTTTATACCGGAGATAAGGAGAAAGAATCTCCTTGGTTGATTAAGAGTTTCATAACGTCAATATTGACGACTATAAAAGAGTAGTGTTGTAGATAGATTCTGCAGAAGTTGCAAATTATTACTTTCGTGTAACACTTTTATTGAGCTGTTAGATACAAGTGATATTATAGAGAATTAGAGTACTTGTGGTGTCAGATCTACTTTCCTTTTTCTATACAGTCAGTCAACTGTCGAAATGAATCAGGGATGAGTGCTCTTAGTCACACACGTCCTGCTAACAATTGCTCACCCTGGACCCTTTTCAGTATTAATATACTATATAGCCACTTAGAGGAGACAAGTCGTCAGTTATAACTTCGTCCTGTCATTTACTGGAATCCTGAAGTATTACTCATTGAGGCAGAGACAGGCATTCCAATAAATGGACGCTAACTACTTATCTCGCAGTTGTTACGCGTCCGCAGATTCTTAACATCGGCTTGTCGTACTCCGCACGCTGACTGCTTCTTACGTCAACTGATTAGGGAATTGATTATGGTCCCCTTTTATCCGTCATCTCCCCCCCCCCCCCCCCCCATGAACCATGAACCATGGACCTTGTCGTTGGTGGGGAGGCTTGCGTGCCTCAGCAAAGGGGCAGCAGCCTTTTCAGTAGTTGCAAGGGCAACAGTCTGGATGATTGACTGATCTGGCCTTGTAACAATAACCAAAACGGCCTTGCTGTGCTGGTACTGCGAACGGCTGAAAGCAAGGGGAAACTACAGCAGTAATTTTTCCCGAGGGCATGCAGCTTTACTGTACGGTTAAATGATGATGGCGTCCTCTTGGGTAAAGTATTCCGGAGGTAAAATAGTCCCCCATTCGGATCTCCGGGCGGGGACTCCTCAAGAGGATGTCGTTATCAGGAGAAAGAAAACTGGCGTTCTACGGATCGGAGCGTGGAATGTCAGATCCCTTAATCAGGCAGGTAGGTTAGAAAATTTAAAAAGGGAAATGGATAGGTTGAAGTTAGATATAGTGGGAATTAGTGAAGTTCGGTGGCAAGAGGAACAAGACTTCTGGTCAGGTGACTACAGGGTTATAAACACAAAATCAAATAGGGGTAATGCAGGAGTAGGTTTAATAATGAATAGGAAAATAGGAATGCGGGTAAGCTACTACAAACAGCATAGTGAACGCATTATTGTGGCCAAGATAGATACGAAGGCCACACCTACTACAGTAGTACAAGTTTATATGCCAACTGGCTCTGCAGATGACGAAGAAATTGAAGAAATGTATGATGAAATAAAAGAAATTATTCAGATTGTGAAGGGAGACGAAAATTTAATAGTCATGGGTGACTGGAATTCGAGTGTAGGAAAAGGGAGAGAAGGAAACATAGTAGGTGAATATGGATTGGGGCTAAGAAATGAAAGAGGAAGCCGCCTGGTAGAATTTTGCACAGAGCACAACATAATCATAACTAACACTTGGTTTAAGAATCATGAAAGAAGGTTGTATACATGGAAGATCCCTGGAGATACTAAAAGGTATCAGATAGATTATATAATGGTAAGACAGAGATTTAGGAACCAGGTTTTAAATTGTAAGACATTCCCAGGGGCAGATGTGGACTCTGACCACAATCTATTGGTTATGACCTGTAGATTAAAACTGAAGAAACTGCAAAAAGGTGGGAATTTAAGGAGATGGGACCTGGATAAACTGAAAGAACCAGAGGTTGTACAGAGTTTCAGGGAGACCATAAGGGAACAATTGACAGGAATGGGGGAAAGAAATACAGTAGAAGAAGAATGGGTAGCTTTGAGGGATGAAGTAGCGAAGGCAGCAGAGGATCAAGTAGGTAAAAAGACGAGGGCTAGTAGAAATCCTTGGGTAACAGAAGAAATATTGAATTTAATTGATGAAAGGAGAAAATATAAAAATGCAGTAAATGAAGCAGGCAAAAAGGAATACAAACGTCTAAAAAACGAGATCGACAGGAAGTGCAAAATGGCTAAGCAGGGATGGCTAGAGGACAAATGTAAGGATGTAGAGGCCTATCTCACTAGGGGTAAGATAGATACTGCCTACAGGAAAATTAAAGAGACCTTTGGAGATAAGAGAACGACTTGTATGAATATCAAGAGCTCAGATGGAAACCCAGTTCTAAGCAAAGAAGGGAAAGCAGAAAGGTGGAAGGAGTATATAGAGGGTCTATACAAGGGCGATGTACTTGGGGACAATATTATGGAAATGGAAGAGGATGTAGATGAAGATGAAATGGGAGATATGATACTGCGTGAAGAGTTTGACAGAGCACTGAAAGACCTGAGTCGAAACAAGGCCCCCGGAGTAGACAACATTCCATTGGAACTACTGACGGCCTTGGGAGAGCCAGTCCTGACAAATCTCTACCATCTGGTGAGCAAGATGTATGAAACAGGCGAAATACCCTCAGACTTCAAGAAGAATATAATAATTCCAATCCCAAAGAAAGCAGGTGTTGACAGATGTGAAAATTACCGAACTATCAGTTTAATAAGTCACAGCTGCAAAATACTAACACGAATTCTTTACAGACGAATAGAAAAACTAGTAGAAGCCAACCTCGGGGAAGATCAGTTTGGATTCCGTAGAAACACTGGAACACGTGAGGCAATACTGACCTTACGACTTATCTTAGAAGAAACATTAAGGAAAGACAAACCCACATTTCTAGCATTTGTAGACTTAGAGAAAGCTTTTGACAATGTTGACTGGAATACTCTCTTTGAAATTCTGAAGGTGGCAGGGGTAAAATACAGGGAGCAAAATGCTATTTACAGTTATAAGAGTCGAGGGACATGAAAGGGAAGCAGTGGTTGGGAAGGGAGTGAGACAGGGTTGTAGCCTCTCCCCGATGCTATTCAATCTGTATATTGAGCAAGCAGTAAAGGAAACAAAAGAAAAATTCGGAGTAGGTATTAAAATTCATGGAGAAGAAATAAAAACTTTGAGGTTCGCCGATGACATTGCAATTCTGTCAGAGACAGCAAAGGACTTGGAAGAGCAGTTGAATGGAATGGACAGTGCCTTGAAAGGAGGATATAAGATGTACATCAACAAAAGCAAAACAAGGATAATGGAATGTAGTCTAATTAAGTCGGGTGATGCTGAGGGGATTAGATTAGGAAATGAGACACTTAAAGTAGTAAAGGAGTTTTGCTATTTGGGGAGCAAAATAACTGATGATGGTCGAAGTAGAGAGGATATAAAATGTAGGCTGGCAATGGCAAGGAAAGCGTTTCTGAAGAAGAGAAATTTGTTAAAATTCAGTATTGATTTAAGTGTCAGGAAGTCATATCTGAAAGTATTCGTATGGAGTGTAGCCATGTATAGAAGTGAAACATGGACGATAAATAGTTTGGACAAGAAGAGAATAGAAGCTTTCGAAATGTGGTGCTACAGAAGATTGCTGAAGATTAGATGGGTAGATCACATAACGAATGAGGAAGTATTGAATAGGATTGGGGAGAAGAGAAGTTTGTGGCACAACTTGACCATAAGAAGGGATCGGTTGGTAGGACATGTTCTGGGGCATCAAGGGATCACCAATTTAGTATTGGAGGGCAGCGTGGAGGGTAAAAATCGTAGAGGGAGACCAAGAGATGAATACACTAAGCAGATTCAGAAGGATGTAGGTTGCAGTAGGTACTGGGAGATGAAAAAGCTTGCACAGGATAGAGTAGCATGGAGAGCTGCATCAAACCAGTCTCAGGACTGAAGACCACAACAACAACAATTATCCGTATTAGCTGATCTGGTTCCACACGGCTTTCCCGTCTGACCTTAGTACTGCCTGGATTAATCTACTAAGAATTTTTCCATATCACCATTGGTTCTTTTGTTGTTGATTATGTGCGTCAGTGGGATATTTCCTCCGTCTTACTTGACCTCCTCCTCTCAGTGTCTTGGTGCCCAGTGTCTGTGTTCTGGCTGGTTGCCCAAATGATGAGCGGCCTCCATTTTAAAGTAGCGTTATCGTGTCCAAATATCCTGTTGCCTGTCTTATTAGTCATGTACCTTGGCGAGGCAAGGCACATCCTCAAGTAAATTATCTTTTTGATCTGATAGTTAATTAAATTTTTAAATTGTCTGAGATCACGGCAAAGTATTTAATGATATGTTTATAGTTTTATAAATGTCTATCCCTGCATAAATTTGTATGCTCTTATCACTATTACATCCATGTCTCCCAGATAATGAAATATTGTCAAAGCTCGTTACAACACGAAAAGTATTTTATCAGCCTTCTGGTGGTGTACATAAAAACGTCTAAATAATGATGAAATCTTCTCGGGCTTCCATCAGGGTGGCTGCGTTCAAATTCCGCGACGTTTCGGTGTGTGTCACTGTCATAATATTCTGGCGAAGTCTAAATAATATTACTTATTTCGCTCCGTGAACCTATTAGCGCCTGACGTCTCCATATCTACCATGATTGTGACAGCTACAGGGCGTGGTGCGGTGCTGGAGGCGCCCTGTGACACACATAACAGTATTCTCTGACGATACAGTTTTACGATTTCCGCCACAGATCGCGCTAGCAACCCGGTGGCGCAGCCAATAATCGAAGCTGGGACGCGGTCGGCGGCGGTGTGGCGGGTCGGCCAGTGCACGGCGCTAATTTCAGCCGCCCCCCCCTTCCCCTTCGCCCCTCACCGTGAGCTATCGACGGCCCGCTAATGGCCGCGGCGCGTTAGCGGACAGCGCGACCTGGTCCTCGTTAAGCGAGCGACCCTTCCGTCTGCCCACCTCCCAATTTCAGCCTATGAGTTCCGGCGCTGCGGACCCCCCCAGTTACAACCGTAATTACGGAAGGCGCTAAATGAATTTCGCCACTCGCAGCAAATCGCTTGAAGTCGGTTAATTATGGGGTCGTTGTATCGCTGCTGCCGATTTCCTGCGTCGGACATACGGCTGTGGCGGACAGTACGCCACAGACAGCTCTGCTCTGCTTTGCTCTACCTCCAGTGTGCAACAGGGCTCGATTAATCTTGTCTACTATGATGGTTTCCCTGCGCCTTGCTGGCGGTTTATGCTGTACCGTGCTGAAGTAAAAGTAATATTTCAGAAAATAACAAACACTTCTCTCTTTAAATTTTTATCAGCTTTTTACTGGCTTTGAGCTGCAGCCGGTCGATGAGAAAGAGAACACGGGTACAGAATCCAGTGACATGGTGGAACGCAACACTTGCTAACCTGCGAAGTGACACCATGTCAGCACGACGAAGACTGCAACGTGCACGTAAAAATAATAATGCTTGGGTAGCTCAGATGGTGGAGCACTTACCCGCCGAAGGCAAAGGTTCCGAGTTCGTCTCGGTCCGGCACACAGTTTTAATCTGCCAGGAAGTTTCATATCAGCGCACACTCCGCTGCAGAGTGAAAATACCATTCTGGAAACATCCCCTAGGCTGTGGCTAAGCCATGTCTCCGCAATATCTTTTCTTTCAGGAGTGCTAGTTCTGCAAGGTTCGCAGGAGAGCTATAAAGTTTGCAAGGTAGGAGACGAGGTACTCGCAGAAGTAAAGCTGTGAGGACGGGGCGTGAGTCGTGTTTGGGTAGCTCAGATGGTAGAGAATTTACCCGCGAAAGGCAAAAGTCCCGAGATCGAGTCTCGGTCCAGCACAAAGTTTTAATCTGCCAGGAAGTTTCAATAATGAAACTGATCTAGAAGAAGCAAAAAAAAAAAAAAAAAACCTACAGTAGAATGAAAAACAAGAACAGTAAGGAAACTGCCAAAGCCAAAGAGGAGACCTGGAAAAAAGGGTTACCGACTGCGATCAGAATGATGCCTGGGCCGTAATGAGAAAGATGATCCGGCCAAAATATGGTACGGAAAATGTGCTCAGCAGCTTAAAAACAAAAGACCAGACTCCTACAATGTCATGGGAGGAGATTGTACGATCATTACTACAGAGCCCTCTTCTTGGTGAGAACCAAGAACAGGAACTCAGTGGGGCTGCTACTGTGAAGTTGTGGTGCAGTGGCAGAATGTGTTTCGGACTCCACAGCGACCCGATCTCAGTGCGGCTGCTGTCGTCTAGTGGTAATGGAGTGGCAGGATGTTGAGGCGGCGGTGGTGGGCAGGAAAACTCGGCTGCAAGGTAAAACATCTTTATTCAGAGTTGCGCCGAAACTATTGAAGTGCTGCGACACCGAGGATCTGCCACCCGTAGACGCGTGATCTGCCGGCTGCACCGTCAGCTGCGGAAGGCCATGTGGGCACGCTGGTCGTGTGACGTCCGCGTCCTGCTTTAGTGGTACTGTTTACTTCACTCATCATCGTGTGCCCTTGTTAGCACTGTGCGGACGTGAGCGAGTAGTGCCAGCAACACGAAGGTCTGACCGGATTCGCATAGAGGTCCACTGGTACTGCAAAAGTACATCGCTCCAGTACGGTCGTACCGCCCCGGTGGGGAACTGCTGTCCTCCAAGGAAGAAGCTAAGCTACTGTTACAGGGCCTGGAGAGGGCTCATCCATTGTACGGCTCGAGGTCCACGGGTGCGGACTTAATCCCGTGGCCTAGTCTCGTCGCTACGGTCGCAGGTTCGAATCCTGCCTCGGGCATGGATGTGTGTGATGTCCTTACGTTAGTTAGGTTTAACTAGTTCTAAGTTCTAGGGGACTAATGACCTCAGAAGTTGAGTCCCATAGTGCTCAGAGCCAACCTAGTCTGGTGCTGATTGCTGCCCAGACCGACGTCGGCTGCTTCTTGGCCCATAACATGGTGGAGACTTGCATAGCACCCGTGTCAGACTGCGCTTTACTGTGAAGTTGTCGCATGGGTTCTGGGACCGAGACTTAATTTAGCTCCTGCCTTCCGTCTGATATTTTTGTGGAACGAAACTGATGGTTTGATGGCGTCGTAAGTCTATTTTGTTGTGTAACTTTAGTGGGGTGTTGACTGTTTAGAGGTGGAATTGGCGTGTGATCGTAATTTTCGGGAACTTGGTTTTGGTGTGCTCTGGGGTGCTATGTGTGTTGTGGATGTGGGGATATTGGGAGGTTGCGGCTTTGCTGAAGAATGATTCGGATATTTTTTGATGATGTCATTGATGAGGGGGAAATTTGTGAGGTTTATAGGACTCTGTTTGACTGATAAAGGGGTGCATTCGTTGCCAGTCGGAGGAATCTGTTATGGACTGATCGGACTTACTTTAAGTTCGAATCGCTGGCCACTGACCAGAGTTCCTACCGGTAAGACTATTGTCTTGTCCATCTTAAGTTTAGAGCGAATTGTTAAGCCATTCCCTTTCAGTAGAGGAGACAATTGAGATATAGACTGGGAGCCATTGTTGCATGTTTGAGTGATATGCTGCTTAAAGGTCAGCCATTTGTCAAAGACTATTCCTAAGTACTTAATGTTATCTTTCCAGACTAAACCTACATCAATAAAGTTAATAATAACGTTTGGACTCATCCTTAGATGCGTGAACATGATGACTTAAAGTTTTGATGCTGTTAATGGTGACCTTTCAGAGGTTGGCCCACTTCTATATGATCTCAAGGTGTTCTTGTAGTTTTCTTGCTGTAAAGTGGAGGTTTGGTCCACTGTGTCATCAGCAAAGAGGGAGACTTTACCTCCTCTTTGCAGCGGTATGTCATTAGTATAAACAGAGAAGAGGGCTAGGCACATTACGGAGCCTTGTGGCACTCCAGCCTTTATCTGTTCGATCGAGCTGTCAGCTCTTGGTACGTGCTCATTTCCAGGGGCCTGCAGCTTCCCTGTTGCCTATCATTTTGATTATCATGCTGACTTCCTCCGCTTCTACTGGTCTAAAGGAGGTTGTTCATGGTGCTCTGAGAATCCTGTTGACTCGAGTGATCACCTGCTCCTCGTGGTCATCGCTCCCCTAGTCATTTGTACTAGAAATTCTGAACTGTAGTTCCAGGGAGGCGGCCATGGCGTCTGCCCTTTCTTCTGGCTCGTATATGATGCCATTCGTGTCGTGGAGTGCTGGAGCGAGTTTTGATGACCCTCCAGAACTTGTCAGATGTGTTCTCCATGTCTGTTAGCAGAGCTTCCCAGCAGTCACCTCTGTGTATCTGGAGTGCCCGTTTGACCGTCCTAGCTAGTCGGTACATTTGCACCCTGTCGGCAGGGTCTCTATAGTTCTGCCACCTATGCTTGTAATGTTTCTTCTTTGCTAGGAGGTCTTGCATGTGTTCGGGGAGCTCAGTTCGGGAAGTTGTGTGGGTGATAGTTACTGTGGCCTTCTTGCCACACTCTGTTATGACATTGATTATTTCGCCTATAGCCCTGCTGACATCCCTTCTAGATTGGAGGAAGGATATTGGGGGTGTTTCCTGTTCTTTCAAGCTAGTATATCTCTTCCAGTTGGAGTGAGACGTCCTTATGGTTCGTGTGTCCAGTTGTCTTATGGGGGTCACTTCGCAGGTTGAGGATCACTGGCTTGTGATCAGAATCCATGTCACTGATGAAGCTGATCGATGCCTGGAGTCAGATGTTCTTAAAGAGATAAATATCTAAGATGTCTGGCCTATGATTAGAGTAGTATAGGTAATGATGGGTCGGATCGTCTGGTGCTATTACTACAATATTTCTGTGTGCATTCAGGTATGGACGTAGAATCCTGCCATTTGTGTTCGTGGCTCGGCAGTGCCAGTCGCCATGTTTAGAGTTGAAGTCACCACCTAGTACAACGGTGTCAGCCAGGTTGGATAGTGCATCCAAGTCGTCTCGAGATTGGGCTTCATTGGCGGTTTGTAGACTGCCGCGATATGCATGTCAGCCTCCTATTTTGACTTCTATGGCGGTGGCTTCAGCCCTGCGCAATCCTGGTAGTTGTACTTGGCGATGGGTGAATCTATTTTTGACGAGATCAGCCGTCCCACCTCCAGGTTTGTTTGGCCTGTCGGTTCTGACGGTTGTGCAGTTGCAGTTTTTAAGGGGAGTGTTTAGTTCAAGGTGGGGTTCTGTAATAAGAGCAATATCTACCCTGTGCGTATGAAGGAACTCCTCCAAGGCGTTCCTTTGGTTAATCAACTCTTGGTTAGGGGCTAAGAATGAAAACGGCAGTGGAGAAAATAATTCTGATTTCTGTAATCGGGTCTGTAGCTTGGCGAAGTTTCACTGCGGTGTCCTGGATAGTGGTCAGGAGTTTCGGTAGCCGCACTTTACACTTTCCCGAGAGTTGGTCAGATTCGACCTATCAGCGCTGATTTACAACAGTAAGCTCGTGCACTCGTTTGTGCAGTACGTCAATGCTAGTCTCTGACTACTGCACGTTGCAGTATGAGAGGTCGAGTCGATTAGGGGGAAACACCTGCACCACCACCATTCACAGACTCATTGTACTCGCGGAATTATAGCGGGAAGCAAAGAAGCCGGTATAGCACTGATACAGAAGTGGGGCCTTGATTTGCAGTGTATGCAACCCTCGACATTAGACTAGTACTCGCTCAGTTTCGGAATTCAGCTGTCCAACTATCAGTCTGAAATGGTAGGGAGCTTGAAGCTGAGAGGGGCGTAATGTGCTGAACCAATATAAGAAAAGCTTTTAAGAACATATATTCACCTCAGCGGCATTTTAGCATTGACAGCCTGAACTATAGAACTGATGGTAAGGTATTTAATTAATGCGACAATGAATGTAATCGTTAAAGTTATCAGACGCTTAAGGACATTTTTGAAGCTTACACCCACAAATTTTTGAATACAATGGCACTAACAGAATTAATTTTAACAAAATTTAAACAGTGAAAACACTGGAAATATTAATTACAATCCAAGGAAACGGAAGAAATACCTTTAACTATTAATTAGGTGTTGACATAAGGTGACCAGTTTAGCCCAGATATGGCTCAGGTCAGGTAATATAAAACAAATACAGGGTAAAATTTAATAGCTATGAGATGACAACAACAAAACTAATGTAAGGGCCTTTCACGTCCTAATCTAATAGTTACTTTTTTTTTAAGTGACAATTTAATACGTGAATATTGGAAAGAAAATAAACACTTTAAAGGATTAAACTCTCATAACTATACAAGTGCCTTTAAACAGGAAATACACAATTAAAAAGATTAAGTGAATGATTGCAGCCATCAGATCATTTGGCATTTAGATCTGTACCCTACTTGCCTTTTAGAAATACACTTAATATAACTCGGGCATGTACTGCTAACTCGGAATGCTGCCCCATATTGGGGACTAAATCCAAATTAACGATCGTTACACAGCTAGACAGCATCAGATGGGAGGACCTAAATTCAATCTTTATAGCACGGCTTTGCTCAAAGAATAAAAGATACAAACAGCACTTCAGTCACACACAAGGTGCTCAACGTGTTTCTTTCTACTCCAGTCCTTGCCTGTATAGTAAATACTGGCGGTTCAGCATCCACAAACGAAAGCAGTCTAAATAAGAAACATGCTAGCTCTGAAGGCGGAAACCTGCAACCAAAAAGGCAGAGGGAAGTGGTAATTCTTGAAATTCACTGAGGCGACAGAAGTCATGGGATAGCGGTATAGTGTCGCGTACAGAAGGTATGAAAGGGCAATGCATTGGCGGAGCTGTCATTTGAACTTCAGCAAGTCAAGTGAAAACGTTTCTGACGTGATAATGTCCTCACGAGCGGAATTAACAGACTCTGAACGCGGAGTGGTAGTTGGGAGCTAGACGTATGGGACTTTCCATCTCGGAAATTGTTAGGGAATTCAGTATTCCGAGATCCACAGTGTCAGGAGTGAGCGGAGAATACCACGTTTCAGACGTTAGCTCTCACCAATGACAACGCAGTGGCCTGCATCCTTCACTCAGTGACCGAGAGCAGCAGCGATTACGGAACAGTTGTCAGTACTAACAGACAAGGAGCACTGCGCGAAATAAACACATAAATCAATGTGGGACGTACGACGAACGCATCCGTTAAGGCGGTGTAGCCTCATATCTATACTCCGCAAGCCACCGGACGGTGTGTGGCGCAGGGTACCTTGAGTACGTACCTCTATCGGTTCTCCCTTCTGTTGCAGTCTGGTATTGTACGTGGAAAGGAAGATTGTCGGTATGCCTCTGTGTGGGCTGTGATCTCCCTGATTTTATCCATTACGTAGGAGGGAGCAATATACTGCTTGACCCCTCGGTGAAGGTATGATTTCGAAACTTCAACAAAAAATGGCTCTGAGCACTGTGCGACTTAACTTCTGAGGTCATCAGTCGCCTAGAACTAATTAAACCTAACTAACCTAAGGACATCACACACATCCATGCCCGAGGCAGGATTCGAACCTGCGACCGTAGCGGTCGCCCGGTTCCAGACTGTAGCGTCCAGAACCGCACGGCCACTCCGGCCGGCAACTTCAACAAAAGCCCGTACCGAGCTACTGAGCGTCTCTCTTGCAGAGTCTTCCACTGGAGTCTATCTATCATCTCCGTAACGCTTTCGCGATTACTAAATGATGCTGTAAAGAAGCGCGCTGCTCTCCGTTCCATCTTCTCTCTCTCTCTCTCTCTCTCTCTCTCTCTCTCTCTCTCTTCTATCAACCCTATCTTGTACGGATCCCACACCGGTGAGCAGTATTCAAGCAGTGGGCAGCAGGCGAACAGATTTCATATCAGCGCACACTCCGCTGCAGAGTGAATATCTCATTCTGGAAAGATCCTCCAGGCTGTGGCTAAGCCATGTCTCCGCAATATCCTTTCTTTCAGGAGTGCTAGTTCTGCAAGGTTCGCGGTTCGCAGGAGAGCTTCTGAAAAGTTTGGAAGGTAGGAGATGCGGTACTGGCAGAAGTAAAGCTGTGAGGACAGGGCGTGAATCGTGCTTGGGTTGCTCAGATGGTAGAGCACTTGCCCGCGAAAGGCAAAGGTCCCGAGTTCGAGTCTCGGTCCGGCACACAGTTTTAATCTGCCAGGGAGTTTCAAGTGTACTGTAACCTATTACTTTGTTTTCGGACTGCATTTCCTTCGGATTCTTCCAATGAATCTCAGTCTGGCATCTGCTTTACCGACGATAAATTTTGTATGGTCATTCCATTTTAGAGTTTTCCGTTGCCAGTGTTCTGCAGTTCTGTGTACTGACATATCCTTGGAGACAGACATTGGCTTCGACCGTCGACAGAATGGTCCATGGACATTCGTAGTTCATTTTCATGCGGGCAAAAAAGTCTAGAGTAAATGTTTTTATTACTGGAAGTTCAGCATGAAGCAACTCGTGAAGATTGGTGTTTCTGTATGGGTAGCATTGCAGGATGTTTCGTAGGAATTTATGGACCATGATGACAGGCATATCAATGCTCAGGCAATTCCAAGTGCACTGTGTGTTCGCACACCACTGATCGATCCCTCCGGAAATGCTGTAGCCACATCTCCTACTGATGTCAGATCAGTTATTTTCCTCCCTCATCACATGCAACGTCAAAAGAACCTGTCTTTTCGAATTTCTTACTCATTTTCTCCAGACCTTTTGGAGACGTTGGACCATTTTCTAATACGCTTGAGTGTCCACGACTTCTGCAGAGCTTTGACAAATAAAAAGGAATAATTAGTGGTTGCTGGTGATGTTAATGTTGATTTTCTTAAAAACTGTTCCAGTCAGAACTTGTTGCAGTCATTGTCATTCAGCTTAATTCATACTGTTAACTTTCCAACTAGAGTAGCTAAGGACTCAAAGATGACCAGTGATAGTATCTTTATAGAAATCTCTAATGAACAAAATTATGTTGTAAAACCATGACATGCAATGTTAATACTGACCATGACATAAAATCTGCTAAATCTGAGTTCAAGAGTGTGATCAGTAAGCCAAAAACTGATTGTTTTATGAAAATTCTAAAAAACATAAATTGGAGTGATGTGTACAATATCCATAGCATGAATGAGAAACACAGTTGTTTTATTAATAGTGTCCTTAACTTATTTGAAAACTGTTTTCTCCTAAAGATAACCCTGATTAGACCAAAATATATATAAAAAAGCCATGGATTATTCAGGGAATAAAGGTACCCTGCAAGACAAAAAGGAAACTATATCATTCAGAAACAGCTGTGATCTACATCTACATCTACGTCCATACTCCGCATGCCACCTGACGGTGTGTGCCGGAGGGTACCTTGAGTACCTCTGTCGGTTGTCTCTTCTATTCCAGTCTCGTATTGTTCGTGGAAAGGAGGATTGTCGGTATGCCTCTGTGTGGGCACTAATCTCTCTGATTTTATCCTCATGGTCTCTTCGCGAGATATACGTAGGAGGGAGCAATATACTGCTTGACTCTTCGGTGAAGGTATGTTCTCGAAACTTTAACAAAAGCCCGTACCGAGCTACTGAGCGTCTCTCCTGCAGAGTCTTCCACTGGAATTTATCTATCATCTCCGTAACGCTTTCGCGAATACTAAATGATCCTGTAACGAAGCGCACTGCTCTCCGTCGGATCTTCTCTCTCTCTTCTGTCAACCCTATCTGGTACGGATTCCACACTGCTGAGCAGTATTCAAGCAGTGGGCGAACAAGCGTACTGTAAATACTTCCTTTGTTTTCGGATTGCATTTCCTTAGGATTCTTGCAATGAATCTCAGTCTGGCATCTGCTTTACCGACGATCAACTTTATATGATCATTACATTTTAAATCACTCCTAATGCGTACTCCCAGACAATTTATGGAATTAACTGCTTCCAGTTGTTGACCTGCTATATTGTAGCTAAATGATAAGGGATCTTTCTTTCTATGTATTCGCAGCGCATTACACTTGTCTACATTGAGATTCAATTGCCATTCCCTGCACCATGCGTCAATTCGCTGTGATGTAAATGCTATAGATCATTACAAAACATAACGCAAAATATTGAAGATAGTAATACAGACAACAAAGCAAATGCATTATCAGAAAAGGATAGTCACATCAGCTAACAAAATCAAGACAAAATGGGATATGGTGAAGGAAAAGGCCGATCGAACCAGAGATGATGAGGAGCAATCAGCATTAAGAGTAAATGATACACAGGTAACAGATGCGCGTAATGTTGCTGAACTTTCCAGTAAAAACTTCATAACTGTTACTGAAAATATGGGGTTGTCAGGCTCAGTAGTGCTGCCATGGAAGCTCTCAGACCAACCACTACAAATAACTACAGTAATGTATGACCCTCACACCAGTAGAAGTAATGTTCGCCATAAATCCCTTACAGTCAAAAAATTCTAGTGGCCATATCAACAAAGTTGATTAAACAGTGTGCCTCTGAGTGTGGTGACGTTTTGTGTTACTTGTGTAACCAGTCTCTTATTAGTGGAATTTTTTCTGAAAGGCTGAAATACGCTGAAATTCTTTTTATAAGAAAAGAGATAAATAAATACCATCAGACTTCTAACCAATTTCATTTTTGCCCGTACTCTCAAAAATATTGGAAAAGACAATATGCAGTTGTTAACCATCTGGTCACAACAGAATGTACACAGTTCGTTAGACAATAAATTACAGGCTAGTGATATATATTTTGGCCGGCCTCTGTGGCCGAGCGGTTCTAGGCGCTTCAGTCTGGAACCGTGCGACCGCTACGGTCGCAGTTTCGAATCCTGCCTTGGGCAGGAATGTGTGCGATGTCCTTAGGTTAGTAGTTCTAAGCTCTAGGGGACTGATGACCTCAGATGTTAAGTCCGATAGTGCTCAGAGCCATTTGAACCATTTGGTATATTTTGAGATCTATCAAAGGCATTTGACCGTGTAAATCACAATATCCTTTTAACTCTCGAACGGGCGCCGTGGTTTTTATTCCTAATCGATGCCTTAACTTTGAGCTGTTGCGCCACCATTTCCGTGTATTCCATTGTCGATGTTTTCCCGACGATGCTGAGGCGGCTTCAGTTCCTTTGGATAGCTTTCGCAATTTGTTTACTGAAATATAAACGTTTATTTAGGTTATACTGGCACCTGAATTAATTCATTTCCTTTACTTTGACGATTATGGCATAGAATCTGAACTTGAAGGTGAGGATGGTGAGGGTCTAGAAGAGACAGCAGATGTGCGGGAAATCTTTAGTAGAAAAGACATAGCTTTGCGTTGGTGTAAAAGCAAGTGTGCTAAAACCCCAAAAACCAACAGAAAAAACATTTTGCAAATTCTACCTGGTCCAAAGAGAACTGTGATGGATGTAACTGATGAAGTTAGTGCTTTTCTGAAAATAATTGAGCTTGACATTATTGATAAAACCATAAACTACACTAATACGTATACAAATAGGCAGCGCGTCACATGAATTCTCCTGCAATATAGATAATAGAATGACATCAAGACACAAAATAATGGCTGCGTTTGAGATTCTGTTGTTGATTGGAACAAGAAAAGGCCATCGAGCTCATGTACTGGAGCTCTGGGCGGCAGATGGAACAAGAATGGTGTTGCTTAGGGGCGCAGAAGTTACCAAAGGTTTCTGTTTCTTCTTCGCTGTATGCAGTTCGATGGCATGTAAACTAGGAACGACAGGAGAAAAACGGATAAGTTGTCTGCAGTTCTTGTAGTATTGGACGCTTTTGCTGCTGTCGGAGTTATTACAGCCTGAGTGAATTCACCACAATAGGTGAAATGCTTCTCACTTTCAGAGGCCGCTTTGGATGGATTCAGAACATATGCAGTAAACTAACTAAATATGGAGTAAAAATGTTTGCAATATGTGATACGTAAACATTTTATTGAAATGAGCTGGAGCTTTTCTGTGGCACGTAACCCAAAGGACAATATCGGATATCTAATGCTCCTGAGGACATAGTTAAAAGATTTGTGGTGCCTGTAATGAAAGCTAACAGAAACATTACAACTGACCATTGGCACACAAGCTACCTTCTTTCTGAATACTTCCTGCAGAAGAAAATCATTTGCGTTGGTTCAAACAGGAAGAACAGACGTGAAATTCCTCCGGAATTCCTCCCAAACAAAATAAGAGAGACTGGAAGTGCTGTGTTTGGATTTCAGCAGGCTAAGACCTTAGTTTCATATGTTCCTCATAAAAACCGTGCTGTCATATTTTTGTCTACCATGCATGACACGGCGACAGTTCATGAAGAAACATACAAACCTGATATCATATCTGACTACAGTATAACAAAAAGTGGAAATGACATTGTAGATAAAATGTGTGCGTGTTACTCAGTTTCATGAATTACAAAAAGATGGCCAATGGCCATCTTTTTCATTTTTTTGAAGATTGCTTAATTAATTCACAAATATTGTTTTCCTTCACAAAACTAGAGATAATTTCACCAAGACGTATTTATCGCAAGAAGTTAGCGAAAGGTCTTATGAAAGAACAACTCGTTTTGTTTGCAGATGACACAGAAAGTGCAATAAATAGTAAATCAAATATAGCCTTAGGAAGGTCGGCTACTGAAATTTTCATGGACATTAATAAACTGTCCCTAGCCAATTCTCTTTTACTAAATCTTGAAGAAAACGTACTACATGCAGTTCAGAATTTATGAAAGACTTTCTGCAAGTGTATGCCTAAAATATGTCGACAGTCAGAGGGAAGTAGTTGACAGTGTTAAATTCTTGGGATTACAGCCTGATAAGAAATTTAAGTGGAAGGAGCGTACCACAGAACTGCTGAAGTGCCTACACAAATTCTTATTTGCTATGTGAATGTTGTCATACATAGATGATATAAAAAGGTAAAAGCTAGCATAACGTTCTTACTTTCATTCCATAACGTCACACAGATTTATTTTCTGGTGTTACTCATCAAACCAAGCTAAAGTTTTCCGAGCCCAAAAACGTGCAATACGAATTATTTGTGGACTGAACTCAAGACGCCCTGCAGAGGGCTGTTTAAAGAACTGTGTGTATAACTACTGCTTCCCAATATATTTATACCTTAATAAAATTTGTCATTAAAAATATATATTTTTTTCAAACAAACAGGTCAGCTCATGGAATCAATACTAGAAATAAGAATTACTTTCAAATAGATTTAAAGTCACGTAATTTGGTTTAGAAATGTGTCCACTATTCGGCAACACACATTTGCAGTAACATGCAAGCAGCCATAAAAGTTCAACTAATAATAAAGCTTATTCTGAGAAGAGTCTAAAAGATTTATTGGCGTCCAACTTTTCTACACCATTGATGAATTTCTTAGCAGAACCGTCTGATGCGTATATATTATTAATAATATCACAAAATGTGAATATTGCGTGCAATCTGACTTCTCAATGTTTTGAACATGACTGCACTTCAGTAACTGTTACAGAACAGCAGGTGAGTAAGACATCCGACCAGTTGCAATAAATTGTGGTTCTCAGTTGAGTCGGCATGTAGATCTTAACAAGTGATTGATTTTGCTGATGTGACAAGTCCTTGGTTTTAGGGACCTAAACTCTTACAAATGGATGTACAGATCATTGCCGACACATTTTATTTGTTTTTATTTGTTGCGTGCCTACAATAGCCTAAGAATTATATGTACCTAAGTGTACTGAACATTTAATACCTGGTGACAAGTTTTATACCATTTTAAATTTAAATATGCTTAAGGTCCTGTTACCGATTCCACATCCGAAAGAGCACTTTCATTTGGGATCTGTGGAAAGTACATTAGCATATCTGTTCTTGTTTTGTAAATGTTTAATGTGTATTATTGTTGTCTGACATGCTACACATCCCAGAGGGACCTCCTCACTATGGATCAATTGGAACTAAAAGTACATCTAATCTAATCTAACTGCAATCACCCTTCCTGTAAAGGAGCTTTACGAGCAGCGCGCGTTCCGGTCGGTCATGCTGGGTGTCTCAGACGCAAACTGAGGAACAGCCATGTACCATGTGTCTTCTGTTTTGCATATTCTGCCGCTTACAGTGCCATCTAGTGGTAAAATTGTCGTTAATTCTTTTCTTTCCATAACATTTCCACCGTCTTTGACAATATTCCGTTCAAATTTGACGACATTCTGAGCAGTGCCTCCTTTTTTACAGCATTTTGAGACTGGAACTTTGATTATAATCACCATGTATATCACTTAACTTCGGGACAACAGCTGAAACAGGCCTGTAATGAATAGTAATAAGGTTCTGGCAACAGCCCTCGAGTAACAGTGGTTACAGCCTTCAACAAATTCTTAGCAACTGTGGAACATATAAATAAAAATAATTTTTTCAGGTCTCATTTTGAATTGATTTCGTAAGCGTCGTCCATATTCATATCAATGAAGTATTTATCATTGCTCTTCTCTTCTTTGGACCTGTTACGGAGGACAAAAGTTACGAAACTCCGTATGGTAATAAGGGAACAGTAACATATGATTTTCCGAGGTGCGCCGGAGGAGGACACGACAGGGTTTTTCCCGCGGTTTTTCAGCAGATTAAGGGATCTGGAGGCTGGTGCAGCAGGGCAGCTGTAGCCGGAGGATTTATTCCAGCTGACAGTGGGGGCCGCGTGTGGAGGCTCCCGCGTGGAGTCCTGCCGCTATAAAACGTGCCTCCCGGCAGATATGTTTCTCTGGAGGCGTGTAAAGCCCAGCCGGGACGTGGTGCCCGTCCTGCCGGCTTCACCCTGTTATCGATGTCTCAGGAGTCGCACAGCCGTGTGTTGAGATCTTCCACGTACGAAGTAGTAAGCTAAACAAAGGAACTGCTTTGCTGAATGCTGCGGACCTAACAGACTGCCGCAAAAAACACCTTGAAAGAATGCGTCGATTTCTATCCAACGTCGTCCGCCAACGGATATCTATGTCTATCATTTGATAGGGAATGCTGACAGCCAGATGGCTCAGTGTGCGGCAAACGTGTGAAGCAAGCATGTAATCATGCTACCGACACGCACGCGGGCTTCCTACAGCCACGTGTGCGATGCTGAATGCAGTCAAATTGTGGCCTTTCGAGTGGCGGGATACTCCTATCGGTGAACTGCCACAAAAGCTGGACGTACTGCATCAGCTGTGCAACGATGCTGGTATCAGTGGTCACGTGGACGTTTTCACACCTGTAGATGAGGTTCTGGACGTCCACACAGCACAGACACCGGCCAAGATCGTCGTATGTATTGTAAGGGCAGCAGTGGAAATCGTACAGCTACCAGTCCACAATTAACAGACCTTGTGAACCCAGACGTGTCAACACGAACTGTAGCGAACCGATTGTTAGCAGTGGAACTACGGGCACGTACATGACTAGCACATCTCCCATTCGTCCCACACCATTGACGTGCTCACGTCGACTAGTGCCGTCAGAGTATCAGTTGGAAAATGGAATGACGCGCCGTGCTCTTCAGCGATGAAAGCAGATTCTGTGTGCACGCAAGTGATAGTCGTTTAGACGTACGACATACACACGGTGATCGCTGTCTCGTAGGGTGCATTCGTGAAAGATACACTGGCCGCCACCCAGACCTTATGGTTTGGGGTGTGGTAAGCTACAGCTCACGTAAAACTTTGGTGTTTCTGGAGCGGACACTAATCGGCGATCGATGCATGCAGAACGTTGTTAGACGCGTTATTTTGCCGTTATTGCAATGGGAAGGTGCCGTGTTGTTTCAACATGCTTGCCCACGTACTGTCTGTGAAGGTCAACTTGCTCGGCAAGACGTGCAACATCCTCCCTGGCCAGCATGATCTCCGGACTTGTCTGTCTCCAATCGGGGCATGTGGGGTACGATGGGACGAGAAATGACTTGCGAGCCTCTTCAGCCAACAAGTCAAACAGAACTAGGTGAACAGGTCGAGCAGGCATATTACAATGTGTCCCAAGACAGTATTCACCATCTGTACGATCAACTCGATGCCAGAGCCAGCGCCTGCATTTCCGCCGATGGAGGCTACACCACGTACTAATATGGGTGTTTCAACATAGAACCGCTTTTGCTATTGATCTCTAAATACTTCATGTACTCTATATGCACTGCTTCAGCACTAAATCTTGACTGATTTGCAAACCTCTAAATGGGTGTACTAGCTATTCTTCCGGCAGTGTATCAATGATTAAAATTTAGTAGTGACAGATGTGTCATACCACTCTCACAGTCAAGCTCACAAGACAAATTATTACTCACCTCTCTCAAAGGGAACACTGGTCGCTTTGGAGCACTATAGATGTTGTACAACTGGTACCAGGAGATTGTGTGGTCCCCTACCCGTTAGTCATGGCAATGGAGAGGTGCGTCTGTTTCAGTCGGCTGCATGGAATCAGTGCAGTGAGACGGGTCGACGTGGAGATGCGAAAAAATGGCAGGAAGAAACCACTGTGTTTGGGAGAGTCCATGATCAGACACCGAATGAAACTTCCCGATTTGTTGGTGTATCGACACAGTCTGTCTAACGTGTCTACGGGGAGCAGTGTACCACTCACAGCCATGTAACACGACATGAAAGCAGTGGCCGTGAACAGGTAGTAACAGGGATAACAGAGACGAGTGTCACACGAACTGTCAATAACATCATTGCTGTATTTGAATACATGTCCATGTCAACCAGTTTCAAATTGAGCATTGCGAAGTGAATTGCATGCAATGGAATTTGCAGCCGGGTTCCTTACATAAGGACATTTCTCTTTGTGCACATGCACACTTCGATGGCCCAAAGACAGAAACTGGGCTACAGCTGACTGGAGGCGTGTAGTGTGGTCCAACGATTCGCTGTTTTAACTCTCTTCAAATTATATATGAGTAGAGATAGCGCAATGAGGGGTTTACAGCGTTTAACGGACGGTTTCTCAAGGGTGTAGTTGAGTCTGTAGGTAGTTCTGCTAGGCTTTTGGTGGTGTTCTCTATAGCAATATACACGGCTACCCAATCGTGTCCATTCTTCTGCATCTTCCTGATGAGTTTGCAGTGGATACTCCCCTCTTCCAAGCCGTTTTCATTTGGCTACAGGCATGCGTTCCTGTTTCGACGGATACTAATCCACCCTATAGCAACTCGACGCGCCAGCTAAATCATCTTACCGCAGCCTTCCCCCATGAACCATGGACCTTGCCGTTGGTGGGGAGGCTTGCTTGACTCAGTGATACAAATAGCCGTGCCGTAGGTGTAGCCACAACAGAGGAATATCTCTTGAGAGGCCAGACAAACTCGTGGTTCCTGAAGAGGAGCAGCAGCCTTTTCAGTAGTTGCAGGGGCAGCAGTCTGGATGATTAACTGATCTGGAATTGTAACATCAACCAAAACGGCCTTGTTGTGCTGGCACTGGAACGATTGAAAGCAAGGGGAACTACAACCGTAATTTTTCCCGAGGGCGTGCAGCTTTGCTGTGGAATTGGGGAGAAGAGGAATTTCTGGCACAACTTGACTGGAAGAAGGGATAAGAAGGGATCGTTTGTTAGGACACGTTTTGAGGCATCAAGGGATCACCAATTTAGTATTGGAAAGAAGTGTGGAGGTTAAAAAATCGTAGAGGGAGACCAAGAGACGAATACACTAAGCAGATTAAGAAGGATGTAAGTTGCAGCAGTTACTCGGAGATGAAGAGTCTTGCACAGGATAGAGTAGCATGGAGAGCTGCATCAAACCAGTCTCTGGACTGAAGACGACGACAACAACAACAGCAACCACCAGAACCTAACAGAAAATGTCTGGGACTATTTCGAACAGCAGGAGAAAAAAATGGTTCAAATGGCTTTGAGCACTATGGGACTTAACTGCTACGGTCATCAGTCCCCTAGAACTTAGAACTACTTAAACCTAACTAACCTAAGGACAGCACACAACACCCAGCCATCACGAGGCAGAGAAAATCCCTGACCCCGCCGGGAATCGAACCCCAGCAGGAGAAACTTAGCGATAAACATTACCGACATCTGATAAATGTACGGGAGCTAATGATCAACGAGTATATTCATCTGTCTGTAAACTCTTCTCTACTGAATTGAGGTTATTGTCAATGCTAGAATCGGTATCAGAATGCTTGCTGGTAAATTTTTTTGTCTGGTGTGCTTATGCTAGACTGCCATGATTTCCTGGTATTCTTCCGCCGGATGGCCTTACAGGATGCTGCCTGGCCGCTTGCCCGTGAGCCACATTGGGAGTTCACAGCTACGGTTCTCTTGGCCGGGAGCCGACCGCGCAAGCTTCAGAATCAATGTTGGGTTCATTGGAATGCAGAACATGCCAGTCGGACCCTAACGGCTTCCATACAGTGCCCAAACCGCCGAGTCTTCGCTAGTGCTTCAACCATGGACTACGCCCACGTACGGATGTTCCGTGCTACTTGAGTTGGAACGGACAGTGTAGTTAACACATTGGCTAAATTAGCATAACAGTGTGGTTCGCACATTTAAGAAACTGTCACTGAGTTTGGTGTCAAGCATTATCAGATCGGTATTATCTTTAGCGGGATTACTTCGGAAGGAGGTTTTCTGTTGTACTTGTTTATGACACTGTGTTGTATGACACTTGATTATGACATTGTTCTTTTGGATACCTGGGCACATCTATGCATTGCAACGTGCTACATCACAATGTAGTTCGACGGTGTGAATGAAATTACGACCGGTTCCGAGGCATTCTGTTTCTTTACGACTGTGTCAGTGAACCAGTCTCTTAACAGTCAGTGTGAATGAAATTACGCCTCTTTAATGTTTCACGTGAATGAAATACTTTGTAACACTTTTTTTACATCCAGTTCTGTTTCGTTTTAACGAATTACAAATCTCACAGCACAGTTAATCAAAGATCTCAGAGCAGATGGGTATATAAATTGCACTAGTTTACGCGAGGACACCTTTTGCACGCCACACGTGAACATTTTGTTTTATTTTTGCAACTAGACGTATTTGACGTTTTAGCGAGGCGTCTTCAGTGGGCGCCACGCTACTACTGTCTGACCTTGACAGAAGACTGGCGCTTAACAGAATGGCCATGTAAGGCGCCACTCTGCTGAGAACACCTAGTCTCACCTCTTGGGAGTAGGCCGGCGCCTGCTTGGAGCTGGTTTGACAGCTGAGAAGCGACAGTTCGGCTTACAATGCGCTCCCGCTCTTGAATTAAACAGCGGAATTCAATTTTTTACTGCTAAAATGTAGTTATTGCAAACAATGTAATAACCATGTAGCACAGAGATGCAGAAAGACAACAGTTGGTTTCCGCCGACAGGCTGGCCAAACAGGTGACGCGGAAACCGCTTCTGGAGATAGGCATGTCCGAAGCTGACCTACGTTCTTTCTTACACGCAGGGTTTTCCGGCTTTGGGAGACGGAATGGCATAACAGCACGCACAACAAACTGCGTGTCATTAAGGAGACAATGAATGTGTGGAAGTCTTCCATGCACGCCTCTCGGAGGGAATCAGTTGTCCTCTGCCGGCTCCGCATTGGCCATACGTGGCTAGCGCATGGTTACCTCCTCCGTTGCGAGGACCCACCTCAGTGTCGCTGTGGCTTCCAAATGACAGTCGTCCACCTCTTGCTAGACTGCCCACTTTTAGCCGCTCTGCGGCAGACTTTCGACTTTCCCAACACCCTGCCTTCGGTGTTGGGCGACAGTGCCCCCACATCAGCTTTAGTTTTACGTTTTATCCGTGAGAGTGGGTTTTATACTTCTATGTAGGTTTTACCGCATGTCCTTTGTCACTCGGTGTCCTCCACCGTCGTGCTTTTAGGGTGGAGGTTTTAATGTGTTGCAGAGTGGCTGGATTTCCATTTTTACTCTCGTGGTTGGCCAGCCACTGTAATCTGCTTTCATGTTTTATTCCCTTCTGTTTCTAGCGTCTCTATCTTGTTTTCTTGTCCTCTTTTGTTCCTTTTAGTATTCGTTGCCTTCCCTTCATTCTTGTGGCTTTTTCTTTCTTTCCGTTTTGTATTACATGTTTCATCCGTTTTATTCTCACCCTTGTGGCATTGTTTTATTAGGAACGAGGGACCGATGACCTCGTAGTTTGGTCCCTTCTCTCTCTTTAAACCAACCAACCAACAACACTTGCTTTCGAGTTCCTTGAATCTGCATGTCTCCTAGATATTGTTTCATGTTCTTTGAAATGCGGAAGAGAAATACGCTGTCCCGTCACCTTAATGTGAAATGTCAAAAGCCTGAATAACTGCCTTTCGCAGCGCGACACACGCGTATAGTGCGTCAGTGAGTTTCTGGAAGTTACCGACAGGAGAGCCAAGCTGACTCCAGTGTCGAGATCAGATAAGCCAGGTTTCTCGGTTGAGGATCCATGGCGCGCACCACCCGGTACAGGTGGTCCCTCAGATTCTCGATTAAGTTTAAATGCGGGGAGTTTAGTGGCAGTGCGAGTACCATAAAGTCATCCTGGTGCTCTTAGAACCACACATGTACATTGCGAACTGTGTGAGAAGTTGCATTGTCCTGCTGCTAGATGTCATAATGGCGATGAGAAAACAAACTGCACCTAGGGGTGGATATAGTCTTCAAGGATAGATGCATGGTTGTGTTGATCCACTGTACCTTCCATAATGACGAGATCACTCAGGGAATGCCATTAAAACATTCCTCCTGGCTGCAGGGTGCTTGCTTTCAGATGATTCGTGCCTTACACGTCACGGGTTATCTGTCCAATGGACCATAACACGTGATTCATCTGAAAAGGTCACATATCGCTACTCAGTTGACGTCCAGTTGCGATATTGGCGTGCGAATTGCAACCTTTGTCACCCGTGAACAGCAGTTAGTATGGATGCATGAACCAGCGCCTGTAGCGGAGGCCCATACGCAGCAATATTCGGAGCGGGTGCTGACACACTGTTGGTACTCAGTTGCCTTGTTGGGGTGGGCAGTTGCACGTCTATTTGCCTGCACACTTCCTTGCAGCAGTCGGTCACCCCCGTCATCTGTGGCCCGTGGTGCACCTCAGTTGCCTCGGCGCCAGTTTCGGATAGCGCCATTTTGCTAAACACAGTGTACTACATCCACAGCTGCGTACAAAATGTTTACAAACTTAGTCGGTTCGGAAATGCTTTCTCCCTTGGCCCGCGAGCCAGTGATCACGCCTTTTCGGACGTCAGATATTTCGCTCCGTTTCCGCATTACGACAACGACAACGCTTTTTTCTGTATCCTCCCGACACACTTTACATACCTTCTACCCCGAGTTCTGCCATTTGCCCTGTGTGAGTTGTTGCACGTTGACACTGAACATATGTAGTGGTCACATTAATGTGATTGAGTCGTTTATGATGACAGCATAGAGATGAGCATACAATAAGTGCGTTTGAGATTGCGTTACATTTGCCTTGGCTGTGCACATCTTGAAGCACACACATATCTGTAATCATATTTCCTCTTCCTGAAATATGGAAACGAATTATGATGCATAGATAAACAAGATAGGATTAGCTCACTGTCAGAACTTCCTGATCAATCTAATTTTTTTCCTGTTGGAAGAAGTAGGAACCGGTTTGAACTTGGTTCAGCAAGATGCTGTATTACGAAAGCAGAACGCCCACTGAGAGTAGCATGTCATTCTTGCTGGACCATCACAGACCCTACCGTCATAATCGTCGTCATCGTTCAGTGCTTTCACCTTTTTGGACACAAAATGTAAGTTTGACATGCAGTACCTACTACTACTACTACTACTACTAATAATAATAATAATAAATTTATATATTTTTACCAGCTTATTGTCGTAAATCAAGAAAGCTGTTACTCTTCTGGTATGTACCAAAAGACTATCGACAGTGGATTAGGGAAAGGGGCGCACAGCATTCAGCCCAAGATGCATCAACACCGAATTTGGAGCGGCACTTCCGATTCGTCTAAGGGGATGCAAAATATATCGATGGTACAGATTCTCGACTGTCAGGGATGATGAACTTGACTTTTTTTTTCAGTTGCACCATGTGCATCACATGCAGTGGAAGAATGAACAATATATAGTTAATTTTGGATATAGTTAAACAAACAAACGTAATTTTTTTGTATATATATGTATGTTTCTACTTGTAAAGTATCGTGCAGTGTAACTATAGGAGATATTAATGTTCCCACTCTTAAAGATCATTGGTATAGCTTTGTGCGTAATTTGCAAGAGTGTTTAGCCACCACATACAAAATCATTGCTTTTGGCTATGATCTGCACACTTTATTAGAAGTGAAGGGGAAAACAATACACTCGTTCAAGGGGGAGTGCTTGACAAATACTGAATAATTTGTTGCTTTTGAGTTGTATGATAAGCATGAATGTATTTATTACACAGAAGTGTTTCTTTTTCAGTATAACAAACTGGTTAATTGTTGCATTAAGGATACATTATTCACATTATATACTGATTATCCACGAAATGAAATTCATTGTCATTTATATTTTATTTACGCAGTTACAGCTACCAAAACGTGTTTAGCTGGTGGAGCTGTCTCATATTTATTCAAATTGTGATAACCTACTGCTTCAATAGATGATTATCTAAAAAGTGTGGGAGATAAAATTATGATATGTGTTAAATTCTTATGTTTCCACTGCATGACAGCATTAAGTGTCAAAGTAACGTATTGCAGTATAAGGATGATGCCTCATTAAAGTAATGGCATGCAGAAATGGAACTACTGTTATGTCTAAAAACTTCATTTTTATGCAACTGAAGAGAAGCTTACATTATTTGACAGCTTCATTGTGTTTGGTTGGAGAGGAGAGGAGAGGAGAGAGGAGTGGAGGGGAGTTGAGGATGACATTAATAAGAGTCTGGTTTTTGACATTAGTTGGGGGCGGCATGTGATGGAGATATGTAGATCTTCAGCAGATGGTTGAAGGTCAAAGTGTGTCAGCTTGCCCACAAATACTCTACTGTTATGTACTGTTAAAGTGGTAAGTGAAATGGAGTAACTATTGAACAAATTGGAACATTTTTAACTTGTGGTGAGTACAGAAGAACTATCACAAATTTTATCACTCTACGTGGAAACTGTCATTTGGCGAGGATGGCACATCATGCTTACTATCGCCACATCTTGGTAAAGTTTACGGCCATTGGAAGTGCATTTTACGATCAGTTGAAGTGCATAACGAAATTAAATGACACGTGCAAAAACTATACCTCAGGGAAATGATGACGTTACAGTGTTAACTGTCTAATAAAAAATCCTGATGTCTCCTAAATACGATCATACGCATTAAAAATGCTTGCAGAGACGCTGACCAGAAAATACTACCTCTTTATCAGGAATACTTCATACAAAGGGTCAAAAAATACACTACAGTTGAAAGTCATCGCTCTAGTTGTGTTTTGGTGTAACTGCTAATACAGCACCTACTCTAAGCCTTGTAAGAACTGAGTTTGACTATAAATATGAAAAACGGTATTTTTTCTCTGCAAAACGATTAGGCTATTAAATATAGGAGTTGTCACTATTAAAAAAATGCAGTTTCTATCTCACTGACAACAGTGCCACCTAGTAGCAAGTGGGGACTACGGTGTTATAGGCTTCTGTCATTTGTTCATATTTGGTCTTTACTGTTCTTGTGATATGCATAGCTCTCGAGATGTTTCGATGCCTCAATTGACAGGACTTATTAAATGACGTCATTTTCAGCTTTTGGCTGCAGGTGTTTTTATTGTGCTATTGCAACTTCGATCTATCTGTCATTGTCAGGCAAAAGACTCATCGTCAAATTACGGCATAGAAGAATGTTCTCGCAGGGCTGTGTCACCTTTGATAGCTCAAGTTTTTTCATCCCGCACACAAATAGCACAACTTCAGGCATCATGTTACTAGTTTGACCCACGAACGCCGTTGACTCTGTTACTATCAAGGGTGACACAGTCCTACGAGGCATCTGATACGAACGTAGGTATTCGGTAGGACGTTCTGCAGTCGTTACAATTTTCAGGAGTTAAAAATTTTCCTGTGTATTAGAGCTTCGATCAGCGAACTCTATCAAGATGCTTTCAACTTCATCCAATACATCATTTTTTAGTGATTCGGATCGCTGGGCAGAGATTACTCAGAAGAATGTTGTCTTAACCCTTTCCACTAGATTTTTTCACCCTGTACTGCAAATGCCCTCGTAATATTTACACTGAACATAAACTCCATTGCATATGATGCCAAGACTAAATGTAAAATAAAGAATGAAATAAATTACACATACACTATAACAATGATCTTGTCGTGTTTTGTCTTTCATTAAGTGTTTTACGTCACTCAGGCTTGGACTTAATGTTCCTTAAAGATGTTCTTTCCGGAGCATTCACCGGATGGAGTCTTGGTTTTCTGGAACATGTGGTGCACTTATTGACAGATTCCCTTCTACCACCCTTACTTTCCTGTTACTACGAACAGCGTAGTCCTTACTTTTATTCTTTTCATTGGGGTAAACGAAGGGTGGCTGCTTTGGTAGTCTCTCCTCATCGTCGGAAGTATGTGGTCTTCCCCTCTGTCTTCCCTTTGTGTACCGTACATTTTAAACCAGAGCTCCTAGAAGTGACACACTGCATCTCTTCTGGCTCAACTTGGGTTTTTGGTTGGAAGTAGTATCCACATTGTACAGAATGGACTACTGTCGTTGTTATGTTACTGCTGTCATCGCAGAAAATCACTCATGTCACTTAAATTTTCATCCAGTATATCCAATATTACTCTAGGATTATCACGCAAATTCGCCATTTTTGTTGTTACGTTACCGGAAACCGCATTCGGAGTGAAATAGAATCGCGAAAACAAAACAACAGCGTTATGCGTTCGACACATGCGTTTCCTCGTAGTTATATCGTTTGCGGACGCTCGTCAGTACACCTCAGTACAAGATATTTGGCGGAGTTTGTGTCTGCCGACTCCCGAAATACGAGTCTACTGCCATATTTACGCGATCGGAGCTGCCCCGCTGGTTGACTGCTAAGGGTTAAGCAAAAAACAACTGCAGTTGCCTTCAGATCGAATTGTGCAATCTTCCAGCCGTTAATCTGATGTGCTCGTGTTGGAAAAAAAAGTATGGTGAGACGAGATAAATTACCCATTACGTGACGGAAGCCGAAAATTTTATTAGTTGGGACCTGGAGTTCGATAGCAGGAAAAGGAAAAGAAAGAAATATAACAGGAGATGGACTTGATGACAGGGGAGACAGCCTGATAGCATTATTTATGGAGAGCATTTTACTCATTACAAAATCTGTATTTAAGGATCGTGAAAGATGATTGATTGTATTAGTAGAAGAGATATCGGGACACCGGAACGTTTCATACAGCTTGTCTTATTGTAAGGCAAAGATTGCGACACCAGATTTTTAACTGCAAAAGATTTTCAGGAGTAGATAGACTCTGAATATGTTTATTATTAAATGCAGATTGAAGCCGAAGAAACTGTAAAAAGGCAGGGATTAAGGTGATGGGGCGTGGATAAGTTGAAAGAACCTCTGGTTGCAGATAGTTTCAAAGAGAGCATTAGTTAACGATTGACTTAAAAGTGCACTTTAGGAGATGAAAGGGTAGCGTTGAGAGATGAAACAGTGTAGGCAGCAGAAAACAAATAGAAACATCCTGAGGCATCGAGGACTAGTAAATTGGTAATAGAAGGAAGTCGGTGGATTGGGGGATCAAGAAATTTAGAGAAAGACCAATGCTTGTTTACAGTACACAAATTCCATAGGAAAATGAAGAGACTAGCACAGAATAGACTATGCTTGAGATCCACATGTTCCAAACGTACTCATGACTTAAGAGACTCGCAGTAGATGTGCCAAGAACTAACTCACCTAGATAAATCAACGGTTGTTGAGTATGTGCAAGTACTATAAAAACTGATCATCAGGATTTGGCAGATATCTTAGAAATTGCCAACACTATGTGCCAGCTGCTTACATTGATCTCGCGGTATATGGCCATACGGTATCTGCACTTCCGCGGAAAAACCGGTTATTTTCGTAATTAAACTAATACTGGATTCTAGTTCTCTTCCGTTAACAACTCTTGTTCTTGTGGGATAACGATACTAGAAAGTAAGGTTCACGATGAATTCTGGTATAAATGGAGCTAACCGTGAATTCCGCGGAGACAGCAGTATTCGTGAAATCGGTTGACAACCGATTTGTGGTTCTTCGGAAGTAAACGAATTTCAATGTTTTCACAGTTCCCAAGTTACGCTGTTCAACCTTTTACCGTCGACGTGGAGAAATTAACAGTCATCAGTCAGAAAAAAATACCACTTGAAATTTTAGTAGATATAGGACTTCATTTTCTTTTTCCAATGTCCGCATATTAATGACGCTTGTGGTAGAATTAGTCTCGTAATTACCTTGTTTTGCAAATGTGGATTCACATGCACTGAGATGTAACATGACAGTGCTTCTCCTAAGATTCTGCGCAATTTCCGATTCTCCGTATAATTTTACTCATTTTCTTCGTAATAGAGATCCAAGTACCTCAGAAGCTTGAAATGCGATTTACGATAAAGTTTTTTCTTACTGAACATGACAACAAAGGTGAACATTATTTTATATGACGGATATACAAATTCAACCCAGTTATTAAGAACTGCAGTACTGTTCATACACCGCACTGAGTGGCCGCCCGGTTTGAGGCGCCATGTCACGGTTTGTGCGGCCCCTCCAGCCGGAGGTTCAATTCCTCCCTCGGGCATGGGTGTGTGGGTTGCTCTTGGCGTAAATTAGTTTAAGTAGTGCGTAAGTCTAGGGACCGATGACCTCAGCAGTTTGGTCCCGTAGGAAGTCACAAACATTTGAACATTTCAATTATATATACTAATATACTAGACTCTGACGGATAATAGCTAGCGATATGTTCATCTCTACTCACTACATATTTAGTAGTAAGATTACGTAATGACGATGTTTTTATATCCCAAGGTTTTATTTAAATAAGTCGTGTAAAAACGCACAGTTGATAGATCTTCACGCACATACTGCTAGAAACATCAGTTTGTTGTTTCTCTTTAGTTTTAACAGGAAAACACCGTATACGGCAAATTAATTTCAAAACAATGAAATCAAATTTGGCATATGAACGGTATGATCTCCACCAACTAATAACAGTGTAAGTAATTAAGTTATTAATTACTGCCAATATTAACTGATATCGCAAAATGACAGCTTACTCCCTCTCTAATTCACAGAAACGTACCTGTGCAGTTCATACTGCAAAGACTAAAAACACGTCAGCAGTGCTGGAAAGACAGCGATACACTTAAGGATACTATTCGACTCGACTGATACCTCTACATCATTATTATCCTTGCGAGTGGTCCTTAGATTCAATGACGTCAACTATATCATCACCACCTCCAAAATAATGGCTGCATGTGTTATCCATCGCTCATCATTTGAGAAATTGTTTCAAACGCAGATATTTATGCTAAAACTTACACTATGGAATTTTACCAATTAATACTTTAATGGACTGAGGTCAATGGGCGTGCATTCATCTACTATTAACAAATATTAACGAATCAGTACCATCACTTACATCAACGACTCCATTAATGCAGATTTTTGTGTGACTGCTGTGCGTTTCTTATCGAATATAGCTTTCTTTTATGGAAGGTGCGTCCTAATTCGCAATTATTTAAGTCTTTTATTAAGTCTCGAGTATACATCTTAAAAGGAAAATCATAGCTGAACTCTTTAAACCTTTACTCATAATTATCTCTTCTACAAAGAATATTAAGTACGGGTAGGGCTGATCTGAAATATGAGGTAATAAACTTGTGGACAAAATTGTTAGAAGCAGCTGTTGCTTTTTGGACGAACATCTTACGAAGTACCATCAAAGCCTCTCGAAAGTTGCCGGTGCTTTTTCGTCACGGAATTTGTGAGTTACTGAGCAGCGACCTCTTGAGTTAACGAGGAATATTCACCCTGCAAGCACTCATTAAAAATGAAGACCCTTCTCTCGCTTCAAGAGGGGGCAACGAATTCTTTGAACGAGCATCATGGGAAGCGGGAGATAGCTGGAGGAATTGTCAGTGGCTGAAAACGCATGAAACTTAGCCCAGGTTTAACAATAAGGAAACGTTAAACGAGAAAATTAAGGATATGAATCGTACCCCAAAATTGTGACAACGACTGCTACTAAATTGAAAAAAGTAAGTAAAATGATAGTATAAACGCCTAATCTTTTTATTTTTAATATGGGGATGTGGATAAAAATATTTTTAACTACTCTTGCTTAGCCACCTAAGTACTACTAATTTTAGGCCGAAGAAGGGGCAATCGGAGTGGTACGTGATACTTAGTGTTTAAAATTTTTTGTAAAATAGAGGAACACAATAAAATAAGTCTTAAAGGTATAAAACATCACCTTGTAGTATAACCAAACGTACCTTTCTTGCGAATCATTTAAAACTGTGTGTTACGTATTTTTTACCTTTCTTGGAAGACATGTTTGCATATTTCCCGCTCTGCCGCACCCACGGAGCATAATGGGATAAGACAATTTTTGTGAAAATAATTACATAAACTCTGAAATTATTGAGAATATCATGTTTAAAACTAAGACATAAAATGTGTAACGTACGATTTAGGCTAAAGGATATGGAATCTTCAAAGAAATCGTTAAGAGTAAATAAATATTGTAATGTAATTTTGAAAATGTGTGATGATTGTTAGTGCTTAATACCAAGTTACTGTTACTTATTGAATACCATCGCTCGTGCCCCAGATATATTTTCTGGACTGGGAATAGACAACGTAAGATGCCTAATAATAAAACCTGGCCGGCCGGAGTGGCCGAGCGGTTCTAGGCGCTTCAGTCTGGAACCGCACGACCGCTACGGTCGCAGATTCGAATCCTGCCTCGGGCATGGATGTGTGTGATGTCATTAGGTTAGTTAGGTTTAAGTAGTTCTAAGTTCTAAGGGACTGATGACCTCAGAAGTTAAGCCCCCTTGGTGAAAAAAATAAATAAATAAATAAAACCTGTTACCCAGTACTGCCCAGCTAGACTATTTTCTGCGTTTAATCTGTGCGGTAAGCCATTTTTTTGTGCTTGTCCCTAGGCTAACGATCTGACAATGAGATGTTTCATCGTTTGACTAAAGAGTCTGCACTTCACTGATGTCAGGTATGCTACCACTTCGTCTTCTTGTTCTGCAACGAACAAATTTTCAAATTTCCCATCCCTTATGTAAAGCTGTAGTTGCAAGGTCATTACTTTTATGAACGGATCTGTCCAATGTTTATGACTGAGACGTCTTTCAAAACTCCGTCGGGTTCTGATAACGCTTTCTCACAGAAGTACACTGTGTCTCCGTACCCATGATAGAGATCACTCAACATCTGACGCGGTTCACACACCTTGTATATGCCGCCGGGCCGGGTAAAAAGCGATGACTGTTCTACCTGTGACATAGAATTTCAACTAAAATCATTTAAGTTTCCACCTATCGTGTGTACATGTACGAAGTTAGGTTGATGTCTGACCATGTCTTCTGGTTTGTTTACTTTTTTTTTCGGGCTGTGCATTTCAAATAATGGAATTAGAAGTAGCATATGAACGTAATGTCTAATAATGTTTTTTCGTTACAAATTATGTATCAGTCTTAAAACTTAAAACATGTGATTTTCCAGCTAACGTTCTGTTTACTCATTTGTCTTGTCAATATAACGGCGGTAAAGTGAAACCCTGCGTTTCATTTAACCAGGCGTTTTATGCTGCAGTTACCCATGAGACGTCTGAGAGGTCTCATATCTACTATGGAATCTCACACTTGTACAGTTTTATGTAAATAGTGGAGACAGCAATAGCTATAAAAGAAAAACATAAAAGTCATCTTGCTTAGATCTGAAGCTCCTGTTGCGCATACCCCCCGTTTTTAAAGACTGTACCTTGTCCAAAACACAGATATTTTCCTTTTCTTAATTTCTTTGCTGTGGTGTTATCTATTACCTAAAGGGAATAACACTTACATAGTTCTATGTGCTGTGTCGTCCAAACAAGACACAGCCAGGGCAACAGCACCACAGGCGCAAAGATGCTAGCTGATACCAGAGCCATAGACTCGCCAGTTGCGCAAGTTCCACCAATACCACGGACGGCGCTGCGGATGAAGCTGTCGACTTCGCCTCGGACAATTGCCAGCCAAGTACAATCCGCCAATGACCGGACGACAACGGACGGAAGCCTACTTGGAAGACAGAAGAGCAGCTCTCACCCACTTGGTTATAGATCATTGTCCAGGGCTGACTTGGACAGGGAACGTCGTATAGTGAAATAGTGAACTCCTAGAAGTGAACAGACAGTTGTGTATATTGCATTTGCTGTGTGCTGTGAAGTTTCCCTACGATTATTTTCACGTAGCCATTGATGGCCTAGATTTAGTGCTAGATCCAAAAAATTTTATGGATGTAGTTTTGCAGAAAATTTAGATTGACATACAACATTTAATCAGTATAACTTCATGAACAGTTATTTACACAAATTAATAAGAATGCTTGGTGCTCTCAGGGTTGCTTGAAGTAGCTCGGAAGAAGGGGAGTACTTGATGCACCTTGATATTAGAGATCAAAAATGAGCTCTGTATACTCACTTTCAATTCGCCAGCGAATCCTATGACGTCATCTCCGAACGCGCTCTCTCCGTGTGCTCAGAGGATCTACTCGCGAGTCTCCACAGCTGACCAGGTTACTGAGAACTCGTCACTTGAGTCTGTTGTCACGTACAAGTCTACTCGTCCCCCGTGGAAATGATAACGCGTACACGAGGTCGCAGCTGTAGCCGCGGAATCGGGACACCGCCTCTATATGCGCACCCGTTGGCCGTGACGATTATTATATACCATTACAGCGACTGATGTGCAATAATGGGATGTAGTTCTCCCTCTTCAGTGGGTTGTATTTATTATATGCTGAACAATACACAAGGAATTTGTGTGTTATGATATTGATCAGTTTTTTTGAGATTATAGTATTTAAGTTTCTGACTGATCTGTTATCAGTGAATGTTTGTTTGTACATACATTTAAATTGTGTATGTATGTGTGTGTGTGTGTGTGTGTGTGTGTGTGTGTGTGTGTGAGAGAGAGAGAGAGAGAGAGAGATCATGTAAAAAAGTTTTTTGAGGACTGTCGTAAATTTATTTCAGTATTTAATCTGTATTCGGAGAATGTATAATAATTTACTTGATGGACACACACGTTACTGATTCTGTGACAACAGTACGACTAAACATGACACAAGAATGAAGTTTATTCTCTAAACTGTGATTAATTACCAAAATAAAATTCACAGCAGTGTATGAAAAAGTTACAGAAATGAATGACAAACTACACGATTCGCTGTTATCCATTAATGCAAGTTGCAGTGACGATAAAAATACAGAAACAGCGCGCGTTTTGGTAGCAGGGACATAACAATAACGTTGCTCCGTGCCCAATTTTCGTTTGATGGAACACATGTTTTTCATGGTGGAGGTGGATTAAACGAGAGTATAACGACTTCGTTCGCAGTGGACGAAATTTGTATGTTTTTCGTCAGAAAAAGTACTAGACTACAGCATGAAACTAATTCCAGACACACTCTTCCTGTAAAGGAACACATTTGGAGTTGTATACATTGCATGCAGTCTCACAAATAATAGCTTCGTTATAGGCCATCTGATCCAGAAAATCGGTCATTTCGACTCGTCAGTGGTACTTCACAACAGCGTGTATGTGCACTCACTTTGTGTACTACCTTACGACTAGTCTTAAACCCCTGCACACTTCGGTAGGACAGAGCGGGTCGACGACTAGGAAACGACTGCTGAGCCACAGTTTTCAGCCTCGTCGTGCTAGTGGAGCTACAGGGCGAAGGAAGGAAGGCTGTATTGGCCTAATGTAACTGCAGCGCCTTGAATTCTAAAGTAAGCAACTCGCAATACCGATCGAGGGGCCGGAGTGGTTATCTCACTGGACTCGCATTACGGAAGACGACGTTTGAAACCCGCGTCGGGCCATCCTGTTTTAGGTTTTCCGAGATTTCCCTAAATCGCTTCACACAAATGCCCGGATTGTTGCTTTGAAAAGGCACGGCCGATTTCCTTCCCCATACTTCCCTAATACGACGTGACCGGTGACATCGCTGTTTGGTCCCTTTCACCAAATCAACCAACTCGCAATATTATACTCATATTCTCTCTGCTTTGGCATGAATCGGGAATGCTGCTGTTGCTGCAGATACTGCTCCTTCCTGCGGCTCAGTGCGTCAGCGGGCTGTCAAGTATACAAACATTGTACCTGTATTTGGTCGCTGGCCTCTGGAGTGCATTTCATGGCTTTGCATGTAGCAGTCAGTGCCACCGTGGCTTGGATCCAAGGCGGTTTCCTCAGCCTCAGATGAGACACACCTCCAGTCCATGACTCAGTTTGATTCGCGAGTCCGTTTTGACAGCACGCGTTCTACCGTGTCTGGCTTTAGAGAAGATAGCGGCATTGGACACTCAGGTAGGCGATGCGACGACCGCCCTTTCTAAAGATTTATGAAAAGATTTTAATACTATAAGCACTGTTGCATGTATTGCCTACTGATACGTGTTGCACCGAGTGAATACAGAATATTCTCGATGTTTATTTAAGCTACGTCTTCCTAGTGCCAACTTACTTTAGTATCCCTATAAATCTCATTCTCCATGTCCACATAAAAACTAAGTTTATTTTTCTATTCTTCGTGTGTGCCAAGGACTTTGTTAGCATCGTCACGATTGGTTTAGTTTATGAATTTTACCAAGAGTACCTCTCCCACTCCTTTCTCCTCCCTTTTATTAATTTTGTTTTTGGTTTTTGTTGCCAACGCGTCGCTGTAGCATGTCACATTCAGTATACATCAAAAATAGCTCCCCTTGGCCGGGTCTCTAGTCACCAGTATAGGCGCAAGTTGGTCCCTATCTGCATGATGCACAGTGCAGTTTACGAATAAAAACACGCAAATGCATTAAAGCTAGATTCAATGACCTCCTTAAAATATGTCACAATGTGTATGTGAGTATCCAGCATAACGAATTGAGTCCACTAACCTACCTGGAATTCCACCAAATTCCCCAGATAGGAGATTGCATTAACGCGTCCATGTATTCGGGAAGGCGCTCCAGACCTGGATAGAATTCACCTCGTGGGATAACAATGAGGGCTGATGAGCTGACAACACTGGATGCAGCTTTTAGGCTGTTTCCCACATCATACCAACTAAACACCGGGTTGCTAACCGTGTCCCACTCACACATGCTACAAAAACATTCCGATAACGTTTTCAGACTTGTATAAGCGATTTAATATAGGCAAAGACATGTGATACACACAAACACTGACCAGGGGAATACGAATTGCCACTATAGAGAAGCAACAAAAAGTTTTTGTAGTAGTTTACAGAAATAAAATGAGGCTCACTTAAGGTGACTCATAAGTGTTGAAACGTGTTTGTGTAAGGAATAAAAGAAAACTAATGTGTATTGTACGAGATGAAATTTGAAAAAGACAACAAAAAGCACAGAGTAGATTTGTTCGTGAAATGTGGGATAACGAGATCTACAGGCAGGTAAATTGACTGTGGGCCAAAGCAGTTAATCAGCGAGGGAGAGAGAAGAGAGGGGCGAAAATGCGAAGAAGAGGATTTTGGGATACAAGTGGAGAACAGAGGAGAAATACTGGCTTGGTTGATTCAGAAACGAAAAGATAAAAAAGAGTAAGTAAGAGAACAAGAGAGCATTTGCTGCACTGTTTTAACGGGGGAACTGACCAAACATCAAGAGATTGAGAAAAAGAAGTATTTTAGTGATTATAGCTAGTATATACGTACTAGATATTCATCTGAGGCTGAGGAGACGCCTTGGATCCATGCCACTGTGGCATTGACCGCTACATGCATAGCCATCAGATGCACTCCAGAAATCAGCGACTGAATGCAGATACAACGCTTGTATACTTGACACCCCGCTGACGCACTGAGCCGAACGAAGGAGCGGCATCTGCAGCGGTAGCAGCATTCCCCATTCATTGAAAAGCAGAGAGAAAACGAGTATAAATTTGCGAGTTGGTTCGTTCAAATGGCTCTGAGCACTATGGGACTCAACTGCTGAGGTCATTAGTCCCCTAGAACTTAGAACTACTTAAACCTAATTAACCTAAGGACATCACACACATCCATGCCCGAGGCAGGATTCGAACCTGCGACCGTAGCGGTCTCGCGGTTCCAGACTGCAGCGCCAGAACCGCGCGGCCACTTCGGCCGGCAGTTGGTTGGTTGATTTGGGGGGAAGGGACCAAACAGCAATGTCATCGGTCGCATCGGATTAGGGAAGAATGGGGAGGGAAGTCTGCCGTGCTTCTTCAAAGGAACCATCCCGGCATTTGTGTGAAGCGATTTAGGGAAATTTCGGAAAACCTAAAACAGGATGGCCAGACGCGGTTTTCAAACGTCGTCTTCCCGAATACGAGTCCAGTGTGCTAATCTCTTCGCCACCTTGCTCGGTACTGCTAGTTGCGTTCTTTAAAAATGACGGCGCTGCTGTTACATTAGGTCAATACCGCCTTCCTCCCTTCGCGCTATAGTTCCACGAATACTGAACAACTGATATAGCAGACATAGCGTTATGGTAAGCACACAACTTGTTCGATTGCAATCATAATACATGGGCGTATGAGGCAATGGCATGGCGAAACAGATGCATGTTGTGGACGTAGGCGCACATGCTTAAAACGTGTAGAATTTTCACCACTTGGGGCGTCTTGATTACATCGTACTAGCGGAGCTTAGGCACAAAGAGTGACTGTACAAGTTTACAATTTAATAAACGTAAAAATGGTCCATAGTTGCCTGTAATCGCACGATTAAATCAAAATCGCATTACAGCGTACTACTGACCACGTTTACGTTTATTAAACATCTGGAGGCTGTGGATCCACACAAATACAAAATTTTAAGTTTACGATTGACTTCCTGTGTTAAAATGTTCCGCGACCTCTGGAGAGCATAGAGACAAGGGGAAGACTTCCTGTACGTAGAGGTAGTATTGTCCGATCACTTGAACTACTCATCCAATGTTACATCTAAATAAATACTGTTTTCTGATACTGTGTTGGGGTACCATCGAGAAGAATAGTGGACTATTGTTCACGGACTCCACGAATAATTAACTTCTGATGATAAATAAAATTGCTCGAAGCTTGTTTCCATTCAGCTTAAGTCAGAAATTTTGTGTCTCTCTGAAGACCGGCTATCGGCACTTCCGTGAAGATGGAGTTCATCAGCCTTAAATATACTTACGGGGCAGAAACGACGAATGTTACTGACACAGAACAATAATCATAACGCTTTCAGGATTAACTCCTGTGGGTCTCCCTAGAGAGTTTATGTGGACGACTTTACGTTCCACAGACAACACGCTACTGACAATGGCTGGCGACAAAATAAGGAAGCTTGAGCTGTCTCATCTCACCTCACTTCTCTCCCACTTACGACTATTCAAGACCCGGACGTGAAGGACCCAGAAAAATCTTTACAGATTTTAAATGTACGAGTACTGGATATTATCAATGTAGCTGAAAATTTTCGTTTGCGACAGTATGTAACATATTTTGCTGGGATATGAGAGAGCTTAAGCAAGTACAGTGAAATCTTCTGCTCTCCCTACAGCGCTCAGTTACATTGTGCGCGCCGCTGGAATATTTTCTGTGTCGCCGGCAGGTCGTTATTTTAATTTAGCGCGAATATAGCAAATTCCGTGCCGGGCCATCACAGAGCGATAAACCGTCCTTTTTGTGCAGTTTAGCGGATAATTAAAAAGCATTTATACGGAAATATCGTTACCAAAAGCAAAGCTCTGACAATGCGATTGGCAAAATTTATAAATGCCCGGCGCAGGGTAGGGTGGTGAAAGAGGGGTGGCGGGAGGGGACGTTTTTGTGACGTCGGACCATTGGTTTGTTTTTTCGCGACGCCGCGGGCTTCCGGGTTTATTCGGCGCGACAAGTGCAGCTGTACGCCGACCCGCGGCTGGGGATCCGGCCTTTGGCGTGTTCGCCACTCTGCGCACAGTCCGACCGCGCTCACCTGTGTCGTCGAAGCTGATGGTGCGGAAAATGGGTTTTGCTGTCGAAACAGGTAAGCACATTTCTCACCGCTCTTTTTTTTCCTGTACGATGGGGAAAAGGTTTTAGGGATGTTCTCTCTCTCTCTCTCTCTCTCTCTCTCTCTCTCTCTTCGTGATCGGATAAGTTTGTAGCGATGTGTTCTGCGTTTTAGGACACGTGGAATCACAAGCAAAAGGTTAGGATAGTCCAAATAGCGCTTGAGGTATCAAATGAGATGCGTTGGTTGCGTGTCTTAGACAGAAATAAGTGTTTTAGAAGTGAACACCCTGTGCTCTCAGTAATTCAGCAAATGCCGACTATACACAGTGTGTTGATAGTGTATAGCAGCGATCAGCAACAAATGGGTTTTGATTGACGTTATTGAAGCAGCATGATTAGCGGCTAAACAGGCATATAGGGACAAAAATTACGAATTTAGTTTACAAAATATCATAGAAACGTATGTGGTTAAGAAACGTACATGGTAAGGAAAACTTTCCAGCTGTTGGGCTGGCACAACTCTAATACAAAAGCAAAATTGAGTCGTAACCAGAATTCACTTATACACAAGAAAGGTGCCAAGCATTAAAAGAAAATAATACTAAAACAAGGAGAAAGTACACTCAGAGTAAAATTCAGGCGTTGTTGTGTTTGTGTTGTGTTGGGGGAGGAGACCAAACTGCGAGGTCATCGGTCTCATCGGATTAGGGAAGGAAGTCGGCCGTGCCCTTTTCAAAGGAACCATCCCGGCATTTGCCTGAAGAGATTTAGGGAAATCACGGAAAACCTAAATCAGGATGGCCGGACGCGGGATTGAACCGTCGTCCTTCCGAATGCGAGTCCAGTGTGCTAACCACTGCGCCACCTCGCTCGGTAATTCAGGCGTTGAAATAATCTTACCAAGAAGAGCAATGTCCTCTAAATGCATCAAGAAACATTACCAAAGAGTACTACAAAATACGGTAAGTGAACACAAGTACATAATCATTTCACGTTAGAACTGCCGGATGACATACTCAGTGAATTCAGAGTAAACGACTGTCAGTTAAATAGGCTTGTTTCACTTGGGGAACCTTAAGTACGAGACATTCAGCACAAGAGACAGACACTGTGCATGTTCAACCACGAGAGTTCTGTAGGCACCAGGAACCACACCAACCACGACACTTCCACCAGCTCCCGCCTGTGCAGTCGTCATCGCTCGGAGCAAATCGAGGTGATGTTACGCCCTGGGCAGGAATGCTAGTTGCACCCCTTCCCCTTCCCCCCCCCCCCCCCCCAACCCTCACCCTCCTGTCCCCCATAAAACAGCCTTTCTATAATTTTTCTCTAAACGTTTTAGCAGATTTCATGATTTTGTAAGCAACGTTAATGAATATTACGGTTTAGTGAAAAAAAATTACTTAAATGAACCATATTGATGAAAAGTATTGCACACAACAAATTACGTCGTTGTAACAAGTAAGTTGCAAATTGTATCAACTATCTAAAAACTGAAAGCAGGAAAAAACCTTTGCCTTATTGTTTGTGGCATCTACTGTACACTGTTTTTAATATGAAGTGTGATAAAGGACTGTTATTATTTGCTCCTTGTAAGTTGAAATAGAAAAGAACTGAAATATTTAAAGTTAAGAAAATATCAATTTACTTGAACAGTGTTCTTGTTTCGAACACTTTTCTTTGGGCATAAGGCCTCAGCAGCAGTCAGTAATATTTTTAATGAATCACAGCACCAATTGCACTAAAATTTCTCCACCTCCAGTCTCTACCTTTATATCATTTTCGTGTGATTACAACTGTACAAGAGGAACTCCTCTGTCAGTTGCCAAGCACTCCAATGAAAGCTGTTCTTTTTTTTATGACGCTTTGCGTTTAGCGAAACAAATTCACTGTACATACCACAGTCCATAACCAGTGGCAGAGGACATGTTTCTTTACATGGGGACTCAACTTACATGGACAGAGTTTAGAATGTTTATAGGCATAACTACTAACAACTCCCACAGTATTGTTATTAGGGTGCAGAGGGCTTATTCTTTCTTTATTTATTTATTTTTATTTTTATTTTATTTTATTTTATTTTATTTTATTTTATTTTTTTTTGCACAGAATAATTTGGGAACAGAGAAAAGTAAATTAAATGTCTCCTCTACATTTTTTACTTGCTTCTTCACCCATACTGTCTCGCTTCACTCCTCCTACATGAACGTAAATCGACAAAAATTGAAGCATTCAATCAAATAGCATTTTTGGTTCTACATCTGCTTGTTGACTATTGAGATACAGAAATACCGTAGAGAAGCAGCAGCAAGGGTTCCATTGTCGAACGTGAGCGAGCTGTGTAGATGAGGAGTGCACTTGTTACCACATAAATGATATTATCGATGGACGTATGTTCGATAGTGGTCATTCCTTTATGATGCTGTGTGGACAAAAAGAGACTGTGACAGCAGTGAGCATTTACAGTTATGCACCAAGAGAAAGGCTTCTTCATGTAGGCGGAAGATAGCAACACAAGGGGAAGGAGGACCGAAACACCTCTTCATCTACATCTACATCTACATTTACACTCCGCAAGCCACCCAACGGTGTGTGGCGGAGGGCACTTTACGTGCCACTGTCATTACCTCCCTTTCCTGTTCCAGTCGCGTATGGTTCGTGGGAAGAATGACTGCCGGAAAGCCTCCGTACGCGCTACAATCTCTCTAATTTTACATTCGTGATCTCCTCTGGAGGTATAAGTAGGGGGAAGAAATATATTCGATACCTCATCCAGAAACGCACCCTCTCGAAACCTGACAGCAAGCTACACCGCGATGCAGAGCGCCTCTCTTGCAGAGTCTGCCACTTGAGTCTGCTAAACATCTCCGTAACGCTATCACGCTTACCAAATAACCCTGTGACGAAATGCGCCGCTCTTCTTTGGATCTTCTCTATCTCCTCTGTCAACCCGACCTGGTACGGATCCTACACTGATGAGCAATACTCGAGTATAGGTCGAACGAGTGTTTTGTAAGCCACCTCCTTTGTTGATGGACTACATTTTCTAAGGACTCTCCCATTGAATGTCAACCTGGCACCCGCCTTACCAGCAATTAATTTTATATGATCATTCCACTTCAGATCGTTCCGCACGGATAGTCCCAGAGATTTTACAGAAGTAACTGCTACCAGTGTTGGTTCCGCTATCATATAATCATAAAATAAAGGATCCTTCTTTCTATGTATTCGCAATACATTACATTTGTCTATGTTAAGGGTCGGTTACCATTCCCTGCACCAAGTGCCTATCCGCTGCAGATCTTCCTGTATTTCGCTGCAATTTTCTAATGTCGCAACTTATTTGTGTACTACAGCATCATCCGCCGAAAGCCGCATGGAACTTCCGACGCTATCTAGGTCATAGGTATTCCAGTTGATTCTAAACTACCTTTCTTTCTTTTTTTATTTTTTAAGCTTTCGTGGCCCCCTCTGAATCTCCACCCTGGCTGGGTTCATAGCGACCAGGTGTTCCGCTTATTCTGCTTCTCCCTACTCTCAATAATGCTGCATACAGTCATTCCAGGCGTTATGCTATAGACACTTTTGGCGCTAGTTGTGGCACACTTTGGAATTTTCAGTGGCTTGGTGGCGATGGCTGAAGTCCCCTTCTATATTTTCAGCGCCTTAGTGGCAACAGCTACGGCCCCATTTGGTGGTTTCAGACTCTTAGTGCCGCTAGCTGCGTCCCCCTTTGGTGTTTTCAGCGCCTTTGTGGCTCTAGCTGCGGCCTCCCTTTCGTGTTTCCAGCACCCTCTCGCTTGTGGTGAGAAAAGTGCTTGCTGATTTGGCGCCACTGGCTGACTGTGGCAAGTCCTCTACTGTGCAGTGCTTATTACTGCAAACCCACATTTCCTGTTTGAATAATACTGTCCAGAAAAGCACTTTTCCTGAAAATTACTCGGGTACTTTCAAAAAAATGTCTCTGAGCACTTTACATCTGAGGTCATCAGTCCCCTAGAACGTAGAACTAGTTAAACCTAACTAAACTAAGGACATCACACACACCGATGCCCGAGGCAGGATTCGATCCTGCGACCGCAGCAGTCGCACGGTTCCAGACTGAAGCTCCTAGAACCGCTTGGCCTCAACTGCCGGCTCGGGTACTTTCAGGCAGTACTGTCTTCACCGGTCTGCTGATCAAGTTACTAATGTTGCAATATTGCATGTCAGTCTGTAATCAACAAATTAATAAATTTGTAAAGTACAATTGACAACAGTATTCAAATGACATCTGTGACTTTATATGTTCGCTTATATTCTGTTTTCTAAAATAAGTTAGTAATATCCTAAAATTCCGCATGGATTTTTACTTGTATTTCTGTCTGTCTAGTTCCCTATACTTAATGTAAAATATGTTTGAAATTAACTTGACAGTAATATACGCCTCCTCCTCGTAAAGTGCGCTGTCTTTTTTCTGTATCACTGCATCTTTGTCTTTCATGTACCATGTAACTGCTCTGCATTTGTTTGCGTCTGATACAGCCGAAACAAAACTTGTGGTGAGTCTTGATAATTAGTGTTATTACGCAACGAACTTGGATAGTAGCGAAGACCATTGTCAGTGTATGTGAAAACATAATGAACTATATGAGTGTTATTCGTCAGAGAACGGTGATGTTCCAGACTATAATTTCATGTAAGATGCATTCTAAATTGAGGTTTTAGCTGAACCATCATTGTCATACTTTTCAAACGAAGACTATTTGTTGGTGCTAGTGCAACTCCTAAAATAATGTAAATGTGTTGTGATGAAAGCATGCAAGTCATCTGACACTCGAAATAGGTAACGGTTTCCCCCCTCAAAAACTAAATCAAAACCAAATCAGATATAAAACGTCTTAAAGATGGCGCTTATTACGAAACTTAACTTTTAATTCATAGTCATCAGCTGTTTGATTTCACTGCTGGGGACCGATGACGTCAGCAGTTTGGTCCGTTAGGAATTCACACACACACACACACACACACACACACACACACACACACTCTCTCTCTCTCTCTCTCTCTCTCTCTCTCTCTCTCTCTCTCTCTCTCTCTCTCTACACTGCTGGATAAAGGCATCTGATGCACTTTTCTACCTGATACAGTCTTCAGCGATTGTACACATTCGTGTCGCTCCTGCATATTCTCAAATGCCTTTTCCCGAAAGGAAATATACACATTCATTCAGACAAGCAAGCACACCTCACGCACACATGAACGCTATCACTGGCAGATGGGATCGGAATGCCAGTGATTGTGATCAAGTATGAGTCAGGTGTGCTTACTTATGTGAATGAAACTGTGTGTGTGTGTGTGTGTGTGTGTGTTTGCTTTTCTGAAGAAGGCTTTGGGCGAAAGTTAAATGTACAATAGTCTATTCATTGGGCCTGTATGCTACTCAACGTTTCATCTTTATGGCGAGTAGCAATCTACCTGTTTCCTTATATTTTTGCTGACCTTACTGAGATACCTATTTTTTTCTTCTTCATAGTTCGCCCCAGCGTACAGCGATGTTAACTGACATAGTGAACCGGAAAGTCCATCATGTTTCCAACACGAGATTGAATTCTAAATCAAGAACTATGCAAGTTGTGTACGAAAATAGAGAGCCGCTTGTATAGTGCCTTGAGCAAATTGAGCTTGTATTTCGGCAAACTACTAAACTGCTCAAGCGAGAGCGTACACCATGAAATTAGAGCATCCAGCATTCCAGTTGTGTATGTCTGTATTCAGCCATATTATGCCATACGTTAACGTATGGTACAATTAATTACAAAACCAAACTGTTGACCCACTGAGTGTACAACAAGCGGTAGAACATTTGGAAAGAGCCATACAGGATATCCGAGGTAGCTACATTGAGACGATTCCCACGTGCAGAGAGTTGCTCTATCTTGTGGAAAGGCAGGAAAACGAAATTCCAAGAAGCAAAATAAGTGTGGGATACAATTATCACTCAAGTTGTTGAACGATTTGACTTCATTGGGTATCTCGTCACTGCAACTTTATTTAATTCTGAAAAGTTTGTTCCATAAACAAGCTAATTTTCGCAACCGCTGCTTCAGAGGTCTTCTGAAATACATCCCTTCCTTGAATGAAGTAGGCTGTAAACGGAGATTCAGATACTATACACGAGGAATGAGTTTATAACTCGTATGGTGCTGTTCTACTTCTGCAATTCCTGCCAGAAAATAATTCGCAGGAGACTTTTAATGAAACAAGGAAGCACCTGCAATGATTTTTTCCATACCGATGACAATGTCTGAGGCGGAGCGATCTTTCTCTAGCCCAAAGAGAGTAAATACTTTTCTGCGGAGTACTGTGAATCAGGAGAGGCTAACAGCACAAGCAACGCTCTCCATCGAGAAGTCCTTGGTACGCAGTATCGTAGACTTCAGTGAATCCGTCGCTGACAGATTCTCTGCTCTTACGGGGAGCAGCGTGCATTTTTCTTACAAACATTCATTGTAAGGTAAGCGTCTTTCGGCATAGCCATTGTTTATTCATTTTTATTCTTTTTATGTTAGTTGAATAGAACTTTGTTGTCAATCTTCCTGTGATCCTCCTAGAAAAAAAAAGAAGACGAACCGCCACTGCTCGGCCCTTAAAAAGGCCTTGAAGGGTCGGCGATTCCTGTCGGAAGAGGATGTGCAGCAGGCAGTTACAGACGTATTGATGCAGCAGGGCACATATTTTACCAAGAGGAAATATTCAGCTTGGAGCGTCGGTGGGGAGATTGTCTCAAAGTTCACGGCGATTATAACTGATTGGCATACCGATTCTGGACTGTAGGGCCTTCGAACAGAAACTTTTTGTTCGCCCCTTACATCTTAAAGAGCAGAAACGTCATCGCTGTGTAATTCAGTTAAAAGCAACACTTCACTTAATTGTTGTAAAGTCTCCCTTTAGATTTTCAGTAACTGCCATCAGCTGGTATCGTAGCTCTTAGTTGCAGATGGGCGCTGCAGGTCACACTTAGTACTTCAGAAGTTCTGTCTTTCACAGTAGCTCTGTCATGGTTTCAATACTGTAGAGGCCGTGGGTGTGACGTCTGCTATGACAGGGGAAACGGCTATGCGAAGGTTAGGAATTGACGCCGCTTCCTTCACCACTATGTGAGTTGAGGGTGGTGGTGGTGGTGGTGGTGATGATGATGAGAAACGAGGGATAGGCTGCTACTAAGACATTCCTGGTAGACATAGACTTCTATTCGTGTTAGGTACAGAGGTCTGGTCATCGATCCTGAGATGACGTAGTATGCTGCACAGCTCAATGAGCCGTCTTCAGGAGGTATGCCTGGACAGCAGTGTGCCTAAGTTGCATCACCGGCAGTGAGTCCGTAGCTTTCAGGGACAGTGGGTCATGGCCGATGTATGATAGCCCCATCCAGGCTGCAGACCCCTCAATAAGCTGCAGAATACAGCACAGCACAGGGAAGGACAGAACTCATACCATAGCTCCCAGCATGATCAACATAGAAAGCGTGTGTCCACGCTGGGCACTGATCAGGCTGTCTCTGGCCTGGTCTCGAACAGGCATTCCACTATACAGGTGGCTGCCAGCAGGAAGTAGTTAGGCCCATCATGTGAAGGAGCTGAGATGTCTGCATACAGACGCCAGCATAGGCAGCTGCATGGCGCTACTGGAGACGAATTCTTTAGTGGATGACTGGATACTCCATCTCGCTCTGCTTCCATCTGGCTTGAAGTCAGCAGCAGATGGATACAGTAGTGGTTGGCATCACATGTATACCTCAGATGGTCGTGTAAGAGAACATTGGTGAGAATCCGAGAACAGTTGAGTACATCTCATAATGTGGGTTGGAGCTGTAGAGAATGGCTGAATGGCTGAATGGCTGAATGCCATTGTTGCACCGTGAGTTAGTCTTCTTACTTCATACTGCATTACCACCACGAGACAGCACATCTCTCCCTATGACATCATTTTGCTGCACTGGCGCCAGACAGTTCAATGTAGCAGACGAGGGTGTGGTGCAACAGTACTCCTGACCAATTAAGTAAAATTGGCGAGACATCAGAAGACGTTAAAATGGCAACAGCAATAATAATAATAATAATAATAATAATAACCATAGTAGTAGTAGTAGTAGTATCAAAACATTACAAGAATCGTTCTCAGGAAGGCGACAGTCGTTTTGAAGAAGAAGAAGAAGAAGAAGAAGAAGAAGAAGAAGCAGAAGCAAGAGAAAGCATATTACTATTTTACAGTATACATCGCTCTCTATGCCCACCTCTCATTCTGCGTACTCCTACTGGGCAGGAAGCTGTAAAGACGCTGGACATCTACCTGGGAGGAAGAGAGTTCAACTGTTCGCCGTAGACATTAGTTTTCCATTTTTTCCTAAGTCGAGTGAGGCAAAGTAAGGAGGTGCGCGCATTCGAGGCATCCACCTCGGACGAAGTTTTCTGTACCGCATTTTGCAATGATGGGCTGTCCACTCTCTCGTTATATGCCCTACTTACCCGAGAGCTTCGCTATCCGCGGACTTTCTCTGATGAGTTTATCAACCCTATTCCGATGATTCTCGTCGGTTGCCGTACGCGGTCGTCCGCTACGAGCTCTGTCACACACGTTGAGGTTAACACCACCGTTTCCGTCACTACAAGCACGAACAACGCAACGTCGCACATTACTGATGTCGAAACAAAGTTCACAGCTTTCATTATTCTATGGATTTTAGTTGGAGGCACGTTCCATGCGCTTAGAAACTAGATTACAGTATGCTGTTTCTCGCAGACAGACTTAGTTACACTACACACCGACATGATACACGCTACAATTCGGAGCTCTCTAGCGGCAGAGGGTTGAAACTGCGTCACTGAGGTGGGATAGTCGATCGAGAAATACGAACGACATTTAATACCTCAACGGACATTGAGAACAGAACAAAAAATCCGGAGGAATCACTTTTCAGCAAGCTCTCGTACTTCTTAGGTTACAGATATCTAGTTCTTTCCCAGTGTCACAGGTTCTGAATCTGCCTGGTCTTCTATACTGACTTAGTGTTGACACTCTACCGAATTGTAGATGTGATAACTTTCCGGTAATATCATTAGAGACATGCTTGTAATTTAATATCATCTGTTGTGAATTTAAAGTTTTCATTGAGGGAGCTAGTTGTCCAGCAGCAAGGTAATGGTTTCCTCTTCACCTAATGAGACTAATTACTACTTCTCAGAGAAGATTTCTGCATTTTACTTCCTTACACTTTAAAAGGCCTAATTTAGAGAAATTAATATTAATGTTTCAGTTTTTTTTATACTTTGTAAAGTATGAGGACTGGATAATAATATAACTTCCTGGTCACTGGTTACGTAATGCGAACAATTAATTGTAATGTAGTCCTTCATTGTTCATTGCTGTAGGACCGTGTTTTATGTAAATCGAGTGTAAATTTTATGTTTTTATCTTCCAGTTTTGTAGGTTAAAAACAATGCATACTGTAAATTTCCAATGTTATTGTGTGTGTGTGTGTGTCATGAAAAACGAGGAAGAAAACTCGGTGAAATCAGTACACGTGAAATAATGCTGTTTTTACAAGCAAAAGAATGTGATAAAGAGGAGTAAAATGGAGAAAAGCAACTTGCTGAAAATCAAAATTAGGGAATACGCAACAGAAACGTAAAAATTAAGGGAAAAGTACTGTAGTACGTCTCTTGGACGACTGGGTCAGTAGAAATGAGTCATATGCTCTGATCGGCGTAGGATGGGAAACGAAAGTGGCCTAGTCCTATTCAAGGGAATCGTAACGACATTCGCCTTATGTGATTTTCGGAAATCTCGGGAAAGAAACCTAGGAAAACATAATGTGGATGGCTGGGTGAGGGTCGGAATAACGTTCTCCGCGAACGCGAGGCCAATGACTTAAGTACGGAAATATTGAGTGTTGGTTGTCGATTTGGAACACCAAGTTGGATTAACAGATACGATACGGAATATTCAAACAATAGCTGAGCGCTTCACCGCAGGAGACGCTACAAGAAAGACGTAGTGCGTCACGGAAATCCTTACTTTAAAAATTCCTTGAAACCACGTTTGAATACCAGTCGAGAAACATATTACCGCCTGCAACCTAGCTTTACGATCCAGAGAGAAAAAGAGGAGAAATTTTGAAGCATATGGAGTTGTAACGACAGTCCTTGTTGCTGTTTGCTGTGACACTGCTCTATGCAACTCCCAGCGCTCTTCATAAAACGGAGATCGTTTACAATCAGGCGGGATGCGGAGAGAAGGGAGGGCGGTACATCTATAGTTATGCAACGAAAACTGAACTAATATTGGTGATTAGAGTTACGGAGTGGATGATCCATCACACAAAGGGCACACGCCATCTTCTTTATCAGCTGTACCTATTTCACTGTAATCTGTTCCAGTTCCATGCTCCGTGTCAGTTTCCATGTCACTGTCGTCATGTGCTGCATATTCATTTTCACTCTCCATGCCGGCATTGATTATTACACTGTCCAGTCACATTAACGTGACCACCTGTCAAAAGCCTCAATAGCCACCTTCTGCAGCGAGGACGTACGGGAAGAGAGGCAGAGAGGCTGTGGAAGCTACCGACAGGCACGACGAGGCATGTCGACTCCAGCGCCGCGGCTAAACTGCGCCGGTTTTCTCGGCTGAGGATCCATGGTACCAACAGTCCGATCGAGGTGATCCGGCAGATTCTCGACTGGATTTTGGTGGCCAGTATACTACGGTAATCCCATCCTGATGCTCTTCGAGCCCAGCACGAACACTGCGAGCTTTGTGACACTTTGCGTTATCCTGCTGGTAGATGGCATAGTGCCGAGGAAAGGAGACTGCATGTAGGGGTGCGTATGGTCCCCATGGATAAATGCGTACTAGTTTTGAACCATTATACCGTATTTACAACGATGAGAGTACCAGAGAATGCCACGGGAACATTTCCCAGACCATAACGCTACCTCCTTTGACCTGGACCTGTCCGAGTATTGTTGGAGGATGTTTGCTTTATTTTCGGACGACAGAACATAAAACATTATTAATCTGAAAAGGCCATCTGTCACCACTCAGTGGACATACAGTTGCGACATTGGCGTGCAAATTCCAGCCTTCTTCGACGTAGCATCGGCAAAGCCGCTGGAGGGTCAGGACTGGGCCCGTGGCAAGATGTGTGATTGGTCCCATCTACAAATACAGCAACTCAATTTTATTGTTATTTTATTGACAGTTTGACGTGACTTAAACATAACAGAATTCGGGGAACATTGGAGATAGAATATAAACAAATGTAAATTCTTATTAAGCACTAGATGTCTTCACCGATGCAGTCGGTCCATGCCTGACAGTGCAGTATACATATACACTCCAAAAAGCAGCGCGCGAAAACAGAATTTTTCAGTAGGTCATATCTCTGGTCATATTGATCACAAAATGAGTCAACTGTTTTGGATAGCCATCGGCCTAGCGATCATTTGCACAGCTATCAGAAAAACTGGCGTACTGCAGCTATCTTACAGTACAGGGTCAAAATTTAATCATTACACACTTTCCCCAGCCCGCGAAAATTGAGCATGTCGTCTGGTTGTTTTGCATTAGGTGTGGTATAGGGTTGACTTAAGGTGGCTTATAAAGAGGAGAGATTCTTGAGAAAAACTCAGAAATCACGATTTTTCTTCTTTTCTTTTTTTTACGAAAAATACAAACTGTGAGGATGGACACTTCTACAATTTCTGGTCATGGCAGATAGTGGAAAATTTTATGAAGTCGTTGCGAACGTCGAAACGGCACGTTGTTACTGAATGGTAGTTCATTTACGTATGCATCCAATATATGCAACGCAATAACATTGATTCTTGATTTTAATGAATAAAAGTTAAATCGTTTGTCCTCCAACACACCCCTCTCCCCCCTCTCCCCCCCCCCTCTCTTCCCCTTCCCCCCCCCCCCTCATCCGTTCCGGGTTGAATGTTTTAATAACCATAGCCTTAGGCTACATATCGAACTACAACATACAACAAATGTCGATGAGCAACATATTAAGCTAATTGCAAAAAGTGATACCGCGTTCCCGCTTATTTAGCCTTAAATTACGTTAATTGCTGTTGCGATAAGGGACCTAACAGTGCAAGATAAAACATATTATCGCCGGCATACAAGTGTGATATCGGCTCTAACTGCATAGTTTAGAGATATCATGTGCTCGTGTGTGAACTTAAACGCGCAGCGCATCAGCTTGTGAAACCGGATGGGGAGCTAGGACTAGCCCATGAGCACGTGCCACAGTTTTGACCCGATACACCGGCCAAGATGCGATTCATGGTAGACATTTTTCACACTATGGGCTATTGGCTATCGTTGCTGCCTCTGGATCACGGGGGTCCCAGGTTCGATTCCCAGCCTGGGTGGGGATTTTCTCTTCGCAGGGATTGGGTGTTTGTGTTGTCTTCTTCATTCGATCATCATCATTCGTGACAGTGGCTAGATTGGACTGAGTAAAAAACTGGACTGTGAAAAAATTGTGACTTTGTACAGGCGGTAATGACCGCGCAGTTGAGCGCCCCACAAACCAATCATCATCATCATCAACACTCAAACTGGCAAATGGCCAAGTCAGAGGCACGGTGTTTAAACAGTCAAAACACGAATAGATACAAAATTAAGGTATTAATGAGTCACAGACAGGCAGCAATTACGAGTCTCGTTAGCATTGCTGTTGTTTTTGGCAAGAGGAGGGCAGTCGATTTTAAAATTAAGAGTTGTATGTAAATATCGGACGCTCCGGCGGTGGCGGAATATCAAGCATACCAATGTAGTTGTTTGGACGTGAAACTTTATTGTTTACTATCCTTCTTATAAGGTCCTTATTGGTTCCATAGTGATGGAACAACAAAAGCAAAACGAGGATAATGGAATGTAGTCGAATTAAGTCGGGGGATTCTGAGGAAATTAGATTAGGAGATGAGACACTTAAAGTGGTAAATCAGTTTTGCTATTTGGGGAGCAAAATAACTGATGATGGTCGAAGTAGAGAGGATATAAAATGTAGACTGGCAATGGCAAGGAAAGCGTTTCTGAAGAAGAGAAATTTGTTAACATCGAGTATAGACTTAAGTGTCAGGAAGTCGTTTCTGAAAGTATTTGTATGGAGTGTAGCCATGTATGGAAGTGAAACATGGACGATTAATAGTTTGGACAAGAAAAGAATAGAAGCTTTTGAAATGTGGTGCTACAGAAGAATACTGAAGATTAGATGGGTAGATCACATAACTAATGAGGAGGTATTGAATAGAAGTGGGGAGAAGAGGAGCTTGTGGCACAACTTGACTAGAAGAACGGACCGGTTGGTAGGACATGTTCTGAGGCATCAAGGGATCACAAATTTAGCATTGGAGGACAGCATGGAGGGTAAAAATCGTAGAGGGAGACCAAGAGATGAATACACTAAGCAGATTGAGAAGGATGTAGGTTGCAGTAAGTACTGGGAGATGAAGATGTTTACACATAATAGAGTAGGATGGAGAGCTGCATCAAACCAGTGTCAGGACTGAAGACCACAAAAACAACAACAGTGATGGAAAATCTGGGGACATTAGCTGTTAAATAATTTATCATGGAGAGTAAAGATTATTATTTATTATCTTACTTCTCATATCCAATCAGGCTGTGTTTATTACTTTTTGTCTACTTGCAGTCAGTGGCGGATACAGAAAAACCTCAAGGAATGGGCGCGAAAGACATCTTGAACTACCTTTACTTTTACTGTAATAAAAAATAATCAGATCACAGGCAAAGTTTAAGAAAATTTTATTTAAACTGATCATACACATATACAGAACAATGCCATTTTATGGTAGAAAAAAGTTACAGTTGTGGTTCTCTTCCTTAAATGATGAATTCTGTGCGCCTGTTCTTCCTGGAAAATTTGTTAATTACTTCGTTAATAGGACAATCAATGTCAGGGTGAGTGTTTTAACAGAGCTAAGCCATTAAGACGATCCTCCCTAATTGTCGATCTCAGCCATATCCTTATACGCCGCAGTGTTCAAAAACTTCTTCCTACTGTTGCGATGGATGCAGGTAGACAAGCAAATATTTTGTACAGCGTGTGCAAAGTAGGATAGTCAGATATATCACAAACAGACTAAGCTTGTATAACAGAATCACCATCATTAAGGGCGTTTATTCTCCTCTGCTTGTATTGAAGAATCTCTCCTATTAGCCTCTTTTTAATCACAAAGAGTGATTCTTCTTCAAAGAACGGTAGTTTAGTTAAGCACTTATTCAATTTATGTGCCAGATCATTATCGTCTTGTTTCAGTAGCTGTGAGAGAGAAAGTATGTTGAATTTTAAATGATAAATATTTTCTTCAGCAAAACGCGCGAGTGGCAATGCTGCCGGCCCCCCAATGAGAGGGGGAGGGGGGTTTGTGAAGCGACGCCTCCCCCCTCCCACCCATGTGTATCCGCGACAGGTTGGAGTCGACTTCGAACCTCCGAAGCTTCATACTGAGGCATTTCAGCTTGTCAATCGATGTCGTATACTTCCGCAAGCATGTCCCACTAGCGAAACCGACAACGCTTCGCAATCAGTAAATAGCATGGGGACTGGGTATACATCCTAATCTCCTTCCCCTCTCCCCCCACCCCCTCTCTGTGCATTTCATAGCGCCCATCTCTCTTACCCTGAACCTTCTTTATCGTAATTGGAAACGAAAACTTGATTAGGAACTGAAGTCGCCTAAAACGAATGGGTGAATCGTTTGAGATCACTGGTAAACGGGTTACGAGACAAACCTCTCCAGATACTGGATCTGTGAGGATAGTAGTTTCAGTGACAGTTCTTCGCATACTTTTAATCTGCGAATTTGTGGTGGTATAAAATTAGCCAAAAATACAACTTTGCTGTTTTCTCTTAAAACGGAATCAGAGAGAGAAACTAAACGGCACATTAATGTGTGTATAACTTTTAACATCTCCTTAAAATGTGTTATCGTAATTAAAACGGACTGCAACAAAGGAAACGGTACCGCACATTTTCACAGCACACACTAATATTTTCGTTCTCGCAGTCGGTTTTAACGTAAAACCTGTACATTATTATTTTTAAAACGTGTGGACATGGGCTTGTCGACATTACTGGTAACGTTTCGGCTTTATACTTTTAGTTTACATTTATGAATGTTAAAACGTGTACCTTATTTCAGTCGTAATTTTCACAATAGCTATGGAGAAAAATTTGAAGTAAATAGGTCAAGAACTTTTCGAGATTTTTGGTAACTACCTTAAACGTCGACTTGTCTTAGATTAGTGGTATAGATTAACGTAATCCAGCATCCTCGGAGTGGTTGCTGGATTAAGACAACCATACTTGCAGAAGTGTACGACATGTATTACCGAGCTAAAGTGCCGGAAAACGAAGCATTATACAGGGAACAACAAGTAAAACCGGTCCGTCGTACGCAACGATAATGTTCCAGTGCGCGCGTCAATAACAACGGAAAAGGAGAAACGTTCGGGTAACGAATACGGCGTTACACACCTCACTCAACGAGGTCTTTTTCTCAACTAGTTTCGACAAGTTTCACTGGCTGCGGCTGCAGCTGCCTTACACAACAAACCAAGTTCCTCGCAGCGTCGGTAGATCAGAGGAAATGGTTAGTTCGTGCACGTCTGTTTGGTATTTATTTCAGGAGAAATTTGCTGGACGATCTGTGCCAGCAAAAAGCACCACACAGGAATTGATTGAAAAATGGCAACGTACAGGATCGGTTCTAAATGGTCCCAACAACAGACCACCACCTGTCTGCACACCTGAATTAAAGAGGCAGGTGGAGGAGATAATAACAAGTAGTCCTCGTAAGTCAACCAGGAGATTGAATTTACAGGTACATGCGAGTGAGAGAAGTTGCAGATGTGGTTTAAGGGGACGGAAGTTAAAACCGTACCGAAGTGTTGGGCGAGAACTTAAGGAGCCAGTCCTGCAGAAGAGAGTGCATTTATGTTCACGGCTCTTGAGAAATGTTGCCAGTGGTGTGTTTGACCCACTAAGGCTCTTCATGAGTGACGAGGCAAGGTTCCACCTGTCTAGGTACATAAATTCCAAAAACAACCGGTATTGGTCGACAGAAAATTCATACGCGATCCACCATGTAGCTTTGTATGTCGAGAAGATTGGTGTTTGGTGTGACATTTCCCTCACACGCTTTATGGGGCCCTTATTCTTTGAGACGACAATGTGCAGTGACGTATATTTGGGAATCCTGGAGTAGTTTGAATAAAACTTGACAGAAGTGAAGCTTCAGTGATGTTACTTTCAGCAGCTTGCTGCAACACGACAGACATCAGCTGCATCATTGTCCTGTGTGCGTCAGATGTTTTCACCAGAGAGGACAATCAGCAAAGGTTTGTGGCCTCTTCGGTCACCAGACTTGTCCACGTGGGACTGTCACATTTGGGGACTGTTAAAGGGAACAGTATACGAAACAAATCCACACACAGTTGAACTGGAGACCAGGATCCAGGGTATCATCAATAGCGTCACCACCCAAGAACTGACAAGGGTACATATGAATCACCTCAAGCGTGCTCACATAGGTGCTGAAGTGGGCGGAGGACGCTTTCATCACGTACTGCGCAGAGTGAGTAGTCATATTCAACATTTAAGATTTCATAGGTATGAAAAAAACCGCACTATCAGTTTAATAAGTCACGGCTGCAAATTACTTAAACGAATCCTTTACAAATGGTTCAAATGGCTCTAAGCACTATGGCACTTAACATATGAGGTCATCAGTCCCCTAGACTTAGAACTAAGTAAATCTAACTAACCTAAGGACACCACACACATTCATGCCCGAGGTAGGATTCGGATCTCCGACCGAAACAGTCGCGTGGTTCCGGACTGAAGCCCCTAGAACAGCTCGGCCACCGCGGCAGGCAATCGTTTACAGACGAATGGAAAAACTGGTAGACGTCGACCTAGGGGAAGATCAGTTTGGATTCCGTAGAAATGTTGGAACACGTGAGGCAACACTGAAGCTGCGACTTACCTTAGAAGACAGATTAACGAAAGGTAAACCTACGTTTCTAGCATTTGTAGACTTAGAGAATGCTTTTGACAGTGTTGACTGGAATACTCTCTTTCAAATTCTGAAGGTGGCAGGGGTAAAATACAGGGAGCGAAAGGCTATTTACAATTTGTACAGAAAGCAGATGGCAGTTATAAGAGTCGAGGGACATGAAAGGGAAGCAGTCGTTGGGAAGGGAGTGAGACAGGGTTGTAGCCTATCCCCGATGTTATTCAATCTGTATATTGAGCAAGCAGTAAAGGAAACAAAACAAAAATTTGGAGTAGGAATTAAAACCCATGGAGAACAAATAAAAACTTTGAGGTTTGCCGATGACATTGCAGTTCTGTCAGAGACAGCAAAGGACTTGGAAGAGCAGTTGAACGGAATGGGCAATGTCTTGAAAGGAGGATATAAGATGAGCATCAACAAAAACAAAAGAAGGATAATGGAATATGGTCAAAAAATCAGGTGATGCTGTGGGAATTATATTAGGAAATGAGACACTTAAAGTAGTAGATGAGTTTTACTATTTGGGGAGCAAAATAATTGATGATGGTCGAAGTAGAGAGGATATAAAATGTAGACTGGCAGTGGCAAGAAAAGCGTTTCTGAAGAAGAGAAATTTGTTAACATCGAGTATAGATTTAAGTGTCAGGAAGTTTTTTCTAAAAGTATTTGTATGGAGTGTAGCCATGTATGGATGTGAAACATGGACGGTAAATAGTTTAGACAAGAAGAGAATAGATGCTTTCGAAATGTGGTGCTACAGAAGAATACTTACGATGAGATGGGTAGATCACGTAACTAATGAAGAGGTACTGAATAGAATTGGTGAGAAGAGAAATTTGTGATACAACATGACTAGAAGAAGGGATCGGTTGGTAGGACATGTTCTGAGGCGTTTAGGGATCACCAAGTTAGCACTCGAGGGCAGCGTGGTGGGTAAAAATCATAGAGGGAGACAAAGAGATGAATACAAGAAGCAAATTGAGAAGGATGTAGGTTGTGGTAGGTACTGAGAGATGAAGCAGCTTGCACAGGATAGAGTAGCATGGAGAGCTGCATCAAACCAGTCTCCAGACTGAAGACCGCAACAGCATTTCATTTCATTTTATGTCCACGTGTTGACTTGATGGGTCGGTTTTACGTGTCGAACCCTGTAGCTTCGAAACCAGTTAAAAAAAAAGAAGCGGCTGATTGGAGACAAAAAATGGGACTAAATATTGTCTTTTCTTCACAATAAAATACTTACAACGTTTCTTGAAATATACGAACTCGTTGGAAATGTCGATTGTGGTGTACTGAGATAACATACAAGAAAAATTTGTGATAGTTGGCACCAGAAGTATCGTAGACGTTTTTCGGAACGGGAACATCGCTGCGCGCGAACATCTAGCTTCTTACGAAAATCCCCCCCAACACACACCCCACCCCTCATGGAGTGGCAGTACCTCTCGGAAGAGAGACGCGGGCTTAAGTAATCATGCACGAGAGCAGAAGTTGTCAGTTGCAAGTTGTAAGTCAGTCCGAGTCTTGCTAGCGGGTTCCTGCAGAACATTCTGGCACATAAATTGAATCAGTGCTTAAGTGAACTACTGTTCTTTGAGGAAGAATCAGTCTTTGTGATTAAAAATAGGCTAATAGGAGAGATTCTGAGCACCAATAAAAATAGTAATCTCTTGAATTAGAATACAACTTGACTTTCATTTGTGAAGTGTTTATTACAGAACATTGGTACGCTGCTTGCTGTACCAGAAAGCAGGACTCGGATGCTCCAACCGACGCTAGGTAGTTAGCTGAGGAAGTGGATGAGAGATGGCTCCATGCTTGAAGGGCGCCGCTTTGCATAAGCACGCGAGATGCGCCCTGCATATCGTCAGACTAGAGCAGCGTCCTCTACTTCGAGAGAGAGAGAGAGAGAGAGAGAGAGAGAGAGAGAGAGAGAGAGGCAGAGAGGTAGAGGTGGGTGGGTGGCAGATGCGACCGTGGCCCGCATACTGATGCCGCCATCATTTCCGCGTTATACGCAAGATTAGCTGCTCCCCAGCTGCGTCCGCGCCGTCCTATGTGGGCGGCATAGCGCGTTCGGTTCATTGATCCCCACATTTCTCAGCTGAATATGTATCTGGTTGCTGGGCGCACATCGCTTTTACGGCCGCAGTCCGGCCACTTACATTAGCTCCAGCGGCGCATGAAATATTTCCAGTAGGACTTCCCCACCACTGGGTCGATGGCCATCGAATCATCTCCCGTACATACTGCGATACGACGAATCGTTGGCGAACTACACAGGCCGTTGAGTGATTACAGTCAATAAAGCCGAAAATAGCTATGTAATACTTAATGACTAGTTAGCCTCTTCAGAGGACGACCACACTGGGTAGTTTGAAGTTGCTGAGACACTATTCAATCCAAAGTTTTACATGGCTCATATCGTACGTGGGTGACATGAGGGTCGTCATGCGGTGTAGTGTAATGAACGTATCTCCAAATACGGTACTGGAATCACTTTGAATCAGATACTGGAGTACAGAAGTAGTACTTTACGGCAAATAGTGACCACGCGTTGCTTCGCATAACTAGGACAAAGATAACATCACTGAATCAGTATTGATGATGACGACGACGATGATTATTATGATTATGGAGAGGGGGAGAAGAAGGGGAAAGTGAAGGAAAATGACAGTGGAGAACTGGGACGTATTATCAGAGGAGGAAAAAAGATAGCGGAGATATCGGAAGCTGTTTTTCCCGATAAAGCAATGATCGGAAAGAAAGCTCATGGAAAGCTGCGATAGGTGGAAAAGACATTTCGAAAAATCATGCTTTGCCCTGTGCCACTCGCAACTGGAACAACTGTAAATTATTGAGATCAAAAACTTTTTAATGTAACACGTTTTTTAAAACAGGCAAGAAAGTATGAAATAATTTCTCCTTGTCCCATAGAGATTTCCAACCCATACAGATAGTCCTGAAAATCTATGTTACGTATTTCTAATATCTATGACAATACTTGCAAAAATCTAACACGAAAAACATGGGGAGCATCCAGTAGATAATTGTTGATGCATGAATAGTTCACCTAAGTTACAAATAATTTTTATTGCACTGGAAATTATGTAAACGATTACGTGATTTTTTTCTCAATAACAGCTACTCTCTACACTCCTTGCTATCATCTGTTGCATGCGCCTCACGTTTTTCGTTTTAAATATTTATGTATTGTTATAACTATTCAAAGTTCACAAGCACAAATTTTCAGGGCAGTCTGTATGAAGATAGGGATCTGTATGGGACTAGGAGAAATTATTTTATACCGTCTAGTCCATTTTAAAAAGAATTATTATATTAAAACGTTTTTTATTTAAATAATTCTTTTCTGGTTTTTAGTCTTGCGTATGCCAAATTTTTGAGTCGATCTCGAAAATTTTGGTGTGACATGTGATAAATTTCAAGTTTATTTCAGTTTCTCTTAACCTGAGTCAACCAATATATTGCTTCCTCCTACGTGTATCTCACGAAAACACAGAGAAGGTAAAAATTAGAGAGATACAAGTCCACTCAGCGGCTTACCAGCCATCGTTCTTAATGCGAAACATTTGCGATTGGAAGAGGAAACGGCGGAACGAGCAGTGGTTCACAAAGTACCCTCCGCCACACATCAGACAGGTAAGCGAGTTAATACTGCACTGCCATCCAGTTGTGAGCTATGTTGGTAGTTTAAACACTCTAGCGTGTCGGGAAGTTAGTTTGAAATCGAATGAAAACTTTGTACGGAACAGACTGAAAAAATATTTTTAACCACAATTCGTTGTTACTTAACACAAACGCACTTGCGCAAGAATGGTTGCTTATTTATTTATGAACCGACTTTTTATTTACACATATTTTTAATGGTCTGAATGTAACAGAATGTTTATAACATTTCTTTTATTTAAATATTCTTATGATATATTAGTTTATCCCCCATGAACCATGGACCTTGACGTTGGTGGGGAGGCTTGCGTGCCTCAGCGATACAGATGGCCGTACCGTAGGTGCAACCACAACCGAGGGGTATCTGTTGAGAGGCCAGACAAACATGTGGTTCCTGAAGAGGGGCAGCAGCCTTTTCAGTAGTTGCAGGGGCAACAGTCTGGATGATTGACTGATCTGGCCTTGTAACATTAACCAAAACGGCCTTGCTGTGCTGGTACTGCGAACGGCTGAAAGCAAGGGGAAACTACAGCCGTAATTTTTCCCGAGGACATGCAGCTTTACTGTATGATTAAATGATGATGGCGTTCTCTTGGGTAAAATATTCCGGAGGTAAAATAGTCCCCCATTCGGATCTCCGGGCGGGGACTACTCAAGAGGACGTCGTTATCAGGAGAAATAAAACTGGCGTTCTACGGATCGGAGCGTGGAATGTCAGATCCCTTAATCGGGCAGGTAGGTTAGAAAATTTAAAAAGGGAAATGGATAGGTTAAAGTTAGATATAGTGGGAATTAGTGAAGTTCGGTGGCAGGAGGAACAAGACTTTTGGTCAGGTGATTACAGGGTTATAAATACAAAATCAAATAGGGGTAATGCAGGAGTAGGTTTAATAATGAATAAAAAAATAGGAGTGCGGGTTAGCTACTACAAACAGCATAGTGAACGCATTATTGTGGCCAAGATAGACACAAAGCCCATGCTTACTACAGTAGTACAAGTTTATATGCCAACTAGCTCTGCAGATGATGAAGAAATAGATGAAATGTATGACGAGATAAAAGAAATTATTCAGGTAGTGAAGGGAGACGAAAATTTAATAGTCATGGGTGACTGGAATTCATCAGTAGGAAAAGGGAGAGAAGGAAACATAGTAGGTGAATATGGATTGGGGGGAAGAAATGAAAGAGGAAGCCGCCTTGTAGAATTTTGCACAGAGCATAACTTAATCATAGCTAACACTTGGTTCAAGAATCATAAAAGAAGGTTGTATACCTGGAAGAATCCTGGAGATACTAGTAGGTATCAGATAGATTATATAATGGTTAGACAGAGATTTAGGAACCAGGTTTTAAATTGTAAGACATTTCCAGGGGCAGATGTGGATTCTGACCACAATCTATTGGTTATGAACTGCAGATTGAAACTGAAGAAACTGCAAAAAGGTGGGAATCTAAGGAGATGGGACCTGGATAAACTGAAAGAACCAGAGGTTGTAGAGAGTTTCAGGGAGAGCATAAGGGAACAATTGACAGCAGTGGGGGAAAGAAATACAGTAGAAGAAGAATGGGTAGCTATGAGAGATGAAGTAGTGAAGGCAGCAGACGATCAAGTAGGTAAAAAGACGAGGGCTAATAGAAATCCTTGGGTAACAGAAGAAATATTGAATTTAATTGATGAAAGGAGAAAATATAAAAATGCAGTAAATGAAGCAGGCAAAAAGGAATACAAACGTCTCAAAAATGATATCGACAGGAAGTGCAAAATGGCTAAGCAGGGATGGCTAGAGGACAAATGTAAGGATGTAGAGGCTTGTCTCACTAGGGGTAAGATAGATACTGCCTACAGGAAAATTAAAGAGACCTTTGGAGAGAAGAGAACCACTTGTATGAATATCAAGAGCTCAGATGGCAACCCAGTTCTAAGCAAAGAAGGGAAAGCAGAAAGGTGGAAGGAGTATATAGAGGGTTTATACAAGGGCGATGTACTTGAGGACAATATTATGGAAATGGAAGAGGATGTAGATGAAGACGAAATGGGAGATAAGATACTGCGTGAAGAGTTTGACAGAGCACTGAAAGACCTGAGTCGAAACAAGGCCCCGGGAGTAGACAACATTCCATTAGAACTACTGATGGCCTTGGGAGAGCCAGTCCTGACAAAACTCTACCATCTGGTGAGCAAGATGTATGAGACAGGCGAAATACCCTCAGACTTCAAGAAGAATATAATAATTCCAATCCCAAAGAAAGCAGGTGTTGACAGATGTGAAAATTACCGAACTATCAGTTTAATAAGTCACAGCTGCAAAATACTAACGCGAATTCTTTACAGACGAATGGAAAAACTGGTAGAAACGGACCTCGGGGAAGATCAGTTTGGATTCCGTAGAAATGTTGGAACACGTGAGGTAATACTAACCTTACGACTTATCTTAGAAGAAATATTAAGAAAAGGCAAACCTACATTTCTAGCATTTGTAGACTTACAGAAATCTTTTGACAATGTTAACTGGAATACTCTCTTTCAAATTCTGAAGGTGGCAGGTATAAAATACAGGGAGCGAAAGGCTATTTACAATTTGTACAGAAATCAGATGGCAGTTATAAGAGTCGAGGGGCATGAAAGGGAAGCAGTGGTTGGGAAAGGAGTGAGACAGGGTTGTAGCCTCTCCCCGATGTTATTCAATCTGTATATTGAGCAAGCAGTAAAGGAAACAAAAGAAAAATTCGGAGTAGGTATTAAAATTCGTGGAGAAGAAGTAAAAACTTTGAGGTTCGCCGATGACATTGTAATTCTGTCAGAGACAGCAAAGGACTTGGAAGAGCAGTTGAACGGAATGGACAGTGTCTTGAAAGGAGGATATAAGATGATCATCAACAAAAGCAAAACGAGGATAATGGAATGTAGTCAAATTAAATCGGGTGATGCTGAGGGAATTAGATTAGGAAATGAGACACTGAAAGTAGTAAAGGAGTTTTGCTATTTAGGGAGTAAAATAACTGATGATGGTCGAAGTAGAGAGGATATAAAATGTAGACTGGCAATGGCAAGGAAATCGTTTCTGAAGAAGAGAAATTTGTTAACATCGAATATAGATTTAAGTGTGAGGAAGTCGTTTCTGAAAGTATTTGTATGGAGTGTAGCCATGTATGGAAGTGAAACATGGACGATAACTAGTTTGGACAAGAAGAGAATAGAAGCTTTCGAAATGTGGTGCTACAGAAGAATGCTGAAGATAAGGTGGGTAGATCACGTAACTAATGAGGAGGTATTGAATAGGATTGGGGAGAAGAGAAGTTTGTGGCACAACTTGACTAGAAGAAGGGATCGGTTGGTAGGACATGTTTTGAGGCATCAAGGGATCACAAATTTAGCATTGGAGGGCAGCGTGGAGGGTAAAAATCGTAGAGGGAGACCAAGAGATCAATACACTAAGCATATTCAGAAGGATGTAGGTTGCAGTAGGTACTGGGAGATGAAGAAGCTTGCACAGGATAGAGTAGCATGGAGAGCTGCATCAAACCAGTCTCAGGACTGAAGACCACAACAACAACATATTAGTTTAATTCGGGAAAGTCTGTAAAGCTTGAGAGCGATGTAACTCTTGTGGGGATAACCTTCAGTCAATGGGAGTTGGACAGTGGTGGAACACTGCTGGAGTCAAGTGGAGACTAGAATTTTCGAGTGGAGAGCTTAAGGGACCGATTCCATACACTTTATGTCGAGACTGGAAGGAGGCAGACGCGACTATGGTAACGTGCGTGATTCAGTTGATTAGGTGATTTATTCTGGATGGTGAACGGCCGCTATCATACTTCTGAAGGGACTTCATAATTCGAGAGGGCTGCATGTGCTCCAGAGTTGGACTAACTTTCCACTTGTAATACGGAACTGCGCGTAGACAGAGTAAACTATTTTGCGCTGGAGAATGTTTCCTGTATTGTGATCACGAAATGCACTTAGTTTTCGCGAGTCTTTGATGAATAATTAATTTGGGAATTTTGGTGCCATTCTCATAAAGCTCTCAACGTAGCTTCACTGAATTCATAAGGGTATTTTCTGTCTGCATTTTAACTAAATATCGAAGCACCGCTTTCCGTTTATTTGAGATGTCCTTTCTTCAATAAACATTATTCAGCTTAACCCTCTGTCGTCTAAATCAATTGAAGACGTTACAATATAACCCTTGTCATGCAATTAATCATTTATCTTCTGTTTTATATTTATGTGTAAAGTGTTAATTCGCAATTCTAGCCAATGCATAGACTATTTGGCTGCAGGATCGCAGCTATAGGTTATTATTTGCAGCAAACTGGCTGCGGCGCATGAAAGCAGACGTACACGGTTCGACCCTATGACTGTATCGGGCTAGCCTTTTTAAAAAGTGACGTGCGTACCCCAGTGCCTAAAGTACGAGTAACCATAACTGAAAAACCAACTGGTTTGCTTATATGGACAGTTGTTTGGAAGAGTAACCAGACTCAGCAGCACTAAGTCAGATACCTGCGCAGGGGTTAAAGTGTTCTACAAATGTTGAATGGTTTGCACTGTATTTTCATGATACGATGTGTTATTTATGTCTTCGGTCGGCCGGCCGGAGTGGCCAAGCGGTTCTAGGCGCTACAGTCTGGAACCGCGCGACCGCTACGGTCGCAGGTTCGAATCCTGCCTCGGGCATGGATGTGTGTGATATCCTTAGGTTAGTTAGGTTTAAGTAGTTCTAGGGGACTGATGACCTCAGAAGTTAAGTCCCATAGTGCTCATAGCAATTTTTTTGTCTTGGGTCAAATGTCCTGTCAATCATCGCATTCTAGATGTAGTCACAGTCTCTGTAGCTGAGCGGGTGAACGCCCGGTTGTTGGTATCTGTTTAGTATTGGTTTAGTTTTGGGACGCATTTCTGCACTGAGAACTGTTTTTTTTCTATCTAGAAAGCGAGCCAAATTGTAAATACGTTTCATTACAGACCAGTCATGTTTTATCTCAATAAAAAGAAAGACGTTTAGTGATAAAAGTAAGCATTTTCTTGTAGTAGCAAAGACAGATTGGAAATACCTTCAATAATAATAAAAATTTTCGTTACTCTAGATAGCTATGCGACAACCATGAATGTGTCCAATTTAAAAAAAAAAGTGGAACTTAAACATTGTTGCCTGTGTTACGTAGTTTACCGACATACAGGACGTGTCGATGCTGTAATGAACGTCGTCTAGTAAATTATCTTTTCTGTGAATGTTAAATTGTTCAGTCGTGACGTAGTGTCCAAATTCTTCTGGAGAGAAAACATTGATTCTGTTCCCATTGTGTGAGGTGTGAAGGGAAGTCGCGTGCGATGGAAAGATGGTATCGCGTGTAGTTTACGGCTGTCTCTGTCCACAAGATTTACGTATATTGTGGCCCTCACAAAGAAGTGATCAGGGCTCTGTGCCAGACAGATAAGCCTGCAGCACGCCCGTACCTCCATTTTTTACTTTCATTTCCGTCACGTATCTGTCCTGAGGTGCGTTGGGTACCTACGGACGAAAAATTGCAGACAGACCTGGCAACCGATAAACACTGTGCTTTAGGGAGGAAGTACGAGCGACCCTAACGACAGCCCGACAAATGCAGAGTTTTGTTACGGCTACGGAGATAAATGAGTGTCCCACATATAGTTCTGTAAATCAGATACTGTTCGACTTGTCGATGTGCTATGATTGTTTGCGTAGTACAGACAGAAAGAAATATTTCGTCTGCAACTAACGATACTGAATGAGTGAAAGAAAAGAAAATTGTTACTGAGGAGCGATCTGACTGATTAGTAAATAAACGTAGTCAGATTTTAGAGAGCTGTCCGAAGCACACGCTATCTTATTTTACGTTTTCTGCAAACTCCCTGAATCATTCAGATGACTGGCGAAATGCTTTCTTAAATACGACCTCAGAAGATATCTTTCCGAACCGCTCTGATCTGTGTTGTCCGTTTACGAGATAAATGTATAAAACTGCACTGCTGTCTACCTGCCGTTAATGTCAAACATGATTCCAGCAGCCTGTAGGTAATTATCTCCTGGATTAACTTTATTTCAGATGTATATCTTAACAGATTTCTTAACATGTTAACCCCTCTGAAATTTAAATGTCAACGCATTATATGGGTCAAATGATACGAAGCCTCTTATATATAATATATTAGCAGGAAAATTATCGGAAGGAAATCTAACCGTATTGATAGAGAAAATAGACACCAACGAGGACTTTATTCACGATAAGGAGTGCACTGTCACCGAAGTAACTTACGAGTTTAATATGCTTGTAAAGTTCAGTGTCAAGGAAGCCAATAGAACGTGAACTGCGCAAATAGAACAATCACGAAATAGCAGCTGTTGATTAATTTACAATAAAACATTCTTAGGGGAGTGCATCATCTGGACTACCAATTGAGACTGTACACTGGGGTAACAAAAGCCGTGGGATTAGGATATGCACATATACAGATGGGCGTTGTATCACGTAGACAAGGTATAAAATGGCAGTGCATTGCCGGAACTGTCCTTTGTACTCGGGTGATTCACGAAAAAGACATTCCAATTTGGTTACGGCCGCACGTCGGAAATTAACATTGAACACGGAAAGGTAGGCAGAGCTAGACAGATTGGGAATTCCACTTTAGAAATCGTTAGTGAATTTAGTATTCGGAGTTCCAGAAGGTAAAGAGTGTGCCGAGAATACCAAATTTCAGGCATTATCGCTCACCAGAAACTAGGCAATGGCCGTCGGTCTTCACACTATTACAGAGAGCAGCGGTGTTATCCTAGAGTTGTCAGTATTAACAGACAAGCAACAATGCGTGAAATAACAGCAGAAGTCAATGTGGGTCGTACGAGGAACGTATACATTAGGAGAATGCGACGAAATTTGGAGTTAATGGGCTATGGCACAAACGACCGACAGCGAGTGCCTTTGCTAAGAGCACGAGATCGCCTGTAGCGCCTCTCCTCGGCTTGGTGACCATACCCGGTGGACCATAGACGACTGGAAAACTGTGGCCTGGTCAGATGAGTCCTAATTTTAGTTGATAAGAGTTGATGCTAGGGTTCGAGTGTGGCGCAGACCCCGCGAAACCATGGATGCAGGTTGTCAACAAGACACTATGCAAGCCGGTGGCGACTCCATAGAGGTGTGTGCTGTGTTCACACTGAATGAAATGGGTCCTCTGGTCCAATTGAACCGGTCATTGACTGGAAATGATTACGTTCGGCTACTTGGAGACGATTTGTAGCCGTTCCTGGACTTCATGTTGCCAAACAATTATGCAATTTTTATGGATCACAGTGCGTCATGTCGCCGGGCCGCAATTGTTCACGATTGGTTCTGGAGAACATTCCGGACAATTCGAGCTAATGATTTGGCCTTCCAGACTGATCGACATGTATCCACTGAACGTTCATGAGACGTAATCCATAGCTCAGTTCTTGCATAAAATCCTGCACCGGCAATACCTTCGCACAGCTCTGTCACCCCGGCCGGCTGTCCCATAGTACTCAGAGCCATTTGAAGCATTTGAATTCCAACGACGTGTTGAGTCCATGCCGCGTCGAGTTGCTGCACAACGCAGGGCAAAAGGCGGTCCGACACAACTGGAGGTGTCCGATAAGTTTCATAACCTTAGTGTAATGTGGCCCTCTGGATCTACTTTCGCGTTGTTTTCTGCAGCAGGGCGTGTCTATTTGTTTAGAATCTCAGGGGACGCATACTGGAATTCTGCAATGATTTGGCAGACATGTCACGTTTCATTGTGGTTACTGCGGTTACACCACAAGGAAAAGTAATACGTAACCCTTCTGAAGCCATTTTTGGTGACACCTCGACCATTATTCCCAACAGGGGATTTCGTCTTCCAAGATGCCAATATCGCAGCGAAACGTTGAAAATATGGACAGGCTGAAATGATTCCATCTCTTCGTACTTCATACTCATCATATTCGAATGTTCTCAGTGTTGTTTATACTTCTAAAACACTTAACTTTTTATCACCATTGTTCAAACATTCTACAGAAGGTATTTGGTTGTTTAACTTTAAATCTCGAAGCTAGAGGTAAAGAATAAATCAGATACTAAAAGTACGACAGTAGTTGCTGCAGATTCGCAGGTAATAAATAACACAGCGTCTCTCTCTCTCTCTCTCTCACACACACACACACACACACACACACACACACACACACACTCACACACACACACACACATATATATATATATATATATATATATATATATATATATATATATATACTGTGGATTATAGACATTACATAAATTCGTTGTGAAGTTGAGAAAGTGCCGAAAACAAAAAAAAAACAAAAAAAAAATGACATTGTGAAAAGCCTGTGTGCTGTATTTGTGTTACACTGACAACTATCCATGGTACTGGAGGTAGAAGAATAGGAAGACAATTTGGGGTGGAGCACGAACTGTATGTTGTCATTTACAGGAACAAAACTGCAAGAGAAACTGTAAACTTTGTAGTTAATGAGAAAGATGAAATAATACTGCTTGTGCGAGCGTATTTTAATGAAGTGTTGCAATTTTGTACTGATCTTCCCTGCTTGAGACAATACTAGAATTAGATGGAAATAAATAAATAGCCCTTAATACCGTACAGACAAAAAGAAACCTTTCTGGGTAAAGTACAACATCTACATCTACGTGGCTACTCTGCTAAGTGACTGGCAGACGGTTGATCGAACCACCTCCACAAAAATTCTCTGTTATTTCAGTCTGGAACAGCGCGCAGAAAAAACGAACATCTGTATCTTTCCGTGCGAGCCCTGATTTCCCTTATTTTGACTGTCGTTTCTCCCTACGTACGTCAGCGTCAACAAAATATTTTCTCATTCGGAGGAGAAAGTTGCTGATTGAAATGTCGTGAGAAGATGCCGCCGCAATGAGAAACATCTTTCCTCTAATGATGCCCACCCCAAATCCTGTATCAGGTTCGTGACACTCTCTCCACTATTTCTCTATAGTACAAAACATGCTGCCCTACTCTGAACTTTCTCGATGTACTCCGTTAATCCTAACTGGTAAGGATCCCACACCCAGTAGCAGTAACCCAAAAGAGGACGGAGATGCGTAGTGTAGTCAGTCTGTCTAGCACAATTGCATCCCAGTTTTATAGAATTTTTGGTCCCATTCTAACGAGGGAAAATCCCCATCGTACCTCCCACCGTGACCATGCAACCACGAAGCCGTGATTATTGCAAGTCGCTCGATGTTACACATCTTGAGGTAGACCGTTCACTATTTCTATTTTGCTTCTTTCTTCACAGTTCACTACACCTTCTTCCTGTTTTCATGCTTCATCTGCGTTCAGTTTTCGAGCGGCTATCCACTGAGCCATCTTACTATTAAATCTGAGGAGATGCGATAGGGAGTTTCCCTTCTTAACTTGTTGAAACGTTTGTGTATGGACGGCACGAGTTACTTTGCCTTGACGAGAAAGAAGGAAACAGCATGTTTTTCTGTGTTTCCTCTCTGATGTATAGGAGGAGGGGAGGGTCGACGGCTGCGTGGAGGGTGGGGGTGAGCAATAAATTGGCTAGGGACGCAGAGCAGGGTCTCAGAGGTCATTGGCGGCTAACACACCTGTCGCAATTCCTAAAGGACCAAGGCGTGACTGACATGGCAGTACGTGGATTGCAGTATTCCTGCTCCTCCTGTTCCTTCCTTTCCGTTTTCTCTCCTTCGTCGTTCCTTGACACTTCAGCGTGCCTTTCCTTTCCATCGTCAGGGCACCGTAACACGTAACGTCCCTCGCTGGCCTGCAGATGGCGGCAGCGATCCCTGCACTGTCGTGTTACTGCTTGGAGGAAGTGCTACGACTCACGGCATTCAGTCCATTTCGTACTGGGAGGGGGACGCTCCGACACACCCACTGTACGTAGGATCCCCCCGAGTCAGCCTCTAGACTCGCCCTAATCTCGTAGTCGCCTGCTCCTTAATATGTCTTTGCAGGTGATATAGTACATCTACCCATATTTCTTGTTATGTGGGACTGCGCGACGTGACGTACATCGTGACAGGTTTCATTTTCAAATGCAGTCAATGTACGCCATCAAATAAGTGGCACAAATTAACAAAAACTTCAAACTAACTCTGCTATGAAGCTGGAACTGTTGCGAAGCCTGGACGAGACTGACATCACTTTCAGAGACTGTTACTACTACTCCTACTACTACTGTGTTACTTTATTTTGGACGATTTTAATCGGAAAACTTTTTTGATACATTTCCATTCTAGTCTATCCTGCACAAGCCTCTCATCTCGTCATAGCTACTGTAACCTAATCATCTTAAGCTTGGTTAATGTTTTCAAGCTTTGGACTCCCTCTATTATTATTATCCCTAACACTTTCCTTCCATTACCAAACACTGTCCTTTTGACGTATCCCTTCTTTCTTTGCTGAAAATTTATTTTCTCCTCAGTTCGATTAAGTATATCTTCATATCCCCCCTCTCCTCTGCCCACGAACCATGAATCTTGCCGTCGGTTGAATGGCTTGCGTGCCACAGCGACAGAAATAGCCGTACCATAGGTGCAACCGCAACGAATGGGTATCTGTTGAGAGTCCAGACAAACATGTGGTTCCAGTAGAGGTGCAGCAGCCTTTTCAGTAGTGACAGGGGCAATAGTCTGGGTGATAGACTGATCTGGCCTTTTAAGATCCTCCTCAGTCCTGAGTTAGATTTTGTAACTGAAAAGTTTATATTGTCCTTGGACAAAATAAGTTTGAAATACTGAAATAAAAAAGTTAGTGTTATTCATATAAATATTAGAACGTATTCGAAGTGAATACTTCTATTATTTATGTCAGAAAATAATTAAAAATATACAATATTCTGAAAATTCAACATTAAACTCATAAAAGTTATGAACAAGGGGAAATATAAGTAGGTGCCAAATGTAGTCCCAGAGCTAAATCGAAAACACTATATCGTTATATTGTTGTGATGATCACTTACTCGGTGGTGTAGGGTCTGTTAGCAGGGTCTAAACGCAGTCTAGTCCAAAATTACTAAAAACAAACAGATATTCCCGTTATTTTCGAAGACGTGCTGACACTGCGATGAACACCTTTCTTTAAAAATATGACGCAACCTACTGGGAACATGCAGAGACGGAAAACAAGTGATACAGTGAGAGCACACGGTGTACACTATATGGTACAATAGGCATACCAAGTTTGGTTTATTTTATGAGCTAGAAAAAAATAAAATTTCGATGTTGCTTGTATGCTACATAGAGACTGAAGAGGATATCAACCAAAACGTCCCTGCTGTACTGGTACTACGAACGGCTGAAAGCGAGGGGAAGCTATAGCTGTAATTTTTTCCGAGGGCTCGCAGCTCTACTTCATGGTTAAATGATGATGGCATCCACTTGGATAACATATTCCGGAGTAAAATAGTTCCCCATTAGGATCTCTGGGAGGGGACTAATGAGTAGTATATCGACATCAGGAGAAACAAAACTGGCGTTCTACTGATCGAAGCGTGGATTGTTAGATCCTTTAATCGGGCAGGTGGAGTACAAAATTTTAAATGGGAAATGGATAGGTTAACGTTAGATATAATGGGAATTAGTAAAGTTCGGTGGCAGGACTTCTGGTCAGGTGAATACATGATTATAAATACAAAATCAAATAGATGTTATGCAGGAGTGGTTTTAATAATTAATAAGAAAATAGGAATGCGGGTAAGCTACTATGAACAGCTAAGTGCACACATTATCGAAGCGTAGATAGATACGAAGCCCACGCCTACCACAGTAGTAGAAATTTCATGCCAACTAGCTCTGCAGATGAAAAGATTGAAGAAATCTATGATGAGATAAAAGAAATTATGCAGATAGTTAAGGGAGACGAAAATTTGTGATGGGGGACTGGAATTCGATAGTAGGGAAAGGACAAGAAGGAAAAATAGTACGTGATTAAGGACTGGGGTAAAGTAATGAAAGAAGAAGCCGAATGGTACAATTTTGCACAGCGCATAATTTAATCACAGCTACCACTTGGTTTAAGAATCATGAAAGAAGGTTTCATACGTGGAAGCTACCTGGAGACAGCGGAAGAGTACAGATTGATTATATATTGTTTAGACAGAGATTTAGGAACCAGATTTTAAGTTGTAAGACATTTCCAGTGGCAGCTATGGACTCTGACCACAATTTATTGATTATGTACTGTAGATTAAAACCGGAGAAACTGCAAAAAGGTAGGAAATTAAGGAGAAGGGACCTGGGTAAGTTGAAGGAACCAGTTTTAGAGGGAGCTTTAGGCAACGGTTGACTAGAACAGACGAAAGGAATACAGCGGAAAACGAATGGGTAGCTTTCAGAGAAGAAATAGTGAAGGCAGCAGCAGAGGACCAAATAGGTAAAATGACAGTGCTTACTAAAAATCCTTGGATAACACAAGAGATATTTAATTAATGAAGGGAGAAAACATAAAATGCAGTAAATAAAGCAGGCAAAAGGGAACAAACGTTTAAAAAATGAGATTGACGAGAAGTACAAAATGTCTATGCAGGCATGGCTGGAGAACAAATAAAAGGATTTAAAAGCATATTTCACTGGGGGAAAAATAGATACTGCCTACAGGAAAGTTAAAGAGGCTTTTGGAAAAAAGAGAAGCTGCTGTATGCATATCAAGCCCTTAGATGGAAAACCAGTCCTAAGCAGAGAACGGAAAACTGAAGGGTGGAAGGACTATACCAGGGAGATGAAGGCAATATTATAGAGGAGAAAAGGACGTAGATGACATGGGAGATTTAATACTGCGAAAATAATTTGATAAAGAATCTAAGTCGAAACAAGGCTTCAGGCTTAGACAATATTCCGTCAGGACTGCTGATTCGTACTACCCCGCGCGGCTTGTATCTGGTGATGGCGTAACGGCTGGAAGCCGGTTTGAGACATAAAATAATAATAAATATTCTGGAATATTATGTCCGTGTCTTGTTTTTTCTTGACTAATGGAATAGTAGTACAAATTCAGACAGTTGACGAGGAAAATTTTCGAAATAGTCGTGTATGCAGTAGATATGTAAAATCAAGAGAAACATTCTAGCGTAAAATACGCTGCTTTTAATCGTAGCAGCATTTTTATCTAAAGGAAGATATGCCATTGTTCACCTAAACACTGCTGTAGCTCTCTTTTTACTGTTCACTCTTAAATTATCAATACATCGTAAACCTACTGTTTTGTTGTCTTTGTTGCCTGTTACGTCACTATTTCATCGCTCGTGCCTTATGGTCATGATATCTATATTCATGGGTTTCTTACCTTCCAACAAAATTACGTACTTTAATTATCAGAGTCAGCAAGTAGTAATTCTGTCTCACTTTCGTCCTTGACTCCTTTCACCTTAAGGTGAATTGCGTGCTGAGCAGCCTGGCCTTTCTATTAACCACCTCTTTCAAGTCGTCCTTATTGCCACCCACAGGTGCAGTGCCGTCCGCTAATTCTAGCCTTCGTCTGCGCTCTCTTTACACTTTCAATCAGTTGAGAGTTTTTTATTACTCTCATCGGCCTTTTTTAAATGTAAAACGCAAAAGCAAGCAACAGATGTCAAAAAAGAGCTTCACCTTTATTTAACTCGTCTTTAAAGCGGTCGACTTGAGGACTTAAGAGAGAGACAGAAAATATAAGCTTCCTTAACTCATTTGTAATTAGTTCTTTAACTTTTACGAAACAGTACACCTCCCTTCCAACAGAGTTCGAATCATAAGGCTCTGGTTTTCCTCTGGAAAGGCTCCATCCGAGAATGTGATCTGCAGATTTTATGTTGTAGGCCTGAGGAAGAAAATATAGGTGCATACTTAATACAGATCCTAACTAAGGAAAACTGTTCATTGTCCTGTGTATAGTTTTCGACACAAATGAACATGGCAAGTAACAAACTGATTGCCGTACAATGAAATTTCGCTATTCGCTGCACGAATCCGGAACAATAACGGTCTGTACAATACTTCAGGTATGATGCTTGTAACCTACCCCTCACTTATCGACCTTAATGACTGTGAAAAATTAAACCGCGTGTACCTAATGGAAATTTGGGAAAAGCAATCGTCACCGAAGTTAATCTGTCGGTAAAGAGGGAGGAAAGGGTTACATCTAAATGAAAGGAAAAATGCAAATGAAATTGATGGAAATTAATTTTGAGAAAAGGGTAAAATTATTAAAGAAAGTAAATGTGCGGTCGTCACGTTAACAATTAATTGGCGTTAATTAGATATTTCAGATTTGGGGAAAACTACGGTCGCCAGTCCTATGGACAACTACTATAATAACTGAAAAAGAAAGGTTATTGCACATATAATTAGCACTAAAAGCGTGGCAACTGAAGGTTGACACGTGCTGTGTGAAAACTGAATGTTTGTCAGAAGTAATAAATTTCGCTACACTTTGACTTAATTTAGCAAAAGAATTAATAAAACCGGAAAACTGAAAGTTAATTTAGTGACTGAAATTAATAGTGAACTTTGTTTCTGAAGCACTACGAAATTCAGTAAAATAGGGTTAGTCTTGGGCTACCTCAACAATCATTTCAAAAGCTACTTGAAGCTACGGAGTTTAGAAATAAGAGATTTAACTTTGAACTTGAATTAAATGATTCTGAACAATTAACAATAGTAAAATTTAGTATGTACCAAGCTGAGCTGCAGTCACAGGTAAGATAAAATATGGTAACAAAACTCGCACTCTTAATTTGTGCTTGTGTAATCTGAATATTGTAGCCAGCTATGAATACCTTAACTGAACTTTGAAATGAAAGCAGTGAAATCGAATAATATTACTTTAATGCTGGCGTTTGAATTTCAACGACACTCGGGCTCATTCCGGAAAAGGAAGGGACCCTGCTTGGTAATGCAATTGGGACAATGAGCAACAAAGGTTCATGGTAAGTTGCTGTAATTTTGTGAGGCAAATGGATCAATTTCAAAAGCTGAGGTCTGCCATACAGTTCTAAAACTTTACGTGCTTCCAGTCTTCCTTATTGGTTGATTGAAGGTTTGAAGTCGTCGGTCGAGGAGGTGGCGACAATCACTCATTGTCGGCCGTAGCTGTTGCAGAAGCTGGATGTTGGCGCGCCTTCTTCTCGACATGGTCTCCAGCCGAAACGGGCTCTTGATGTGTGCCAGCTAATGCTTCCCGTCCGCGACCCCGTGTCAGAAACTATCATAGCAAGTCGAGCGCAATTACATGCTGCCAAACCCCGAAAGCGCAGCAACTCGCGGGAGCGTCACACAACACACCTGCTCCACTGCCCTACTCCCGCCAGACTCTCTCTGCCCGCGCTCCACGCGGCAGAGTTCACTACCAAAGATCCTAAACACTTTGGTTCTCCACACGACAAATCGATGTAATCGTTCGATAGCATAGTTTTCCCTAGGCCAGACCCAGCGTAAAAATACAAATAATATTTATAAAACAAACCAATTATACATCGACATATATATATATATATATATATATATATATATATATATATATATATATATATATATAGTAAAACAATTGCAAAATAAGGAAAAAAATTTATAGTACAAAAATGGTTCAAATGGCTCTGAGCACTATGGGACTTAACATCTATGGTCATCAGTCCCCTAGAACTTAGAACTACTTAAACCTAACTAACCTAAGGACATCACACAACACCCAGTCATCACGATATAGTACAATAGATGGAAATAGGAGGATATGCATTTGCGGCGTTACATGCTTTGTAATACTATCATCATCTTGTGTGAAGCAAGAACATAAGAAACGTGTATCGCTGTGGAAATTTCCGTGTTATTTCCCAAATGTGTCTTTGTGTATTGACTTATCCCTTAGAAATGAACTATAAATGTGAAGGACCGACAAGGCACAGTAATTAAGCCGCTGTAACTGCATATGGAAAAGCCAGTTGGGAAGTTCATGTTGAGTTACAAAGAAAATTGACTTAAAGGGCAGATCGTTTCGAGACCACATATGAAAATGAAACAGACAAATCATTGCTTGGTGTAGCTTCGTGTTTTTATAATTTACTATTTTTGTTATTTTTTTAAGTGTAAAAGAAGAAAATGGTATGTTTTGTATCTCTCATCAAATTTGATATATATACAGTTTAACTAACGAAAATCGGGCAAATCGCTTTCATCTGCAAAACATTTGAACAAACCATTCATATCCTTGCATAAATATCACTTCCTCATTTTCTTCTAATGCATTTGAAATTATTGTATTAGGATAGAATTACGCTATTCAGTTTCAAACACGGTGGAATATAGACGTTTACAGAAAGATATCTTCGTCTACTTCTACTAGTTTACAAGTTATTTTACGTGAAAATGATGTTTTTATGTCAAAGAATGCACATTCTGCGTTATACACTGACGCGACGAATGTCATGCGATACCTCCTAATATTGTGTCGGACCTCCTTTTGGCCGGTGTTGTGCAGCAACTCGACGCGACATGGAGTCAACAAGTCGGAAGTCCACTGCAGGAACACTGTGCCACGCTGCCTCTACAGCTGTCCATAATAGCGAAAGTGTTGCCGGTGCAGGATTTTGTGAATGACCTGACCTCTCGAGCTCGAAGTGATTCATGTCGGGCGATCTGAGTGGCTAAACCATTCGCTGGAATCGTCCAGAATGTGCCACAAACCAGTCGAGAACAATTTTTACCTGAGGACGATGCCATAGTTGTTTGGGAACATGAAGTCCAGAATGGCTGCAAGCAGCCGAACATAATCATTTTCAGTCAGTGACTGCGTCCGTTGGACGAGGGGACGCACTCCGTTCCATGTAAACACAGTCACACAATTATGGAGCCACCGCCAACTTGCACAATGCCTTTTGGACAACTTTGGTCTATGGCTTCGTGAGGTCTGCACCACATTCAAACCGTATCATCAACTTTTACCATCTGAAAGTGGGATTCATCTCACCTGAACACCGTTTTCCACTAGTCTAGATACGGTGACGAGCCCAGGAGAGGCACTGCAGGCGATGTCACAGTTAGCGAAGGCACTCGCGTCTGTCGTCCTCTGCCACAGCCCATTAACGCCAAATTTCACTGCACTGCCCTAACGGACACGTTAGTCGTACGTCCCACATTGATTTCTGCAGTTATTTCACGCAGTGTTGCTTGTCTGTCAGCACCGAAATCTCTACACAAACGCCGTTGCCCTCGGTCGTTAAGTGAGGGCGGAAGGCCACTACGTTGTCGGTGGTGAGAGGTAATGCCGGAAATTTGGTATTTTCGGCACAATCGTGACATGTTGGATCTCGGAATATTGAATTCGCTAACAATTTCCGAAAGATAATGCCCCATGCGTCTAGTCCCAAGTACCACTCTGCGTTCAGAGTCTGTTAGTTCCCGTTCTGCGGCCATAATCGTGTCGGGAACCGTTTCACATGAATCATCTAAGTACGGATGACAGCTCTGCCAATGCACTGCCATGGTATATCTTGTGTACGCCGTATTACCGCCGCCTGTGTATGTGCACATCGCTATCGAATGACTTCCGTCACCTGAGTGTAATTCAAACGTTTTAGATAAAATATTCTGTTGGACAGTGCTACTCAAGCGCTGGCCGTTGAGAGACATACGAGGGTGAGTCAAATGAAAACCTTAAATTTGTAATAACAAATCGAAATTTCGCGCCTTTATACTTCAAGTTGGTAAGCGTGCTACAAACAGCGTGCAGAATGGCCTGTAGGTGGCAGCATAATGGAGATGCAAACATACCGTCGCAGTATCAGTATAAAGATGGCTGCCCCACTTGCGACTTGGACCAGGGAAGAACAGCGTTCAGTTATTCGGTTTGTGCGTAGTGAAGGTGTGAAACCTATTGAAATTCATCGACGAATGAAGGTTCAGTACGGTGATGCATGTTTGTCACAGCAGCAAGTCTACGAATGGAGTAGGAAGTTCGCAAATGGTGTGAGTTCAGTGGAAGATGCTCCTCGTCCAGTTCAGGCACTACGAGTTGTGACTCCACAGAACATTGCAGCAGTTCAAGCCATAGTGAAGGAAAACCGCCGAGTGACACTGAATGACATTGCAGCGTGTTTACAGATTAGTCATGGGTCAGCACATCACATTGTGCATGATGTGCTCCAGTTTCACAAATTGTCTGCAAGATGAGTGCCACGGCAGCTGACTCCTGAAATGAGAGAACGACATGCTGATGTTTGTGAAGAACTACTTCGACGCTTTGAACGAGGTGATGGCTTCCTTGCAAGAATCGTTACTGTGGACGAAACCTGGGTTCACTTGCACCAACCGGAAACGAAGAGAGCGAGCAAGGAATGGCGCCATTCCTCATCACCAAAACCAAAGAAGTTTCGAACAGAACCATCAGCAGGGAAGGTTATGCTGACTCTCTTTTGGGGCGAAAAAGGCGCCATTTTGGAGCATTACATGCCTAGAGGGACCACTGTCATCAGTGCATCATACACAGATCTCCCAAAAAATCGTCTGCGGCCTGCAATCAAAGCGACTTGGATTGCTGTCAGCAAGTGTCCTTTTGCAACATGACAATGCAACGCACCACACTGCCCGTACAAGAGTTGCAACAATCACAGATCTGCATTTTGAGTGTCTTCCTCATCCACCCTACTCACCAGACCTTGCCCCAAGTGATTTCCATATGTTTGGACCACTCGAAGACGCAATGGGAGGAGAGATGTTCTGTTCTGATGAAGAGGTACGCCACGCGGTGCATGAGTGGTTGCACGGACTACCAAAAGGATTTTTTTTTAAAGGAGTTTATGCACTTTGGAAGCGCTGGAGGACTTGCATTGAGCGTGGGGGAGATTATGTTGAAGAGTGATACAGCTTTGTACCACTGTTGCACAATAAATAATATTTAAAAAAAAGATTTGTTTTCATTTGACTCACCCTCGTAGTTTGTAATAATTATCAAAGTGCTCAAGTGTTTCTGATTTTCTAACTTGATGAGTCTTGATGCACCTTTCATCGTGGGTAACTTCAAAACTAATAGTTCGATTGAAGATTCATCTAGACACTTTCATTTGACACAGTTTGTTACTTACTAGCTTTATGAGTTCAGATGATATTGAATTTCGATCCGTTCAATGCATGTTACAGTCTCCCGCTCGCACTTCGGCGGCCTTTCTCCACCATAGCCTCCTCACTGCCAGCGGTTGCGTTTTTTCAGCGGCAGTAACTCTCCCTTGGCAACTGCAAGCCGCCTGGTAGCAGTGTAGAATCGCATATCGCGCTTCCGCCAACTGCAGAGTCTGAATGTATCGCCTGCAGCAACTGCTGAGGCAGCGGCAGAAGTCTCGTCACATCCTAGTCGCTAATGCACCCCTGTATCTGGCCTGCAGCCTCCCCAGCTGTCAGAACAAGATTCGCGCTCTGCAACGTCTGTCTTTTTAGTTCCGGCGTTTAGCCGCATCTGTCTCTTACCTCACAAAGTCATTGGTATGGTTATTTTGAAAAAGAAACGGCCAGTTTCTGACACATTTTTGTCGTATCCGAGTTACTCTCCAATGTTTTAGTCATCGAGTTATAATGGTACATTGGCACATTGTTGGGTATTAAATCAAAATACTTGTTAAAGTTTTTCAGTTGTTGCTAAACACGTGGAGCTCTGCGTGTTTTCTCACCAAGTGTAAGGAAAAAAAAGGAAAAAAAAGGAAAAAGGAAAAAAAAGTGCTGATTCAACATAAGCAGATGTTAATCTTTATTCAGACCAAAGAAAGAGAAAAAACCATTCCTCGCCTTTAATCTTAAGACTCCAACGGTAACAGTAGGAAAAATTACATACAGATCGAGATATACTACTTTTTATATAAAAATTAAATTTGTTATATTATTCTTTCAGTGCGTCGTTTTCTATTTTATGTAACAACGACAAGCGCGGTTCTCATCTGTCTTGATAATTAAGCGACTTGTTTTATTCTGTGTGTTAATGTAACTATTTTTGTCCTCTATTAATGACCTGCATAGTGCTGCAAGCGAAACTGCTACGAACGCTGCCGAATTGGCAATTCTTCCTGTTTTACTGTCCCTGTTAATACATGTCGATAAAACGAATATCGCACTGGACTGAATTGTGACCGCTCTATCGAATGACCACCTACAGTTCCACTTTTAAAATCATATCGTTTGTAACGGGAAACAATCTGAGGCTTTCCGTCGACAGTGGTCGTCGCGTGAAATGCGCGATCAAGTAATATCTATTTGGACTGACTCTAGCTGCTTACCGTAAAACCGAAACTGCAGCTATATGCTGAAGCTCGAGAGAAAATGAGCGTGACTACTCTTGAAAGAGACACCATATACAGACTTCTTTACTCGAAACATTTACGATTGTTGTAAATATTGTTGTAGGTGGTGAGGTGAATACACTGCGGCACAAATGGGCAATTGAGCGGTTACCCGATGCGCATTTTCCGCAGTTCGGTGTACTAGACTCCTGTTTAATAGGCTTTTCGCCAGAGCCAGATCTATATTACCAAGCAGGCGCTCAGGGAGAGGTGGTCTGGGCAGTCAGCATTTACACACAGTGCTTCTAGCAACCCACTTAAATACGAAAACGCCATGTACGCTGACTCGAATGTTATATGCTATTGGTGGGTCCATGCACTACAGTCCACGGCGCCAGTATTCTGAGGTGACAAAAGTCATGGGATACCTCCTAATATCGTGTCGGACCTCCTTTTGTGCGGCGTAGTGCGGCAACTAGACGTGGCAGGGGCTCAACAAGTCGTTGGAAGTCCCCGGTAGAAGTACTGAGCCATGGCTGCCTCTATAGCAGTCCACAATGGCGAAAGTGTTACCGCTGCAGGATGTTGTGCACGAACTGACCTTGTAAGGTGCCTCTTACGTGAGGAAGACATTTTTTCCAGTTTTAATAAATTATTGTCTCTTATTGATGTATTCACGATAGTTAGCAAGTGCTGTAGTTCGTAGCCGGCCATGAGTCGGAGAGCATTTCCCACGCTGGCTGGCCAGGTGACGAAGCGACTGCATGTCGCACGTAGTGGGGTGGGGCTCGGCGCTGGACCTTAGCAACAAGCGTCAGCCTGGGAAATATTCACTCCGGGAAGTGCCGCCATCTTGGCGACAAAGTCACCGATTTTGTTTATATTTAATAATTAAAGCCATATATGACAACATGAATACTAGGAGCAGCCTCTGGATGTTTAAAACTATTTATCATAATTTTGCCTCTTTAAAATTCACACCCGTTCATTAACAAATGCATATCTTAGTAAGTACGAACTTGATCGGAAATCCACGAACTGTGACGAAACTAGTAAGAGATACGGACTGTGCGTCAAAGCCGCCAGTCGGCGTTAAGAGCTCTTCCTGTCTTGTTCGATGGTAGCCATGGTCTCGGTTACGAGTTGTTTGTGGCAAGAGTGTTTCATTATTGATCTAATAGGAATAAAAGTGATGTTACGGCATTCTGAATGTTAATTTCGAGGAAATAGATACCCCAAAGTTGATCGACAGCAATTTCAGATAATTAGCTTCCACCGACAGAGACATCCAATGCGCCAATGAAGAATCCGCACGGGACGACATTTACGAGAGCTGCACCGTGCACAGGTGGGAGGAAATCCGACGACACGACCCACCAAGGCAGATCAAGGAAGGTCCGACTCACACTCGCAAATTCCGGGTGGAAATGCTGACCAGTTATTCTGTACGTCATAATACCACCCTCTACGGACTCGCGGCTAAACTGAGTAATAACAGTATCAGTTTAGAAGCGAGGGGGTCTTGCAACCTCTCGATTTTGTCCCTTAAATGTTCGACGTGATTCATGTCGGGTGATTTAGGTGACTAAATCATTCATTCGTGTTGTCCAGAATGTTCTCCAAACCGGTCACCGTCAGTACCTACACGAATATTACTTTTCAACAAATTTTCGTAAATTCTTCGCAGATCGTCGTTTCTTCACTTTTTTATAGGTATTTCAGAACGAGTCCGTCATTCACGCGTATGGTGTTCGTTAAGTCTGCAATCAAACCACTGCTTCAGCAATAAAGCAATTTTTACCTGCTCGTTGGACGCAGTAGGCACACACAAGTGTTAAAATTGATACCAGGCAATAAAATTATCACTGTTCTACGTCATGAAGTGATTTTCATTATCCAGAGAGCACGCCTTGATGGACGAGCTTTTGATTTCATCTCTCGCTGAACCGCTAAAGCTAGGATAGGGAGCTGCTCTGAATTTGCTCTCCAGCCGATGGACCATAGCTTTTTCATTTGTCCATCTGAGCTGAACACTAAATTTCATATTCCAAAATATTACGTCGACTGACATCCCGTCCTCATCAGTATATACATGACTTTTAAATCGGGAATTTGTGTAGTAAGAATCGCTGAGACCAATAATTTACAACGACTAACAGGCGCGAGTCGTAAAATCGCTGTCCACTGTTTGACTTATTGCGGTTTTAGTGAAAGTTACAAAACGAATTGTCCACCATTGTTCAAGATACTGTTACGCCACAGAGTAGAAAAGGGGACGAAATTAAAACTTTTCTAAATTTCACGCTAGTACAGCGACATACGACACCAGGAATAGGTGGTGACATAGGTATGCAGCAGAAAGGAGAACAATCAACCCTGTGATTCGGTCATGGACAGCAGCACACGTTGCTACATCGGTAACAATTGCCATTCAGGAGAATGTCCACTGTGTGTGTGTGTGTGTGTGTGTGTGTGTGTGTGTGTGTGTGTGTGAGAGAGAGAGAGAGAGAGAGAGAGAGAGAGAGAGAGAGAGAGAGAGAGAGAGAGAGAGAGAGATATTCATACTGATGTGATTCATACTGATGTGATTCATACTGATGTGATTCATACTGATGTGATTCATACTGATGGACTCGATTCGATGTCCCCTTCTTAGCTAAGTGGTCAGCGCATCTGATTGCCATGTAGCTTGCCCGGGTTCTATTCCCGGCCAGGCTGGAGATTTTCTCCGTTCTGGGACTGGGCGTTCTGTTACCCTCATCATCATTTCGTAATCGTTAACAAGCAAGTCGCCAAGTGTGGTTTCAACTGAGAAGAGTGGTTGGTGAGTCACGTCGTCCATAAACAGCTCTTTTCAATATATCCCAGGTTTGTTCAATAGGGTTCATGTCTGGAGAACATTCTGGACACTCTAGGGGCCCGAATTGTCGTCTATGAAGACAAATACCTCGATAGTATGCTGACGATATCGGTCGGAAGACGGAATACACGTATCGTACAGCCGTTGCGGCGCCTTCCATGACTACCAGCGGCGTATGTCGGCCCCACATAATGCCAACCCAAAACAGCAGGGAACCTCCACCTTGTTGCACTCGCTGGACAGTGCTTAGGCGTTTAGCCTGATCGGGTTGCCTGCAAACACGTCTCCGAAGATTTTCTGGTTGAAGGCATATGCAACACTCATCAGTGAAGAGAACGTGATGCCAATCCTGAGCGGTCCTGTCAGCATGTTGTTGGGCCCATCTTTTACCGCGCTGCGTTGTGCCGTGGTTGCAAAAATGAACCTCGCCATGGGCGTCGGAAGTGAAGTTGCGAATCAAGTAACCTATTGCGCACAGTTTGAGTCGTAACACGACGTCCTGTGGCTGCACGAAAAGCACTATTCAACATGGTGGCGTTGCTGTCAATCCGGGTCCTCCGAGCCATAATCCGTAGGTAGCGGTCATCCACCCCAGTAATAGCCCTTGGGCGGCCTGAGCGAGTCATATTACCTATAGTTCCTGTCTCTATCTCCTCCATGTCCGAAGTACATCGCTTTGGCTCACTCCGAGACGCCTGGACAATTCCGTTGTTGAGAGCCCATCCTGGCACAAAGTAGCAATGTGGACGCGATCGAACCGCGGTATTGACCGTCGAGGCGTGGTTGAGCTACAGACAACACGAGCCGTGTACCTCCTTCCTGGTGGAATGACTGGAACTGATCGGCTGTCGGACCCCCTTCGTGTAATAGGCGCTGCTCATGCATTGTTGTTTACATCTTTTGGCGGGTTTAGTGACATCTCTGACCAGTCAAAGGGACTGTGTCTGAGATTGTATATCCATAGTCAACGTCTGTCTTCAGGAGTTCGGGGAACTGGGGTGGTGCAAAACTTTTTTTGATGTGTGTGTTTTACACACCCAGGATACACCTTTAGAATCCAGTATTGAGTAACTTGAGACAAAGAACAAATGAATATTTCATGGTTCGATCGAGCAATGTACTTGTAAGAAGTTTATTGCGTAAAAGACTGGTGTCTTCCGTCTTGACTTTGCTGGCGTTACCCTGAGAAACAACGCCCAAATATCTGGCAAGGACTGCGACGATGCCATCAGACAACGAATAGAAGCTCGATTTTGGGAATATGGCGTACGAAATGTACCCGTAACTTTCCAAAGGCATTCTTTTATCGGCCTTAAACGACTGAGGAAAACGATGGAAAACCGAAATACAGACTGCCGAACGGAGGATTTGAATTACTTCGTTTAAATAACCTGCAGCTGAGATAAGGTCACCGAACAAAAAATTTGCCGCCACTGGAGAAATTATTTCAAGCGTAATTTAATACCGCGTAATTCCGCCTCTGGACATGATAAGCTCCTGGATTCGGTTAGGAAGTGAGTCCACGATATCGTGCAGGCACGTCGCATCGATGTTAAACATCTCGATGAGGATTTCATAGCGAGGTTCCACCACTTAGCGGGGCCCGGGGGTGCTGAAGTCGGTGTTCTACCAGCTGTTCCAACATATCCCACAGATTTTCCATGGGATTCAAGTCAAGTGATTTTGTAGACCAATCGAGATGTAAAAGCATGTGGGGGTATACAGAAAACCAGTCGGATATTCTTCACGCCCGATGAACTCTGATGTTGTCGTCTTTGTGCGAGGAATAGTCTACTGCGAGGTGACCGATGCCAAATGTTCACTGCATACAGTTCCCGTCGCAATATCCTCTCGCTAAGGCATGAGGATTGACCTTCATTCACTGCCTTTAGCAATTCCTGTCGAGTTTGGAAACTATTTTGATTCACAGGCCTTTAAACTGTCTCCGCTCCCTCCCAGTCAGAATCTTTTTCCGACCACAATCTGACGACGTGGATAGCGGTCGCGAGTGTTACGCCACTGTCTTTAGACACGTTGAAAAGTCCGCCGTGGATCACCAACAAATCCAGCAACTTTCTACACGTCCGCCTCAGTAGCTGCGCGGTCAGAGCGGCGCATTGCCAAACGAAGGTGCTCGGGCTCGATTCCAGGCGGAGTCGGAGATTTTCTCTGCTCGGGAACTCAGTGCTCTGTTTTCCTTTCGTTCGTATCGTCATAACTGACATTCCACTACTGGTGTGACTGTATGGGCACGTGCCGGATCGCTACTGCCTAATGTCCACGTAGAGACAGTGAGCGCGCGGTTCGGCACGTGATTCGAGCGCTGTGTCATCTGTTGAAACTCGACGATTCATTTGTGAGTGCGCACTGGGGTGACTAATTTTTTGCCCAGAAGGCTTATTACAGACAGGCTCAACTAAACGCGTTGGCCGGTGACGCGGCACGAGCGACACCTCGGACAGGCGGGCATAGCACCCGAGGAGGTAGCAACTGGAGCTGTCTGGTAGCCAGCAGGAGACAACGCACCCTCTGCAACTGGTGGATAGGGAATCCACGGGGTAAGCTGGCTGACAGAAGGCAATGGACAGACTGGAGAGTTGATGCAAGTTTGGCTTTCAACCGGCGGGATGGATGTGGCTGGACGCTTGTGGGAAGAGGTGCTGTCATGGGCGGAGTAAGAGCCCGAAAAAATCATTTTACGACCAGAAAATAAGTAAAATTCAAATTAATAAAGTTACAAAGTGGGGAGTGAACACCAAATGAAAAAGTAAAAACAAATGGGAAAGTACTTTCAAATGACCACTCTATACGCAGAATAATATGAAGAGCAACCATATGGAAATGAGGCAAATGGAAAAAAAGTAAGTAACCTGTTTATTACTTCACAAATAATCGCAGTAACTGTCAATACAGTGTAAGACAAGGCGGTCAGTGCCTTTACGGAAAACTGTTGTCGTTGCCTGCGGAACCATGGTTGCATCCAGGCGTGCAATTCTTCATCCGAAACAAATCGACGGCGTCGAATGAGTTTTTTCATGGCTCTAAAAATGGAAATCGCATGCGGAGAGACGGAGAGTGTGTGGAGGATGTGTAAGGGCTCTCCAACAAAACTTCTGCGGCGTAGTCGTAACAGGCTAGGAAACGTGTGACCGCGCCCCTATATGTTACCAAGGTTAATTCGAGAGGAGCGAGATACTCCAACGGCGAAAACGAGAAAGTGTGATGAGAACTGTTTATTCCAAGGCCTCGTGAAAATTCCAATCAATGGTGAAGAGGATCCGCAGTTTGTAATTTGTTTAACCATTTTAGCTGCTGATAGTATGACGTCTAACATGTTAAAGAGAAATCTTGCAAACAAACATCATGAATTAACTGGAAAAATCAAAAGAATTTTTTGTATAGAAACTAAATGGAAAAATTGTACTGAAATGCAGGAGGATCTGCAACGAATTGACGCATGGTGCAGGGAATGGCAATTGAATCTCAATGTATACAAGTGTAATGTGCTGCGAATACATAGAAAGAAAGATCCTTTATCATTTAGCTACAATATAGCAGGTCAGCAACAGGAAGCAGTTAATTCCATATATTATCTGAGAGTAGGCATTAGGAGTGATGTAAAATGGAATGATTATATGAAGTTGATCGTCGGTAACGCAGATGACAGACAGAGTCATTGGAAGAATCCTAAGGAAATGCAATCCGAAAACAAAGGAAGTAGGTTACAGTACGCTTGTTCGCCCACTGCTTGAATACTGCTCAGAAGTGTGGGATCCGTACCAGATAGGGTTGACAGAAGAGATAGAGAAGATCCAACGGAGAACAGCGCGCCTCGTTACAGGATCATTTAGTAATCGCGAAAGCGTTACGGAGATGATAGATAAACTCCAGTGGAAGATTGCAAGAGAGACGCTCAGTAGCTCGGTAAGGGCTTTTGTTGAAGTTTAGAGAACATACCTTCATCGAGGAGTCAAGCAGTATATTGCTCGCTTCCTACGTATATCTCGCGAAGAGACCATGAGGATAAAATCAGAGAGATTAGAGCCCACACAGAGGCATACCGACAGTCTTTCTTTCCACGAACAATACGAAATTGGAATCGAAGGGAGAACCGATAGAGGTACACAAAGTACCCTCCGCCACACACCGTCAGGTGGCTTGCGGAGTATGGATGTAATGTAGAAACGTTTTATTGCTTACCCAGTAGAACTTTGCTAAAATGACGAATGCCGCTCCTAAGGTTCTTTTAAACTTTCACCAGATTTCACACAGGAATGCTAAATGCAAGAAACCACACAAGGTTGCAGAAACTCTGGCCTTACCAGCAGCGATTGATATGGTATCAGCTGTGTTTGGTGACTCACCGTTGAAGAGTATTCCTGTGTCTAATGGCACAGTGCGTAGAAGGATTTTAGACGTTTCTGATGATTCACTGGAGCAGTTACTTGATGAACTGCGTAGCAACTATTTTGCACTTCAGTGAACAAAGCGACTGATATTCTTTAAAAAAAAAATACTCATTTTGTTGCTTAAGTTCGTTTCGTTCATGAGTTTAACATTCGAGAGGAATTGCTTTTCTACGAGTCGACGCAGAAAACTGCTAAAGCTCAAAGCGTTTCTGACACGATCAATACTTTTTTAAATCAAATCGCGATATCGTGGAACAGGTGCACGAGAGCATGCGCAAATGGAATCTCTCAGCGTCCAGAATTAATGGTGGATTGCATGCTGAAGTTTAAGATGTAGCTCCTGCCGCAGTACGGACTCATTGCATGATACATCTGGAGGCACTGGCTGCTAAAGAACTTAGACTGCCTTTCATGAAGGACAAAGGGTAATGAAAACATAATTAAGGCAAAATCTGTAAATTCAAGGAGTTTTAAAGTGTTCTATGAAGAGAGGGAGATGAACACAATCGCTCTCTTTTTGTAATACTCGATGGCTTCATGGGGTAAAGTAGTAAAGAGAATGTTTGAAGTGAGGTGTGAGGTATTTTATTTGTTAAGGAGGAAGAGTCACTCTCTGGCAGATTGTTTTAGCAACAGAGATTTTCGGTGAAAATGGCTTACCTCATTGACATTTTTAAGAAAATAAACATTCTTAATACTTCACTTCATGGTTATCAGGCGACTGTACTATCTAGGAATGAAAAAATGAGTTAGAGCTGTAGTAAAACCGAATGGGAATTGGCATGCTAGATACGTTTCCAACTCTACTGTCACTGTACACAGATAATCCGATAATTCCAATGGAAATAAAAGCCTGTCTTGCTTATCATCTTACAACACTAAAACTTCACTTGCGAAAGTATTTCAGCGATCATTTTGATGAATTTATTTGGATTAAAAATCCACTAAAATGCTCTTGGACCATCATGTGTAAATATAAAAGAGCGAGAACAACTTATTGATCTCGCTTGTGATACTTCACTGCAGAGTACATTTACTAAAGGATCTTTGTTGGAGTTTTGTGTATATACTAGCAAGAAATTCCTAATGTTGACCCAAAATGCAACGAAACACGTGATTGCTTTTGCAACAACACACATGTGCAAACTGGCTATTTAGCTTTGGCAGCTATGAAGTCGAAATACCGCTCAAAGTTAAAAGTAAGCAAAAATTTTCGAGTGGCTGTTTCTGCCATTACACCACGTTTTGACAATTTTTTTTGTCAAAAGAAAGCTCACCCATCACATCGAATTTTTTAATTTAAATTTCTAATGCTCTTGCGTTCCTTGTTTGTTGGATTGTAAACACTTGTGTTTTTCATTTCATAGTTTTTGAATAAACGAAAATACGATAAAGATATACAATTTCTTGCGAATTTTCGTTATAATAATTCTTGTAGCTTTGGTTTACGTTGCTTAAAATCCTTCTATACTGAAATAGGTGGCACAAACAATAAAACAAAGAAAATAAAAAAATGACTTTTTATTGCTAATGAAGGATCTGAGGGGGGGGGGGGGGGGGGGGAGGCTGAGCAATTTTTCCTCGCGAAGTGGGCCCAGAGAAAAAAAAGTTACAGAAATATTGGCTTAATAGCTATGTGGTTGGCCAGCGACAATAAATCTACATTTAAATCTGTCAGAGATAATGTGTACAATGAACTAGGGTACGTGTATTCCTAGTCGGGGGACGCCATTCTCTGCTGGGCACTTATCAAGGCCATTTCTTAACAATGTGATGTACACTAACTGTAGCTGAACTGATTTCGTTAACGTCGCGTTACTGCTGTATTTGTGGTCACGTCGTGTCCAGGAGTTCGCAAGACACTGGACTAGTGTATGAGAGGGATAGTGGAGGGAGGGAGGATGTGATCGAGGTTAATTCTCATTTAGGTTTATCCATAGTTTCAGTTAATCAACTGTGATAAATGCGGGAATGGTTTTGTGAGAAACTCTACGGCCGATTTCCTTCCGCGTTCAGGTTTAATCCGAATGTGGGCACGCTCGTTGTTGACGGTGCCGTAAACGATCAGTTAAAATGTAAACTTAATTCGCCGCGAGCTCCTGTTTATTTATGCGAAAAACTTCATCAACTGTGTCCTGAGATTTCAGTTTTGCCGATACAATGCATATTAATAGCCTCTAGAAGCAGTGAGGAGAGATTGTGTAGTAACTTTACGGCCAGATCGGTTTCCGAAACGTGGCTAAGGTGAATAAGAGCCATTGAAACCTCTCTGTAATACTGTTTTTGCACCTGGAAACCTGAGCAAAAGAAAGCAGATAACATTTAAAAGAAGATAGCTTAATAAACGTGTCTGTCGTTTTAATGTGCTAACTATGAGAAGACACAAATTCTGTTTTTCTTCTAACAAATGTATTTCCAAAGTTACACAGATTGCCCGTTAACATTTTAAAGTAGAATGTTTTTCCAGACTGACTTATATTTTGAATGTCTTTTACCCAATAATTAATAGCTGCTGTTTTTTCAGTGCGTACTGTGGTTTGATATCTATGAATACGGAATACTCTTATTGTGTAGATGGTTACCAGATTGGCGGAGCACTTTCGCGGACGCTGAAATTCTCGCTTCCGTGTGCCTGAAATTCATCATCATCATCGTCATATCATAATCCTCATGGACACAGCCTCTTTGCGAGATGGTACCACTGATCATCCTTGCGGTATGAATGACCAGGGCCGTGCGGTTCTAGGCGCTCCAGTCCGGAGCCGCGCTGCTGCTACAGTCGCAGGTTCGAATCCTGCCTCGGGCATGGGTGTGTGTGATGTCCTTAGGTTAGTTAGGTTTAAGTAGTTCTAAGTTCTAGGGGACTAATGACCACAGCAGTTGAGTCCCATAGTGCTCAGAGCCATTTTTTTGACCTTCGATTTTTCTGCATAAGTGCTTCGGTCTGCACCTACGAACTGTCCGGGAAAAATACGCTTGCAGTAAATGTATGCTGCGGAATTTCGCGCGAAACGTACATAAAAGTCATCTGGTTTCATATTCAAGAGCAACATTATGTTAGACTGTCATTGTGTGTCGTTTACAGTGAGTGGCCTATTTGGTTTCTGTCTATGTATTTATGAGATAAAATATGAGTATAGCAATGGCTATAATCCTGCTTTGGACATAATAGTGTGTCATTCAAAGCGGTAACAAACATGACTGTGCTTTATTCTCGTGAAGGATTAAACTCCTCTGAGGTTATGCACTTGCGTACGTCGATACTTCCGTGTTTCGTTATCGGTCTCCCTTTCGTTGCAGTCCTTCCTATACTCAATATAACCGTAAGGTTATTTGGTTGTAACAGGGTCCAGAACCACCTCAGATTTTCAGAATAATACTGTTTTATCAGACTAGCTGTCACTGGATAACGTAAGACATCATTTATTTTGCTTCAGTTACTACATCGCTTCGGTTGTGAAGCGATTTTCAAACGTATGTTTGCACTATAAAAGAATGTTGCTTAGTGAAGTTATAGGACAATCACAGATTGTACTGTCTAGGAATAAACAAAAGAGAACTTACATCAGTAAAATCCATAAGAATAACCGTACTTGCTCCAGAACCTAAGAACTTGTCAAACCACACAGAAAATACAGGAACTGTAAAGTAACTTATAAAGATACAGAGACGACTGCCTAATAAGTACCAAACAAAGCCTAGAGCTATAGATACAGGTCGTGAATGAAACTCATCTTGGAGCAGTACGTGGAGCCTTCAATGACCACCGTAGCAGAAGATTATCGAATGATGTTTCACAAAACCCTAACAAATTGTGGTCGTATGTAAAGGCTGTTAGCGCCACTACAGTCGGTATCCAGTCAGTCACGGTCAAGGCAGTGCGGCGATAGCCAACAGTTACTGCTGAGTAGTTGTTCTTACTAATAGCGCGCCATAGGAGCAAACCAGTTGCGTCTTTACCTGCGGTTACTCGTACTTCAGGAACTGGGGCTATGCACGGCCCTGTTAAGACAGAATAGCTCGATTTAGTCATAGGCTCGAGCCTCGTATGTTGTTTTCATTACTTACAGCTAATTCGCTGCAAATAATAACTTGTGGCTGTGATCCTGCAGTCAAATAGTCTACGCATTGGCGTGAATTGTGTATTAATACATCACACAGAAATATAGAATGAAAGATAAATGATTAATTTAACAAAGAGGGTTCTGTTCTACCGTCTGCAATTGATTTAGACTACATACAGAGAGTTAGTTTGAAAAATGCTTATTCAAGAAAAGACATCTCAAATAATCGGGAAGTGGTCCTATGACATTCTGTTAAAAATCAGACAGAAGATACCCTTATCAACTGTAGTAAATAAATATAAATATGAGGTATTGATGTTGGATTCATTAGCTGTACAGATGTGGAGAATATGATGTTTTGACAAAATTTGTGTAATGAAACAGATATAAAAGGCTTCATAAATGAATAAATAAAATAGATGCAGATACATAGATTTCAGGGATGATAGCTGTAATGCTGTGTGACACACCGTTTGTTGAAATCGCATGAAGCAATTAAAATGGTTAATTCAGAGGTTGGTAGTGTAAATGTTTATTCACTGGAAATATTAACTTCTGCAGTTTTAAATTTATTGAAATACTGTTGTCTCACTGGATGCGCCTCGTTTATATGAGATGGCAGATGTATTCAGATTTGCTTTAGTACTTGATTTGAATTATTATAGACTCTCATAGAGCCGTAAGAAGCCGTATTTCAGTTTGTCTCAAAGCCCACCATTGCTTGGAGCACAGCCGGCCTTTTAAGCGATCGACGCCTTGTCCAAGTTCCCCTATAGTGGGGTTTTCCCGTTTCCAGTAACGCTGATCGGAAACGGTCAACTAGACGGGCTGATTGCGTCGTATCCTTTGCTCTAGGCCCGCTAGTGGTCAGCCGTGCTACAAATTCGTCTTATCTTGTACCAAAACTAGGCGGCTGATTAGGTCGCATAACATTAACGGGACCCAAAACTGAGAGTAGCAAAGCAAAAGCACAAATGCTAAAGTCTGTTTTCCAGCGTCCTTTACAACGGAAAGCCCAGGATTATTTCCCCAATCTAGTTCTCGTCACAATCAAAAAATTAATTAACTAAATATTAATGTCAGTAGTGCTGATAAACAGCTAAAACCGCTAAAGTCGAACAATGCTCCAGGATACGATGGAAACCCTACCAGATTTTACACTAAGTTGGCCCCTCTTTTAACTATTATCTACCGTAGATCCCACAAAAAATGACGTGCCGATTAGCTGGAAGAAAGCACAGGCCACACCCGTCTACAAGAAGGGTAGCAGAAGTGACTCAAAAAATTACCTTCCAATATCCATGACATCAATTTATTGTAGAATCTTAGAACGTATTCTGAGATCAAACCTATAAATACAGCTTAAATAAAAAGAGCTCCTCGATGCCAACTAGCAACGATTCTGGAAATACAGGTTATGTGAAACCCAACTCACACGAAACTGAAAAAGACTTGGATCAAGGCAATCACGTATATGCAGCATTACTCGATTTCCAAAACAAGCATTTGATTCTGTACCACAACAACATTTCTTATCAGAAGTATATATGATCGTATGCAGTATCAAGCGAAATCTGTGACTGGATTGAAGATTTGTTGGTACGGAGGATGCTGCAAGTTACATTGGATGGAGAGCCATCGACAGATAGCTGTGCACCAGGGAAGTAAGTTGGTGCCTTGCTGTTCATGTTGTATATTATAGACCTTGCAGACAGTATTAAAAGTAAGCTCAGACATATCGCAGATGATGCCTTATGTATAACGAAGTACAGTCTCAAAAAACTGCACAAATATTGTCAGAGCTTGATAAGATTTCAAAACGCTAAAAAGAGTGGCAGCTTGCTTTAAATTTTCAGAGCCGGTCGGTGTGTCCGAGCTTCAGTTTGGAACCGCGCGACAGCTACGGTCGCAGATTCGAATCCTGCCTCGGGCATGGATGTGTGTCATGTCCTTAGGTTGGTTAGTTTAAGTAGTTCTAAGTTTTAGGGGACTGATGACCTCAGATGTTAAGTCCCATAGCGTTTAGAACCATTTTTTTAAAATGTTCAGAAATAGAGAGTTGTACTCTTCACGCTGTAAAAAAGTAGTAGCCTAGGAGTCACAGTTGCCATAGGTCAAATAAAAGGAATAGCTGTATCTAACTTTTCGTAAAGGCATGAACTGGAGCAGCTTTGCTTTGTTGGTAGAGTGCTAGGTAATGCAATCAGTCTGCAGAGAAGATTGCTTACAAATCAACTGTGCAATCCATCCCGGTGTTCTGCTCAACTCTGTGGGACACGCACCAATTAGGACTAACAGGGGTTATTCAGCGTATGCAGAGAAGATCAGTACGAGTGATCACAGGTTTGTTTCATGAGCGCGAGCGTATCACAGAGATGTTGAAAGAACTGAAATGGCAGGCTCCTGAAGATAGACGTAAACTAATGCGGCAAAGCCTTCTTGCAAAATTGTGAAGTTTCAAAGACTGGCTTTAAATGGTGACCCTGGGAAAATACTAATATCCCCTACACATCGCTCCCATAGCGATTATAGCGATCGTGACGCAAAGTCATGCTCATACTGTTCTGGGATGATCAAGGTGTGGTGAACTTGGAATTCATACCTGATGGCACCGCCGTAACCACTGAAAGGTCCTGGGAGATCCTCAGAAACTGAACATCGAATTCGAAGGGCTCGCCCATACATGGAGCACCGTCTCACTCAGCATGACACACGAGCGCTGCGGCACATGCAATGATCCAATGATCCCGAGCCTTGGTTCACTGTCCTCGACCATCCTCTGTACAGTCCAGATTTGGTCCATCCGATCTGTTTACAAAGCTTAAAGAACACCTTTGAGGACTTCACTTTGATAGTGAAATGGTTGAAATGGCTCTGAGCACTATGGGACTTAACATCTGAGGTCATCAGTCCCCTAGAATTCAGCCTAATTAACCTAAGGACATCATACACTTCCATGGCGGAGGCAGGATTCGAACCTGCGACCGTAGCTGTCGCGCGGTTCCAAACTGAAGCGCCTAGAACCGCTCGGCCACCGCGGCCGGCTACTTTGATAGTGATGAAGCGGTGATAGCAGAAGTGAGGTTGTGCCTCCATCAACGAAGTCAAAGATTCTACAGTGACGGCATCAACAAACTGGTCTCTCGCTGGTCGAAATATGTTCGTCGGCAGGGTGACTACGCTGAGAAATAAAGATATAGACACGAAGAATGAAGATGTAGAATATTAATAACGTTGGTATGATTTAAAAAAATTTGAAGAGTTTCAGCATAAAAAAAAATCATAGTCATAATTTTTCAGCATGTTGTCTTACAGTACTACATTGGTGTGCTAAACTTAAGACCGAAAATAAGTTTTGCCTGCCAAGTAACATAGCTCGATGTAACTTGGATGATACATACGAACAACTACTACTTTAGAGTACAGAAGGCAGCTGAAATAAGTACACAATGAGACGAAGAGAAATGGCGGTATCATTCAGAGACAATAAGTACACTGAATTCACCGCAAATGGTTCTCTGGACATTACATGGTTCTTAATAGCTCCTGTGATCAGCGCGGAAGGAATTACTTGCTGTGTAACGTGGTGCCAGGCTGGGCACAATGTTGGTAATTAGTTTCAGGGGTAGAACGTTCCATTCCTCCACTAGTGTCATTGGTGCATGTGGACGTTCTGCCATACATCTCCCCACCGCGTCCAATAGCCGAATATCCTCTCGTTCCAAGAGCTCCTCCGCCTGCACGATTGGATACGGTAGCGCTTTACCATCCACAAAAAATGTCAGGGCTGAATGCATCTCCGAAAAGTGCACATGGGGAAGTAATACAGTATCGACATGACATTGACGGCTGGGTGTATTGTTTTCAGCGAAATTTAGGTCAGTACGACCACGCGACATTTTGCCTCCTCACGCCGTAACACCTCGACCACCAAAATTTCATGTTCGACAGTGCTGGACGTAACTTCATATGGTGAAGTGGGAATACGTAATTCGCTCAGGAAGATCCAGGGTTATGGCGTGGAGGGTTGCAGTGTCACAGTGACGTTGACAGATGAGTGTACTGCAAGTCTGTACGCCAATGGAACTTTATTTCTCTCCACATCATAACACTTGGCCCCGCAAGAAAATGTTATTCGACAATGTTCCTGCGTGAATAACGTGTTCCCACCTCGCCATATGGGATTAAGTCTAATATTGTGAAACGTGAACGTTTTGGTGGTCAAGTTGTTATGGAGTGAGGTGGTACAATGTTGCATGGTCGTATGGACCTAAACTTCTCCAAAAACAATGCACTCATCCGTCAGAGTTACTGTGATACTATACTCTTTACGCAAGTGCGTCTTTTCCGGGTGCATTCTGCCCTGATTTCTTTTTTATAGATGGCAATGTGCGGCCGCGTCCAACAGCGTACGTAGAGGAGTTCTTGGAACCAGAGGAAATTTGGCGATTGGACCGGTCTGTCCACAACATAAATCCCACAGCTAACGCATGGGATGCGATGGGGAGACGTATTGCAACTCGTCCACTTGCACCAACAACAAACCAGCAATTAGCAACCGCACTAGTGGAGGAATGGAACGCTCTACCACTGAAACTCCTTACCAACCTTGTGTGTGGCCTGGGAGCTCGTTACACAGCAAGTAATGCTGGTCATACATCCTATTAAGAACGTTGTCCCGCTTCTTGTAATGTCGAGAGAAACATTAATAGCGGTGAATTCATTATAATTATTATCTCTGAATGGTAATGCCACTCATGTTCGTCTCATTGTGTACTTCTCTCAGTTTGCTTCTGTACTATATAGCAGCAGTTCTCTTTATGTACGATTCAAGCTATGTTCGAGCTATGTTACTTGGCAGTGACACATCATCCAAAACTTACTTTCGTCCTCAAGTTTTGTACTTTACGAATTAGCTACTGTTTTTCTTGTTTCGTTACTTCCCGTTGTTTGCGTTCTTTGCAGTGTTAATTATTTTCGTGCCATAGGGCCTAATGCAACCCGAAATGATCAGTTCTCTGCGGCGCAAATGATCGAATTTTTAATACGACTTCATTCCCAATTTACCGTCTCAGTGGCTGAATTTTGAATAGTGTTTTCTGCTTGGGTGCCTACGATTTAAAGACTGTTCACTCCATACTTCAGTGATTCATGCTCGGCGTTGCTTTGGAGGTTACAATTTTGTCGTGTCGCAACCTCCGGAAGTACATTAACACATATTTCATCTCGTTAGTGTTCGAATTTTACAAAATATTTTCTTAGTGGGAGCCTGCTACAGACGTTAAATATTTCTTCCGAAGTACATTTCTCTGGATCAGTGGATAGGCTGCGTGTTGCTATATCATTCGATCAGTTCCTCCGCTCTCTCTCTCTCTCTCTCTCTCTCTCTCTCTCTCTCTCTCTCTCTCTCCCCCCCTCCCTCCCCACCTCTCCCCCTCTCCCCCTCTCCCCCTCCCCCCCTCCCCCCCCCTCCCACCCTCCATCCCTCCCTCTCCGTCCCCAAGAGCACTTACAGGTCACAGTTAACATAACTCTGCACTTGGAAAAAACTTGATATTTTCGTAGGATTACAGAAAAAAGATAATACTCATTTTGAAACAGAAGGTTTATTCTGCCTTTCATTAATAGGAAACAATGTACACTCTAAAATAAATACTATCCCTGAAATCTAGAAGACGACCATCTTTGTAAAGAAAACGAATGATGCATTTATGGCAGTAACTTTTACACTTGCGTGAGAATAAAATCTGTAGTTACTGTTAATGAGTGGTAGATCACTGATGCATTCTGGATTTGATGGGCTTTGGCGATTTGTTATTAACATATCAATGTTGATGGGACACATGAAAAACGTCTTGCAACTGCAGCCGAGCCTGGTCTGCTCCACCGCTTTAAGATGCCAGCATTATCGCTGATGTGCATTAAAATGTAAAGATGTACTTCATCTGCTGCGGAGGATTTGTTATTCTTAAATTCCTTAACCCCCCCCCCATGAACCATGGACCTTGCCGTTGGTGGGGAGGCTTGCGTGCCTCAGCGATACAGATAGCCGTACCGTAGGTGCAACCACAACGGAGGGGTATCTGTTGAGAGGCCAGACAAACGTGTGGTTCCTGAAGAGGGGCAGCAGCCTTTTCAGTAGTTGCAAGGGCAACAGTCTGGATGATTGACTGATCTGGCCTTGTAACAATAACCAAAACGGCCTTGCTGTGCTGGTACTGCGAACGGCTGAAAGCAAGGGGAAACTACAGCCGTAATTTTTCCCGAGGGCATGCAGCTTTACTGTATGATTACATGATGATGGCGTCCTCTTGGGTAAAATATTCCGGAGGTAAAATAGTCCCCCATTCGGATCTCCGGGCGGGGACTACTCAAGAGGATGTCGTTATCAGGAGAAAGAAAACTGGCGTTCTACGGATCGGAGCGTGGAATGTCAGATACCTTAATCGGGCAGGTAGGTTAGAAAATTTAAAAAGGGAAATGGATAGGTTGAAGTTAGATATAGTGGGAATTAGTGACGTTCGGTGGCAGGAGGAACAAGACTTCTGGTCAGGTGACTACAGGGTTATAAACACAAAATCAAATAGGGGTAATGCAGGAGTAGGTTTAATAATGAATAGGAAAATAGGAATGCGGGTAAGCTACTACAAACAGCATAGTGAACGCATTATTGTGGCCAAGATAGATACGAAGCCCACGCCTACTACAGTAGTACAAGTTTATATGCCAACTAGCTCTGCAGATGACGAAGAAATTGAAGAAATGTATGATGAAATAAAAGAAATTATTCAGATTGTGAAGGGAGACGAAAATTTAATAGTCATGGGTGACTGGAATTCGAGTGTAGGAAAGGGGAGAGAAGGAAACATAGTAGGTGAATATGGATTGGGGGACAGAAATGAAGGAGGAAGCCGCCTGGTCGAATTTTGCACAGAGCACAACATAATCATAACTAACACTTGGTTTAAGAATCATGAAAGAAGGTTGTATACATGGAAGAACCCTGGAGATACTAAAAGGTATCAGATAGATTATATAATGGTAAGACAGAGATTTAGGAACCAGGTTTTAAATTGTAAGACATTTCCAGGGGCAGATGTGGACTCTGACCACAATCTATTGGTTATGACCTGTAGATTAAAATTGAAGAAACTGCAAAAAGGTGGGAATTTAAGGAGATGGGACCTGGATAAACTAAAAGATCCAGAGGTTGTACAGAGATTTAGGAAGAGCATAAGGGAGCAATTGACAGGAATGGGGGAAATAAATACAGTAGAAGAAGAATGGGTAGCTTTGAGGGATGAAGTAGTGAAGGCAGCAGAGGATCAAGTAGGTAAAAAGACGAGGGCTAGTAGAAATCCTTGGGTAACAGAAGAAATATTGAATTTAATTGATGAAAGGAGAAAATATAAAAATGCAGTAAGTGAAGCAGGCAAAAAGGAATACAAACGTCTCAAAAACGAGATCGACAGGAAGTGCAAAATGGCTAAGCAGGGGTGGCTAGAGGACAAATGTAAGGATGTAGAGGCCTATCTCACTAGGGGTAAGATAGATACCGCCTACAGGAAAATTAAAGAGACCTTTGGAGATAAGAGAACGACTTGTATGAATATCAAGACCTCAGATGGCAACCCAGTTCTAAGCAAAGAAGGGAAAGCAGAAAGGTGGAAGGAGTATATAGAGGGTCTATACAAGGGCGATGTACTTGAGGACAATGTTATGGAAATGGAAGAGGATGTAGATGAAGATGAAATGGGAGATATGATACTGCGTGAAGAGTTTGACGGAACACTGAAAGACCTGCGTCGAAACAAGGCCCCCGGAGTAGACAGTATTCCATTGGAATTACTGACGGCCGTGGGAGAGCCAGTCCTGACAAAACTCTACCATCTGGTGAGCAAGATGTATGAAACAGGCGAAATACCCTCAGACTTCAAGAAGAATATAATAATTCCAATCCCAAAGAAAGCAGGTGTTGACAGATGTGAAAATTACCGAACTATCAGCTTAATAAGTCACAGCTGCAAAATACTAACACGAATTCTTTACAGACGAATGGAAAAACTAGTAGAAGCCAACCTCGGGGAAGATCAGTTTGGATTCCGTAGAAACACTGGAACACGTGAGGCAATACTGACCTTACGACTTACCTTAGAAGAAAGATTAAGGAAAGGCAAACCTACGTTTCTAGCATTTGTAGACTTAGAGAAAGCTTTTGACAATGTTGACTGGAACACTCTCTTTCAAATTCTAAAGGTGGCAGGGGTAAAATACAGGGAGCGAAAGGCTATTTACAATTTGTACAGAAACCAGATGGCAGTTATAAGAGTCGAGGGACATGGAAGGGAAGCAGTGGTTGGGAAGGGAGTAAGACAGGGTTGTAGCCTGTCCCCGATGTTGTTCAATCTGTATGTTGAGCAAGCAGTAAAGGAAACAAAAGAAAAATTCGGAGTAGGTATTAAAATTCATGGAGAAGAAATAAAAACTTTGAGGTTCGCCGATGACATTGTAATTCTGTCAGAGACAGCAAAGGACTTGGAAGAGCAGTTGAATGGAATGGACAGTGTCTTGAAAGGAGGATATAAGATGAACATCAACAAAAGCAAAACAAGGATAATGGAATGTAGTCTAATTAAGTCGGGTGATGCTGAGGGAATTAGATTAGGAAATGAGGCACTTAAAGTAGTAAAGGAGTTTTGCTATTTGGGGAGCAAAATAACTGATGATGGTCGAAGTAGAGAGGATATAAAATGTAGGCTGGCAATGGCAAGGAAAGCGTTTCTGAAGAAGAGAAATTTGTTAACATCCAGTATTGATTTAAGTGTCAGGAAGTCATTTCTGAAAGTATTCGTATGGAGTGTAGCCATGCATGGAAGTGAAACATGAACGATAAATAGTTTGGACAAGAAGAGAATAGAAGCTTTCGAAATGTGGTGCTACAGAAGAATGCTGAAGATTAGATGGGCAGATCACATAACTAATGAGGAAGTATTGAATAGGATTGGGGAGAAAAGACGTTTGTGGCACAACTTACCAGAAGAAGGGATCGGTTGGTAGGACATGTTCTGAGGCATCAAGGGATCACCAATTTAGTATTGGAGGGCAGCGTGGAGGGTAAAAATCGTAGAGGGAGACCAAGAGATGAATACACTAAGCAGATTCAAAAGGATGTAGGTTGCAGTAGGTACTGGGAGATGAAAAAGCTTGCACAGGATAGAGTAGCATGGAGAGCTGCATCAAACCAGTCTCAGGACTGAAGACCACAACAACAACAACAACAAATTCCTTAAAACGATCTCGCTTTCTAGGTGGCGATAAAACTGTGCTTGAAAGTTCTATGTTAAAAAAAAAAAAGGGAAGTAATTCAGACTCATGGGGAAATTAGGCAGGTATATCCGAAAAATGAGTGTTTCACTTTGATGAAGTATTATAAGAATTACACACCGAGGTGACAAAAGTCATGAGATACCTCCCAGTATCACGTCAGACCGTTCGCCCTGAGTAGTGCAACAACCCGATGTGTCATGGACTCATCCTGCAGGAATATTGAGTCATGCTACCCCTAAAGTCGTCCACAATTGCGAAAGTGTTGCCGGCGTAGGACTTTGTCCACGGGCTGAGCTCTCGGTTACGTCCCATAAATGTTCGATGGGTTTCATGTCGGGCGATCTGCGTTGGCAAATCAATCGCTCGAACTGTCCAGAATGTTCTTCAAACCAATCATGAACATTTGGGATCCGGAGACTTGGCGCATCGTTGTTTGGGAACACGAAGTCCATGAATGCCTGCAATGGACTCCAAGTAGCCGGACACAACCATTTCCCGTTAATGATCGGTTCAGTTCCCGGTAAACACAGCCCACACAGTTGTGGAGCCTCTGTGTATGTACATATCGCCATCCCATGACTTTTGTCACTTCAGTGTAATAATTCTGTTTGGCTATAGGAGACTGTGCACTAACTGTACGAAATAATTACGTTAACGATTGCATGTTGTATCTGGGTAATTTGCAGCCATTTGTCGCACACTGCTAAAAATGTCCTCCTTCCCATTTGTATCAACCGTATTCATAACACAGAAAGACGACCAAAGCAACGTAGTAGTTTTATGCTTCGAAGGAATGCAACCTTCTCACTTGATAAAGGCGTAGCTCGATTTTTCATCCCTTATAGTTCCTATTAACAACACATATCTATCGATATACATCAATAACACCATATCATTATAAATATACCCTTTTCTTCCATCAAAATGAAACCGTACTAACTGCACTAATTAAACTCACCGCATAGTCATTGCCACTGACACCGCAGATTTGTTGAAGTTACTGAAACCAGAGAATTGCCTGACTTGACTGTAAGTTCTTTTTCCTAACTCAGCTCTTTCAGTGGTTTCAGGGAGTCCACAATTCTTCGTGCTAGCTTGTTACCATATCTGTGAAATCTGTAAGAGCAATTGTTTTCCGTCAGTAAAGCAGCAACCTTGCTGTACTGAGCGTAAAGACTACTAGAGTGGACGAACTGTTCTGAGGTACGCACACTTCTTGTTTCAAAGACGATCAGAGGCCACTTCTTGTCATGCAACATACAATGAATTTTTCAGTATTTATTGTTGCTGTTATTGTTTCGAACTGCATCAGTGTGTTCTTTGATATGTTTACCTATAATAGGAAACCTGGCATGCTATCTCAGATTCTGACTTCTCCATAATGTGCACCTAGAGCTATTCATTGTTGGCCAACTTTTTTTGAAACCTTCACGACAAACAGCGTTAAGATCTTTAATTTCTTCAGCACACATTCGAACACTTTTTTCTGTTACACAATTTTTATTACTTCCACTATCCATGAAGGAATTGTCTTAGTATGGGATTTCTTACAACTAAGTTTCCTTTTGTGAGTTCTTCCCGACTCTAAGCACAGTAAAGTAGCGCAGCTTATGCAACATACATATCCAGTACACTAGCCATTTTCGTCGTCAGCCGGTAGACATTTATTCCTTAGATAGCTTCTAAAATACTCCTTTTTTACGATATGTACGCATTGATTTCAATCTTACATCTTGCTGCACTGGCTTCCTCACGCTGCGTGATTACAAATACACACATACCGCGAATGAAAAGCGTGCGCTGGCTGTAGTTGTACACAGATAAAGACGCGTTAAATCCTTGGAGTCCAAACGTTACGTAGGATTCGATCATAGCTTCTCTGCTCGGCTGTGATAATTGATGCAGACAGCCTATCCAGTTAGTATGTCCCTTGCCCGACTAGCATTGTGTGTTCGCTTACTCGGTCATACGCTTTCAGTGTCACACTACGCACAATGATAGCAGAAATGGTGGAGAGTTGAGGGGTGAGTAGCTGCTTCGGCAGTTTACGATTAATGTACAGGGCGTTCCAGGAGGGACGGTCCATATTCAGGGATATGACAGGAACGCACATTTGAAGCGTATGCATTTTCCTGCGACCGTCGATTATTACGTGCGCTGTTGTTTCCATTCCATGTAAACGTAGCTTCATCAGTGAATAGTAGTAACACAAGCGAATAACGATTGTCATTTAACCAATGCAAGTCTTCTGGGATTGAGGACATGCTCTATGTGATACGGGTACAAAAGTTCCACATGTACTGCCCCGCCATACACTCGTTGGTAAGACACTGATACGAAGAGAGTGTCACCCCGTGCTGGCAATGCACTGCACCGTTTCAACAACGTGTTGCTGATCCTTCACACTACACGTCCAGAAGAAAAATGGGAACTTACAAGAATACCAGTTTCGCGCAATGTCCTGAAAACTCTGGTAAAACGCTGTACGGTAAACAATTCGACGCGTCGGAAAGCACTGACGGGATTCTTTGAGCAGGGGGAGCACTACTATCGCAGAAGCCATAAAAATTCATCATATCTGAATATTCCTCATTAGTGACGATGTGAGGCATTGTAGCCAGCGTGTGTATAAGCAGGGTTAATCGATGCTTCTATCTGATACGCCCTCAATTCCTCGCTCTACTTCACTCACAACACACCACGCACAGCTGCACATTCAACAGGCTAATTTAATGGCAGAAAGACATCCAGAGCAATGAAGCTGAAAGCAGCGAGATAGGTTGGGCTGGAATTCAATGTCGAAGATTTTGTGTGTACGAGAGACATACGTGCGCGCCACTAGTCCAGAAATAAACAACGTTAAACTTTCAATCTCTGTTGATCCATCATGCACAGGGGACATCAGCTGGTCTATTAATTGTCAGTATCAATTAAATTCGCCAACAGCCGTGTAACTGAGATGTTGCTTTATTTTATTTTGACCACTAGTTTCGGCATTTTACTATGCCATGTTCAGGCCCTATGTGCAAAATAAATGATACTGTCATAGAATGCCATGTTTTCCTGGATGTCGTGAATTCAAACCGTTTAACAAGTGCTTCACTCGTTGACTTGCTATAAAGTGTTCGAATGAAGCAGTTGTGAAACGGTTTCAATTCACGACCTTCAGGAGTATGTGGCACTGTATGACAATATCGTTTATTTTGAGAGATGCATATGGGGTCTGAAAACGGTACAGTGGAATATCGAAACTGGTAGTCAAAATAAAATAGAATGATATCTCATTTACAAGGCTGTTGGCGAATTTCATTGATATTCACAATTACATTAAACATTCTGTGTCTCGGAAACCATTGGGAGTGGGGTATAAGTTCACATGAAGTTTTTTGCGTCAAATGAACAAATGAACGTTTCTGTCATATCCCTGAATATTAACCATTACTTCTGAGTACAGATGTAAAAATACTGTAGGCTACCATAGACTACCATAAACAAATGTAGACTGCGGTAGTTTTCCTGGTAGACTTGGTGAGTTAGGATCTCACCCACGTGACCTGTGCTAGATGTGTTGAATAGCAATCGGGCGTTACCTTTCAACGATCGCTTTCATTATTTATGCGATCAGTGTCTTAGTAGATTCCCATAAAAAACGGAATCGGTGAACCGTCTATACACTGAGTGGGGGTATATAAAGGACAAGGTAACTACGGAACATTGAAGTGGCCGTGCGGTTAAAGGCGCTGCAGTCTGGAACCGCAAACCTCTACGGTCGCAGGTTCGAATCTTGCCTCGGGCATGGATGTTTGTGATGTCCTTAGGTTAGTTAGGTTTAACTAGTTCTAAGTTCTAGGGGACTAATGACCTCAGCAGTTGAGTCCCATAGTGCTCAGAGCCATTTGAACTACGGAACATTGTTATCCTACATAGTTACCCTCATGTATGTTACTTAAAAATAAACAGTACTTACAGAAAAACTGAAATTGCCAGTGTTGAACTAAAGCTCTATCCGGAAACTGTTGAGATGTAACTTCAAACAGAGGAATGTTGTAGCAGAAATAAAGGAAACAATACAGATTTATAATATAGCGCTGGATAACGCAATTACCTCAAGAAAAAGGTGAAATAAAAGCCACAAAACAAAAATACGGCAAACACCGCTTCACTGCTTCGTCGAACTTACATGAAATATGTTTCTGTTTTTCATAGCTGACTGTTGTGACCGAGCGGTTTTAGGCACTTCAGTCCGGAACCGCGCTGCTGCTACGGTCGCAGGTTCGAATCCTGCCTCGGCCATGGATGTGTGTGCTGTCCTTAGGTTAGTTAGGTTTAAATAGTTTTAGGTCTAGGGGACTGATGACCTCAGATGTTAAGTCCCATAGTGCTCAGAGCCGTTTGAACGATTTGTTATTCATAAACAGCTTTAGTATTTATCAATAATGGCAAGTAAGTCTTGCCTTTGATCATAACGTCGAACGTTCCATTAGGTATAAAATAACAATAATAATTTATATATTTTTATGTTTATGCAGGTACATTGTACTTACATGAAAAAAATTGATTTGGTTACGTATAAGTGCAGAAGTTACACGATGAACTAATTTGTTTTACTTTCAAAATGTGGCTTATGTTCTCTAAGGATATAAAATACACAATGGACGAACAGTGCACGATTTACGCTTCTAATTACGCGCAGAAAAAGAAAGAGAGGGGAGAGAGAGAGAGAGAGAGAGAGAGAGAGAGAGAGAGAGAGAGAGAGAGAGAGAGAGAGGGAGGGAGGGAGAGAGAGCGAGAGAGAGTGAGTGAGTGAGTGAGTGTCTGTCTTCGATTCCCAGTTCCTCTCGTACACGTCGATTTGTGTTTCTTTCTCCCCAAATGGAAATGAAGTCCCATGCTTCTTGACAGAGCGTAGGGGAACGATGAGGGAGACCCGTACGCCGTACTAGGCAAGGTCCTACTGGAGGTGGTTTGCCGTTGCCTTCCCCCGATCGTAATGGAGATGAATGATGATGATGAAGACAACACAAAACCACACCACCCACTCATCTCGGGGCAGGTGAAAATCCCTGACCCCGCCGGGAATCGAACCCGGGACTCCGTGCTCGGGAAGCGAGAACTCTACGGCGAGACCACGAGCTGCGGACTCCTTACAAATACAACCCGTAATATTACCGTTTGCTACGTCATTTATGTAGTATAGCAAAACCACAGAACAGCAGTTTTGTTTGAGTGTAACTCTACTCCTGGGACACCCCGTATATACACTACTGGCCATTAAAATTGCTACACCAAGTAGAAATGCAGATGATAAACGGGTATTCATTAGACAAATATATTATACTAGAACTGACATGTGATTACATTTTCACGCAGTTTGGATGCATAGATCCTGAGAAATCAGTACCCAGAACAACCACCTCTGGCCGTAACAACGGTCTTGATACGCCTGGGCATTGTGTCAAACACAGCTTGGATGGCGTGTACAGGTACAGCTGCCCATGCAGCTTCAACACGACACCACAGTTCATCAAGAGTAGTGACTGGCGTATTGTGACGAGCAAGTTGCTCGGCCACCATTGACCAGACGTTTTCAGCTCATGAGAGATCTGCAGAATGTGCCGGCCAGTGCAGCAGTCGAACATTTTTTGTATCCAGAAAGGCCCGTACAGGACCTGGAACATGCGGTCGTGCATTATCCTGCTGAAATGTAGGGTTTCGCAGGAATCGAATGAAGGGTAGAGCCACGGGTCGTAACACATCTGAAATGTTCGCATTGACAGCACTTTGAACAGTGGAGGTTACAAGAGGTGGGCGAGACGTGTAACCAGTGGCACCGCATACCACCACGCCGGGTGATACGCCAGTATGGCGATGACGAATACGCGCTTCCAATGTGCGTTCACCGCGATGTCGCCAGACACGGATGTGACCATCATGATGCTGTAAACAGAACCCGGATTCATCAGAAAAAATGAAGTTCTGGCGTTCGTGCACACAGGTTCGTCGTTGAGTACACCATCGCAGGCGCTCCTGTCTGTGATGCAGCGTCAAGGGTAACCGCAGCCATGGTGTCCGAGCTGATAGTCCATGCTGCTGCAAACTTCGTTTAACTGTTCGTGCAGATGGCTGTTGTCTTGCAAACGTCCTCATCTGTTGATTCAGGGATCGAGATGAGGCCGCACGATCCGCTACAGCCATGCGGATAAGATGCCTGTCATTTCGACTGCTAGTGATACGAGGCAGTTGGGATCCAGCACTGCGTTCCGTATTATCCTCCTGAACCCACCGATTCCATATTCTGCTAACAGTCATTGGATCTCGACCAACGCGAGCATCATTGTCGCGTTACGATAAACCGCAATCGCGATAGGCTACAATGCGACCTTTATCAAAGTCGGAAACCTGATAGTATGCATTTCCCCTCCTTACACGAGGCATCACAACAACGTTTCACCAGGCAACGCCGGTCAACTGCTGTTTGTGTATGAGAAATCAGTTGGAGACTTTCCTCATGTCAGCACGTTGTAGGTGTCGGCACCGGCGCCAACCTTGTGTGAATGCTCTGAAAAGCTAATCATTTGCATGTCACAGCATCTTCTTCCTGTCGGTTAAATTTCGCGTCTGTAGCACGTCATCTTCGTGGTGTGGCAATTTTAATGGCCAGAAGTGTATTTGGCCGATTAATTTCGATATTTAAGCAATATGTTTTCAAAAGTGGACAGCAGCTGATATTTGGCATCCTTTTTAGAAAGGAAGTGCTACACTGCCTGCTGGTGAGACCAGCTAGGAAAGCGCGCCGCATGTCTGCCGCAACTGGCGGCGGCCGATGTTTGCGTGGGCGTTGCACGCAGTGCGTGCACGCACCAGCGCCGCCGACGTGCCGAGCGGCGTCCAGCCCGGCGTGGCGGCCGCGATAGCCGCCGGGAGCACACAAAGCGGCGCGCCAGATAAAGCGGACAAAGGGCACACCCGCCGCGGATTACCGTACCGACACTCGCAGCGCCGGCGCCTGCCGCTGCCGCTGCCCGCGCAACTGCTTGCCGTCACGCCCCGCACCCGTCCGCTATGACGGGTGTCGGCTAATCTACCTGCCGCCGACACGTAAGGGGCGGAGCTGTCCGATTGTCTGGGGACTAATACGGCTGCTCTTTCATCTCGCTCCTACTGTACGGGCTCGAAGGTTAGGCTTGCGAGCTCTGTGCAAGCATTCGTAACAGTTGCGCTTCACCCACTTGCTTTTGCGAAGACAGGGAGTCGAGAGAAGTTCAAAATGTTTTGCTATTCTCTCGATAGCCTCTTCTTGTTTACTAAAATCTTGCCTACCCCCGACAACGACTGCGAGCAGCTTGAACACGTGTTTACTTCACACTAGGAGCATTCAATAATTAATACAGCTCATTTTTTTCTGATAGCAGGATTCCAATACACCACACTGATCCCCAGTACTCTGGCTACAAAATCCTATTTTTCAACACAATCTCCGTTCATTGCGACGACCTTAGGCCACATTACCGGGCGGGGCTGTACCCGCACTTGGTACCACTCCACTGGTCGACGTCGGAGCCGATGTATTTCTGCGTCAATAACCTGCTCATCATTCAAGTACTGATTCCCGTGGAGTGCATCCTTCATTGGGCCGCACACATGCAAGTTGATGGGTGCGAGATCTGGGCTGTAAGATGGATGAGGAAGAACATTCGGATGAAGTTTTACGAGCCCCTCTCAGGTGCACGCACTTGCTACAGTTCTTGGCATTGTCATGGAACAGGAGAAGTTAGTTTGCATTTTTGTGGCGACGAAGACACCAAAATTGTCTCTTCAATTTCCCCTTGGTAGCATAACACACTTCAGACTTGATCGTTGCTTCATGGAGGAGGACATGAAACAGAATAAACCTCTTGGGAGTCCCAGAAGACCTGCACCATGACTTTACTGGCTGAGTCTGCGACTTTGAACTTTTTCTTCGAAGGAGAGGTGGTGTGGCGCCACTCCTTGTCCTGCCGTTGAGTTTCCGCTTCGAAGTGATAAACCAGTGTTTCATCACCTGTGACGATGTTCGACAAAATGTTGTCACTATCAGCCTAGTAACACGCAAGCAATTTCGCACAGATGGTCCTTCAGTGGTCTTTATTATCTTCTATTAGGCAGCGAGGAACGCAGGGGGCGTACACCTTTGAGTACCCCAACTAGTGGACGAGAGTCTCAGCACTACCAACAGAGACGATCAGTTACCATGAATCAGACTTGTTTGCACTTTTCAACATTGTAGGAGTCATCGCTGTGCGCAACCGGCCAGCACGCAGGAAATCAGACTGGTTTGTTCGACCCTGTTACGATGATAACAGACGCCTCGCTCAACGACTTAGCTTGCTTTTGGTCACTGCTAAGTCTCCGTAGACATTCTGCAAGCATGGATATTTGCGATGCTTTGATTTTCCCCCAAAAGAAACTTAATGAATGGTTCTGATTGGAACGCACCTCCGTTACACACGCCATATTGAACGCTACCTATAACGCCGCCGGATATGGGAACTTCATGAAACTATGCAGGAGCTGAAGAGTTCTACGATGTCCCTCAGTAAATTCTACATTTTTTTCCACCGAAGTTTCCCGGAAAAAAGTATTGCATTACTTAGTGAAGCGCCCGTCGTATAAACCTCACAAAACCTATTTCACATTATGTTTTAAATATGGCACCTAAGTTCAAATTTCGTGCCCCATTAAAAGTGTGTGGCAGAGTTCAGTGATGGTGGACATGGACCTATAAATCAATTTATTAAAAAGTCAATGAAATAAATTATTTAATTTATGCATTAGAAGCAGTTTTCCTCGACCAATTGAAACTACCGATGGTTCGCTTGGGTGGGGAACAGTGAATGTTGGGGTTAGTGTAACGTTCATGTTAGCCAATGAGTTAATTCAGAAAATTCACAAGACCGTGACTCTCTGAAACAATTGAGGTCCACTACCTTCATATTCAATCTGCAGCCACACCGATAAGCGAGGAGGAGAGCGAGATGCGCCACCAGCTGAAAGTAGGAAGAGCCGTTTCACTGCCATCCCCAGTCAAGTTGGTTACAGGAACATTTCTCTATCGGAGAACGCAGACTGTTGTGCTGTGTCGAAGCACGGAGAGACAATCTCTGGGCCTCATTCCGTTGCAGGTCTTGGTCGGTTTCACTTCAGTACTAGTAGTAATGTGGCAGTTGTCCCCGTTTCATTGTCATGTGCTGGCTTCCATCACTTTGGAAGCAACCATGTGTAGACTCAGTCAGCTTTATTTAAGGTGTTTCATGGTAGAATGCTCGTGACAACTTCGGTCACAGCGTGGAATTACGCTGAATGCACCGCAAGCAACTGGCATTACGATTCCATTGAGGCCAACACGGTAAGCTTTGCCGTGTTGCTACAGTATTCGTGTTCATATTAAGTGACTCCTCACAGCTAGAAAATTTCTTTCATGATTTTCACTTCCCAGAATTCATCTCAGTTCTCCCAATTGCCACTCTCTTTAGGTACTGGAAGAGTTATTGTAGTTTCTTATTTGTTTCTCAATGTTATCCATGTACATCCATCTTGCACTACAGCAAGACAGCAGCTCTCCATACACCCCAAAATTGTGAGATCTCTTGGTTCCTATCTTTGTGACAAAACTCCCTCAATTGTGTTTTTGTCGCCAACATATTTATTTTCAATTCAATTCTTTTACTGGTCTGTAGTTTTCACCATGTCCCCCATCAATTAAGTTATTAATACCGGCTATAGAAACACCTGCTGTTGGAGAAGAAGGCTGATGACTCCAGACTCCAGAGAACAGAACATTAGCACATGAGAGTGTTTTTATCTGCTGGACCTGCCAGGGTAGCAGAGAGCGGTAATGTACTGCTTCCTGGGCTCGGGTAGGCGTGCCGGCCCCGGATCGAATCCGCCCGGCGGATTAACGACGAAGGCCGGTATGCCGGCCAGCCTGGATGTGGTTTTTAGGCGGTTTTTCACATCCCGCTAGGTGAATACCGGGATGGTCCCCAAGTTCCGCCTCAGTTACACGCCTCACAGCCATTTGAAAACGTTCGCACTATTTCATGAGTTACACTAGACGCAGACAGCTGTGGTATACTAATTGCGTCCCGGGGGGGTTTGGGGTGGGGGCAGGAAGGGCATCCAGCCGCCCTCTGCCATTAACACTGCCAAATCCGTAATAACAAAGCCGATCCCGCGTTAGAGCGGGACAAAGGCCCGAGAAAGAACGAAAGAAAGAAAGTGTTTTTATCTGCTGATAGGGAAACAGTGACAGGCAATACACACCACTTCCATCGAATCAAACAAACTCCAACAACTGCATGTTGTGTGGGTGGCTCGTGAGTTGCGCCAGTAGAGCATTTGTCCGCAAAAGGTTCGAGTACCGTGGCGGTGTATAGCTTTATCTGCCAGTAAGTTTCAAGTCAACACACATTCCACTCCAGAGTGAAAATTAATTTCGGAATTTTCACTTAAAGTTGGGCCTTTTCTGAGCTATGATAGTGCAGTGCCTGTGTTGTTAAGGAGAACGATGCAATGTTCCTTCGGGCATGCATGCATTTCCCAAGGAACAGGCACTGCGGCAACTACAGCCTTTATGAAATATATTCGCAGCTGCGAATACGAACAACCATCAGCTGCGTAAGGGAGTGACGACAGTGAAATTATGTGTCGGTTGGGACTCGAACCCGGATTTTTCGTTTTACGCAAGCGGTCGCGTTGAGGGCTGTGGCTATCCGTGCACGATTCACGGCCAACCGCAGACTTCCATATGTCTTTGTTCCTGTGTTACAACCTGCACTCATACAGATATTATGTGATTCCCGTACAAGGGAGGACATTTTAACTGGAAGTCACCGCCTACTATCGTCGCATAAATGCAATATTGCAGTGTCTGTGTTATTAAGAAGAGCGATGCAATGTTCCTTGGGGCATGTTCAGGGGAAAGTTTCGCAGCAGTCATCATGCTAAGTGGAGCAAATTTATCAGCCTCGATGGAAACTAAGGAGAAACTTTGTCCTTCAGCCGTACAACGCTGGGCAAATGTCTTGGCAAAGAACTATTCACGCTGCACGATTTGGGGATACGATGTTAGATCATGTGGGACAAGATTCATCAGTGTGCGCCGGCCAACTTACCTGTGAAATGTACGCTTAGAACGTTACGGGTGCAGAATATTAGAGGAGTGATAATTTCAGCTCTGTCATAAATGGCTGAATGCAGTGGGGTCGACTGATTTTTTTCAAACCCGAGTTCGCTTGTGACTGAAGATTATGTTGCAATATGTTGCCCAAAGAAAAAAAAAAGAAAGAAAATGTGAAGCTGTCAGAAGACACGGTCGGATGTCAATGTAGCTTCGTACACGTACCCACCAGCGACAGGTATTTAAATGATTAGAGCTGCAGGTCTCGGTGACTGGTAGATCGGCCACCAGTTCGCATTCGCATCAGGAAGAAAGGAAGGATTGAAGGAAGACCAGAGTTTAACGACCTGTCGACAACGTGGTCATTACAGTCGGAGAACAAACTCGAATTAAGAAAGGACGGGGAAGGAAACCGGCAGCGATCTTTCGTAGGAACCATCCTGTTATTTTCCTGGTATGATTTGAGAAAACCATTGAAAACCTAAACCAGGATGGCTGGACGCGGATTTATTCCATCCGCCTCCCGAATGCAAGTCCGAGGTGCTGAACAGTGCGCTACATCGCTCGCTTCTGGGTATTACTTACGTTCGTGTTTAGTGTTGATATCAGGCCTGCCAGGGTATACACAAGGCATGAATAGTGTCAGACATTGAGGGACCACTGTGATGGAAACGGAGATGCTGTGTACTCGTGTGAGACGTCCTTGTTACCATCTGACAGAGCTTCAAAGAGGCCTTATTGTTTCTCTCCATTGGGCCGGGTGGTCGGATCGTCCGATATACAGGTTTGTGGGGCATTCGGATGTGACACACGCCGATTTTCCTCTGCATGGCAAGCATACTCGTCAAGATTCCGGTCATTAACCTGGCAACCACAAGAGAGGGTCGCCGTGTTGTCCACCAGGCCCACATTACCACCTGCTACCCCAGTGCGAGGAATAACTGCACGCAACATTCTGCATAATATCGCACCATTGGTCGGTGACTAGCAGCAGGAAATTACCGTTCCGTGCGTAGGTTCCCGTTAACACCGCAACACAAACAATACAAACGGTAGCATTTGAAGGTGGTGCCGGCACCTGGAAGAATGGGATGCTGATGGTTGGCGACGCACTGTGTTCAGTGATGAATCACAATTGTGCAATTACTCCGAATGACAATCGCTGGCGAGTATGGCGGCGACCTGGGGAGAGGTCCAATTCTTTCGATGTTTTGGAGAGGCACAGCTGGTGACATGGTATGGGGATTCTTCTGGTATGATTTAAGGTCACGGGTAGTAGTTACTGATGGCATCCTGAGGCACAACGGTGCGTCATGGGGAATTTTTTGGTGTTCTTACGTCTATTTTTCATGCGAAAGTATTGTGGCACCATTTACAACAGGACAACACTCATCCACACATGCCACGTAGCTTCAAGAACTGTCTGCGTGGTGTTGAGATATTCTTATGACCAGCGAGATACTCAGATGTGCCTCCGATAGAAGATACGTGGGATCAGTTCGGGCGTCAACTCCGTCGCAGTGTCAGCATCCAGGATATGAAGGGCCAGTTACAACAGCTGGCAGAGGATTCAGCGGCTTGCTGACACCGTTCACAACCAAATCAGTGGGTGAATCCAGGCAAGGTCGGATGCAACGTCATAATGTTGAGTTCATACTACGAAGTTCTTCGTAAATTTGACTCGTTTTGGTAATCACTGCAGTAACATCACACACACCCTCTACCTGTGAGGTTTCATTTCATTTCTTTTCTTTCTCTAATTGTGGGTCATTATTGTGTTTTGTCGGGCAGTGTATATGTATTGAGACTAAAAGTTATTGCTTCAAACATGCTATGAGCTTTAGTTGTTTGTACGTGCTGTCAATTGCATTGCCAATAAAAACTAATATACATTTCTTTTCATTAGTTTCTTATCTCAAAGCATTCCGTTTCTGGTCCTAATTTGTCTAATTTGGAACCTAAAGGTTTGGCATTTCCTCTATGCTCTTATCGGATATTACCCATACAACTTCTGTCTTTAGTATCTGGGTCAGCCCGTATCAGATCACAGAGATGCAGCTATGTACGTAGTGGCTACCTTGTACGTGACATATAAAAGTGCTGGATTATTATTCGTTAATAGGTGCAGTCACTGCTGCATGCGTGGAATGCTGATTAAGATTAAATTAATGTTATGAATAGATGTTGAACTGATAAATAAATCTGTATAAATTATGCATTACGAGTGAAGCATACACAGTCAATAAAAGAGCATTGAAATATTAATAAGTTTATACATCGCATAACATCACTTCTGACTGATGAACTGTAATTGGTAAATTATTAACTGACGAACAATTACGCCTCATTTTAGCAAATTTACAAAGGGCTTCACAGTAATGTGATTTATATAAACACGTAAAAAACGCAATACGTTTTTTTACTGCTTTTCGCTGCTAACGGCGTTCATAAAAATTGCCGCCTAGTATATCCAGTATATGGCGACTTAACACGTGTCACCGACGTTAAGGTATATATTCCTCTCTACTGTAATTCCAACGAGATCATGTTGTTACCTACAATAAGTCGTTTGATCCAAGTAACTTTAATTTTATAATTTCAGAATTCTACTAAATATATTTGATATAATGTAGACACTACCAGTCTACATCTAAATGCCTACTCTACAGTTCAGACTTAAGTTCCCGGCAGAGGGTTGATAGAACTGCTTTCAGACTCTTTCTCGACCATTCATCTCTCGAATAGCAGGTTGGAAAGACGAACACTTACATGTTTCCGTGAGAGTTCTATTTTCTCTTACTTTATTACGAATATAATTTCACCAACAACTAATTTTGTCCGCAGCTCGTGGTCGTGCGGTAGCGTTCTCGCTTCCCGCGCCCGGGTTCCCGGGTTCGATTCCGGGCAGGGTCAGGGATTTTCTCTGCCTCGTGATGACTGGGTGTTGTGTGATGGCCTTAGGTTAGTTAGGTCTATGTTATAGGGGACTGATGACCGTAGACGTTAAGTCCCATAGTGCTCAGAGCCATTTGAACCAACCAACTAATTTTCGCATTCAGCGGAGAAAGTCGATGATTGAAATTTCGTGAAAAGAACCTGCCAGAACTAAAAACATCTACGTCTTAGTGACTGATACCACAACTCGTGTATCATATCCGTGACTCTCTCCCGCATATTTCACAATAATACAAAAAGAGTTGCCATATTATGAGCTTTTTTAATGCCCTCCGTCAATCCTTTCTGGTGAGGATGCCATACTGCACAGCACTACTCTAGCAGAGGACGGCAAGCGTAGTGTAGGCAGTCTCTTTAGTAGACCTGTTGCATCTTCTGAGTGTCCTGCCAATAAAACGCATTCTTTGGTTTGCCTTCTTCACAACTGTAATCCCCAAGTACGTAGTTGAATTGTCAGTCTTCAGATTTTTGTAATTTATCGTGTAACCGAAATTTAACAGATACCTTTTAGTACCTATGTCGATGACCTCACAATTTTCATTATTTAGGGTTAATTGCCACCCTTCGAATCATACAAGTATCGTGTCTAAAACATGCTACAATTTGTTTGACTTTCGGATGACTTACTAGATGGTAAAGGCATCATCTACAAATACTCTTAGAAGGCTGCTGAGATTATTTCGTATTTTACTCGATGACTTTCCGTCTGTTACTAAGTACTGTGACCTTTACGACCTGAAATTAAGAATCCAGTCGTACAACTGAACGAAACTTCATAGGCCAGCAGTTTGTTTAGAAGTCGCATATGAGGAACGTTGTCCAAAGCCTTCTGGAAATCCAGAAATACAGAATCAATTTGAGATCCTGTGTCGATTGTAGTTATTGAGCTAAATTAAACTGAAGAACGTTATGATCCGTTCAGAGAAACAAAATTTAAGTCATGACGCAAGGATGAGTTGCTCAGTATCATATCAGTTACTTTACGAGATTTTGGTAGAACCTGATGAGATGTAAGAGAAGCTATTAGGACCTTTCATTCCACGGTAAATTACGCGATGCTTTGGAGTTACAGAGCTCAGATGAGAATGCGTCCAGCGTACAGTGAAGGAGCATCTGCTTGAAGTATTGTGTTCGAGTATAATGACTTTTCTGGAGACTAGAAATGTACTCTGTAGGAATCAGCATGGGTTTCGAAAAAGACGGTCATGTGAAACCCAGCTCGCGCTATTCGTCCACGAGACTCAGAGGGCCATAGTTACGGGTTCAGAGGTAGATGCCGTGTTTCTTGACTTCCGCAAGGCGTTCGATACAGTTCCCCACAGTCGTTTAATGAACAAAGTAAGAGGATATGGACTATCAGACCAATTGTGTGATTGGATTGAGGAGTTCCTAGATAACAGGACGCAGCATGTCATTCTCAATGGAGAGAAGTCTTCCGAAGTAAGAGTGATTTCAGGTGTGCTACAGGGGAGTGTTATAGGACCGTTGATATTCACAATATACATAAATGACCTTGTGGATGACATCGGAAGTTCACTGAGGCTTTTTGCGGATGATGCTGTGGTGTATCGAGTGGTTGTAAGAATGGAAAATTGTACTGAAATGCAGGAGGATCTGCAGCGAATTGACGCATGGTGCAGGGAATGGCAATTGAATCTCAGTGTAGACAAGTGTAATGTGCTGCGAATACACAGAAAGATAGATCCTTTATCATTTAGCTACAAAATAGCAGGTCAGCAACTGGAAGCAGTTAATACCATAAATTATCTGGGAGTACGCATTCTACATCTACATCTACATTGATACTCCGCAAGCCACCCAACGGTGTGTGGCGGAGGGCACTTTACGTGCCACTGTCATTACCTCCCTTTCCTGTTCCAGTCGCGTATGGTTCGCGGGAAGAACGACTGTCTGAAAGCCTCCGTGCGCGCTCTAATCTCTCTAATTTTACATTCGTGATCTCCTCGGGAAGTATAAGTAGGGGGAAGCAATATATTCGATACCTCATCCAGAAACGCACCCTCTCGAAACCTGGCGAGCAAGCTACACCGCGATGCAGAGCGCCTCTCTTGCAGAGTCTGCCACTTGAGTTTATTAAACATCTCCGTAACGCTATCACGGTTACCAAATAACCCAGTGACGAAACGCGCCGCTCTTCTTTGGATCTTCTCTATCTCCTCCGTCAACCCGACCTGGTACGGATCCCACACTGATGAGCAATACTCAAGTATAGGTCGAACGAGTGTTTTGTAAGCCACCTCCTTTGTTGATGGACTACATTTTCTAAGCACTCTCCCAATGAATCTCAACCTGGTACCCGCCTTACCAACAATTAGTTTTATATGATCATTCCACTTCAAATCGTTCCGTACGCATACTCCCAGATATTTTACAGAAGTAACTGCTACCAGTGTTTGTTCCGCTATCATATAATCATACAATAAAGGATCCTTCTTTCTATGTATTCGCAATACATTACATTTGTCTATGTTAAGGGTCAGTTGCCACTCCCTGCACCAAGTGCCTATCCGCTGCAGATCTTCCTGTATTTCGCTACAATTTTCTAATGCAGCAACTTCTCTGTATACTACAGCATCATCCGCGAAAAGCCGCATGGAACTTCCGACACTATCTACTAAGTCATTTATATATATTGTGAAAAGCAATGGTCCCATAACACTCCCCTGTGGCACGCCAGAGGTTACTTTAACGTCTGTAGACGTCTCTCCATTGATAACAACATGCTGTGTTCTGTTTGCTAAAAACTCTTCAATCCAGCCACACAGCTGGTCTGATATTCCGTAGGCTCTTACTTTGTTTATCAGGCGACAGTGCGGAACTGTATCGAACGCCTTCCGGAAGTCAAGAAAAATAGCATCTACCTGGGAGCCTGTATCTAATATTTTCTGGGTCTCATGAACAAATAAAGCGAGTTGGGTCTCACACGATCGCTGTTTCCGGAATCCATGTTGATTCCTACATAGTAGATTCTGGGTTTCCAGAAATGACATGATACGCGAGCAAAAAACATGTTCTAAAATTCTACAAGAGATCGACGTAAGAGATATAGGTCTATAGTTTTGCGCATCTGCTCGACGACCCTTCTTGAAGACTGGGACTATCTGTGCTCTTTTCCAATCATTTGGAACCCTCCGTTCCTCTAGAGACTTGCGGTACACGGCTGTTAGAAGGGGGGCAAGTTCTTTCGCGTACTCTGTGTAGAATCGAATTGGTATCCCGTCAGGTCCAGTGGACTTTCCTCTATTGAGTGATTCCAGTTGCATTAGGAGTGATTTAAAATGGAATGATCATATAATGTTGATCGTCGGTAAAGCAGATGCCAGACTGAGATTCATTGGAAGAATCCTAAGGAAATGCAATCCGAAAACAAAGGAAGTAGGTTACAGTACGCTTGTTCGCCCACTGCTTGAATACTGCTCAGCAGTGTGGGATCCGTACCAGATAGGGTTGATAGAAGATATAGAGAAGATCCAACGGAGAGCAGCGCGCTTCGTTACAGGATCATTTAGTAATCGCGAAAGCGTTACGGAGATGATAGATAAACTCCAGTGGAAGACTCTGCAGAAGAGATGCTGAGTAGCTCGGTACGGGCTTTTGTCAAAGTTTCGAGAACATACCTTCACCGAAGAGTCAAGCAGTATATTGTTCTCTCCTACGTATATCTCGCGAAGAGACCATGAGGATAAAATCAGAGAGATTAGAGCCCACACAGAGGCATACCGACAATCCTTCTTTCCACGGACAATACGAGAGTGGAATAGGGGGGAGAACCGATAGAGGTACTCAAGGTACCCTCCGCCACGCGCCGTCGGGTGGCTTGCGGAGTATGGATGTAGATGTAGATGAAGTAATGCACAGTGTTTCAATGCGCGGCACGTCACGCTGCAGCAGGTGAGGAACACTATCGACTCTGACCTATAAAGTAGACGAAGGAAGGAAGATAAGGGTTTGACGTCCCATCGACGACGAGGTCCTCAGAGATGCAGCACAAACTCAGATTGGCGGATGTATTCGGGAGTGTCCTTTCGCAGGAACCATCTCGACACTTGTTCAAAAGTGGTTCAAATGGCTCTGAGCACTATGGGAGTTAACATCTGAGATCATCAGTCCCCAAGAGCTTAGAACTACTTAAACCTAACTAACCTAAGGACATCACACACATCCATGCCCGAGGTAGGATTGGAACCTGCGACCGTAGCCGTCGCGCGGTTCCAGACTGAAGCGCCTAGAACCGTTCGGCCACCACGGCCGGCCAGACACTTGTCTTAGGCCGCTTTAGGAAATCACAGAAAACCTAAATTAGGACGGCGAGGCGGAGATTTGAAGCGTCCTTCACCCGATTGCAAGACCTGCCTCGCTCAAAGTTAACTGAGACTACACCCGAAAACTGAATGCTTGCATTATTACAAGCAGTAAAAACGTCAGAGTACAGACAAAAATGTAACATCTTTATATAATAGTAGAAATGGCAACCCTGTGTGTACAGGGGCTGTGCAAAAATATAGAAACGCAGCAAGAAACGCATGCTTCATCATAAATATAGATTGCTGCCAAGTCTGGACATTGCACTGCTGTTCTTAACCAATAGCGACACCTGTGCCATGTCTCCAATACGTCGCTAGTGTCAGTCGTTGTGAGAGCAGTGTTCTGTGTACTTGTGACTGCACTGTGACGGAGATAAGTGAAATCGAACATGGAAAAACTGCTGGTGTTCGTATGGTGGATGCTTCCGTAACCAAGGTAGCCGAAGTGTTCTGCGGTTCAAAAGGAAGTGTATCGAAGATTTATACCGCATACGAACAAAGCGGGACAACATCATCCGCTAAGTTACAACGCCAACGAAAGAGTGTGATGAATGCTGGTGACAGACGGTCATTGAAGAGGATTGCGACGAAAAATAAGAGGCCGTCAGCTCCATAAATCAATGCAGAAATGAATGTCACACTAGCGAACCCTTTAGCACTAAATTAACACAGAGGGAGCTTCATAAGCAGGGAACTGAAGGGCGAGGTGGGATTCCAAAGCCATTCATCAGTGCCCGACACAGGAAAACCTATCCCTGAAAGCTTTAATGGAAGAAAGTCGTTTGCTTGGATGAGTCTTGTTTCAGACGGTTTCCAGCTTTGGGAAAGTTTACGTCACTAGAGTGACACACTGCGGTTATTCGCGATGACTTGTGCAGCCATATCGTGGTATTCCTTGGGCCCTACGGTTACTCTGGAAGGTAAGGATCATGTGACCATTTGGGCTGATCAGGTCCCCACTGGGTCAACGGCCTTGCCGCAGTGGTAACACCGGTTCCCGTCAGATCACCGAAGTTCAGCGCTGTCGGGCTGGGCTAGGACTTGGATGGGTGACCATCCGGTCTGCCGAGCGCTGTTGGCAAGGGGGTGCACTCAGCCCTTGTGAGGCAGAGAAGTAGCGGCTCCGGTCTCGGAAATTGACATACGGCCGGGAGAGCCGTGTGGTGACCACATGCCCTTCCATAGCCGCATTCAATGACGCCTAAGGGCTGAGGATGACACGGCGACCTGTCAGTACCGTTGGGCCTTCACGGCCTGTTCGGGAGGAGTTAATTTATCTCTTTTTTTCTTTTTTTTTTATCCCCACAGGTGGTGATGTGTTCGAAGATGAAAGTGCCCTGTTCACGGCTCACGTCGTTCAGGACTGGTTTTGTGAGCACGAGGACGAATTCTCGCATCTCTCCTCGCCATCACAGCCACCAGATCTCGGTACTATTTATCTGCCGTGGTCTACCGAAGGGTTTCGGATCGAGACATCTACTGATACAGAGATGGCGGAAGTAGAGTGTAGTGGAGCACGGCAGTCGGCGCGCTTCGCGCAAATGGTACATCATTAGCGGAAGAAAAAATTATTTCGTTGGATTTTACAGTCATATAGTATATTCTTCTGTGTGTCGGCTTCCAGACCGGCTGCGGTTGGCCTTGGAACTTGCTGACGCTATCTGAGCGAATCCCGGCGCACATAGCTCTCAGCATCCGCTCACGTAGTTACGATGTTGGGCGAGTGGCAGGCCTCGTGGGCCAACGGCTGCATCATACGACTGGCATGGGTGACCAGGACGGAGAATGTGTTTTACCAGACCACGCTTGTTGACGTTGAGCTTCTCACTTTTGCATCTACACAGATACTCCGCAAGCCACCATACAGTGCGCGGCGGAGGGTATCCTATACCGCTACTAGTCATTTCCTTTCCTGTTCCACTTGCAAATAGAGCAAGGGAAAAAGCACTATCTATATACCTCGTTACGAGCCGCAATTTCTCGTATCTTATCTTCGTGGTCCTTATGCGCTTTCGGCAGGACGACGGTTCAATCCTGCGTCGGGCCATCCTGATTTAGGTTTTCCGTGATTTCCCTAAATCGCTTCAGGCAAATGCCGGGATGGTTCCTTTGAAGGGGCATGGCCGACTTCCTTCCCTAATCCTATGAGACCGATGACCTCGCTGTCTGGTCTCCTCCCCCAAACAACAATGTATATTGGCGGCAGTAGGATCATTGGGCAGTCAGCTTCAAATGGCCGATGCTCTAATTTTCTTAAAGAATGTCGCCTTCACATCAGGAGTTCCCATCTGAGTTTCCGAAGCATCTTCGTAAGTCTTGTACTTCTCAAGTAATAGAACCCAGTACGTTGTCCTCGATGGTGAGTGTTCATCGGAGGTAAGGGTATCATCTGGAGAGCTTATAAAACACTAATACGACCTGTTCTTGAGTACTGCTCGAGCGTTTCGGATCCCTACAGGTCGGATTGAAGGAGGACATTGAAGCAATTCAAAGGCGGGTTGCTAGATTTGTTACTGGTAAGTTTGATTATCACGCGAGTGTTACGGAAATGCTACAGGAACTCGGGTGGGAGTCTCTGGAGGAAAGCAGACTTTCTTTTCGTGAATAGCTACTGAGGAAATTTAGAAAACCAGCATTTGAGGCTGACTGCAGTATCATTTTACTGCCGCCAACTTTCATTTCGCGGAAAGACCACAAAGATAAGATAAGAGAGATTAGGGCTAGTACAGAGGCATATAGGCAGTCATTTTTCCCTCGTTCTGTTTGGGAGTGGAACAGGGAGAGAAGGTGCTAGTTGTGGTACGAGGTACCCTCCGCCACGCACCGTATGGTGGATTGCGGAGTATGGATGTAGATGTAGATGTCTTGCTTGTTGTTCGAACCTAGCTGTAACAGATCGAACAGGCCACCTTTGAAATGCTTCGATATCCTACCTGATACGTTTCCCAAACGCTCGAGCAGTATCCAAGAATAGGTCGCACAAGCGTCCTATATGCGGTCTTCTTTACAGATGAATCACACTTTCCTAAAATTCTCCCAATAAACCGAAGTTGAACAGTCGCCTTCCGTACTACAGTTCTTACACGCTCGTTCCATTTCATACCGTTTTGCAACGTTACACCCAGATATATGTGTGTCAAACATTACACTGCTAATGCTGTATCCGAACTTTACAGGTAAGTTCTTCCTACTCACATGCATTAACTTACATTTTTACACATTTAGAACTAGCTGTCATTCATCACATAGACTATAAAATTTGTCTAAGTAATTTTATATCTTCCTACACTCAACTTTGACACCTCGCCGTTTACCACAATACCATCAGCAAACACGAGCGACCGCTACGGTCGCAGGTTCGAGGAGGAGGAGGAGGAGATTAGTGTTTAACGTCCCGTCGACAACGAGGTCATTAGAGACGGAGCGCAAGCTCGGGCGAGGGAAGGATGGGGAAGGAAATCGGCCGTGCCCTTTCAAATGAACCATCTCGGCATTCGCCTGAAGCGATTTAGGGAAATCACGGAAAACCTAAATCAGGATAGCCGGAGACGGGATTGAACCGTCGTCCTCCCGAATGCGAGTCCAGTGTGCTTACCACTGCGCCACCCCGCTCGGTCGCAGGTTCGAATCCTGCCTCGGGCATGGATGTGTGTGATGTCCTTAGGTTAGTTAGGTTTAAGTAGTTCTAAGTTCTAGGCGACTGACCTCAGATGTTAAGTCCCATAGTGCTCAGAGCCATCAGCAAACGACATCAGATTGCTGCCCACCCTGTCCGCCAAATCATTTATGCATACGGAAAACAACAGCGGTCCTATCACACTTCGCTGGGGCACTTCTGACGATACCCATGTCTCTAATGGACACTCGCCGTCGAGGACCACATATTGAGTTCTATTATTTAAGAAGTCTTCGGGTCGCTCACGTATCTGTGAACTTATTCCATACGCTCATACCTTCGTTAACAGCCTGCAATGGGGTACCGCGTCAAATGGCTTCCAAACATCTATAAATGTGGAATCTGCCTGTTGCTGTTCATCCATAGTTCGCCGTGTATCATGTGATAAAAGGGCAAGCTGAGTTCAGCGCGAGCGATTCGTTCTAAAACCATTCTGATTCGTGGACACAAGCTTCTCAGACTCAAAGAAGTTTATTATATTCGAACTGAGAATTTGTTCAAGGATCCTGTATAAACCGAACTTAGGGATATTAGTGTGTAATTTTGTGGGCCCGTTCTTTTACAGGAGTCACCTGCGCTTTTTTGCAATGCGAGGTGAGGCGATATCTTCCGGTTTTTTATGCTTTCCACAATCTCGGATTTTTGTCTCTTTGTCTTTCTGATGGCCACACGGGATGTTGGCCTGACTTGACCTGGTTTGGAGCTATCTGGAGAGCACTTTGAGAAAATTTTGCATTTGGCTGTAATACATTTCTGTTGTGTAACACTACTTTGGAAAGAAGGAAGCATGATCGCTATGCAACTCCATCAGCGTTGCCTGAACTTGCGCTACTTTGCAGAAAGAATGCTATAAAGGTCCCTTTAAATCCGTACAGGACCTGTATTTATCCGTTCCGAGACAAATGGAAGCTGTTTTGAATGCCGACTCTTCACCTACACCATTTAATATAAATTATCACTTTTATGGATCATCAAGTTTTTCATCGCGTTATTTGTGAGCTGCTGTTATTTTTCAATCAATCGGAGCTCCAAATTCACTGAAAACTGGACGCATGTGTGCGTAAATTTTCGGGTGAAAATTAACCAGCGCATGAGATATTCGCCATTCTTCCAGGAACCGACTGAATACATATAAAATAAACACATCATTTTGCAGTATAGGACGGGCGAATATGCACGGATCGAGGTGACCTGGCGCAGAATTATGAGGTCCGTTACTGGGAATATGCTGCGTGTTAGCGGGTGACTTCCAGCAAGTTCAGCCGGTCGGCGACAGTGGCGCCGCGCCTGCCGATGGCAGGCGATGTAATTAAATTCCTCCGACTGTGGCTGGGCCAGGGCGGCGCCGGGCGCCGGCCGCGAGGCGGAGTCCGGACTATCCGCCGCGCCGCTGCCCGCTGGGAGGCGCTCAATCAGCCGGGATTTAGTGGGGCCCGCCTCTGCCGGTTTTCTGCCCTTTATCTCTCCCGCACCTCCCCGAGGGCGCGCCTGGCGAATAAATTGTGCGAGGACAGAACGTCTCTGTGACGTCGCGCAGCTCGGTAATCACTGGTGAAATTCGTGAATGCTCCACAGGGGCCCCATCACCTGATGGAAGCGGCTGTAAGGTGAACCCTGGAGATGAAAACTGTCATATATGTTAACAGTGTTTATCCTCTACGCCTGCGTGCCCCCGTGTGCGTGCGATCGCACACCCCTCATATCTCTATCGTTCAATTTGTCTGCCTCGGTCTCTCTCTCTCTCTCTCTCTCTCTTTCTCTCTCTCTCTCTCTCTCTCTCTCTCTTTCTCTCTCTCTCTCTCTCTCTCTCTCTCTCTCTCTTCACCCCCCCCCCCCCAACACACACATACACACACATGTATCCTCACAGTGTACACATCCAGACATCCCGTACCTGATTCATGTTACGAGATGACGACTGCACGGAGAATTGCATATTTTAATGCTTTTCCATTGTAGCCACATCGTCGCCGTTTGGACAATGGCAAGTATAGGGCTGCACAAGTAAGGCAGCAACTGGTTTAGCGTTCAATTAATTATGCAACAAGATTTTTCTTTGAAAGCAGGTTGGTTTTATTTACGATTCCAATGCACCATATTATTCCCCACTCTTTTGGCTACAAACCGTATTTTACTATATAATCTCCATTTAAAGCCACCGCCTTTCGCCGTCTTACTGGAAGAGCTTGCATGACCTCGTGGTACCACTCTACGTCTTGCTGCATCAATAACATCCCAATAAACCATGTACTTTTTCCCGTGGACTGCTCCTTCATTGAGCCAAAATGATGGAATTCTGAAGGTGCGAGATCCGCGCTATATGGTGGATGAAGGAGAACAGTCCAATGAAGTTTCGTGAGATCCTCTCGGGTGCGCAGAGTTGTGTGATGCCTACCACTATAATGGAGAGGGAGAATTTCGTTTGCATTTTTGTGGCGGAGAACACGCTGAAGTCGTTTCTTTAACCTTCTGAAGGTAGCAGAATTCACTTCAGAGTGCCGGCCGGAGTGGCCGAGCGGTTAAAGGCGCTACAGTCTGGAACCGCACGACCGCTACGGTCGCGGGTTCGAATCCTGCCTCGGGCATGGATGTGTGTGATGTCCTTAGGTTAGTTAGGTTTAAGTAGTTCTAAGTTCTAGGGGACTTATGACCACAGCAGTTGAGTCCCATAGTGCTCAGAGCCATTTGAACCATCACTTCAGAGTTGGTCGTCGCACCGCGAGGGAGAACACGAAACAGAATAACCCCTTCATAGTTCCAGAAGACCGTTGCCATGACTTCACGAGCTGAGGGTGGGACTTTGAACTTTTACTTCGGAGGAATGTGGTGCCACTCCATGCACTGCCGTTTTGTTTTGGGTTCGAAGTGATCGAGCCATATATCATCGCCTGTGACGAAAGTCGACAAAAAATCGTCACGATTAGCCTTCTAACGCAGAAACAATTCCTCACAGATGCTCATTCATTGCTCTTTATGGTGTTCCGTTTGGCGGCGAGGAATCCAGTGGTCACACACGTTTGAATATCCCCAACTGGTGGACGAGTGTTTCAGCACTATCAACATAGATGTCCAGTTGAGAAGGGGAGTTTTTGATTGTGATCCGCCGATTATCTTGAGTGAGATTGTCTGCAATTTCCAGTACTGCAGGAGTCGCAGCTGTCTGCGACCGGCTGGCAGTCGGGAAATAGAACAGGTTTGCGCGTCCTTGTTGTGATGGTGACAGACGCCTCGCTCAACGACTCACCGTGCTTTTGTTCACTGCCAGGGCAAGATTCACGGAAGGAATACGAAAAATTCACCCCAGATGTGGTGGATGCCACTTATCTCCTCTGTTCTGATTGAGAGACTTCAATAGTTCAACTGTTGTGTCACTTTGTCGCTGCTGATATTATTCTCCACATGCTTACGTCCATCCATGTACGTGGAGACGTCAGTATCCACGAGGTACAGACTTAAGATGCTAGATTTCAGACCACGCATAATCTGTCATAATTGGCTGGGATTGGAGAAATCCGCTGAACAACGTCATCAGGTCCTCTTGAAACTGGCTCCAGTATGTAAGTTGTGAATAGCTGCCCACTGTATCCTTTTAAAGATGTGTGAAAGAATTATAGGAAATGCCATCTGGTTGTAAAATTTGAAAGTTAACCTTCAGTTCCATTTTGTATGTATACAGCGTGAACCAGAAATCAACTTCAAAAATTTCGGACGTTATTCAGGCACATTTTCTGAGTATTTTTGTATAAGAGACCCGTGCTCTCCTGTGGCTCGTTACATGGTAATGATGAAATTACGAATTATTCAGTATCACCCCAACTACCTTAATTTTCGGTAAAATAACTTCGATGGGGGGACATACCGGTACTCCGTAGTTACGCCGCTTTTCCGTGACATTCAGTGAACCCATACAGGACGTGCATTTCAGCATACTGTCCCTCAGCAAATCTATCTGTACAGCTTTGTATCACTGCTAACGAACAACTAACTCAGCAAAAAAGAAAAAAAAAAGACCGTGACAAGACGGAGCAGTGCTGAAGGCAGTATTGATATATTGAAGAGTAAAATGTGCTTCGCTGTTATCTACAAATATTTTGAGTGAATGGAACAAGTGTTTCCGAACAGGACACAAAGGTCATACCGTCGACATTTACAGTACTGTGCAGGTAGTTGCTGTACAGTACAGAGAGAAAGATAAATGAGGGCAAGAAATCAAACGAAATGCAATTACTCTGTAACTAGCCTCCGGAGATACGGCGTCCTTATGCCAAAATACGCAGAAAATATACCTAAGCAACCTACGAAAATTTTGTAGATAGGGCTCTGGTTCAGCCGGTATAGCTACGTTCTGTAATCTCATAGCCGGCCGCGGTGGTCTCGCGTTTCTAGGCGCGCAGTCCGGAACCGCACGACTGCTACGGTCGCAGGTTCGAATCCTGCCTCGGGCATGGATGTGTGTGATATCCTTAGGTTAGTTAGGTTTAAGTAGTTCTAAGTTCTAGGGGGACTGATGACCACAGCTGTTAAGTCCCATAGTGCTCAGAGCCATTTGAACCATTTTGTAATCTCATAGGATGACTATGTCAACAATAACAACAAAAACAACATCATTATTATTATTAAATAGTTCACTCACATGTGGGCTCACCATCTCAACTTAATATGTGAATGCTAAAACCATTTATTATGTCCATACTAAACTGTGATAAATTATTATACAGATGAACTATAGTATATCATGAAGTACATTAGCTGCAACTTTCCGCCAATGGACATTTCCAGATTCTTCCAATATCAAATCTCAATTGTAAATGCCGTTACATATAACAAGTTTATTGAACAAAAAACGTCTTCGACGGTAAGGAATTAGAAGTCAAGATACAGTAATAAGCGTAACACAATACGTACAAAATAACTGTGAATCTCAACAAGGCTAGATGAGTACTGAGAGCAGGGGCGTTGGTCGGAGACTCTGGTTTACCGGGGGAGAGAGAGAGAGAGAGAGAGAGAGAGAGAGAGAGAGAGAGAGAGAGAAACGCTGCCTGGAGCCAAGTCGGTAGTGAGTACTTGTTGGATGCTAAGCTAGTAAATGATCACTCGCTGGATGTTAAGTTCGTGGCCGTTATGTCTGATTTGGAGGATGAGGACTGTCCCTGTTAAGGTTCAGTAAGACAGCACTTAGAGCTTTCGCCGAAAAAGCCGGAACGACCTTTTCAGAATAACATCGGTGATGGTAAACAGTCTGTGCTGCTGCGGAAGATAATATCCCTGGACATCAACGGGCGAGTGTGTCCGGGAGAAAAGCCGACAATGATTTCTGGCAGCGGCGTTTGTTCTGACTATGGACTTCGAGAGCAATTCTATTCGACAGGTGAGTAGCAGGAGAGGCTTTTGAAGTCTTGCTGACTCGTGCTGTCGTGTCCCCGACTTATATACACTATGTGATCAAAAGTATCAGGACAGCCCCAAGAACATACGTTTTTCATATTAGGTGCACTGTGCTGCCACCTACTGCCAGGTACTCCATATCAGCGACCTCAGTAGTCATTAGACATCGTGAGAGAGCAGACTGGAGCCCTCCGCGGAACTTACGGAACGAAGTTTACGACGACCGGCTGCAATTCCGAAATCTCTTCGAACAGCTAAACGAGGTGTTTGAAAATTTCCGTTACAAACTTCTAGGACTTGTAGAGGTCTACGACGATTTCATTTCAGATATGTTCCATGTCCACGTCTGCTGAAGAAAGAGGAAAGTCTCAGAGCTGCTTCTCTTGGTATGCAATAGGGTAGGTGTACTGTGTCAGACGCCTACCTGATGTAACATCTCCGTACATACGTAAAGTATGCTAAGTTCTTTTTTGTTTTGGAATTATGTACACACGTGTTAAAGTTTTAATACAAACAAATGTGCATAAGTGATAAACTGATGTTTCCTTACCGGTATGTTCCCTTTCGAATTGTTACACAACAGTTGTACTGCTTCACTCCTAATTCAATTCCTCAAGCAGAAGTGGATGAGGTAAACATCTGAATGAAAACCGTCGTAGAACGGACACCGTGAGTTGCCGAACATGGGTTTGTGTTCAGAATAGCATGTACTGACTCCCCTCTACAAGTCCTAGAAGCTTGTAACGGGAATTTCGGAACACATGTGTTTAAATACTCTTTATCTAATCGTGGGAACAGAGACTTGTTCCTACACAAACGTCGAAAATCTGCATATACAGTTTTGCACATCACATACTGTATGCAGGCATGCATTGTGTATGGCGCTGTTAACTTAATTGCTGTTGACAGATGTTTTCCAATTCCTTGCTTAGACTATGTTCACTTATGTGGAAGAGAAAAGACACGTTGCGCTGTTAAATACGCTACCCAAGGACTTTGGAACCATTTATCAGCAGCATTTCAGTTATATGAGGTGCTACAAACTGGGTGCCTGCTGTAGTATCCGATGTGCAAGAGGACGTATGCAAGATTTTCTACGAGTCTACTGAAATTGATTCCTGTTCTTACGTATCAGTAAATAGTTTTTAAGTATAATGGCACACATTTCACCGTTGTAACTTGTAACGGGACATCCTCTTCTAGCATTACTTCCCCTCAACAGTAGCTGTCGAAACCAGTATTATTTTTCGGATTTTGGACAGGTCAATATTTTCTCTGTTGCTTTTCTGAAAACTTTCATATAATTTTATATACAGTATTTGAAGTTAAAATTTATGAAAAGGAATTACTTTGTAAAACATATTAGTTTCGATGTTATAATCGATAAGTACTGGTTCTGAATGTACAGTTAAAATTATTTTTCTAGGAACATTTGAAATTACGAATTATTAGCACACTTAACATTTCTGTAATTAGTTACGCAATCCTGTACTGTTTACTATATTTATTTCTGGATTCATTTATGAAATAATAATCGAAATTCATAATATAACAGAAACTAGTAGAAATCCATTTGTTAAGAAAAACTGGAAACCTTTGGAATATTGTTTTTTTCCGCAGAGAGTGAGAATCGTACGCTTTCCTCTGATGTCACCGGACGTATTTTTGTATATTTGTATTTGTGATCGAACGATGTAATTTCGTCTTTGTTAATGTGAAAAAAAATACTGCTGGTATACTAAAGTGTGAGAATATAAATTTAAGTAAAAAAAAATGCTGCAAATAACACATTTCAAATTTATTTAGATCAAAGCAACCATGAGGTCCTCATGTTAGATTTTCAGTATCGAGAATCAGACTCCTAGACAAGAAGAACTGGAGCCATCTCAACATGACAAGCTAAGTAAATCTGAAAGTTTATTGTAATCTTCGCTCCTCTCAAATCTTCATAAAAGACTTTGCTTATTAATTACTTGGACTGGGCATCGTTTAAGGTGGACAATAGATGGGAGAAGGAAGTGGGGGAGGGGGGGGGAGATTGCAAACTGTAAGTGATAGAAAGAGCAGTCAGTCAGTCAGTTTTAGCATCCCCCTTAGACAATGAATTGACATTATTTAGTTCCAGTACGATGGACAAAGAGGAATTGGAGCCAAAGTTTAAACGGGCTGTAAATCATACTCTGGAGACGTTTGTACCTAGTAAATGGATTAAGTAAGGAAAAGACCCACCGTGATTTAATAACAAAAGTCGAAAAGTGCTGAGAAAGCAAAGACTGTCGCACCTTCGGTTCCAAAGGGAACTCGCAAGTGACGACAGGCAAAAGTTAATAGAAATTCGTGTGTCTGTAAGAGGATAGATGCGCTAATCATACAACTACTACCACCGTCATACCTTAGCAATACATGTTGCCGAGGACCTGAGAAAATTCTGGTCCTACTTAAAACTGCTAACTAGGTCTAAGATACAGTCATCGTTAACCAGTCTGGTGTGGCAGCAGATGATAGCGAAAGTAAAGCCGAAGTTCTCAATTTCGCATTCAAGAAATCGTTTACGCAGGAGAATCGTACAAACATACCGTCGTTTGAACCCAGCATTGACTCCATTATGGAAGACATCATAATAAGCATCGCTGGTGTAGGGAAACAACTGAAAGAGTTGAAAGCAAGTTGCCAGGTCCAGATGGAATCCCAATTGGGGTTTACAGCATTAACCCCTTACTTAGCTTGCAGTTACCGCCAATCTATCGTCCAGGGCAAAATCCCAAGTGACTATAAAAAAAAGCGCAGATGACTCCTGTATATAAGAAGGGTAAAAGAGAAGACCAGTATCTTTAACAGTGGTCTGCTGCATAATCATTAAACAAATTCTCAGTTCGAACATAATATTCTGCCCACAAATCAGTACGGATTTAGAAAGTATCGCTCTTGCGAAACTCAGCTTGCCCTTTTCTCACATGAGATTCTGAGAGCCATGGATGAAGGGCAACAGGCCAATTCCATATTCCTAGATTTCCGTAAAGCACTTGACACGATGCCACACTACCGACTGTTACCGGAGGTACAAGCATACGAAAGAGGTTACCAGTTTCTTAAATAGCAGAAACTAGTATGTCGTTTTCGACTGCAAGTGTTCGTCAGAGATAGGCGTATAGTCTTGAGTGCCCCATGGTAGTGTGATAGGACTGCTGTTACTTTCTATACTCGTAGATGATCTGGCGGGTAGGGTGATCAGCAGTCTGTGGCTGTTTGCTGATGATGCTGTGGTATATGGGAAGATGTGGTCGTTGACTGACTGAAGGAGGACACAAACTGACTTTGGCAAAATTGGTATTTGGTATGATGAAAGGCAGATGGCTCTAAATGTATAGAAATGCAAATTAAAGCAAATGTGTAGTAAAAACAAACCCATAATGTTCGAATAAAGTATTAACAGTGTGATACTTGATACAGTCGATTAAATAAAATTAAACAAAATTTTTAACTTATTACTAAATTTGGAGTTGTACGTATAATATGTATGGAATGTGTAATACCGAGGTTACTGCTGTTGAATGGCAACTGGTTGTATTCGGTTTTTGTGAATGAGTTCCTTAAGCACAAAGGCCAGGGCGTGTGTCCCGTGTCCAGCAGGAAATGGCGGTGTGGGAAGGCGTTAGGAAGGTGAAGGTCGAAGACGAGGCTATCTGAATGTGAGAATTTTTTTCCGTGATGAATCGTGAAGTACACTACTGCACGAATAGAATGAGACTGTAGGAAGTGACGTACAATATCCAAACTAACTAAAATAATGGAAAGTGAATAAAAATAGAATGGTTGCTGACTATGGAGTAATAACTAACAATTCAGCAAACGTTTGAGAGGCGTCAGTCCATCTTTCGACTGATTATTCTAATTTGATACTGAAAGCATCACGTCCAAAATTATCTTTAAGAGCGAAAGTATCTAACCCAAAATTGTTTCCTTTTTAATTAGTGGAAGAATCAAAGATAAAATTGTTCCCCAAATAATTATTCAACAAACCCGCATCTGACTGCGTCTGCGAACTTGTTTCGTGCACTCCTCCATTTTGCCAGTAATGAAACATGTATTTGACTCAGCAATCAAGTTTAAGAGAATAATACCGTTTGTGAAATGGCATTAAGATGGTACTGAAAAATTAACTTTTGGCCTTGATGTTTACTTAATGAAATTATATCTTGACTTGAATTATGCCAGTTGTGAAGTGGCATAAAATTATTTATTTGAAATAACTTAGCTCTGATAACTTCAGTTATACCAAAATCGATTTCAAACCATGAACTGCACATGTATATTTCATAGAGGCCTCATTTTCTGTACGTTCTGGCATTTGGGAGGGTACTTTACTTTACTATTCTTTTTCATATTCGATACAAGCAAAGAATGTGGATTATGATTCAGGCTGTTAGATTTAAACACAATGTTGATATCTCTCTCTCTCAAATCCTAACTCTGAACATTATCTAACAAAAACCATTTTGAAACCATTTTATAGCTTCTCCCATTAACGTGCGAAAGTTTGCTCAGTATACAACCTGAAAACTGCGTAGCGCGAATCCTACCTTAAAGCTGCCACCTCATGTCTGCTTCCTCCAGGCACCTAGCTGCGACGACCGAGTTTTTACTGCGCGCGCCCGGCTGCCCGGCTCCCTTAACCATCAAAGATGTTATACTCATTCCACCTTGCGGTTGGCAACTATCGACGTTACATCTACCCTGGTCAGACCTTAGCACATACCTTTCAATACTAACTACAGAAATATCATAATATCAGCAATTGTAACGGTCATGCCAGCTTTTTCTAGTTACTAACCATACCTGATTTGATTGGGAATCTTTACATGCGTAGTGTTGGACTTTTTTTTCCCGCGGTGAGACTCCCAAGGGACAGAGACAGGCTAGTGAGCCCCCTCGCCGACGAGTGGAGGGGTAATATATGGGGCAATAAAAAAGTTTCCGCTTGAGGGCGTTGCTGTAGCATATGTTCAATGTAGCGTGACTCCGATGCAAGTAAGGATCGACTTGTAGGTAAGGGAATAGCGTGGAATTCGTGTTTTTCCGAAGTGCGTGCGGTAAATGCGGGAGAATGAACCATGGCGACGATATTACAAAATGCGTCAAACAGGACCAACGTGCTGTAAATCTTTCAATGACTGCCGTAGGGAAAACACCAGTAGACGCCCATCGGAGAACAAAGAATGTGTATGGGGCAGTATGTCTGTCGAAAATACTGTTGTGGAACGGTGCACCAATTTCCGTGCCGGCTTCGTAACACACGTCCCCGTATCCCGGATGTCGTAACTCAGAAGGTACTTCAAGTCAAGTGGGAGACACTCTAGCACCCGCCCTATACTCTTTATCTCTCCCTATGCGATTATCACACCTTCGGTCCCTTAAAAAAGGCGTCGAAAGGTCGACGATTCCTGTCGGACAAGAATGTGCAGCAGGTAGTTAAGGACTTACGCAGCAGAACAGAGTTTTAACAAACGGGTATCTTCAACCTGGCGTGTCGGTGGCATGAGTTCTTCTAATTATGGAGTGTAAAGCCTTCGAACGGACATTTCTTGAGTGCCCGTTATAGTTCTGGCCCCGCGGTCCAGCTTAGCTGCCGAGTATTGTTCTGTTCAGCACCCATCTGGCGGCCGCTACAAAATTTATGAGCCGTAGAAATTCAATGCAGTAGACGAATCCAACTAGAACCTAAAGTAATGAACAATGCTGACTCACCTGTAGCAAATAATTGGCCATTGGTGCAATAGGCCCTGGTGCGTCAAAGCACACTGCACTTAGTATTGTGCAAAGGCTGGTGGCTTCTTGGGATGCATGTTGGGCGAGGGAATTATCTGAGCTGATTCTTATCCCCCTGCTGGACATAAAGTAAGTCAAGCTACTCACATTTATTTCATGCATCTTTTCGCCACCAGGTGAAAGTGTGTTGTCTTCCCCTGATTCCAAGCCCTAGTGGGACGAAAGATTACTTTCAATAACGTTGTAGAAAGAAACTTACTGGACACTCTTTAAAATACTGTTAGAAGTCAAAGTTTGGAGCTGTCTGTCTTGAGGTGACCGTGGGAGGACTGCGGATTGGTGGGCTAAAACACGGACGTAGATCGATGGTCCAGAATGTTATCGAAGCAGTGAAGGCGGAAAGCCGGCTGACTGTAGAACGCTCTTTACACCGTTCTTTGGCAGGAGAATAACAGTCGCTTAACAGTTATGCCATTGACCAGTGCAGTTCAGAGCGTTTTTCATTAGTAAATGATATTTCTTGGCACAGCCTCAGTGCATAGCAGGGACAGGGGACGTGATTTTTCTCTACACTTCTTTTTCATGCTTCGAGCTGTTAACTGCTTTTTGAGGCTTCGGGCTGTTAACTTCTTTTTCAGGCTTCGAGCTGTTAACTTCTTTTTCAGGCTGGTTTTGAGCAGTACACTTCTCTTTTCGGGAAGCAGAAGGACGCAATTCAGCAGCAAGCAAAATTCCAACTTTGATTTTACGGTGCTGGCTTGTACAGCTTAGTTGCTACATATTAAAAAATTTACACGGTCATGTCATTAATTCTTGGTTTCTCTTTCTGTATTACTCAACATCCATTTTAACTGACAATGCTAATGAAAAGTGCCATCCGACCATTGGGAGACGGTGCTATTTCAATGGCCTAATGTTAAATTAGCTATATGAATATTTCACTCCCTCTTTTCCTGCTTTGGGTACCCCAAGTTTTGGTAATACTAATTTGCTCCTAATCCATATCGTATGTTCTTGTAGAATTTTCACCTGAAGATGCGATTACAATATCGTGGAATCGGTCGCATAAAATGTTGGAATAAAGGATTATCAGCAGTTAATGCGCTTACCAGATGGTTGTTAAAACGATTTTAATCAGAATAAAAAAAATTGTTAAACATCTTCCATACCAATGAAGAACGTGTAGCTGCATATTTTCTCTTCATTTTTTGATATGATCTGACAATCACTCTTCGTATACCACGTCTATGTTTCATACAGTTAATATTCTAGGATTCTGATTACTCTTGATCACCATCCCTCTTTTTTTTGCAAAACTTTGCTAAGTTAATTAATGCTAGTATATCTCAATAACTTGTTTTTGTTATATGTTTCGTTTATAGTGTGCTGAATTAAATCTAATGGTATGTCGCTGATTGACCCATGTACTCAGAATACGATTGGAATACATTTTGAATTTAGTTGGACCAAGATTTTAATTTAGTAGTTAGTGAACATCTTTTCCATCCAGTATACTGATGATTTTACGGAGTTACCAGGACCGCACACTTCGGTATCATTAAATCCGTTGCGTGAGAGTTGTTAATTTAGTAGCTGAGCTCATTGGGAAGCAATGTGCCTGTCAGCAGTCCAGCTGGTAAAGATCCAGTAGCTTTGGTAGAGAAATGCGTTCAGTCTCAGTTGGCTTTTCGCAGACTAACAGGCATTGGCACTCAGAATGTACAAACACTTTGGTGAAGCAGTGAATTATCTTGAGGTTTGGGTTTATTACAATGAACACAGTGCGGAACTCAGTACAGCAACTCATAACAATACTTTTGATCACACGCACTATTTTTAAAGGCAATGATCTCAGGAGTGGCATTTAATGAACATGTAGACGAATTGGCAAATGCGGTATTGAACACTACGCTTAATATAAGCTGAAATTGTTAAACATTCTAATGAAAATAAGCATTAAAAACATGAGACATTCAGGAATGCAATTTCATGTGAAACCATCCAAAATTATAAGCTGTAGTAGTTAAATAAAGCCATACCAAGTGTTTCACGGAAGCTTTGGTTTGCGTAATTCGCAGAAAACAGAATACATGACTTTGTTATTAAAAATGAGATTCAATCATGGGCCATCTCGTCGCCATCTGCATTGAATCAAGGGGAATGAAACATCATACAATAGCATCGGGAAATGTGGGCCTCTTTTAAGATACATGCTGCGTGACAGCTCCGAAAAGCAATTCTAAGACTTTCACTAATATCCTGAGGTGTTACGACAAATTAGCTATCAATTTCTGTACAGAAATACTATAGTACATAATACTAGCTAAGTACATTTGTAGATATAGTCCAACTATTTAAACAAAATTTGTGTTATAACACGTAAAGTGTTACGTAAAATATCCTTGGAATAATGTCAGTGGCTGTATAATAAATATGAGCAAATTCAAATAAATAAAAACGAATAACAACACATTTCTTGTATAAAGTATCCCATGTAGTTGCGACGAAATAAGTGCATGGGCCGAAGGCATCACTGACGCACATAACACGCAATACGCTTAGGTGACAAAAGTCATGGGGTACCACCCAGCATCGTGTGGAACCTTCTTTTTCCCAGCTTAGTGCAGGATTCTGTGGAAGAACTGGGCTATCGATTACGTCCTATAAATGTTCCGTGGCATTCATGTCAGGTGATCTAAGTGGCCAAATCATTCGCTCGAATTGTCCAAAATGCTCTTCAAATCAATCGTGAACAATTGTGACCAGGTGCCATGGCGAATTTTCATCTGTAAATATGCAGTCGTTGTTTGGGAACATGAAGTCCATGAATGGCTGCAACTGGTCTCCATGAAGCCGAACATAACCATTTCCAGTCAATGATCGGTTCAGTTGGACCAGGGCACCCAGTCCATTCCATGTAAGCACAGCACATACCATTACTGAGTCACCACTAGCTTGCACACTGATTTGTTGACAACTTGGGTCCATGGCTTCAAGGGCTCTGCGCCATACGCGAACCCTTCTACCAGCTCTTACCAACTGAAATCAGGACTTTTGTGACCAGGCCACAGTTTTCTAGTCGTCTAGGATCTAACCGATATGGTCACGAGTCCAGGAGAGGCGCTGCAGGCGGTGTCGTGCTGTTAGCAAAGGCACTCGCGACCGTCGTCTGCTGCCGTAGCCCATTAACGCCAAATTTCGCCGCACTTTCCTAACGAATGAGTTCGTCGTTCGTCCCACATTGATTCCTGCGATTATTTCACGCAGCGGTGCTTTTCTGTTAACACTGACAACTCTGCGCAAACGCCGCTTCTCTCGGTCGTTAAGTGAAGGCCCTCGGCCACTGCGTTGTCCGTGGTGAGAGGCAATGCCTAAAATTTGGTGTTCTCGGCACACTCTTGACACTATAGATCTCGGAATGTTCAATTCCCTTACGATTTTCGCAGTACAGTGTCCCATGCGTGTAGCCCCAAATGCCATTCCGCGTTGAAACCGTGTTAATTCCCGTCGTGCGACCATAATCACGCCGGAAGCCTTTTCACACGAATCACCTGAGTGCAAGTGAATGCTCCGCCTCTGCACTGCCCTTTTATACCTTGTGTACGCAGTACTGTCGTCATTCTGTTTATGTGCATATCGATTTCAAAAATGGTTCAAATGGCTCTGAGCACTATGGGACTTAACTTCGGTGGTCATCAGTCCCCTAGAACTTAGAACTACTTAAACCTAACCTAAGGACATCACACACATCCATGCCCGAGGCAGGATTCGAACCTGCGACCGTAGCAGTCGCTGGGTTCCGGACTGAGCGCCTTAACCGCGAGACCACCGCGGCCGGCCATATCGATTTCCCACCACTTCAGTCACCTCGGCGTGTTTATAGTGTTAAACGTCTTGAAGGATTAGATGCCGTAGTAGAGCACACAACAGGGCTCTTCTCCTTGTAACTTGCTTACTCTACAGTATGCCACGAGATGTGGTATCACTGGAATTTAATGGTTAGCGTTTTTTGTTTAACATGTCTGAAATTCTCTTTGCTGACGTTCTGCTGTTAGGCAAGCACACCCAGCCATTGGTCACTTTGCTGTAACATATTAATGATGTGAGCACTCTCCGACTAACCCTCGAACGTATGTCCATATGATGTTACCGGTCCTCTACCTAAGTTCCACACGTTATGACACTAGCGTTCCGTTTTGGAAAATTTGACTCTTGAATGCCTTTGTTGTAACTTAGTTTACACCCGTTTATTCGTTGTTTTCATTTCTGCGGTAGGTCTATGTGGCATCTCGTCCGCTCTCACTATTCATCACATTTATCTGCGAAGGTAGTAAGTTCACCACATGACTCATATTCTATAACCTGAGTATAGTATGGCAGTTGCCAAGAGTACCGGATTTGAACTCGAATCTCCCGCTTTGCAGTCCAACACCGTGACCACCCAACCACGACGTCGTGATTCTTGCTATTTGCTCGATGTCGCACATCTTGAACTCGGAACGTTAACTGTTTCTACTTTGCTTCTTTTTTCACATTTCAGTACACATGCGTCCTGTTTGAATACTTAATCTGCGTTCAGTTTTTGAGGGGCTATGCACTGGGCCAGTTTACCACTTGTTCGATTCTCGTTGTCAGTTGTTCTGATGATAAGTGGCCAATGCTAAATAGAAAGATATAATGCAGGTTTGGCAGTGAAGTCGGTAAGGAGCTGGCTGCGTAGTCTGTATCTGCAAAGACTGAAATAATTAGTAGTTGTTGGCAAAAAATAATCCATATTGTACTTAACTTGTGTTACAGGCTGCTTCATATGGTGCATACATATAATTACAGGCATATCTAGAGAGGCATTACTTACGTCATACTTGACTAAGCGCCTTGTTAGAGGTTGCTTCCTATCAGCTGAAGCCTATGCTACATTCCTAGTTGACGTCCCGAGCAAGAGTGGACGTGAGCTCGCTAGATACTTGTTACAAGCCGCGGAGCAGCACTAGCGGCGCTAGTCGCGACTATCGAGTCCAGCGATATCTGTTACGGACCGCGGTCGATATCTCCAAACTCTAACAAGTATGGTATCGAACGTTGACACCACACCACTAAATCTGAGGGGAGAGCGGTGGGGAGGCTCCCTTGTTAGTGTTAGACGATGTGGTGGAATGTCACAGGAAGCAGAGTGCTTCGAGACCCATACCTATTCAACGTCTAAAAATGGCTCTGAGCACTATGGGACTTAACTTCTGAGGTCATCACTCCCCTAGAACTTAGAACTATTTAAACATAACTAACCTAAGGACATCACACACACCCATGCCCGAGGCAGGATTCGAACCTGCGACCGTAGCGGTCGTGCGGTTCCAGACTGTAGCGCCTAGAACCGCTCGGCCAACCTGGCCGGCTTCAACGTCTAAAACACTATACTTGATCTACTGCACTAAACAACGAAAGACATTCTGTAAACGTCGAAGTGAAGTTAAATTCTCGGCAGAATGTGGTAACAAATGGAAACACTGTGAAGAACCTTCAACATCGCAGCGCGTCAGCAGTCGTTGGTTAATATATTAAAAAACTAAAAACCCACCTCGATTCCGAAAAAAGCACATAGTGCTACCACGCCCAGGTTTCGGCGCAGATAACTACACCTTCTTCAGAACAACAATAAAACCACAAGTGCCTAAGAAGACCTTTGTCACTGATTAAAGGAACACCATAGCTATACATTTATAAACGAAAAAGAATAGGAAACACAAACAGTACGTATGTACAAAGTCAAAATCACTACTTTGTACATAAGCACTATTTGTGTTTCCTTTTCTTTTTCGTTTATAAATGTATAGCTATGGTGTTCTTTTAATCAGTAACAAAGGTCTTCTTAGGCACTTGTGAGTTTTATTGCTGTTCTGAAGAAGGTGTAGTTATCTACGCCGAAACCTGGGTTAACACTAGGTGCTTTTTTCGCAATCGAGGCGGGTTTTTAGTTTTTTAATATAAACACTGTGAAACTTGATTTTCTCCCACAATGTAAAATGTTTATATAATGTACGAGAAAACAGACCGCCGATATTTCGACGGATGTGCACCACGTCATTTTCAAGGCTGACATGCAACGGGAGAGAGAGATGTGAAAGTAAATTTAAACCCTCTGTTCCCTGGGCTATGCCAACAATAAAGTAATATGGATATGCAGAAATACAACACACACACACACACACACACACACACACACACACACACACACAGTAAACAACTAGTGACACCATACAACCAAATGTTAATGTCAGAAGTGATCGATGGTAAATACTGATTACTGGCGGGCGAGCAAGTAACATTACCTCAGTTCCACTGTTGTTTGACGAAACAAAGAGAATAATTCCAAGCAGGACTTAAGCAAAAACCTCCGTCTCCATTTATAACACTATTTGCAGAGTTCGCGTTTAACAGACTATTATGCAATGTCCTTCAGACATCCATGCTTGCCTTAAGGACACTGGATAGTATACCATTAAACACAGACACTGTAAATAGTATCTACATGCCTAGACAAAAACCACAATAATAATATGTAAGTCTCTTCTTGTGCGGGAATCACAGCGATTGTGCGCGTGCAAGACGAGAACATTCGGTCACATACGAAGGTTTTGGTTGGTCCTGGAAACGTGCTCGGATAGCCGGAGAGGTCGAGGCGACCGCTCGCATGAAGCAGCTGGAAGTTCACACTAGAATCTCTGTAAGGTTGTACTTCATATCAAGAGCGGTACCACTGCACTGTAGATTTGCTCGGTTGTCGTAAGCTTGTGAGAAACGTATGCTCTGTACAACGGTCCTTCAGGGTTCTGTTGGTGTGGATAATGTACGAGGTGCCGAAAGTGCGTGGGATACGCTAGATACCCGCCTTAAGCAAGCTAAGATGGTACTTTACAGATCCTAAAATGGTGGACGAAAAAGAGAATAAGAAACGCTTCACCACTTCACATAGTTTTTCCGTCGAATACCATCAATCCTGTTTGAATCCCACCTGCATTAGGCAAAAGGACGATTGACTCGATGACACCGCGTTGTTTTCATCACTCTTATGAGTCTGACTCACAAGGGGACCACGGCTACTCGTCATAACCGACTTCGTCCAAATTTATGGTGCATTCAGGGCTAGGAGCAGCAATGAAAGTGACAGAACTGGGAGCTGCAGACAGCCAAACGTTTATAAAAAACAATTGCACTTTTGGCACCAATCGGGCGAGGAATGAGCCCTTTATGTTTGGACAGTTTATAAGCAGCAGCTGGAGCAGCGAAGAATGCACTCTTATCGTCACCTAAAGAATTTGATTAATAAGCTTCAAAACCACTCTTATCTCATCGAGAGAGAGAGAGAGAAAGAAATCATACTCTGAGAAGAACTTATGGGGCCGGCATTTTGAAGTGCTTTTTGAGCGTTTTATCTTTGTCGTAAAAGTAATGGTAGATTTAGACTGAATTCTTGGTATGAAACAACAAATTTACTTTTCATCAACTTATTTGGTATATTTTCTGCAAATTCTTTATGACACATTTGCGTGTCTCAGAATCAACTGATCACGACAGGAATTGGACAAAAATAGGGTTCTTCGGCGAAACGACATTTTTCCTGCATTGTATGAGAAGATGCAGATCCTCTTCGAATGCACTTCGGAACAGAGTAGTTGTCTCTAGCGCCTCCGTTACGTAACTTATGTGCTGCCCTATCCCCAGAGCATAAATTTCTGTTGGCTATTTTCAGGAAACTGGCAACAGACAAGAGCCCGCACTCGTCGCCGCGATAAAGCTCTGAATTATTCCATCTGAAGTCCATGTAGCAGCGACGCGGCGTGCCACGTCTCTGCTGACATCGCGTTCTTTTTCCGTTCTTTTGCTGCCCTCGCGTTTGGTACAGCCGGGAATAAAGGCGGAAAAACGGTTCGCCTTGTATTTGTTTAAATTACTGCACAGCGTTAAAGCGCATGCCTGCAAACCGAAAGGTCGCTGGATCTAAACTCGGCGGACTAATTATTTTGGTTCAAATGGCTCTGAGCACTATGGGACTTACCATCCGAGGTCATCGGTCCCCTAGAACTTAGAACTAATTAAACCTAACTAACCTAAGGACATCACACACATCCATGCCGGAGGCAGAATTCGAACCTGCGACCGGTGCGGTCGCGCGGCTCCAGACTGTAGCGCCTAGAACCGCTCGGCCACATTGGCCGGCGACTAATTATTTTTTAGTCTTCCTTTAACCTACGCTTTACCTCTCAACGATGTGAAGATTCACCAGAAACGACACGTGGTTCGGATTCCACGTTAAACTGTAGGTCCTCCGTCCTTGGATGGATAATTGGAGTAGGTTAGGGACACTCAAGTACCCGAAGTGGCGTCCAATTGAAGGACTTCCTCCAGACCGCTGAGCCACACTAAGTTATTATTATTTCAATTATTATTCGCACAGGACTCGAGTATGCTTCAGAAATGTCTGTAAAACCTACAGCGACATCCGGAAATTATCAGAATCGTTAATACGATGGGCGTTCACTCAGTAATACAACACTTTTTCAGTGTCTAATTTCGGTTGAAAAAGACCGGAATTTGTTGTGGGACATCGTAGAATATTCCTGCTTCAACCCGTATGGTTTCATAAAGCACGAATAGGTGGTGGTTCAAATGGTTCAAATGGCTCTGAGCACTATGCGACTTAACTTCTGAGGTCAGCAGTCGCCTAGAACTTAGAACTAATTGAACCTAACTAACCTAAGGACATCACACAGATCCATGCCCGAGGCAGGATTCGAACCGGCGACCGTAGCGGTCGCTCGGCTCCAGACTGTAGCGCCTAGAACCGCACGGCCACTCCGGTCGGCAATAGGGGGTGGCGCTATACGTTGGAGTCAAAATGGCGTCTGTAACAGAGGTGCGTTTCAACCAGCTGCCGTTGAGTTTCTTTTGCTGGAAAAGGAAAGCATCGCAGATATTCATAGTGGCTTGCAGAATGTCCACGAAGACCTGGCAGTGAACAAAAGCACAGTGAGTCGCTGGGCGAGGCGTCTGCCATACTCGCAACGAGGTCGAGCAAACCTGTCCGATCTGCCACGTGCTGCCAGCCGCACACAGCTGTGACAGCTGCAATGTTGGAACGTGTGGACACTCTCATCGGAGGTGTCGACGGATCACAATCCAACACCTCGCTATTCGGCTGAACGTCTCTGTTGGTGATGCTGACACACACTTCCACCAGCTGGGGTACTCAGAGGTGTATGTCCACTTGGTTCCTCGTCACGTAACAGGGGACCGTAAAGAGCAACGAAGGACCACCTGTTTGGCTCAATAAAGGATGCACTCCACGTCGATGATGGAGGGGGTTACTGATATGGCTCCGACATCCAAGAGTAGAGTGGGCATAAAGGCTCTCCCAGTAAGGTGGCGCAAAGCTGTAGCACTGAACGGAGATCATCTTGAAAAATAGAGTTTTGTAGCCAAAAGAGCGGGGAGTAATATGATGCACTGGAATCCTGAATAACACCATCTTGCTTTCAGAAAAATGTGTTGCAACACTTACTAAACGCCTCTCGTATTTTCAGCCATTCTTCATTCATGCTTATCACGTACATAAGAATGATCATCATCCGTCATTTGCTACTCAATGTTTATCATTATTTTTAAGCAAACACGTTTGTCTTATTCGCGCTGGCCATTCGTGATCTATAATCCGTAATAGATATCGCTGGACTCGCTAGTCGCGACTAGCGCCGCTAGTGCCGCTCCGCGGCTTGTAACAAGTATCTAGCGAGTGGAACTGAGGTAATGTTACTTGCTCACCCGCCGGTAATCAGTATTTACCATCGATCACTTCTGACTTTAACATTTGGTTGTATGGCGTCAGTAGTTGTGTGTGTGTGTGTGTGTGTGTGTGTTGGTGTTGTATTTCTGCATATCCATATTTCTTTATTGTTAGCATAGCCCCGGGTACAGAGGGTTTAAATTTACTTTCACAGCACTCTCTCGTTGCTTGTCTCCCTTGAAAATGACGTGGTGCACATCCATCGAAATATGGGCGGTCTGTTTTCTCGTACGTTATATAAACATTTTACATTGTGGGAGAAAACCAAATTTCACAGTGTTTCCATTTATTTCATTTATTGCTGCTCTCGGTGGACAGTGTGTCTAAGGCATTCAGCCTGACCGGGTTGCCTCCTAACACTTCTCCGACGATTGGTTCAAGACCTATGCGACACTCATAGGTAAAGAGAACGTGATGCCAATCCTGAGCGGTCCATTCGGCTTGTTGTTGAGCCCATCTGTACCGCGCTGCATGGTATCGTGGTTGCAAAAATGGACTTCGCCATGGACGTGGGGTGTGAAGCTGCGCATCATGCAGCCTATTGCGCACAGTGTGGGTCGTAACACGACGTCATGTGGCTGCACGAAGAGCATTATTCAACACGGTGGAGTTGCTGTCAGGGTTCCTCCGAGCCATAATCCGTAGGTAGCGGTTTAGTAGTAGCAGCCCTTGGGTGGCCTGAGCGAGGCATGTGATCGACAGTTCCTGAGTCTATGTACCTTCTCCATAACCGAACAACATCGCTTTGGTTTACTCCGAGACGCCTGGACACTTCCCTTGTTGAGAGCCCTTCCTGGCACACAGTAACAATACCGACGCGATCGAACCTCGGAGTTGACTGTCTAGGCATGGTTGAACTACAGACAACACGAGCCGTGTACTTCCTTCCTGGTGGAATGACTGGAACTGATCGGCTGTCGGACCCCCTCCGTCTAATAGGCCCCGCTCATGCATAGTTGTTTACATCTTTGGACAGGTTTAGTGACATCTCTGAACAGTCAAAGGACTGTGTCTGTGTTACAATATCCAACAGTCAACGTCTGTCTTGAGGAATTCTGGGAAGTGGGGTGATGCAAAACTTTTTTGATGTGTGTATGACTTCGTGGCTATTAAAGTTCGCTCGATGTTGGGTTCAAAATGGTTCAAATGGCCCTGAGCACTATGGGACTTAACTTCTAAGGTCATCAGTCCCCTAGAACTTAGAACTACTTAAACCTAACTAACCTAAGGACATCACACACATCCATGCCCGAGGCAGGATTCGAACCTGCGACCGTAGTGGTCGCGCGGTTCCAGACTGTAGCTCGATGTTGGGCATCTTGGACTTGGACCGACCACTGTTTCGATTGTTCTTCTTTTTCAGAGTTCAGTACACCTTCTTCCTGTTCTCATACTTCACTTGTGTGAAGTTTTTGAAGTGCTTTCCACTGCGTCATCTTTCCACTAAATTTGAGGGGACGGGGCTCTGATGGTGTCATTCCCTTGTAAGAATAGATTGACGATGTTGTGTCAGCCACAAACATGAGACCCATCGTTGAAAACCACGAAATGCCACTCAGTGGCCCCCTTAATTCTTGCCGTACATCGAGCAAGTCAGTTTTGTCTATGGCGTGGTGTCCGCGATGAAGGACGCATGGTGTGTTCGAGATCTCACCTGAGCTTCCAGTGACCTTGTGCTGACGCTGCCCATAACATATCCCCGGATTTCAGCTGTTCCCATCTGCCATTTCACTGTAGCCACTATATCCTACGATTTTATCACGGTGCTGTCGCGTTTAAAGAGCTTGGTCGCCGTTGAGCAGACCCGTTGAGGTTGCTACCCAGTTCACAGCTCGAAACCTGCCACTAAGTAACGGCCAGTATCCGTTGCTAAACATGTTAGATATTTTTCCACAAGTGCATGACAGAACTTGAGGCTGCCTTTGCTACGTCCCTCTCGACGCTACCTCCCTGTTTCACAATTTCGAATGACGCGGCCTCCGTTGCAGATCAACTCAATGACAACTTGTTCAATGAAAGTTGTTTTTATGGTTCCGTACTTAAGTCAGTAAAAACGAAACACTTACAGGATCATGTTTTGTCCATTTGTCTCTGTCTGTGTGCACGGGAATGGGCTGACATTAAGTTGAAATTTATATCACATACTGAACTCTGATCCTTTTGGCAGACATCATTATAAATCCTATCATTCTTTCTTCTCATACCACACTGTTCGTTAAAACATGGGGATCTTGTAGCGACACTTTTCAACTTGATGGTTTTGGTAAGGCATGCAGTTAGAGTGTCCGGCGGTAAATAATTGAAATCCAGGTTGGGGGTCTCTTGCGTTCGTAGATCATCATCCAAAAGATGCTTGTGACAGATGATCACAGAAAAGGTATTGCTTAAATAACCGTGTGTTGCAAATGGACATGGTGAGCGTGTATATTCTGAAATGTTCAAGGCCCAGTTCATCGCTCTTTAGAGGTCGCCACAGTGTCTAACCAACGTTGCTGTAGAACGCAGACACACTAAGATGCACGAAAACAACGGGAACACTTACATTTCTCGTCTGATTATTGTAGGAGAATTCAACATATACACTGACGGAAAAATCGCAGCACCAAAAAATAGTTAATGTAGAGTAATGAAATTTTAGGAATACATTTGTGTCGCTAATATATGTAAGTGATTAATATTGCAAGATTACCGGTTAATGTAAGGACGTGATAAGCCATTGCAAATGTGAAATGGTGGTACAGTAATAACCAGTGTAAGCGCCAGAATGCTGAATGCAAGCATGCAAATGCACAGGCATTGTGTTACAGATGCCGGATATCAGGTTTCTGGGATGGAATTCCATGCCTGTTGCACTTTTTCGGTCAATATAGGGGCATTTAATGCTGTTTGTGGATGAAGTTGGAGTTGTACAATGATGTCCCATCTGTGCTCGGCTGGAGTCAGATCTGGTAGTCAAGAAGGACAACATGTTGACACTCTGGAGAGGATGTTGGGTTACAACGTCGGTATGTGGGTGAGCTCTTCATGAATGCTGTTCATGAATAGCAGCACAGCAGGCAGGCCCTCAACTGGCCTCCTCCTAACCAATACATGGCCATCATTAGCACCAAGGCGGAGCCAGCTTTCATCAGAAAACACAATACACCTCCACCGTGTCGTCCAATGACCTCTCACTGGACATCACTTAGATCGCAAAAGGCAATGGTTTGCGGTCAATGGAATAAACGTTACAGGGCCTGTGACTGGGAGCTGATTTTCAATATTTCGTTGTCACAGTGGTGTCAACTGCTGCTGGAGATGAAGTACGATGTGACAGAGGAATACGCCGAACATTATGGTCTCATATCTCGGTAAAGCCACGTGGCCGTCCAGAGCCCAGTCTTCTTGCGACCGTACACTCTCGTGACAACCGCTGCCAGCAACCATGTACAGTGGCGACGTTCCTCCCGAGTCTTTCTGCAGTATCGCAGAATGAACATCCAGCTTCTTGTAACCATATTGCGTAACCTCTGTTGTGGACCATCGATGGTCAAACCCGGGTCTCCAGTTGGCAGAGCTGAACCTGGGGCCCACGGCGCCTTTTCTCGTCAGGAGGCTGAGCAAGTTCAATAGAGTCAAGGGGCAGTGCACAGCGGTATTCGGAAGTATTCCTTTATTCAGCTAGTTTACAGAAGTGTAATGTCGGCGCAAAACCTGAGCTCTGTTCTGCGAGTCCGGCTGTCTCAGTACTCCTGGACTGCCGATACCAATGCTGCGGTCATCGAGGCCTCCCAACGATGGAAGTCAGCCGTGCTGCTCGCCCAGTCACCACTCACCTAGGCGCCGCTCTACTGCCTGCGATTCCGGAAACTGTCTCTGGTCCCCACTGCCTCCTGACCCATTTGGCCTCCTCTGTCCGACCATGGGATAAACGTGGTAGTTCTGGTCACCTGTGGCTCTTGGCCACTGCTGCTCCCAGTTCAGGACCGGACTCGTACCCGCACCCTCCTGGACGCCGTGCCGCAACTTGTCGCTAGTGGTGCTTGCCGTATGGGAACACCCGCTGCTGTCGCTAACGCTGTTTCAGCGGTGCTGCACCTCCCGCACCGTACGCCTCGCCCAGACCCCAGTACACCAGGTGGGAAGCGAACGTGGCCAGTCCTGGACCCACTGCAGACCGCTGTCACTGCCCTCCTTCAGGCAGACCGTGCAATCTCCAAGTACCCGGCTGCCATTCCATCTTGCCACGGTGTTGTGTCCCCGGAGGCGGAATACAGCCCGAACAAGTACAAAGAAACAAAGTACAGGTTTACACAGAATATTTACAACATCGCTGCCAGACTGGCCCCTATAAGCATAGACCAGCACAGGACTAACCCAACTCTCGGCTGACCTCGCACACCCCTCAAGCTTTTTTTTTTTTAGAGGTGGAGCCCCTCCACGCCCACACCGGCATGATGGCCAACACAAAAGGTCTACTGCCATCTCTGCATAGGGGTTAGTATTCACTAAAGTGAGGTGTCGCAGGATGTGGGTACTGCGATGTTTGCGTACGTCTGGTTAGGATTAACCATTAATACGCGCTCATCTGGAGATAGATTGGTCGAAATCTGACGAAGGGTAGTGGTTTGAAGGGCAGAGGAAAAAAAGTGCCAAGGCAAGAGCCAAGGGAAAAAAAAACCTCTGCGAAAGTTAGGTCGGGCGGCAAGAGCAGTAGCGATTGTCTTGCTGCCTGCGATAGGTTGTGCAAGGATAGGCTTTGTTAGTAGTGGGTATCATGCATGTCGATACCTTGACGTTGTGCGTTTGTGCTGCTCGGCGGCTGGCGCTGGGTGCTGGTACAGAGTCCTCGTTCAGCGTCCTGCAACCTGCAACAGTTAAGTTTGTTATCAGTCTTGTGTCCGATAGGTCATATACCGGAGGCACAGTGTGAGGGAGTGTTTGCAGATTGTTCGTGCGTCTGTGGGCGAGCTCGTCGGTGTCCCTGCTGTGGCCTGTTGGGCGGCTCTAATAGCAGCTGGTAGTTACCAGTCAGTGTTGCTGATATGCAGGGGCTTACCGGCGTTTGTCGCTGTTTGCGTATGTTAGTTTACCATAGGTGGTTATGCCCTAGTTAGCAGTGTCTTTGGCCGCTTGTGTTTCCACCTGTGGTTGTGATCGTAGTTTCCCAGAGTGAGGATGAAAGGATTGTTCGAGTGTCTCGAGTTCCTGTATAGTCGTGTGGCGTGTTTCTTGAATACTTCCTTGAGGGTATCAAGGCGGTATTCATGGTGAAGATCCACGGTGCGTGTGTAGCGTGGAGCATTGCTGATGATTCGTAGCACCTTGTTCTGTATGATCTGCAGGCGGCGCAGTCGTGTGGGACCTGTATATCCCCAGACGGGAGCTGCGTACGTCATCAGTGGTCTAATCAGTGTCATGTATAAGGACCTCGACACCTTCCTATTCAGTGTGCTTGCCCTGTTGAGCATTGGGTAGAGCTGTTTGAGCCTCGCGTGCGCTCGGTTGGCAACGTATTCGATGTGGTCCCCCCATGTAAGTTTCCGGTCCAGCCAGACACCAAGGTATCTGACTTTCTCTCGGAAACGTATTGGGCGTGTATGTAGTGTTATCGGTCTACAGTGTTGGTGTTTGCGCAGTTGTTTCGGTCTGCGTGTGAACAGAACTGCTTCGCACTTGTCGACGTTTACTTTAATACGCCATCGCTCCAGCCAAGGCTCAGCTGTTCTCAGTGCTGTCTGTATTCGTGAGTTGATGTTCGACGGTTTCCAGTCTTGCGCGAGGATGGCTGTGTCATCCGCGTAGACGGCTAACGTCGTGTTTCGTGTCGCTGGGAAGTCATTAATGTACAGGTTAAACAAGATGGGCCCTAGGATGCTTCCTTGGGGTACTCCAGCTTGGATACCGTGTTGTGTTGATTGTTTATCCTGCACGTTAGTGTTGAAACATCTGTTCGTGAGATATGAGTGTAAGCTTCGCTTAGTTTGCGTATGAGTCCGTTGTGCCAGAGACGATCGAAAGCCTTTTCGAAGTCTAGGAACACGGCCCCTGTGGCTTTGTTCATGTTGTAGCCGTGTGTTATATGTTCGACTACGCGAAGGAGTTGTTGTGTTGTCGAGTGGTGATTCCTAAAGCCGAATTGCTCCGGTCTTAGGGTGTCGTTGGCGATGCAATGCCTAGTGATACGTTTTAGTATTACCTTCTCAACAATCTTGCTGAGCGAGCACAGCAGACTGATAGGTCGGTAATTTTGTGGGAGGGAGTGGTCTTTCCCTGGCTTCCTGAACATCAGGACCTTGGCCGCCTTCCAAAGGTCAGGGAAGTGTTGGTGTGTCAGGATGGCATTCGTTAAGTGTGTGAGGTATTCTACGGCTTTATCCGTGAACTCCTGGAGGACACGGTTTTGAATGCCATCAGGCCCAGGGGCTTTTCTAGCGTTGGTGTGCTTGATAGCCCATGTGACTTCATTTGTGCTAGTACGTCTTATTTCGTTGCGCGAGGGCTGGGCTACAAGTCGTGTAACCTCCTGGTCCGTTTCAAGTGTGAATACTGGGTCTGAAGGAACCAGATTCGGCATGAAAGACGCTGCAAGTGTTGTGGCCATATGCTCTGCCTTCTCCGTCGCGGAGTAGGCTGGGCCGTCTGGTTCTTGTAGCGTGGGAATGTAATGTTTCTCCCTGGTGAAGTGTCTGGCCAGCTGCCACACGCCAGGACGTGTGGTATCCAGCCCAGCGAGTTTCTGTCCCCATTGTTCGTTTCTGAATGTTTGAATTTTATTCCGTATTATGCCCTGGAGTCTGTTGACGTGCAGTTTATAGAACGGGCGCCTGGTACGCTGCCAGTATCTCCTGAGGCGGTTCCTCATTGAGATAAGGCCCAGGATTTCCTGGGGCAGGGCCGTCGAGTGTTGTCTTGGTGTTGTGAATGGAATGGCGTCAGTCATTGCGTCTTGGACGGCAGTTGTGAGAGCCTCCACAGCTTCATCGATTTGCTGTGTGTTGTTAATTTCGTGTGCTAAAAGTGCCCAACTACACTCCTGGAAATTGAAATAAGAACACCGTGAATTCATTGTCCCTGAAAGGGGAAACTTTATTGACACATTCCTGGGGTCAGATACATCACATGATCACACTGACAGAACCACAGGCACATAGACACAGGCAACAGAGCATGCACAATGTCGGCACTAGTACAGTGTATATCCACCTTTTGCAGCAATGCAGGCTGCTATTCTCCCATGGAGACGATCGTAGAGATGCTGGATGTAGTCCTGTGGAACGGCTTGCCATGCCATTTCCACCTGGCGCCTCAGTTGGACCAGCGTTCGTGCTGGACGTGCAGACCGCGTGAGACGACGCTTCATCCAGTCCCAAACATGCTCAATGGGGGACAGATCCGGAGATCTTGCTGGCCAGGGTAGTTGACTTACACCTTCTAGAGCACGTTGGGTGGCACGGGATACATGCGGACGTGCATTGTCCTGTTGGAACAGCAAGTTCCCTTGCCGGTCTAGGAATGGTAGAACGATGGGTTCGATGACGGTTTGGATGTACCGTGCACTATTCAGTGTCCCCTCGACGATCACCAGTGGTGTACGGCCAGTGTAGGAGGTCGCTCCCCACACCATGATGGCGGGTGTTGGCCCTGTGTGCCTCGGTCGTATGCAGTCCTGATTGTGGCGCTCACCTGCACGGCGCCAAACACGCATACGACCATCATTGGCACCAAGGCAGAAGCGACTCTCATCGCTGAAGACGACACGTCTCCATTCGTCCCTCCATTCACACCTGTCGCGACACCACTGGAGGCGGGCTGCACGATGTTGGGGCGTGAGCGGAAGACGGCCTAACGGTGTGCGGGACCGTAGCCCAGCTTCATGGAGACGGTTGCGAATGGTCCTCGCCGATACCCCAGGAGCAACAGTGTCCCTAATTTGCTGGGAAGTGGCGGTGCGGTCCCCTACGGCACTGCGTAGGATCCTACGGTCTTGGCGTGCATCCGTGCGTCGCTGCGGTCCGGTCCCAGGTCGACGGGCACGTGCACCTTCCGCCGACCACTGGCGACAACATCGATGTACTGTGGAGACTTCACGCCCCACGTGTTGAGCAATTCGGCGGTACGTCCACCCGGCCTCCCGCATGCCCACTATACGCCCTCGCTAAAAGTCCGTCAACTGCACGTACGGTTCACGTCCACGCTGTCGCGGCATGCTACCAGTGTTAGAGACTGCGATGGAGCTCCGTATGCCACGGCAAACTGGCTGACACTGACGGCGGCGGTGCACAAATGCTGCGCAGCTAGCGCCATTCGACGGCCAACACCGCGGTTCCTGGTGTGTCCGCTGTGCCGTGCGTGTGATCATTGCTTGTACAGCCCTCTCGCAGTGTCCGGAGCAAGTATGGTGGGTCTGACACACCGGTGTCAATGTGTTCTTTTTTCCATTTCCAGGAGTGTATTTATACTGCTTTTCCCCTCGCTTCTGACGTAGTGTCAGAGAGAGACAGGGGTAAATTCCCATACGTCAGCTTACACATCGCCACTCCAGGATCTGGCCTACAGTCTCGGCTCATACATCGCAATAACTTAAAGCAACTCTGCAGTTCCTTGCCTCGCTGTTGCTCCACTCCAAATAAATTGTACGTGCAATACGCTGCAGCAGCTCCGCGCCCTGTTTACCCTGCCTGACCTACTGGCTGCCGACTATTACCACACACACTGCGAGCGACCCCAGACTTCATCGCTCAACTGCGCCTTTACTGAATTTACAAAAAAATCCATTTGCCTACGACTAAGACTAATACTAGCGCACCACCTCGTTCGAACTAGCGAGGTGTTTTTAATAGCGTCTTTGTCGCCTTAAAGGTATTCTTGAGTAACGTCAACTCCCCACATTCAATCTAAAAGGTAACTAACACTCTCGATCGTCATAGCGTGTATTTAAAGCAAACCTGGGTCGCAAAAAATTAAGCTCACTGGTTTTTAAATATTGAATAAGCTAACTCAAACTTGATTCAATACCGAATTTAAAAAAAAATTGAGAAAGTTGGTGTTTCGAGTTAGGACCGAATGTTAATATAAGCCCAAAATAAATAAAGTAAATGGAAAAATTATAATAGCAATTGCAAAATCAAACAAAAAATTTTAAGTTAAAACTCAAAATTAAAACGTTGGGGAATATTTTTGAATTACTAGGACCGATATGTTGCCAGTATCGACATTCGACATCGATAACAGCTAAAAATCGTGGAGATTCTCGATTCCTGTAATGGACGAATTATCTGTACACACTACCACTTGGACTCTATTTTCCTTTTTTTAATTTTTTTTACAGTAGCCAGTATCCCTAAGTCTTGTTCCTCCATCAAACGTTCATTCTGCAACAGAACAGACGGCTACAGTCTGTGGAGGCTTACAGTGGATTACTCACAGCAGTGACGCGTGTTGTGTCACTTCTCGGCATGAAGCTGTAGGGCCCGTTTCTGGCTTCCGGACGAGGAGTCTGGCACTCAGTTCTAGCATTAAGTTTGATAGTCTACTGTCAAATTTACGATTTTCATAGTCACTATCGCACCTCTTTGACACACACGTCATTTACAGGAGCACTGTGTACAGTACAAGCTACAAAATCACAATATTGCAATCCACATGGACGAACAACGACCATTGGCCTCTCGTCTAACACGTGAAGGAGTGTATACGGCACCCTTTCGCGTCTACTCTGGGTTATAATGACTTACGCAACGTTTATCGCTGGTGGACGACCACTCACGACATGCAAGGCATCTTTACAGCCCATTACATACACATCTGACTACGTCGTTCATTTGAATGCTTCCTTCACGACGCTGCGTCACTGCCAGGGATGCTCTAGTGCCATGCGGTGATGCTTCGATAGCAGAGCTGTAAGTATACAGCGCTTTTTACTGGTGTAGGGTAATAAACAGTCAGTGCGAAGAGGTGTACAGCATCGGCCACTTTCAATGAAGTTTAATGACGTGTCTTATTTGGAGGCAAGTGTGTATCTCTTGTTATTCTGTGGAATACCTTAGTACTAACGGGGTATCCGCTAGCTGCATCAACATACATGATCGGGTTAAAGATTGCGAATAGCGCTGGATGTGCGATTCAGGAGCAAGTGCGACAGTATAAAACCTTACGAAAATTGGATAGTGACGACACTTTCATGAGTACTGAGCTTACTGGCAACATAGAAGCTACAAAGTATGCCCATTCGTCAATAAAAAATTATGCCATCATTTTGCCCAACTCTAAATATGTGATAATCTTGGTTACAACTTGAGGAAGGTCACTCATATCATCCAAGAACCTATCTGATAGTGATCAAAATGTGTGAACTGAAGCGAAAGGAACATCACATCGAAATTTGATGCATAAAAGCTTATATCGACATACCAGTGAGTGAAATAAATGACGCTCTTGCGACAAAAGGTGTTTACTATGGTAAAAGAGAAAACGAACTAGTAACAGTGAGAGACTTCATCCGTAACATCAAGCATCTCGACATAAAAGTTTTGTGGGTTTGGTACCGCGTCGTAATGTAAAAACTACTGCTGCTATAGAAAAGCCAACGTTTCGGCCACGACTGCAGCGGCCTTCTTCTGGGTCTAATTATATCAAGCATCTCGTTAGGAGAGAGTGGGACAAAGTGTGGAGAGCTTTCTGCGCAACAAGGGAAAAATATACCGTTGGCTCAGCTGCGAACGGGAAATCTGAGTCGTCCTCTCACTTCTGTGACACTGTGTTGAAGAGGAAGACGTAAATCATATACATACATATAGACTGACGGAGCCGGCCGTAGTGGCCGTGCGGTTCTAGGCGCTACAGTCTGGAACCGAGCGACCGCTACGGTCGCAGGTTCGAATCCTGCGTCGGGCATGGATGTGTCTGATGTCCTTAGGTTAGTTAGGTTTAAGTAGTTCTAAGTTCTAGGCGACTGATGACCTCAGAAGTTAAGTCGCATAGTGCTCAGAGCCATTTGAACCATTAGACTGACGGAAAAAGTCACAGCACCAAAAAATAATTAATGTAGAGTAGTGAAATTCCAGAAATAGATTAGTATAGGTGACATATTTAAGTGATGAACATTGCAAGAGCACAGATCTAAGCATGATGATGATGATGATGATGACGTTCGGTTTTGTGGGGCACTGAACTGCGCGGTCATCAGCGCCCGTACAATTTCCCAACCTCTGCTCAGCCCAATGTCGCCACTTTCCTGGATGATGATGAAGGCAACACAAACACCCATTCATCTCGAGGCAGGCGAAAATCTCTATCCCCGCCGGGAATCGAACCCGGGACCCCGTGCTCGGGAAGCGAGAACGCAACCGCGAGACCACGAGCGGCGGACAATGTAAGCATGAGATAAGCCATTACAAATGTGAAACACTGGTACATTAATAACATGTGTAACCGCCAGAATGTTGAATGCAAGCATGGAAACGTGTATGTATTGTGATGTACATGTGCTGCGTGTCAGTTTGCACGTGGTCGGTCAGTACAGGGACGGTTAAAGCTGTTTGTGGATGACGTTGGAGTTGTCGTCCGATGATATCCCATATGTTCTCGATTGGGGGGACATCTCATGATCGAGTAAGTCAAAGCAACATGTCGACAACCTGTAGAGCTTTTTGGGTTACATCAGTGGTATGTGGGCGAGTATTATCCTGTTGGAAAGCGCCTCCTTGAAATTTTGTTGATGAATGGCAACACAACAAATCGAATCACCAAAATGACACACAAATTTGCAGTCAGGGTGCGTGGGATAACCACGAGAGCCATCTGAAATACCAGTTACTATGAGGGATTGCAGGGCGCTCTCACTTCTGATTCGGTGTAGGGAATACGATCTACGGCAGTTTGACTTCACACATTGTAATGAAATGGTGGACAGCAGTTAATGGTCTTGTTTGCGTGCTCTAGGGAAAGAAATACGGTAAGCTTTACCTGCGTTCAAAGGAACAGGGTGCCGACTTAAGCGGCTGCAGTAAAAGCACGGTGTTGGTGGGGTGTTTTTTCTGGAGAACGGCGAGGAGACGTTTCCAGACGGGCCGCGCCACGGTCGCATTGTGCAGAAACACATTAAGCTTTGGCGCCAGACGTCCAGTCAATGCGAGTTTATGGCCGTTCTTTGCAAACTTCGAAATGGACGCAACAGGGGAGATAACAAGCTGTTTATGGAGGGCTGTGCTTCCACCCTGTATTGTGTTAGCAACAGACGCGGAAAACGTGTGCGAAAGAGACCGCGAAACTGAATTTTTTTCCGTTTTCTGCCAATTAACTTTAAGTCTCTGATTGGTCAAATTGGTTTGCAGTGCAAAGACCATTCGCTGAGCTTAGAATGCCGGGCTCCAGCTCGTGATTGGCTTGTGCGAAATTGGGGGAAGTCAAAAAAGAGAAATGTATTTTTGGAACCGAGCTGAGGAGGTAACACAGAGAAAGGGAGATCGTCACTCTTGTACAAGTCTCTTGTACTGGCGCTTCGCTAGTAAAGAACTGCGGGTCTCTACCTATATGGTGAGACTTGTGTCCTTTGCTAGGGTGCGACTTAGAGCCTGTGCCAGTCACCTTCTGAACCGTCAGAGGTACTGCTTATATCATCACGGTCACAACGAGTGTCGCGTGGGTGTACTTATTTTTCTTGAGTCGGCCGCCTAAACATTTGACATATTCCGACACGCACAGTCGTGGCACGGAGTCATATTGGTTTGGCAGACCAACAAACAGGTCTACCTGCACACTGGAATCCGTGGGGTTTCAGAGGCTCTTAGGGAAGTACCTGAATTCTGAATCAACCGAACGTGAAACCGCGTACTTGCATTTTTCGGGAACGCGCATTTAATAACAGATTGCCGCCGTCCATGACTTCAGTCGCCAAACGCATCATAGTGTGCTGCCTTGACCAGTAGGATGGTAAAGTATTTGCTGCTGTGACGTAGGGCTATAATATCTATTTCTCAGCACCCTGTTCTTTCGAACCATATTTTTCCTTTTTTTTGTATGGTAGAATATAGATGCTTGGTGGTGGCGTAGTTTGATGACATAACCTGGATTCACGTGTATGAAGCGAGATAGAGCGAGTAGTGTTCTGGTTAGTGTCGTGTGTCGATCCCCAGCAGACCACATTGTCCTCCATAGATCCCATTTTAGTAAGGCTTTTGTTAAATAAGTGTTTTTTGTACGATGTTTCCTTGATAATTTTGTTGTCTTGTTTAAGATCAATAAATCGATTGTGAATTAGACTTCAACTTCTCCCTGAGTTCTGATTGACAGTTCCTTCGCATTTTTATGGCAGTATAGATCAGAAACATAAGGAGTAGCATTTTAATTTGGTGTCCACTGCGTGGATCGTTTACTTCATTAACAGTAATCACTTTCAACTTTTCTCTATGCCTGCATTGTTAGCATATAGCTCCCCACACCGTGATTTCAAGATTTGTGGAGGAATGGGTGTCGAGAATCCGTAGTTGAGATGACTGTAATGGTATCGGAAATGCATACCACTATAAGCCAGGTTGGCCGCTTCTGTCCCAGAATAGCATGTTCTGTTTAATAGTACCACAGCGAGTTCAAAATCAGAACAGCTCATCCAGTTTTAACATTCTTTATCCCACAAGACCCCTCCATGAACCATGGACCTTGCCGTTGGTGGGGAGGCTTGCGTGCCTCAGCGATACAGATAGCCGTACCGTAGGTACAACCACAACGGAGGGGTATCTGTTGAGAGGCCAGACAAACGTGTGGTTCCTGAAGAGGGGCAGCAGCCTTTTCAGTAGTTGCAAGGGCAACAGTCTGGATGATTGACTGATCTGGCCTTGTAACAATAACCAAAACGGCCTTGCTGTGCTGGTACTGCGAACGGCTGAAAGCAAGGGGAAACTACGGCCGTAATTTTTCCCGAGGGCATGCAGCTTTACTGTATGATTAAATGATGATGGCGTCCTCTTGGGTAAAATATTCCGGAGGTAAAATAGTCCCCCATTCGGATCTCCGGGCGGGGACTACTCAAGAGGATGTCGTTATCAGGAGAAAGAAAACTGGCGTTCTACGGATCGGAGCGTGGAATGTCAGATCCCTTAATCGGGCAGGTAGGTTAGAAAATTTAAAAAGGGAAATGGATAGGTTAAAGTTAGATATTGTGGGAATTAGTGAAGTTCGGTGGCAGGAGGAACAAGACTTTTGGTAAGGTGAATACAGGGTTATAAACACAAAGTCAAATAGGGGTAATGCAGGAGTAGGTTTAATAATGAATAGGAAAATAGGAATTCGGGTAAGCTACTACAAACAGACAAGGGATCACCAATTTAGTATTTGAGGGCAGCGTGGAGGGTAAAAATCATAGGGGGAGACCAAGAGATGAATACACTAAGCAGATTCAGAAGGATGTAGGTTGCAGTAGGTACTGGGAGATGAAGAAGCTTGCACAGGATAGAGTAGCATGGAGAGCTGCATCAAACCAGTCTCAGGACTGAAGACAACAACAACAACAACAACAACATCCCACAAGAGATGGTTGTTGCCGTCTCTCTGCCTACGTGGCCGTCGAGGCGGTTGGATGCTATCTTAGCATAACTCTTCTGTTGCGTACATGACCCTGCGGCAGCTGGTGTATGTATTTGCCAGCAGGTACTACCTCAGTGGTAGAGCTGTGGCCGGCAACGTGCCCATGCTGACGCAGGATGGGCGTCCCTTAAGCCAGCGAGCCTACGCAGCAGGTCAGGCAAGCGGATGCCTTGTGCCGAACCCAGGACCACGGAGGCTGCCCAGAGTGCCGGACGAAGGCACCCAACTACAGATACCCATTTGGTGACACCAGGATGTAATCCAGAACCATCAGGTCTAGCAGTGGCTTGTAGACCAGTGGCTACCTGATGACCCTGCTAGGCAAAGCTGTAGCTATTTGGCCCTACACTGGAACGACGGATGGTGTGGAGACTGCCACAGCATCTACTGTAGTCGGAAGTTCCAGAACCAGTCACTGTACAAATGCTACCAAATGCCGAATGGCGAATACTTACCGTCGCTCAGGCAATCTACACTCCTGGAAATGGAAAAAAGAACACATTGACACCGGTGTGTCAGACCCACCATACTTGCTCCGGACACTGCGAGAGGGCTGTACAAGCAATGATCACACGCACGGCACAGCGGACACACCAGGAACCGCGGTGTTGGCCGTCGAATGGCGCTAGCTGCGCAGCATTTGTGCACCGCCGCCGTCAGTGTCAGCCAGTTTGCCGTGGCATACGGAGCTCCATCGCAGTCTTTAACACTGGTAGCATGCCGCGACAGCGTGGACGTGAACCGTATGTGCAGTTGACGGACTTTGAGCGAGGGCGTATAGTGGGCATGCGGGAGGCCGGGTGGACGTACCGCCGAATTGCTCAACACGTGGGGCGTGAGGTCTCCACAGTACATCGATGTTGTCGCCAGTGGTCGGCGGAAGGTGCACGTGCCCGTCGACCTGGGACCGGACCGCAGCGACGCACGGATGCACGCCAAGACCGTAGGATCCTACGCAGTGCTGTAGGGGACCGCACCGCCACTTCCCAGCAAATTAGGGACACTGTTGCTCCTGGGGTATCGGCGAGGACCATTCGCAACCGTCTCCATGAAGCTGGGCTACGGTCCCGCACACCGTTAGGCCGTCTTCCGCTCACGCCCCGACATCGTGCAGCCCGCCTGCAGTGGTGTCGCGACAGGTGTGAATGGAGGGACGAATGGAGACGTGTCGTCTTCAGCGATGAGAGTCGCTTCTGCCTTGGTGCCAATGATGGTCGTATGCGTGTTTGGCGCCGTGCAGGTGAGCGCCACAATCAGGACTGCATACGACCGAGGCACACAGGGCCAACACCCGGCATCATGGTGTGGGGAGCGATCTCCTACACTGGCCGTACACCACTGGTGATCGTCGAGGGGACACTGAATAGTGCACGGTACATCCAAACCGTCATCGAACCCATCGTTCTACCATTCCTAGACCGGAAAGGGAACTTGCTGTTCCAACAGTACAATGCACGTCCGCATGTATCCCGTGCCACCCAACGTGCTCTAGAAGGTGTAAGTCTACTACCCTGGCCAACAAGATCTCCGGATCTGTCCCCCATTGTGCATGTTTGGGACTGGATGAAGCGTCGTCTCACGCGGTCTGCACGTCCAGCACGAACGCTGGTCCAACTGAGGCGCCAGGTGGAAATGGCATGGCAAGCCGTTCCACAGGACTACATCCAGCATCTCTACGATCGTCTCCATGGGAGAATAGCAGCCTGCATTGCTGCGAAAGGTGGATATACACTGTACTAGTGCCGACATTGTGCATGCTCTGTTGCCTGTGTCTATGTGCCTGTGGTTCTGTCAGTGTGATCATGTGATGTATCTGACCCCAGGAATGTGTCAATAAAGTTTCCCCTTCCTGGGACAATGAATTCACGGTGTTCTTATTTCAATTTCCAGGAGTGTACGTTGTTTCACGAATCCGTCTCTCGTCATTTAGGCGACTCCAGAAACTGTTACATATGGAAACTTAGCCCACCGCTGTGGCGGACGGTGTTACTGCAGCAAACCGTGTCAGCAGAAAATTCGTTGTGATTTTTCAGATGTCCTTTATTTTGCACAATTCGCTTTGCTATTAGTTTCGGTCAAATGGCCATTATCAAGCATAAGCTGGCATGAACAGCTGGACATTTATATTCTAATGAGACTAATTTGCTCTCTTGAGCCCACTGTAGTAGGAAAAACGTTTTTAACAATAGTAGCTGTGTACAATAGTTTTCGTGTAGAAGCAAAGTTCACGACGACAACTGTGTCATACACAGCTATTATTGTTGAAAACGTTTTTACTACTACGGTGGGTTCAAAAGAGCAAAATACTGTTATTAGAGTAAAATTTTCCATACGTTCATGCCAGCTTATGCTTGATAATGGTTATTTCACCGTAACTAGTAGGGAAACGAAGTCTGAAAAATAAAGTACAGTGGAAGGTTCACCATGAATTTTAACAATTATTTATTTGTTGGCTGAATATCCCCACCAGCAAACATACATAAATGTCTCATCGGTATTGTAGCACCTGGTTGCAGGTTTTCATAGGCAGCTCGCCTGTTCACAGCACACACTTCGACAGGTTGCGAAGTCTGATCTGCCATTGTTGCCACAACATGATCTTATATCAGTTATTGTATGGAAACTTTGGTGTTGATCTGACCACCAGAAACGGAGCGAGATTTGTCGCCAAACACTACACGTTGCTACTTTATGTTGCAACTGAGTCAGACTCTCACCATGCAAGTATACCTTTCTTGTGGTATGATGCTAGCGGTAAACAAGGCATTACAACACGTGCTCTTATCCCAGCCTACAGTATTGCATTCATGGCAATTCGTGGTGACACACAGCCTTTAACCTCTGCAAGGATTTCAGCCATCGTAATACGTCTGTTCGTCAGTCAGTGGAAAAATACCATCACGTAGTCCTTCGGGAACGACTGGGGCCGATTCTTGTAGCCACACTGTTGATCAGAGCCTGACTCGTCAGCACTCACTCTGCAGTCATCGTACTGCAGCCTAATGTGTACGTGGTCTGCCGACGTGATGTTCCAATAACTCGACTTTTCTCGAATCCCAAAAGATAGCCATAGGCTGCACATGTACGTCCTCCAAACATGTCATGTTGCGATCTCCACCTGAAAAGTTCCAGAGACGTCAGGCACCCCAAACAGCCACCATGTATTCACACCATTCTTCATATATAGCAATGACGTTTTTTCATATTGATGACAAACTGGCTTAAGGATGGAATTTTTATCATCATCCAGGCACGGAAATACCTAATGTCAGTTTGGTGTGTTTCGCTAGATTTCGAGTTTCCAGTTCGTCCTCTTCAGACTGTGTCCAATTTCTGTGGGCTACTGGACACTGCCTGTGGTGTTGGCGATGGGAGCTGGGCGTCGAGTCTTCGGAACTGCCTGTCAATTCCTTAAGCAAGCTCGCAAGGATTGGGCATAGAAGATTTCGCCTGTCTACTGGGCTAGAAGTTATATCATAATAGCATATCTGCATCAGTAGTGAGGAACAGTTGCAGCATCTTGGTCCAGAAGGTCACGCGAGTTACACCTTCCATGGCGGTGTACTGTGTGCAGCGAAACATTACATTCAAGTGGAGCATACCGTACGTCCCCTAACGATGATGATGAGCGTACGCCCACTGTGTTTAACGATACGCGAACATGCCTCACGATTCTGCCTGAAGAGACCAAATTATGAAAGAAATACTCATATTTAGTGATTATATTTGCACTGTTAAGAGATAATGTCAAAAATAACAATACTAAGTTAAAATTGCTTAGATAGGAAGAATAGGAAGAAAAACCTATGGCTTTCTTCCAGATGTTCGTGAAAGGGTAGGGATGAAACATAGCAAGATTACACATGGATTGCTGCACTTACTGACCGAATATCGACCCTACCCAGCATATCTTTTTTTGATTGGGGAAAAGGGACAGTCCATTTTTGACTGGAGGGGACTCAAGAGCACGTAGATTTCGTGTGCCCCACATACCATGAAGTAACGCACAGCCTGAGATCAGAACTTAGATCATGAGATGTAGCGTGGCTGTTGAGAGATGTTGAGCAATTTGAGATATGGAACAACTTAACGGAAGTCGTTTCAAAGAAAGCACGGAACTATTACATCGGTAATACATGGGACTAGCTGGACACCTTTTAGGCATGATCCCCCGAACATTGGCTGTGGAAAAGAGTTATGTTTTAGCCAGATATGACTCAATAATTCAGATGACGCATCAGTTGCGAAATGCTGATTTATGAAACAGATGTAATTAGTTTCGAAGATGTACGTGCTGTTCGTAGAACATGGTGGTGTGTTTGGAAAAATTTGCAAAACAGTAGTTGTAGTCATACAATGAAGGCTTTCACAACCGGATGTTTCTGCTGAAGAAAATTCTTCCTGGTTGTATGGCCGTGGTCCATGGAACTCTTCTATCCCTGACGTTTCGTCCAAAGCTACGTTGGACATCTGCGGAGGTGCTCCTGGTTGTGCTGAGTCTTGCCGACTGACGAGTCGGACCTCGAAGAACGGCCTAAATACTTAGAGAAGCCATCGAAATATATAAACATGGGGATAATTTTAACAAAAAGAAGAAGCTATGAAACTCAGCGATATATGAACAGTGGCGATACAGAATCGTGAGAAGTTCCTATCTTTGACGTACTGTGATCGATAGTTCTATTTTATCCTTGACAAGGTTTATCTCTGCTATCACGTGAAATCCAGACCACGCCCACTTTCCATAGTGTTAAGGCCGTTCTTCGACGTCAGACTCGTAAGTCGGCAAGACTCAGCACAACCAGGAGCACCTCCGCAGATGTCCAACGTAGCTTTGGACGAAACGTCAGGGATAGAAGAGTTCCATGGACCACGGCCATACAACCCGGAAGAATTCTCGACAGTAGCTGCAGTGTTTCAGTAGATATTAGAGGCCCATCTCCCCATGCGAGGGACGGTAACTTGCCGGAAACCGTCCGTCGAGGCTATGTATTCGTTTTAGAGTAGGGATCAGGATTGTAATTAGAGCAGGAACTAGGTTTATCCTAACGAAAACTGGCGCAATATGTAATTCAGATGACGAGAGCTCTCATTTGAAACTATTCCGAATTGTTTCCGTGTCAGATTACAATTAATGTACACCTGTTTTTGGGCTAGTGGCTCGCACATATATGTCTTACCTACCCAAACTCTTTGACCTATTCTAACCCAACCTATCTCGTTGCTTTCAACCTGTTTGCTTGGGATTTCTTTCTGCTTCTAAGTAGGCCGTTGGAGGAATAAATGTTCATGACGTGTTGTGAGTGAAATATTGCACGTGATTCAGAGTGTATCAGAGCGAAACACTGGTTAACTGTTTTTGTACTCGCGCTGGTTAAAATGCCACACACTTAGACTAATGAAGAATATGCAGACACGATGTATGCTTACGGCTTCTGTGATGGGAGTGCTCCAGCTGCTGTCGAAGAATACCATCGGCGCTGTCCGACACCTTTAATTCCTCAGTGCAGAGTGTTTACCAGAATTTCCAGCACACTGCACGAAACAGGTACCATATTCTACCAATTTCACATTTTTTTCGTAACGTAGTTCAACAACCTGTGCAGTGACAGCAACACATTGTTGAAATGATACAGCGTAGACATACCATGGTGAACATTACACGCGGAAAGTTTGTACCCATTTCACGTAAAGCGTTTCCACCTCCTACATACGGGTGACGATGCCACACGACTTGAATTTTGGCACTGGTTAAAATAAAAGAAAGGAAAAGAAAACTGAGGATCTGTAAGATGAGGATCGGTTTCGCTTTAGGAAAACTAAAGGTGCCAGAGAGGCAGTTCTGACGTTGCCGTTGATAATGGAAGCAAGACTGAAAAAAAAAAAGAATCATTCATAGAACTTTTTGGCTTGGAAAAATTGTCTGACTTTGTAAAATGGTGCAAGATGTTGGAAATTCTGAGAAAAATAAGGGTAATTGTAGGGAAAGACGGGTAATATACAACATGTACAAGAACCAAGAGGGAACAATAAGAGTGGAAGACCAAGAACGAAGTGCTTGGATTAAAACGGGTGTAAGACTGGGATGTAGTCTTTCGCTCCTGCTGTTCAAGTTCTACGTCGAAAAAGCAGTAACGAAAATAAAAGAAAGGTTCCAGAGGGGGATTAAAATGCATGGTGGAAGGATATCAATGTTAAGATTCGCTGATATCCCCAGTGAAGTGAAGAAGAATTAAAGGATCTGTTGAATGGAATGAACAGTCGAATGAGTACGTAGTAGAGATGAGAACAGCGAGAAACTTACCATAATTGGTGATCACAAAGTAGATGAAGTTAAATAATTCCGCTAGCAAGCAGTAATACGTCGCATGATGCAGGGGAGCAAAGAGGATATAAAAAGCAGACCTGCATTGGCAAGAAGTACATTCCTGGCCAGGAGAAGTCTACTAGTCTCAAACATATGTCTTAATTTGAGGAAGAAATTTCTGAGAATGTACGTTAGGAGCACGGAATTGTATGGCAGAGAGGCATGGACTGTGAGAAAACCGGAACCACAAGACAGTCGAAGCATTTGAGATGTACTGCTACAGAAGAATGTTGAAAATTTGGTGGAGTGGTAAGGTAAGGAATGAGGAGGTTCTCTGCAGAACTGGCGAAGAAGGGACAGGATGATAGGATATCTGTTAAGGATACTAGAGGAAGCTGTAAAGAGTAAGCATTGTATAGGAAGACAGAGACTGGGATACATCAAGCAAATAATTGAGAACTTAGGTTGCAATTGCTACTTTGAGATGAAAGGATTGGCACAGGAGATGAATTAGTGGCGGGCTGCATCAAAGCAGTCAGAAAACTTATGATCAAAGAAAATAACAATCGTCATTTGCTTTCATTAATATTAATTATTGACGAGGCTAACTTTAAACGGAATGGCGTCAACAACATATCACAGTTACCGATGGTAGGAGAATCCACACACTATAGTGGAAACCAGTTTCCAACTTCGTCGTTTGCCGATTAATGGTTGCTGCGACATGATCAGTAACAAATTAATGAGTCCAGTTTTTTAGAGCCTGTTGTTGCCTATTCGTATGACAGAGCCCCTACACATTTTACCAGACGAATGGGGGAACATCTTCACCATACTTAGCCTAATTGCTGGATTGCCTACGATAGTACAATTAACAGGCCATCAAGAGCGCCAGGCCTTACACCATTAGATTTTTGTTTATAGCTTCAAGACTACTCTCCCACACAGCTGATAACCAGATAAGTATTGATCGGCCAAAACTATGTTCAATAGCCGTTCATTGTTTTAGTAGCGGTAAATTAATCCTTGACATCATAATTTTTCATGTTTGGCGGTACAGTAGGATACACCTGTCGGAGGCGTATCTCACTGTTATATGAAGTTTTAACGACCTGACTGAAACAGTTGCACAGTAGCCGAGGTCACGTCGTAAGACGGTGGAGCCAATTATGCAAACAAGCGCCTCCCGCTAATGGAGTAGTGCCTGCCTTGGGGTGTTTACTCAGATTGCGCCGCCATAAATCTTCGCGGTTGCTGGAGTCCTCCGCGGCGCGACCCCGCAGGTTTCGTCTCCGCAGCGGATTATCAGACCCAGTGCTTCCGGCGCCTCCAGCGCCCGCTCCATAAATCCCGGCGGGCGCCCACGCAGAGGGTGGGAGATTTGTGGCGTCGCTGCCGGGCCGCTATCACTGCCGAGGAAACCGATACCGCGTCCAGGCGAACCGGGGCGAGCTGAGTAAACAGGCTCTGTTTGCGGTCCGCTGCCACCGCCGGCTCATGTTTGCCGTCCCAGGGGTGTTTCTGATTGGCTCGACCACACCCGATGCTTAACACTAGCCGCGTCCGTCGCCCCTGTCCCAAGGCGCGCCAATTGGATGTCTGCCTTGCACGTGGTCGGGTCGAGTGTCGGTCTGACTAGTGGGGCGAATTCAGCATCAGCTGCGGTTCGGTACTGCTGGTTACGTACTTACGTCGAAAGATCATGGGAAACATCCTCCATCGCCCGTCAAAAATATTTAACATGCACGTGCTAGTAAGTGTACTCCGGCCTCACAGTGGGCCTAGTCACTCCAATAATCCAGTAGTTCACCATGGCCGTCTTGCATACTGCCACCAAAATTCTCCCTTGATCTCTTCGATTATATGGAGTTGATTTTGAAACTGAGACGTTGATAGTGTGGTTTGCCCACTGTCGTGTGTGTGAGAATCAGCCTTATAATCGGTTAGACGCTGCACACCGTGATTCCCTCTTCTGTGCCAGTCTTTTCATGTATACTTCTTACACCCAAAGTCGTAAGTTACTTGCTGGATGTACTGCAATCTCTCTCTCTCTCTCTCTCTCTCTCTCCCTCTCTCCCTCTCTCCCTCTCTCTCTCTCTCTCCTCTCTCTCTCTCTCTCTCTCTCTCTCTCTCTCTCTCTCTCTCTCTCCCCCCCCCCCCCACCCCCTTTGGCTTCACCCTCTACACACCTATCTAGTGCGGTAAAAGATACTCTTTGATGCACTAAACAAAACACACATCAGTCTATCCCTTCTTTTAGTCTATATTTTTCAAATATTCTTTCGTTCGTCGTTTCTGCGGAGAAACTCATATATGAAGGGCTTATTTCAATAGTGGTACAAATCCATTACCTCCACTTTTCTGTCTGTAATGCTTCTGAAATTAATGAGCCAAACAAACAGAAACGAAGGTGTATCACTAGCAAGAAGCCATATTCTTGAATATCTCAACTGCAGATATTTCAGCGCTCATTTAACTTTAGGACTTTGTATCTCAATATGAACAAAAATGAACTTGTACCACTATTGAAATAAGCCCTTCATATGTGCACTAGATTTTCAGCAGCCTACTGTACCATCACAGCTTTAACCCACCAATTCTCTTGTTATCGGTTTTGAGCGATGGGAAGACCTCAGAAGAATGTAGTCTAATAAATATGTAGTTTCATAACTTTCGGTCAAATAATTTGATCAAAATTAGCAACTTCTCATATTTGTACACCACTCATTTAAATGGTAATTCGATTAAATATTCTCCCCAGAAAACCAAATTTAATATCATTCTAATTTCGAGTAATACTAAAGATTTTATGATTTTGAATGATTTTCAAAGTAAATATTGTCGTTTATGTAACAGAAATACTTGAAAAAAAAACAAAAAAAAAAAAAAATGCAATGATTTTTGTGTAAAAGCTAGAGAAAGTAGTGTAATTGTGCTGTGCCAATTGTAGCTTTGTAAAGTAGATACTCCTGCCACTGACGGTTTGTAAAGATATTCACATATATCCTTTGTGGAAAGGCGCATTCTAAAACTGGATGGCTCACGGAAGAAAGTTCCAGAGTTCAGTTTCGTAACAATTAGCTCACTAAGTGGCGTTCCCCGGATATGCATTTACTCCTGTTTTCCATTAGTCCATCTTCTGTTTCCCCCCCCCCCCTCTCTCTGTGTCGATCTCTTCCTGTCCCCCCACCCCATTTCTGTCGATTTCCTCCTTCCCTCCCTCTTTGTCCACCTCCTCCACCTCTCAATCTTCGTTCATCTCCTCCTATCCCCCTCTCTGTCCATCTGCTATGCCCTTCTCTCTGTCCACTTGCCCCTCACCCCTCTCTCTGTCCATCTGCCTCTCACCTCTCTCTCCGTCCATCTGCTCCTCCCTCTTCTCTCTGCCCATATGCCCTTTTCCCATCTGCCCATTTGCTCCTTCCGCCTCTGTTCATTTGCTCTTTCCCCCTCTGCACATCTGCTCCTCCCCTCTCTCCCCATCTATCTCCTCCTCTTCCCCTTCTTCATCTGCCTCCTCCTCTCCCCTCTCTGTCTATCTCCCAATCTGTCCATCTGCGTCTTCCCCCCCGCCCCACCCTCTGTCCATCTTCTACTCTCTCTATCTCTCTCTCTCTCTCTCTCTCTCTCTCTCTCTCTCTCTCTCTCCATCTCCATCAATATCCTCCTGCCCCTCTATGTGTCAATCCCCTCCTGCTTCCATCTCTGTCCATCTGCTCCTTCCCCCCCTCTCTCTGTCCATCTGCTCAATACCCCTCTGTGCAGCTCCCATTCCTCCTCTCTGTGTCCATCTCCTCCTTACTCTTCTGTGATGGTCCATCTCCTTCTCCACTCTTCCCTCACCACGATACCACGATGTCACTTCCACCCCAAAAGGAGTTTACTGATTCTCAACCACACAGCATTTCTCCTCACATAGTAACTAACATGTTTGAAATCGATCCAACGATTTAGAAGGAGCTTCTTGTTTGCGCCTTCGCAAGTCTACGCACATGTCACAACTATTTGACTTACATTTAACACATTTCACACATATTTGTTGACATATTTCACTTGTATCTCTAGCGAATTTCGACCTGCAGTTTCATTTTCACGCAGATTTTTGTTTTTGACGTCATATCTCCGGTACTATGTGTTGTACAATGACATAATTTTGCAGGTACATCCAGTGTTATATGTGGATACTGTGAGCGAAATGCGTTACTAGCAGGGTTAGTGGTAAAGAAGTAATAAATTAAAATGTGATGCATGATGCGGAAATTTTTCACTCAGTGTTTTGACGTCATATAAACTTGAACTTTGTGTCGTGCAATCATATATATATATGATTTTTCAATTACGTTCAGAGAGTCTGCCTGCAAAAAAAAAAAAAAAAAAAAAAAAAAAAAAAAAAAAAAAAAATCATAACTAATGCGGCAGTTGTACTGTGGGAAAAGCGAAAATGTAGTAACCGATAAACTTTCCTCCTTCATAATTTTACGGGAGTGTCATCTAGGTAAAGTCTCGTAAAGGTTCGAAATTATGTGTAAAGTTTGTTGCAAGTGACTAAGTCCTCTCATTCTCCAAATTGAATGAATACATTCTGGCTTTCTGGGCGTCGTGAGCTACATTTCTTTTTCGCTTCCACCCCAACTCCCTTGAGAGGCAGGTGGTTCTTACCCCCACGGTATTTCTTTCCAGCCAGTAGGTGATAAATGCACCATGTTTTGTTGAAATAGTTCCAGTGGTATAGAAGGAGATGTAGAACGTAATTAATTACATACATCCACTTTTATAATATATACGGGTTAGTCTGATGACAGAAGGTTTTTTTTTTTTCTATTCACCACAGTCTGCTAACAATTAGTTCCATATGAGCTGCTAGAAAACACTGTCTGCTATATACTCGTAAACTCCTTTGTTTTATTGTATTTATGTCCTTGTGTTTGAATTTAATCAAACTTAGAATAAGCGATACCTCAACATACGCACTTACCTTCGCCGACCCCTACTTATGAGTCAGTTTTGTAGCTACGACAATAACCTTCTGTGTAGCTTTAGCGGGAAGTATTCATCTATTCAGGAAAATATGTTAGTTATCCGCAGACAGTGTTATTGTATCACTGTATATGATTTACATAATCTCTTTCCTCTTGTAAACAAGATAAGTTAGTGGTTTAGACTAATGCCAAGCGGCCTATTCAGTGCTGAGTGGAGCCGAGTCGTATATTAATTTTTGGAGTTCGCAAGCGTTCTCATTCGATGCTGCTGCAGCACTGCGAACGCCGAAGCGAAGCTAGGTCTCATGTTGTGTAGATCTGTGACACTAGGCAGCCTGCCTCGCTGTAGCAGTGTGAAACGTGGAATAATATCTAAAGCGTCTGCAGAAAACTTCGTTTCCGTGATCTAGAACTTTAACTTGTCACACAATGAAGAAAACGACTGGACTGTTTCTGAGTTTCTGTTATGCCTCAAGACGTCACACATTTTTTCAGTTCATTTACATGTCCAGTGTCCACTGTAATATATTCCGTAGTCTGTATAAGTTAAAATGTCAAAATCAATGGTTAGTTGCCTCAGCACGGAACCTATTACAAGAGCTGGTTCGGGAGTGAATATGGCTGATAAAAGCTTCTTTTGTTTGTACTAAACTCTCTCCCCAGATGGTTCTGCGCTTCGTCTTTTTGCCTTTCGTGTTCGAGGAATTATATGCAGTGGAGGGTACGCTGCTGGACAGCAGTAAGTCGCGAGATGTGCGATCGTGTAAATCTCCAATACAATACGACGAAATATGTAGCAGTGTACAGCAATAAACCTTCGGACTTGGTTTCAAAAGCAAATAAGACTGCAGATTTTAAAATGAGAAAAGTGAAGGATTCAGCCGGCAGCTGTGGCCGAGCGGTTCTAGGAGCTTCAGTCTGGAACCGCGCGACCGCTACGGTCTCAGGTTCGAATCCTGTCTCGGGCATGGATGTGGGTGATGACCTTAGGTTGGTTAGGTTTAAGAAGGGCTAAGTTCTAGGGGACTGATGACCTCAGATGTTAAGTCCCATAGTGCTCAGAGCCATTTTTTGAAGGATTCATGTAAGAATACGTGTATGGTGCGTAGTAACGCATCACCGAACTTAAGCTTCACAGCGGAAAAAAAAGTTTTTGAAAATCAGCCTAAGGAAGATGAGTCTGATGTACTCTAATTTACGCTAATCTGCCTTGAAAAATACATGTTAATTTCTACAAAATTAATCGATACAAAATTAATCTTTACACTACAAATTTATGACGGATTAACTCTGAGAACAGAAGTAGATAGTATCGCTGTATATAGTAATCATTAGCTTGCTTTTACAATCTCATGTGATTTCAAAGCTGGCATTTTGTTTCGAATAATACGACAGACATAAATCATTGTCTGTTCTTACCTGGTCGAAAACTGAGTGCAATTGTTTGGAACAACGCAACGTGCAGTTTCTCATTTAAAGGAAGACATTAACGAGCCACGATTATCTACTCTGAGTTTAGCCCCAGGTGCTGGGACTTGAATTTTACAATATGGAAAGTCTGACTCGAGGTCCACATGGTCTCTTGAAAGAAGCTAAGCATCTACTTTTATGTAGAGTTACTGTTCTCGGCAAGGAAAGATAAATGTGTCGCCTTGGATGCTTGGGTAGGCTACATTCACCCCAGTACTGCAGACGTTTGCAGACATTAAGGATCACGCGTGTTACATACTTTCTTTTGCAATAAGACATTGACAGTAGTGTGGAAACGACTGTAGATGAAAGTGGGTAAAAAACCTACTGCTATACGTGGAGGAGCATTCAAGGTTTAAAACGTTTGACACGGTTGTCTAAGTAAAAAATAGTGTAATGGTGTACATGACTCCATCTAGTTCCTGTTTTACGCTCAGAGAAAAAAATAAAAAGAATGAACGCACCTCGAAAGAATGATCCTACTGGGACAGAAATCGGTAGATCAATGTACAGTACGTGCACAAACAAATAAATGAATACAGTTTCAGAAAAACTGGATTATTCATTCAAGAGCAAGGACTTCATAAATTGAGCAGTTCAGTAACGCATTGGTCCGCTTCTGACCCTGATGTAAGCTGTTATTAGGCTTGGCACTGATTGATGGAGTTGTTGGATATCCACCTGATGGATATCATGCCAAATTCTGTCCATCTGATGCGTTAGAACCTCAAAATGCCGAGCTGGGTGGAGGGTAGTGCCCATAATTCTGGAAACGTTCTCAGTCAGGAATACTGAGGAGAGATACAGCGACCTTGCTTTTCAAGGTAGGGTTTGGAAAGCACGAAGACGAGCATTAGAAATTCTCGCCGTGTGCGGGCGTGCGTTGTCTTGCTGGAATATAGGCCCTAGACGGCTTGCCATGAAGGGCAACAAAACGGTTTGTAGGATATCGTCGATGTACCGCTGTACTATCAGAGTGCTGTGGATGGCAGCCCAAGGGATCCTGCTAAGACATGAACTGAAATGTAATGGAACTCTAGACCGTCACTCCTGGTTGTCGGGCAGTATAACGGGCGACACTGTCTGTGACGTCCCCAGACACATCTTCGCCAGTCATCGAGGCTCAGTTCGAAGCGGGAGTCATCGCTAAAGACAGACTCCAGGCCGAATGTGACCGATACCACAGCAAATGGGCTCGTTGATGTACAGAGGTGACTGGTAGTCGGCGCAAGGGGAACCGTGAGCTAGGTCGACCTCTTCCTTCTTGACGCTGTGTTCGGCCTGTCGGGCCATCGTTCACCCATTCCTGCCAACACAATCGAATAGTGGCATCGCTACTGCTTATATGTCGAGCTATTCGACGATTACTCCTGTAACACGCCCGGAAGTGCAAATGGGTGGGGTACTTTAAACTGTGGTACTTTAAACTGTCTTCTCGTTTCTTGACCGTGCGCCCTGTCCACACCAAGTACCTGATAATCCCGCGGCGGTCGTACTGTTCTGCTCCACACTGCTGTTGGCTTGCCTGAAATTATCTACCGAAATATGCAAGCGGGTTTAGGGGAGTCACTCATTGTTAAAACACAACACTGTCCTAAGTATGGTATGAACATCTATATTCTGAGACGATATGGAAACCACAGGTTGCACTTTCTACACTCTAAATCGTAAATGTTATCCCAATTAACAATCTTGATGATTAACAGTCCAAAAATATCATTCGGACGAGCGTACGCGCAACCGACACGACGCGGGTGGTTGTTGGTGATACGGAAGCCGAATGATCGAACGCAAGTTCTTACGCTCGTCACACATACGGATACCTGGTAATAGTCAGTCCTTCTTGTCACTAGTAATGATATAACACTGTTAGTAAAGCTAATTTTTCAGTTCTTAGTTCTCACTTGTACGAGCGTGCGCGTAACCGTCGCGGCGCGGTTGATTGTTGATAATGCGGAAACGCGATGATCGAACGCACGTCCTCACGCTCGTTACAAGACACTGGCACTTGACTGCACTCTTTTATGGTAACTAATTTTTACTGATTCACATTGGTTCATTCTGAGAGACCGAACACGGCGCGGATAATCGATGCTGTGCGACACGCAACGAGAGGAAACACAAATACGTTATCGACGGCACTGCTCATTTTTTCATTACTTCTTGACGCACATTCCTCTGAATCACTTCTATATTTCATCACTTTACTATAACAGCACTTGTAGCAAAACTTCAACCTGAATACTAGAAAAAGCGTCTCACATGCAGAGCTACACACTAAACAACATAACAGTACCGTGTCCCGCGCTCGGCTCTCTACACACGCGGCTGCCCGCAAAGATACTCCACAACTAAGCCAGCGATATGACAATACGCTTACGAGCATTGGCCTCTTTCAGCTGCACGTCCCCTCTCAAATGCTGACATCGGTATATATTGTTCACGCATTGGTCTGTGACGTATAGTAACTGTTCAGCTGAGTATACACAATGATATTCACGAAGACTCTATGCCCTGGTTTCGACATGTGCCCTACCCTTGCCAGCTGTGCTATGAAACTGCGCTGCAGCGTCACACCTTCATCCATCGACCGCCAAGGTTTACAATTTTTCATTTCTCATCGATACCTGTAAGAATATCAGTTTGTGACCAATTTACATAACTCCTTCGTCGTGCGTCTTTTTTTGTCTTAGGGTGAACTATCTATCTTTCGATTTAGCTTTCAAAAATCATGTTAAGTACGATTGCAGAAAATACAGAGGACTTAAAATACCTGGAAAAATGATTACTGGCAAAAATTAAACAGTACTATTTTTCCCAGGCGATTACACTCTGGAAAACTCCGCAGAGGGAGGTGGTACAGCTCAGATGCCAGCACTTTCGATGATCGTCCGGCCATCTTGATTTAGTTTCATATAACAATTTATCACGTACCTCCGTAACGCGAAGCGTGCTAATTTGCAAGACAAGGCAGTGAGACAGGCCCGGATCGAATCCACGTGATGGATTAACGATCTTGGGTTGGTACAACGGCCTGCCTGAGTGTAGTTTCAGGCGAGTTTCACGCAAGGTTTGGCAAATGCTGGGCTGGTTCCTACACTACACCTCAGAGAAACCTCATCGTCGACGGTGCGTTATACTCTAACTTGCAACTTACGTCCTCAATTATTTGCTGGTCATATTCCAATCTCTCTCTTCCTCTACAGGTTTTGCTCTCTACAGCTCCGTCTATTACAATGGAAGTCATTCCCTGATGTCTTAATAAACTTCATAGCATCCTACCCCTCCTCCTTCTCAGTGTTTCTAACAAGTTCTTTCCTCTCCGATTTTGCGCAGAACCTCCTCTTTCCTTACCTTATCAGTCCATCTAATTTTTAGCATTCGCCTGTAGCACCACATCTCAAATGCTTCGATTCTCTTCTGTTCCGGTTGTCTCACAGTCCATGTTTCACTACCATAGAATACTGCGGTCCAGACGTACATTCTCAGAAATTTATTCCTCAAATTAAGGCCTAAGTGTGAAACTAGAAGACTTCTCTTGGCCAGGAATGCCCTTTTTTGCCAGTGCTAGTCTGCTTTTGATGTGCTCCTTGCTCCGTCCATCATTGGTTACTTTGCTGCCTAGGTAGCAAAATTACTTAATTTCATCTACTTCGAGAGCATCAGACCTGATGTTAAGTTTCTCGCTGTTCTCATTTCTGCTACTTCTGATTCCTTTCCTCTTTCTTCGATTTATTGGTTGGTTCAAATGGCTCTGAGCACTATGGGACTTAACTTCTAAGGTCATCAGTCCCCTAGAACTTAGAACTACTTAAACCTAACTAACCTAAAGACATCACACAGATCCATGCCCGAGGCAGTATTCGAACCTGCGACCGTAGCGGTCGTGCGGTTCCAGACTGAAGCGCCTAGAACCCCTCGGCCACTCCGGCTGGCTTCCATTTATTCTAAATCCATATACCGTACTCTTGTTCATACCATTAAGCATATCAAGTGATTTTTCTTCACTTTCTCTAAGGATAGCAATGTCATCAGCGAATCGTATCGTTGACATCCTTTCACCTTGAATTTTAATTCCACTCCTGAGTCTTTCTTTTATTTCCATCATTGCTTCTTCGACATACGGATTGGACAGTAAGGGGGAAAGACTACATCCCTGTCTTAAACCGGTTTTAGTCCAAGCACTTTGTTCTCGGTCTTCCTCTCTTATTTCCTCTTGGCTCTTGAACATATTGTACTCTCTTCCAGTAGCTTACCCCTATTTCTCTCACAATTTCGAACATCTTGCACCATTTTACATTGTCAGACGCTTTTTCTAGCTCTGCAAATCCCATGAACGTGCCTTGATTTTTCTTTGATCTAGCTTCCATTATCAACCGCAGGGTTAGAATTGTCTCTCTGGTGCCTTTACCTTTTCTAAAGCCGAACTGATCGTCGTCTAGCACATCCTCAATTTTCTTTTCCATTTTTTTTGTATGTCAAATTTCCTTTACTTAACGTCTGTGGTCACAAACATTTTGTTAACAGATTACCGGTTCCGGTCCATCATGACCGTCTTCAGAACTGTTTTACATAAACAATGTCCTAATGCTTCTGTATGTTATTCTCGTCAACAACTTGGATGCATGAACTGTTAAGCTGATTGTGCGATAATTCTCGCACTTATAAGTTTTCTGTGGATGATATTTTTCCGAAAGTCAGATGGTATGTCGCCAGACTCCAATGAGTACAGGACTACAAAGCAACGAAAAGTAGGCACTTACCAGATGACTTAGAAGAGGATTACACGACAATCTATGATTTTTGCAATTTGTGGTATTTATGGTTCGTGAAGTTCAGAACTCAAATATACCTCTCTCAAAGCAGTTCGATGCAACTCTCGAACATACTCGACAAAAATGTTTAATATGCTAAGATAAGGTACGTAGTTTTCGATGAGCAATGTGGATCTGTGGTGCTGTGCTCGCTCCCTGTGTGGAGGGCCTTTGTTCAACTCCCGGTAGAATCAAATTACTAAACAAAGGCGCATATTCTAGGAGCATTTCCCCGAAGCTTGCACTATATAAAACACACGAGAACTGGTAGACCATAGATCGTCTCCTTTTTTTTCATTACCTTTTTCGTTGAGTACGAGTAGATCATTTAAATATAAATGGCTCTGAGCACTATGGGACTTAACATCTGAGGTCATCAGTCCCCTATAACTTAGAACTACTTAAACCTAACTAACCTAAGGACGTCACACACATCCATGCCCGAGGCAGGATTCGAACCTGCGACCGTAGCGGTCACGCGTTTCCAGACTGAAGCGCCTAGAACCGCACGGCCACACCGGCCGGCCTATTTAATTATAAAATTCATCAAGTATGTGCTAATGAACACATCTAGTTGTCATTTTATGAAAAAATGCAGGTTTTCTTACATCGAATTGTACATTGCACACAAATATCCATTTTTCATTGCGAACCAACATTGTGGATCACCGATCATTTATAAAAGATGGATAATCAAGATTCTGTAATTAAAAAACTTACAAATTATATTTGTTTCTGTCTTTTTGTATTTAATGCTTCACATAAATTCTCATAGAAGATGCATATTTTTTTGAAACTCTGATTGCGCCACAATTAGATGCCGGGGCCCGACACACCAGGCAGACACTTTACCACACAGCTACACTGCTTACCGGAAACGAAAACGCCTTAGTTTAGCACAGAATCTCCAATCATTGTGATGTAAGGGCCGCGCTGGCACTTCCATTAGGTTACAAGTCAAGAGCAAGCTATAGCCCACGTTTTACGAAATATCAGTGCCTTCGTCATTAAGAAGTACGATGCAATGTTTCTTCGGACATGCATGCATGTATTTCAGAAGAAACATTGCATTGTAATTCTTAACAGCACAAGCACTGATATTTCGCATTTATTCGCCAATACGAAGCCTTCGACTCTCAATAAATATGCCCTTCCTGTATGGGAATATATGTAAGGTACGAATGCACCATGTGACAAATGGACGATAACAGACTCTTAATACTATTAACTGCCTTCATTTTGATTTGCAGTTATATCCCTTTTGTGCCTTTTGCGTGGATTAGTGTTAATACAAAAAAGAAAAGGCTGGAAGCTAGAGAGTGAGTACAGAGATATTAAAGAGAAATGGGGACATAAATATTTCGTGAACGAATCAGGAAATAGGCAATGTGTATAATCTGCAATAAAACAATACCATTTCGCAAAAAAATGCTATATAAGGCGTTATTATGAGACTAAAAATTCTCAGAGTTATTCCAAGTCTACCGGAAGCCAAGACATGGGTTTTTCGAACACGGTTCTGAAATCTCAGAAAACGTTGTTTAAGAAAGTACATGTTGAACAAGAAGTACCAAGTACAGTAAACGCTGAACAAGAAGCAGCAACTCGTGCTAGTTTCTGTAAGGCTCTCTCAATAGCAAAAAACGGAAAACCGTTTACTGACGGCGAATTAGTAAAGGATTGGATGATTGCAGCAGTTGAAGAAATGTGTCCAGAAAAATCTAATTTATTGAAAAACGTCAGTTTTTCAGCAAACACTATGACCCGAAGAGTAAATAATATTTATGAAAATATATTAACTCAGTTTTATGAGAAAACTAGATAGATAGAGTGGTTCTCTTCGCCTATGAATGAGTCAACAGATGTTTCAGGGTCTGGACAGGAGATAATTTTCATTCGAGGAATGAAAAAAAAATTATGAATTGTGTGAAAGGCTTCTCGACGTTCATAAACGGCCACGGTACAAGAAATTTTTAAAGGAGTAGTAAATTTTGTTCAGAGGAACACTCTTCAGGGGAAAAACTTAAGATGTATCACAACTCACGGTGGCAAAAACACGTGTGGAAAAAATAAAGGTGACGCTGGTCTCCTGTCAAAGGCAGTTGAAAATTACGGTGGATCAAAACCATTGAGTGTACATTACATCATTCTTCAACAATCCTTGTGCGAAAATGTTTGGATGTGTCAGAAGTTTTGAAGTCAGTTATGTCAGCTGCTTATTACCTAAGGTCACATGCTCTGAATCATCGTCAATTCCGCTTGTTTTTAAAAAAGATTGAAAATAATGACTTACCGTATTATACAGCAGAACGCCTGGTTCAGCTGTGCAAAAGTTCTGATGCAAGTTTTTTAGCTCCAAACAACAATTTAAATTTTCTTGAATGATAGGAATCGTCGTCCTCTGGCTAAGATACAAAACAGTGATTAGTTACGCAAATTATCGTTTTATGCAGATTTAGATAACCACGTGAATGATCTTAATATGAAATTAGAAAACGAAAAGCTGCTACTGCCTGGTTTGTAAGCAGATATGAAATCCTTTCGACAAAAAGTTGTTTCGTTTCACTCTCAACTGAACTAAAAATGTTTCACGCAAATTAATACAAGCGAAACGTTCAGTTAGCAGTCAGAGACTCCATTTCCAGTACGTTACACAATTGAAACTTCGAATGCCTTAAAAATAAATTTCGAGTATATTTTTTTAAATGTTGATACAGCTGCAAACGGCAGAGCGGTTCTAGGAGCTAAAGTCTGGAACCGCGCGACCGCTACGGTCACAGGTTCGAATCCTGCCTCGGGCATGGATGTGTGTGATGTCCTTAGGTTAGATAGGTTTAAGTAGTTCTAAGTTCTAGGGGACTGATGATCTCAGCAGTTAAGCCCCATAGGGCTCAGACCCATTTGAACCATTTGAACACATGCAAACGACATCAAAATTTTTCAAAATCCTTTTAACGCCGATATCGACCCCATGAGCTTCAGATGGAAATTGTTGATTTATAATGTAGCGATTTTTATTAAAATAAATATTTAAATTAATCATTGCTGGAATTTTATATGAGTCTCCCACTCACACAGTTTGACCAGTTGCATGAATTTTCTCGCCCTTTTTTTCCTCTTTCGGTACTACTTATCTCTATGAAAATGAATGATCTCCAAAATGAAATATACAAAAAGATCCAAGCTAACTGATGAAAATTTGAAGTCACTGCTGATAATGTCCTCTAGCAAACTTGATCTGCAGTTGCAAACAGCTGTACGTAGGAAGTTAGATCTACACAAATGTCATTAATCATAATTACAATGCTCAGTTTCTTTGTGTGAATTTCCTGTGTATGTCACTTAGGTACGATAAATTTTCAGGAGATCTCTTATAATTAATTACGATTAAAATGTTCGGTTACATTAAATAAGTCAGTTAATATATATCTTAACCGGTCATGAAATAAAATAAAATGAAGATATTTACTTATATCTTGCTTAAAAATTTGTCGAAAAACGGACATAGCATTATCTTTAGTGAAATGCGTAGCGTGCATAGATATTGTCTTACGGGCATCCTAAATGAATAGGTATTTTAACGACCACAAATCGGCAATGGAATTCACAGACAGACACTGCAAGGGCAAAAGTTACCTTCCGCCAGTGAAGAATAGCTCTTGCTACATCGTTACAGAGAATCTGCAAGATCGTCGCGGATACCTGAGCCGTGGTACTGCCGACAACTACTGCGGCGCGAGGCGCGTTGCGACTAGTACAGCTGACTGTACACAGCGTTGTCGGAGCTTCTACTATACAGCGCGCCAGTTTATAGGAGAACGTGTGAGTTAGTGTTCATTTAGAGTGGCCAAATACACCGATCCAGGCCGGAAGGTATTTACTGAAATGTGGAATATCGTTCGTTAAGCGAGTCAGTATCTTGAATTTTCTTCTACTCGTTGTGCGAATCACTCGTTATGAGAGGTGCTCGATAAGCAAGGTTCGACCGTAATAAAAAAAAAAAAAAAAAAAAAAAAAAAATTACGGTCCGCTAGATACCACGCATGTCTGACCTGTTATCGTGGGCCGGATTGATGGTGTTCCCGGGCCAGTGTTGGCCCGCGGGTCGTAGTTTGGAGACCCCTGGTTAGGATATTAAAAATTGTCGGAACACTTTAAAGTTGATTTTCTCGAGTACTTTTGAGGGTTGCATCCAACTGCTATCGGAGAGGTATGTTTGAGTTGTGAACTGCACGTACCGTAAATATAAAGCAATTACAAAAATCGATTGCCGTGTGGTCCCCTTGCTATATTAAAGTATTCTGACGACTGTGAAAGTTGCAGTAGAAAGAAGGATATCTGTACTATATATTAGATACAACAGACAAGTGATTACATTGAAAACAATACACACAATCATTGCTTCCAATCTTTGGTATGTTGTAAAGAGTAATCTGGCGCATTTAGAATGTCTAAACATTGTCGTATGGAATCAAAGAAAAGTTGGAACTGTCGTGAGCACTGTTCATAATTCGACGGGAACTGTTAAATTAAAGTTCCGTCATTTGATGGCATGCATTGGTTATTCTACTGTGCAATTATGATTTCGGCCTTTGGCCGTTTTCAAGTACCACAATGTTAAGCGTGATCAAACTTCTGTGAACGAAATCATCCTCGAAATATATTAAACCGATTTATAAAATGCAGGTGTCACAGTATATAAATGAGAAGATATTCGCGAAGTTCCTGGCAGAAATAGAAGAAACATGGCTGACGTACATTTAGTAAACGTGCTGTAAAATAAATACCGAAAACAGTCATTAAAAGTCCAGGCACGATTATTGAAGCCACACTGCGTAAGCAAACTCATAAAGTTTGAACCTGGTCAAATACGTTCCACATCTTTTCGGTGTACATCCGTGCAGTGCAGGAAATCTCTTCTTCCCGTTGTTGTTCGAAGTAGTCTTGCGCATTGTTCTTTAGATGTGAACGCGTTTTATGTGGTTGCCGTATGGTACATGAAATTTCCAATTCTAGAGCTGTTAAATCTCACTAATTTAGCGGTTGTGAAACGCATAGGCTTCGTTGCATAAGACCTGAAATCACGTGCTTCATCCAGTCAACCATCCTTCCCTCCCCGGCCCCCTTCGGTTCGCTCACCGCAAGTCTCACCCCCTCCCCTCTCCCTCCATCTTCCCTTCTCCCGCTTTGACACCCCACGGGCAGAGCCTCTCAGTTTGGTCATCGTCATCAGTGTGCCAGCTACGTCAGTGTTGTGTTTGGTGCTGTTCTCCCGTGACGTCAAGAGCTGCGATTTTAATCGTGTGTTGGACTTGTACATAGTGTTCCTGTCCTATGCCGTCCATATTTCGCCTTCTTGTAATCGTCAGTGTGTGGTTTTTTTGTGTACAGTCTCGTGATCACTGGATGTTGTGTGATGTCCTTAGGTTAGTTAGGTTTAAGTAGTTCTCAGTTCTAGGGGACTGATGACCGTAGATGTTAAGTCCCATAGTGCTCAGAGCCATTTGAACCATTCTTTTGTGTACAGTTCCCCCTTGTTTTTACGCTGTCTTCCATTATGTTTCCCCTTTTATATGTCTGTTTCTCCGTATTTCCTCCCTTCTGTTGTTTTTTACATGTTCTGAACTTAGTGTCTCTCCCTGGGCTGAAGAGTGGCGCCTACGATGCTGCCAGCCCCCCCCCCCCCCCCCCCCCCCCCCCCATGTGGGGCATTGAAATACAATAAAGGAAAAACAGTCAACCACAAGGCATCAACACTTAGTGATTGTTTACTATGCCTCTCAGCAATGCAAGCAGACACACTGCGGTCACCACGATAGCGTGAAATTCGTATGCGGCCTTCACTTTACAGCTGGTTATAGTAGGAATTTTACGAAAGCACTACGATTTGCCTCTGATTACGCCTACGACCGATATTACACACCCATTCTAGTTGTAATGTACGAGATACGTGGGAGATCCAGTTGCCCCAAGGACACATTTCTCAGGTGAGTGGGCCACTTAATATGATGGTTCGATGGGCTAGACCTATGCATTCTTTAAGTGCAAACACTTCAGGTCACGCGATAAAAATGTTAATGTGGCACCGTTCCTCCCCCCTCCCAGGGATCGATAAAGGCTGTGACGGTAATGATCTTCACAAAAGGTTTTGAAACTGCCGTGCGACGAAAATTATTTTACAGGTATTTCTGAAAATGACACCCGTGTACATTAAGGCACATCAGGCACCTGCGTGCAAATTATTGTCTTAACACGTGCAGCTTCAGACAAACAAGCAATCAGCTCCTCAGAAGTGTCTGTCCGTTTTGAGCTTGTTAGACAATCACCAGTAAACTCCAGATTCTTTCAAGAATGTAGCATTTATATATAAAACAGCTTCAAACTTCTGATTACTTTACAAATTATTTAAAGTGTTAAATATTTGACGTTGAGAATGTAAGCTCGAAAAGGTTTAGAAAATGTTTGAAATATGTTTAAAGTTTGTTGGAAGTTGCTAAGTGGTCTCATTTTCAAATACTGGGTGAATGTAGTCTGGGTAATTTACGCGCCGTAAGTTACACTGCCTTAGGACATAAGAGTTAACACAGTTTTTAAATGTAATGCTTGTCTTATTGTGTTAAACCATTAGCATAATACTTTACCTCTAAATAGATAGATTATGACAGCGATTTTTTTTAATTCTTTCAGTGATACCATAAAATACTGAAAATCAAATTCGTGTTGCCCCTGTAAAATGTTAGATAGGAAAACTACAGTTGCAGCTTGGTGACACTAAACGGTTTAGCTGTTTGTATTACAGATAACGCAGATACCAATTGCGAATTAATATAAAGTAACGAAATTTTCAGCAACATCTCTAAAACAACATTCATCTCACGGCAGTTTGACCACCGTTTTCTAAATGCCTTTAGCGTCAAAACCTTCATGGACTGTTAGAGGAAACGGTGCACCTGTGACATTTTTGCCACATAAAAAAGTGTTTTTTTTATCTTGCCTAAACACTCTAAAAATTTTATACGTAGTTTTTTTACATCATGTTTAACATCTGAGGTGTGCAGAGAGTAAGATTGCTATAGGGTGATTTACTAGTTTTGTACGGCCCGCGAGTGGTATCTCAAAGAAAAACGGAGTTACGGAGTTGCTTATAAAAAAATCGAGACGGAAAACGACAGCAACAGTATACGAGGGCGGGTCGTGAGGAGGGAATGCCACTCTTAGCGACGGATGAGGAGTGGGGCATTTTGTCGAAGTGATTAGCGTGTTGACAATGCCAGAGGCAGTTAATCAGCGCTTTTTACACCATCTGAGCCGATTATGTACACTCGGGGCGCCTGATGAAAACGGATTACCGATAAAAATTTCAAGCGCGCTGCGAACCAGCAGTGAAGCTATTGGATCTCAGCTTAGTATCGGAAACCCTAAATGTCCCTTTTTCGTTTTTTTTAGCTATTGCAGTTTCAGTGTGCGTTATCTGAAGCTTATTATGTGCAAATTGAGGGTGTTTGCCAGTTTACGAGATTACTAGGGGAAGGATAAAAAGGATTCACAGTGGTTACTTCATCACAGCCACTGCGTTAAGGCTCATGTTTTCGTGCAAGTGTTAATATGTTCCTCCACGTGATTTTTTACGTCACTGAGTGACAATAAGTAAACTAAGACTAATTTTTTACGTTTCGTAAATATCGATGTCGTTAGCGATGAAACTAATCTGCATCTACATTTAGACATGGTACATAAAGCCATGATATCATTTCAGAAGATCGTCATTTGGAAACTTCACCGATAGAAAAAAAATTATGCACTGAAAAAATAATTTATGTAGAGTAATGAAATTTTGGGAACACATTTCTCTAGGTAACACATTTAACTGATTAACATTGCAAGAGGATAGGTGAATTTATCACGAGATATACCTTTTCAAATCTGAAATGATGGTTCATTAATTATCAGGTGCTACCGCGAGAAGGCTGCATGCAAATACGCAAACGTGCTTGCCTTGTGTTGTACAGGTGCCACTTGTCAGTTTGTGCGGTGGAATTTCGTGCCTCTTGCAATTGGTCGGTCAATACAGGGAAAGTTAATGCTGTTCGTGGACGATGCTGGAGTTGTCGTCCAATGATGGCCCTATGTGCTCGAATGGAAACAGGTCTGGTGATGGAGCAGGACAGGGCAGCATGTCGACAGTCTCTAGGGCATGTTGGCCTACAAGAACGGTATGAGGGCGAATCTCATCCTGTTGGAAAACACCCTTTGTAATGCTGTTCTTGATTGACAGCACAACAGGTCGAATCACTACACTGACGTACTAATTTGCGGTCAGGGTGCGTGGGATAAAATGCGAAATCGCACCCTAGACCATAACTCCAGATGTAGGTCCAGTGTGTCTAGTACTCAGACAGGTTGGTTGCAGGCCTTCAAATGATCTTCTTCTCACCAACAGACGGCCATCACCGGCACCGAGAAAGAACCAGCTTTCATCAGAAAACATGACGGACCTCCACCCTGCCATCAAATGAGCTCTCGCTTGACACAACTGAAGTAGCAAACGGCGGTGGCTTGCGGTCAGTGGAATGCGTCTGGCTCGGAGCTGTCCTTGAAGGAACCGATTTGTAACAGTTTGTTGTGTCACTGTGGTGCCAACTGCTGCCCAGACCGCTGCTGCAGATGCAGTACGATGGGCCAGAGCCATATGCCGAACGCGATGGTCTTTCCTCTCGGGAGTGCCACCTAGCCATCTGGAGCCCGGTCTTCTTGCTATCGTACATTCTCGAGGTCACCGCCTCCAGCAGTCACACACAGTGGTTACGTTCCTGGCAAGTCTTTCTGACGCGTCGCAGAAGGAACATTCAACTTTTCGTAGCTCTAGTACATAACCTCGTAAAAACTTATTGTTGATAATTGGGTCTTTTGTCGCCTTAAAGGCACTCTTGACTAACATCAGTTCACCTCATTCAACCTCAAAGGTAAGTATTGCTCACGGTCGTTACAGCAAATGTGTGAAGCAAACCTGATTTGCATCCTCATAGCAGCGCGAAACTCAATAAACACCGTCTTTCAGATGTAGAAACACAGCTACCAACATTCGTTTATATCACAGAACTCCTCCTTGGTGCTGCGATTTTTTTTCGGCGGTGTAATACAGATGGAGACGCATGATTTGTTGAAAAAAGTTCAGCAGCTCTCAGAAATTTTTGTTGTTGCAGAGTTGACTTGGAGTGTTCAAATATGATGAGAGACGTTGCAGTTTGTAGTAACGGTACTGCGAAACTATCGACGTCAAAATAGCAGAGCATCACCTGCAAAAGCAAGCATAATGAGCTGGTTCAAAAACTGCAGAGAGAGAGACAGGCAGCATCAAAGACTTCCCTCGTGATGGACGTCCCAGTGTCTCGGGCACATGTTGACAGAGTGCAAGCTGCATTACACCGCAGCCCCAAAAAGTCAATTCGTCATGTACTAGGCAAATTGCATGAAGCAAGATCAATTGACGATAAATTGTAAGGTATATGTTTACGCCTTTTTGCGTACAAAGTGCAAACTGTCCAAGAACTGAAGCCAAACTATAGTACTATGCAGTTAAGCATTCGCGTGCAACGCCTGCATGCTGCCCTCCAAAGATGCCGACAATTACTACCTGAAAAAGTGCGTATTCCACATTTCTGGACATTCGAACCGCTACAACACGAGGCTCTGATAATTCACGTAACACCCGTGAAGAAACCCGTGGTAGCCTGAAGTCTAACGTTCGGCGCTGCAAGTGCACGATAGGGTGGAGGTGGTAAGCGCATTTTGCTTCACAGAGAAAACCATAACTAGAAATGCTTACCAGGGCATGCTTGAACGGGTCCTGCTACCACACATCGAAGAGCTGAAGTCTTCCGTCATCTTCGACGATGAAGGTGGGCCAAGGTGTTGGAGTTAAAAACGTGTGGTAAGTGCTGAATTAAACTTTTCGTGATTGGTGGATGGGTCGCGATGATGCCATCGCATGGTTACAGCGCTCTACCGATGTCACGAGATTAGACTTCTTTTTGTGTTGTGACGTCAATGATCGCAGCTACACGATACCAGTCAGTAACATATCTACCCTTCATTCACAAATCAGTGAAGTAATGCTATTGATACTGTAATGACGAACTGTTGCTGATGCAATACTCAGTCGTGTATGGTCTTGATGTTCTACGAGTGACATGGGGGCTCACACTCAAGATCTAGCCTAACAGAAAAAAAAATTGAGAGATGCTAAACGTTTACTACAAACTACGTTGCTCTGTCTCTAATACTTTTCAAATTACAGTGTTTTGAAATGATTGTGGGACTTAGCGGACGTCCTGTTCTGCACAAACCACGTTAAATTGTGTGGAAGGGGGGTACTTCACGTACCGTTTATCATTTCCTGCTCCATTCACGTATGGTAATCAGGGAAATTGCTTTGCGTAAGACTCCGCATAAGCTCGGATGCTCTGATTTTCTCGTCATACTTGTTACCTGTGATGTTTGTGTGTGCGCAGATCGGAGGGGGGCAGGAATACGCGTACGTAGCTTGACTTGGAATTTTAACGATAACCCTCTTCGCGACGTACTAAGCCGCCTTGTAACATCTGCACTGATGTTCGATGGGCAACTCCGTGGCGCTGTCACACTTACTGAACGAACCCGTGATGAAACGTGCCGCTCCTTCTTGGTTCACCTCTGTCTCATATATTATGTCTACGAGGCTTCACGACGAACAACGCTCAAGAAAAGGTCTGTGGCTAATTTTGTAAGATAGTGCTCCCGTGAGTGTATTACTCTTCATTAGGATTCTCACAGTGGATCTGTCAGCGTTTCCTGCTACTGGCTTGTGGTCATTCCACTTTATATTGCTCTGGACACGCATACCCACATTTCTAACGGTGGCTTCCAGTGAGTTATTGCTTACCGTTTAACCGACCAATAATTCATCTTTCTGATTATTTATGCGCAGTACGAAACATTTATACGTGTTGAGGGTCATCGTCCATGTTTCCTAGCAAACCTACTGAGACATCAGCGCTTATGTGATGACGAAAGGCAAGGGAATCTGGGAGATGAACATCGGCCAAACTGTCGCAGTGGTTACGAAGCTGAACTAACGCTGGGAAGGAGTAGGGTTCATATCTCCTATATAACCATTATAATTTAAGTTTTTCATTGTTCACCTACGCCAGTTAACGTGATTGGCGGAATTGTTCCTTAAATGTGGTCCCAGCTTGCTTCAATTACAATAACCTCGCGGTGGACATTTCATCGACTCACGTGGCAGGAATTGTCAGCTGAAGTTCTCTTCTAGGGGCACTTGCTTGCCGTGTTGCCTACTCTATAGGTGCGTACAGAGCCTTCTCAACTGCGGCTGGTTGCACACTGCTCCCTGTCAACGCAATATATCAATTCACAAAGCTATTTTACTCAGGCTGTACTATCTTCCTCTTTCTTTTTCTAAGCTGCTATTGAACCTTTGATGGATTAAATTTGGCGGCTGGCCTTTTCGAATTCAAAATCCTAAGTCTACATTTACTGCATACTCTACGAATCACAATGAAGTGTGTCGCAGTGGATGCCTCTCACTATAATTGGTGATACAATGGTTAGCACAAGTTTAGAATCCCAATGAAGTATCTAGGATCTTAGGTTAACATTGGGATGTGCCGGCCGGTGTGGCCGAGCGGTTCTAGGCGCTTCAGTCTGGAACCGCGCGGCCGCTACGGTCGCAGTTTCGAATCCTGCCTCGGGCATGGATGTGTGTGACGTCCTTAGGTTAGTTAGGTTTAAGTAGTTCTAAGTTCTAGGGGACTGATGACCACAGCAGTTAAGTCCTGTAGTGCTCAGAGCCATTTGAAGTATTTTTAACATAGGAATGATTCCTTTTAATGGGGCACTGTCGATTTGCTTCCCCGTCCTTTGTGTTTCACCTCTAATAAATTTGTCGTCGAGCTGACATTAAAACCCTAATGCTGCTTCCTATTCTTCTTTTATTAGGGTGTACTGTTATTACAGCTTCTTCCTCCCAATCCTTTGTCCATTCGACAACTGATACGGCTCCGTGCGAGCTATTATAGTTGAAGATGTATCTTCACGATTTTTACATGATCAATATTTAGGAGCGGGAAAAATATTTGTAATTTGAAGCATGACAGGTGGTTCTTAAGCAAATACGAGCGAGTTTTCGGAAGATCTTGACCCAGTAGTGTAATACGGAATTATATCCTATTTGAACTCAACAACAAGAAAGGAAGGGTCGTACTGTAGAAAAATGTTTAAAAGGTTTTCTCTACCTAAACCAAGAGAGTTCGGTAGGAATAGCGATATACATAACTACAAAACTAGGAGAAATACGGCTTTAGCTATTCTTCATTAAAATTTACTGACTCAGTGGTGAATAATGCTGCCACTTCCTTTATTGCGCGGTGAAGTTTACTCATTTTATTTTTAGTTCCATTCGGTCCTTAATATATCCATAGGTTAACGAATGGAATCAGGTTGGGCTTTGCAACATACAGTATCTACTGATTCAAATGTTTTGATTATGGGCAACTTTGAGAAATGTGCGTTGCTGCTCGGTTTTGACGGGAAGCTTCCCGGTTCTTCTCACGAAGCAGAGCGGATTCCCTCCCCAAAATTGTGTCTACGGCAGTACCATTAAATGAACGTGACGAGCACACGTCAGTAGCGTAAACAGCCGTCACACGCCGTAAGCAAACATGGCTGATATTGAGTCCTTTATATCCTCGCTTGCTACGCGGCATCTGCTTGTGTGTATGAATTTTCTCGCCGTGTGAACTGTCACGACCTTATCGTCGAAGGCTGCAATATCTCTTGTCACCGGGAGGTCCGCCTCGGAGGGAAATTACTTTCGCGCTTGCAAAAAAGGGCCAGACTCTCCTTAGGGATGTGACGGAAGCTGCTAGTGCGTCTTGCCTCTAGAGTCGCCGTCATAGTCAGCAGACGAATTTATTTCAAATGTAATTCTTGACCGAAGTATGCCAGACACACTGTAGCTCTCTGTGTATGAAACTATATCAGAATTTGCATCGAGTGTACCAAGAAACGGCATTTCTCTTGCCGACATTTTCGTTTTATCGTTGTCAGTTGTAACTAGGTGGTTTGCTACTCCATACGAGTATCACTTTTCCTGCCGTTTCTAAAAAGACTCACAGACTGCATCTGCTGAATGATAAAAAGGCACGAGTAGCCAAAGTGTTTCACCGAACGAGGAAGGTGCGTGAATATTTATTCGTTGCGAAGATCCTAAGCCCTGTATTTGCCACACCAAGGAATATACACTCCTGGAAATTGAAATAAGAACACCGTGAATTCATTGTCCCAGGAAGGGGAAACTTTATTGACACATTCCTGGGGTCAGATACATCACATGATCACACTGACAGAACCACAGGCACATAGACACAGGCAACAGAGCATGCACAATGTCGGCACTAGTACAATGTATATCCACCTTTCGCAGCAATGCAGGCTGCTATTCTCCCATGGAGACGATCGTAGAGATGCTGGATGTAGTCCTGTGGAACGGCTTGCCATGCCATTTCCACCTGGCGCCTCAATTGGACCAGCGTTCGTGCTGGACGTGCAGACCGCGTGAGACGACGCTTCATCCAGTCCCAAACATGCTCAATGGGGGACAGATCCGGAGATCTTGCTGGCCAGGGTAGTTGACTTACACCTTCTAGAGCACGTTGGGTGGCACGGGATACATGCGGACGTGCATTGTCCTGTTGGAACAGCAAGTTCCCTTGCCGGTCTAGGAATGGTAGAACTATGGGTTCGATGACGGTTTGGATGTACCGTGCACTATTCAGTGTCCCCTCGACGATCACCAGTGGTGTACGGCCAGTGTAGGAGATCGCTCCCCACACCATGATGCCGGGTGTTGGCCCTGTGTGCCTCGGTCGTATGCAGTCCTGATTGTGGCGCTCACCTGCACGGCGCCAAACACGCATACGACCATCATTGGCACCAAGGCAGAAGCGACTCTCATCGTTGAAGACGACACGTCTCCATTCGTCCCTCCATTCACGCCTGTCGCGACACCACTGGAGGCGGGCTGCACGATGGTGGGGCGTGAGCGGAAGACGGCCTAACGGTGTGCGGGACCGTAGCCCAGCTTCATGGAGACGGTTGCGAATGGTCCTCGCCGATACCCCAGGAGCAACAGTGTCCCTAATTTGCTGAGAAGTGGCGGTGCGGTCCCCTACGGCACTGCGTAGGATCCTACGGTCTTGGCGTGCATCCGTGCGTCGCTGCGGTCCGGTTCCAGGTCGACGGGCACGTGCACCTTCCGCCGACCACTGGCGACAACATCGATGTACTGTGGAGACCTCACGCCCCACGTGTTGAGCAATTCGGCGGTACGTCCACCCGGCCTCCCGCATGCCCACTATACGCCCTCGCTCAAAGTCCGTCAACTGCACATACGGTTCACGTCCACGCTGTTGCGGCATGCTACCAGTGTTAAAGACTGCGATGGAGCTCCGTATGCCACGGCAAACTGGCTGACACTGACGGCGGCGGTGCACAAATGCTGCGCAGCTAGCGCCATTCGACGGCCAACACCGCGGTTCCTGGTGTGTCCGCTGTGCCGTGCGTGTGATCATTGCTTGTACAGCCCTCTCACAGTGTCCGGAGCAAGTATGGTGGGTCTGACACACCGGTGTCAATGTGTTCTTTTTTCCATTTCCAGGAGTGTATAATCCCTCTTTGCACGTGCGACCAAGTGTACGTAGTAACTATAAAAACAAGAATTACCGCCTCGCTTAAGGAACATCTGAGATATTGTCATCTGTGACACAGGGATAAACCAGCAGCTTCGGATCATGCACTGTGGTCTGGGAAACCAACAAATTCGTTTTCCGATAAGATCACTAAATTTCTAGTTATTACTGCGCTAGGAAGTACGGAGGGGCCATAGAAATTCAGAAACACAAAACAATTTTTAACAGAAAATAAGGATTGAAGTTAGTCTAGTTGCGGGCCTTCGTGCTAAATAGGCTAAACAATGGCAGTTCTTCACCATTATCCACACTTCTGAGATCGTAGGCAGCAGTTTTACGTCGTCACGACCCAACCGTAGCGAGGATATGTATAAACAGTTTTGCTTGCTGACAAGGAGGCCTTACGGACCTCTCCTCACAGATATTATTCACATTAAAAGAGTGTGTAGGGCACGACTACGACTTCGAATATACAAAGAATCAGACGCAACTCTCAACCGTTTTCGAGAAAATAGCGTCTGAAAATCTTAGGCGTGCTTACATACTTTGTATGATCCCATATATTCAAGCAGTCCGCGGCCGAGGGAGTAAGCACATAGTTTCATAAGCGCGAGGTCTCGGGATCCTGCTAGCACTTCTTTTATTCCCACATAGTTATAACAACAGACTTACCATGACCGTGCAAGTTGTCAGTATTTAGTGAGTCATCTATTATTTAATAATATTTATCCTGAAAAAAAGGAAAAAAACTTTTTCGTAAGGAGAATGGAAATAAAAAAGGATACATGAGAGGTTTCGATCAAATCGGTATAGTCATTTTGTTTACATTATTGAATCTACATTTGTGACAAGTAAAATACGTAACCTATGTAGCACTGCAGGAATCAGGACGATACTGATTGTCGAGAGACGGAAAACAGTGCCACTACAGGACGTTTAATGATCGCCTTGCATGGACATGATTTTTCAATTTGTCTATAGCAAAACAAATTTGGTTTATATTCATAAACGGTTCTCTGTCATTAGAAAATTTAGCGGCATAGCACACACATTGAAGCATATTAATGTTCGGTGACTGAATTTTTATGAAGTCTTCTCGAAAAACTATGTCTCTATTCTGTTCGATAGCGCATACACTGTTTTTTGGTAGTTGTATATGGTACTTCACTCGCATGTAAAAATGAATTTTGCAGGGCGGAGGACGTTTCATTTGCGAAGGACTAATACCGCACGTTGTCAGAATAACGTGGGAATAAAAAAAAGACCGATAGCAGATTCCAGCCACATATGTCGCGCTTGTGAAACTATCCGCTTACTCGCTCAGCTGTAGATTTCTTGAATACTAGTGACCATACAGAATATGTAAGCACGTTTAAATTTTCAAACTCGATTTTCTCGAAAACGGTTGAGAGTTGCGCCTTCCTGTTTACAAATGTTGAGGTACTAGTTGTACCCTCACACTCTGTCAATATGAATCAAATCGGTGTGGGGAAGTTCGTACGGTCCACCATTGAACTTCTTTGAGACTGTAATTGCTGTGTGAGTCTTTGAAGTCTCTGATGATATCTTCACTATTAGGGGACGAAGCGTTAGGCACAGAAATATGTCTTGTATTACGGCTTAATTTCCGTAGGAGAAATTTCACTACGGACACATTTTGTAAAGTGCAGTGTAATGATAGTCCACCAGAGCTGATTTTTTGTATCTTTTTTATTTATTGCTACCGGTTTCGAACGTGGCTCATTTTGAATCGGAACGCAGTATGTTCGTAAATGCTATTTTTGAAATGGGGTGTAGTTTTGTATTGTTATATTTGCACGTTGTCATTATAACGATCTTATTGCGTACTAACGAAAAATGAACTATACTTGAAACCGGTGACACTAAATCAAAAGCATACAAAAGATATCTTAAAGGACGCAGTTATTCGTTTATTTTTTTTAATAAAAAAGACCACTCATTGTGTTACTGGGCCCAGTTTTCTAATATGAACTGCCTGCTGTTCAAAAAGAATTACATGAGAACGTGTTGTTAAATTCATATAGGAGAGGGAACGTAGTGTCCCAATTATCGACAAAATTTCTGAGGTTGTTCAGGGATTTTTACCAAAAATTTTTGCATAAGGCAAGTGATCCCCAGTAGCTCCTTAGACAGTAATTGCATTTCGTTTGGTTCCTTACCACCATTTATCTTTATATTACACTGAAAAAATCTTCACAACTGTGCAAAATATGACTGTATGAGCCGTGCGTCCCGTTTGGAAACAAACTTACCTCAATCACACAATGTAGTTCCTGTAGACAACTATAACGGCCCCTTTGCACTTCGAATTCAAGCCTGCATTCAATACTGTTCAGTTCTGTTTCTTTTTTGTCTTACTGGCAGTGTTAGTTGTAAATTGATGGTGCTCGTACAGCGGTAAGGACAGATTTACTGATAAAGAATATCCGATTTGCACCTCAAGTACGGTTGCAGTGAATGCATTGGAAGAGCGGCGTAAGGTCGCAGTGCTGAGGTGTTCCCGCAACGACAGCAACGACATCACAACACTTTCGCATATGAAGGCTTCTGATCTAGCCTGTGTTTTGTGTCGTTCGTTTTGGTGGCTGCATATCACAAGTATTTCGCTGTTGTGGCGGTTTTCTGACAGAAACCAAGTTAACTGCGATAACAAACCGGTTAAATCATAATTGCACTTCGACTATGGAACGAGCCATCAGTGACTACTATCCGCTCAGGCTAAGTACTCATAAAATATTCCTGAACAACTTCCGAAATTTTTTCAGTGATTTTCGGTTCCACTGCATTTAGAAATAACGTGGTGTCGATGTGTAAGTAAGTGGACGAACGTAGCTAATGTGTCTGGTACCAAGAAGGGCCTATTGCCGTTTATAAATTGTCTACCATTTTCAAACGACAACCATTCACATTGTGCCGCCGCCAACTACAGAAAGAAGTATGCAAACTGCCGTGTGCCATTCAGCAACTCTAAGACAAGAGGTAGTCCTCTGAGAGCAGATTTTCAGATCCACTACTGCCTTTGCTCGGTGAAGGGGTCAACACAGGGCTGGGACACCTCTTAACTTTCATCAACGTCCCTACGTTATTCAGTGTGATTCTTGTACAGTGTGTCAAAATTATAGAGATGGTAGACAGTCCTTAACTGATAATTTTGAGATGATGACCCAAAGTCAGAAATAAATATTTCAAGTGGTACGAGATTTTCAATACAACTGTATGAAGCATGTGTTGGTAAAATGTTTATCTTTTATAAAAAACAGTAACCTGTCGCAGTATTCGCTGGTGGGGCTCCCTTGACGTGTGATACATAATCGTATGCAAAGTGTCTCCATGGAGCCTAGCATCTACATCTACGTGGGTACTCTGCAGTTCGCAGTTCAGTGTTTGGCACAGTTCCTTTAGAACCAATTTCAGATTGTTTCTCGATCGTTCCACTCTCAAATGGCATAGCGTAATTCGCTTCGATCGTCTCACGGTTTTAATAGAAGGGAAACGACAGCATTACATTGAAACAATCTACGAGGTCTGCTCAGATCCTCACCTAAATCGTACATACAAATTAAGAACAGCAGACGACCTGGAATACTTACTTGGCGAACCTCCCCTATATTACTTCTGTTTCACACGATCACTTCTTGGCGATTACTAAGAGCTACGGCCTTTCGGTCAGGAAAACATGAATCCAGTCGATGTTGGAAAATTACTCCTTACAGAAATCTGCAGACGTGCGTTTAATGTGTGACGTAGCAGTGGTCGGAAAATACAAAGAATGTACAATGGAAACAGACCTTGTCCTAACTGGACGAATTTTATCACCGTTTGCAGAAACCTAAAAGAAGCTAGATCACACAATTCGCAGAGAGATGGTCATGTACTCGACAAACAGAGATATTCACGGAGTAAACTTGGAGGAGTTGGCGCTAGATTGCGAGGCAGAAGGTTCAGTAATTACCCGCCAGCTTGACAGTGAAATGCAGACCTCCAAGAATAAATTGCAGAGAGTACTGGTGGTGCGCCAAAAACACCCTTGCTAAAAACTGTGTGTTGTGTCTAGACAAGACAGCCTAGACACAATGAGAGGAAGCCGAAAGGCACGCGCTTAAACTCACGCAGACTAGCGTGAGGTCTGAAACAGGATACGTAATGAATGCTATAAAGAAAAGTACGTAGCTTCTGCAATACTTAACTTTAATCCACATTTGTAGAACATCGCTTTTGATGATACATTAATAGAATCTCAATATCAATTGAATACGGCGCCTTGCTAGGTCGTAGCAAATGTAGCTGAAGGCTATGCTAACTATCGTCTCGGCAAATGAGAGCGTAGTTGTCAGTGAACCGTTCCTTGCAAAGTCGGCTGTACAACTGGGGCGAGTGCCAGTACGTCTCTCTAGACCTGCCGTGTGGTGGCGCTCGGTCTGCTATCACTGACAGTGGCGACACGCGGGTCCGGCGTATACTAATGGACCGCGGCCGATTTAAAGGCTACCACCTAGCAAGTGTGGTGTCTGGCGGTGACGCCACATTCCTCCCCCGCAAATCGGCGAACGGTGGTGTTATAAGGCTTCCGCCTGCCGTGGGGAGGACCCCATGTTGAAGTATGCGACGAGGTGGGGAGCCTAACAACAAGCGAGGCTGTGCCACCCGCACCCGACCATTCGGTCCGAGGGGAGCTAGGAAACGCCTGAAAACGTAGTCCAGGGTGCACGCCAACATGCGGTGTATGCGCCCGTAAAGAGACAGGAGGGGCCGTAGGGTCGACCTCCATCGCGTCGGGGTAGCCGACGGGCGAAGACGACATCTGGTCCGGAGCGGGCAAGAAGTCCATGTCGGAGGACACGGGAAGCGATCGGCGGCGCGTGACCCAGGGAGGCGCTTGGCGGCTGCAGCGAAGCGTCCACTGCGGGCGTCGCCGGCGGGAGAACAGGCGGCGGCTGCGGCGCGTCGCCATGGGGCAAAATGGAAGGCAGCGTCGGTAACACCTGGGGATGAGGCGAGCCAGTAGATGGGTCCCCAGGGCGCTGACCGGACGGCACCGTCGCTGAAAGCAGACGGGGAGCGGCAGAACCCGTGCGACGACAGAGGCGCAGCTGATTGAGACGCCGACGCACCTCACCAGAGGCTCCCAAAACCTAATACATAGCGCGGCCGAGGCAGCGAAGAATGCGCCCTGCGAGCCAACGCCGTGAACCTCGATAGTTGCGATAGTATACAACGTCGCCTGGAGCAAAAGCAGGAGTCTGCCGCTGCACAGGAACCTGATGCGGCGGATGCAGCAACGACATCAAGGTTCGATGAGGACGACCGTGGAGCAACTCAGCCAGCGAGCGACCATCTCGGGGCGGAGAGCAATACGAAGACAAGTAAAGCAACAACGCGTCCTCCCGAGAATGCGACTCTTTCAACTTCAACATCTGGGACTTGAAAGTCCGGACCAATCGTTCAGCGGCACCGTTTGACTGAGGCAAAAACGGTGCGGATGTCAAATGTTGAATACCATTGGCCTGGCAGAATGACTGAAATTCTGTGGACATGAATTGTGGGCCATTGTCGGAAACAATAGTCTGTGGAAGACCTTCAATGCAAAAGATAGCGGATAACGCTTGGATGGTGGCTGAAGGCACAGTCTGGTTCACTGAGAGGACCTGATTTACTATAGACAAGTTAAACAACTGAAATAAATCTAAACCAAACAAGTTCACTGCAGAAGAAGAACGAAGTACGTAAAATGACACAAGTTTTGTTTGTCCCTTGTATGTTGCAAGAGGGCTGCACTGTCCTAACACAGGGATCGTGTGACCTGAATATGTAGTTAGCTTAACATTTGCGGCACGCAACGGAGGTGTGCCCAGTTGTTTGTAAGTGTCTTTATTGATCAATGAAACTGCAGCTCCGGTATCGAGCTGGAATGGAATCATGTTGCCATTAATGTCCAAGTCTACAAACAGTTTATTGCCCTGCTGACGACAAGAGCGACTGTCTCGTGCAACGTGAACAGACACTGGTACAGAATCACTTGCTAATTGACGTGATTTCCGGCGACGTCGACACACACTTTTTGTGGGACGCACACAGTCACTTTTAGAGAGAGTGGCACTGGGTGGAGGAGTGGAATTAACGACATGAATTTCCATGGGCGAAGGTTCACGAGTCTGAGTATTCTTGGTTCGATTCCGGCGCGAAGCAAAGGGCCGGGAATGGTTGTGAGTGTCCGATCTGAGCTTTTTCTGGCAAACACTCTGAACATGTCCTTTTTTATTATAGAAGAAGCAAATAGCTTGGCGTGACGGGCAATTCTCACGCGAATGTCTAATAGCACACCGCGGGCATGATTTCACTGCATTTGCTTGCTGCCTCGGGACACTTGGTTGAGATCGTGGCGGCAGCTGCGCGGACGGGCGCGAGGGCTGTTTACAGTTCCGTGCAGCGCACCCGGCGGGCCGGTTAACGTGACACACAGCTGGCGAAGTTTCAAATGATTCCTGAGCAAAGTCAACTGTGTCTTGCCTATCCAATATGTCCATCACTTGTTGAAGGGAGGAATTGACTAGTTTCAAAATTTGCTCCCATATACGAACATCAGAAACGTTCTGTGCAATTGCATCATGCACCATAGTATCTGAATAAGGGAGTCCACATTCACACTCAAAAGCAAAATCCCTTGTAAGGCCTTGCAAAGTTGCAACCCACTCCCGATTAGTTTGACCGGCCGTACGTTTTGTACGAAAGAACGTATACCTTTTTGCAAGTACATTGACTGATTCCTTGAAATATGCATCTAATGCAGACAAAATTTCTTCGTAGGACAGAGTTGCTACGTCGCGGCGGGGAAATAATTTCACTGGCGGTGACACCACACTGTGTATGCAAGTAATGCGGACAGACTTTTTGGGAGCTGGAGTTGAACCATGTCGGTGGATTAACCAGAGCAGTACTACCGTGTGAAGCTTCCCACTGGTAGTACTCCTCAAGGATAAAGACTCTTTCAACACTGATTGTATTTTCAACGGTCGCAAAAGTCATGTCCGGCATGAGAAAAATCCACACGCCACACTCGTCTCAGATCAGCGGCAACGAGTCTCTGTCAACTTTGAGCTGGTATGTTACGAGATCGATTAGCAGGGCTATATTTTCTACCACCCTGTTGGTGCACGTTAGCTGGCGTTCATTCGACACCTCCTCTCATTGTTGATGCACACTATACATGTTGTTATTCACGAGAGGATGTGATTTAAACACGCTGGCGCACCCTACAACTTTTCTATTAATGTCAGTGAGCATCTGAACAACAGACACCATCGTTATTGGACTGAAAGTGAGGATCGTGCTCCATCACCATAGTAATCGCCGGATTTCACTCAGATTCTTTTCTAACGAGCTGTATAAATTTATTTGCGACTGAAATGCCAATAAAATCCGAAGAGGAGCTACCTGCACCAAGGTTCAGAAGACAGAAGGGATTATTGAGGTGGTGCGGAAATATTTTATGGATCATAGTAACTCATGCACTTGAGACTAGCGGTCGTTTCTTGGATTAGCTGCTACCGACTTAAGTTGTTGTCAGAATTCATAAGTTACTTAGCGCAATAAGAAAATAAATTATTGATTTCTGACCTTTTGCTACTGATCTGAAAGTACCTAAATGATGATCGACTATCATCTTAATAATTTTGACCGTAAAAGCTCAAGGGTCTCCATATATGGATGAACTTTGTATGTGAGAACGTCAGTCAATTATTGGTACACTACTGAAGCACCAGAGCTAAAGTTTTACACGAACGTAGCTGATGTTTTTCTTTCCAACATAAGCCTGCGATTGTTTTCAGATTAGTTGCAATTACAGGATGAGAGTCATATATATTGTCATTGCAAGCGTCCAATGGAAGTACATAATCCGCAGTGCCAGTCATCACGTATTAATAATTATGCAGACTGTGCTCTGTGAGCTCATTTTAGAATTGTAGCTGTTGGCGAGTATACAGCGTAATGTTGTTCTCATGGTTACATATTTATTTGTATTGGTAATCGCAGAATCATGAACGTGTTTTTTTTTAACTTACTTATTTTTCAATGTGTTACTGTAACGAGTTATACTTTTTGAATGCACTTCATTTTTCTATCAAATAGCTGATGTTTTTAAACTAACTGTGCACAAATATATTTCGATGAAATTTCTATCAATGTCGGTTAGGAAGCTAGTGACATTCGAGGATTTAGGGGTGAATGCGACATGCTCTATACGACTGACTCTATTCAGATGGATATTTGTACCCCTCACTTAATTGAACGTTCCGTCTCTAGAGTATCCATCTAAACACAGCCAATTACGTACAGCTCGTTACAGCCTCATGTAAAATTTCGAACACTTCTAGCTCCCAAACTGAAACAGTTAAACATTTTATCGACATTTATTTGTACTCGATTTAAATACAGGGTGATAACAATTAAAGTTAAACTTTCAAGCCTATGTAGAAATAACGCCACTGGTCAGAATGACGTCAAATGGCAATGTTATGTTATCGCATAAGGGGGAAAACCTATGGCAGAAGAAAACAAATAGTGTGAAAATTGATCAATAGATGGCGCTGTATGTGTCAGAATACGTAAATGAAAACACCTGTCATACGCACGACACACTGAAGATTGTATAAACACCCCGGGTACACGGCTTTTCCTCCTTTCGCGTCTTCAGCGTTCGCCATGTCTCAATGCCGGATAAAGCTCTACTTGTAAAGCTGTATTACAAGAATGATGACTGCGCACACGTCGCTCTGCAGAAGTTCCGGACAATGAAGGGTTTGAAAAAAGGCGTTGGTCCGATGACTGTCATAGGTCTGGACAAGGTGATTCGGAAAATCGAGAAGACGAGTTCTTTTGAGGTGCAACCTGGTAGAGGGAGGAAACAAATTCCTTCGACGTCAGAGGAAGCAGCGGCCACAGCAATGCAAGAGGGGACGAGTGTTGGTGTGCAAACGTGTATTGCACGGAGAATGGCCCGTACATTGGACATACCGGTGAGCACGGTGCGTAAAATCCTACGAAACACCCTTCTTTGCTATCCCTTCAAAATTACTCACGTCCACGAGTTGCTTCCTGTTGACGTGCCAGGAAGAGACACCTTTGCTATAGAATTTCTTGCTCGCATGGAAGTGGACAATGATTGCCCGTGGAAGATTTTGTGGACAGATGTGAATCCCACTGTCATCTGACAGGATATGTCAACACACAAAATTATTGAATATGGGCAACGGAAAATCCACACACAAATCAACCAGTACCATTTCATCCCGAAAAGGTCACTGTTTGGTGCGGGTGTCAAAAAATGGCTCTGAGCACTATGGGACTTAACTTCAGGTCATCAGTCCCCTAGAACTTAGAACTACTTAAACCTAACTAACCTAAGGACATCACACACATCCATGCCCGAAGCAGGATTCGAACCTGCGACCGTAGCGGTCTCGCGGTTCCAGATTATAGCGCCTAGAATCGCTCGGCCACCCCGGCCGGCGGTGCGGGTTTACGGCATCATTTGTCATAGGGTCATAATTTTTCGAAGAGACAGGTGCTTCCAGTCCTGTTACCTGTACCGTCTCTGTTAAGCGCTATGAGTCTCATTTGCGCAATGACGTCATTTCAGCCCTCCAACAGCGTGGATGTGTGGGTGGGATAATTTTTATGCAAGATGGCGCACCTCCGCACATTGCATATCCAGTTAAGCAGCTGCTGAAGGGCCATTTCGGAAATGCTAGAATTATGAGCCGCCATTACCCTTCAGCATGGTCGTCCCGAACGCCTGATCTTAATCCGTGTGATTTCTGGCGGTGGGGCTACCTGAAAGATGTTGTGTTCCGTGTTCCGACTGCAATCTTAGCTGCGTTGAAGGCACGCATCGCGCAACACATTCTGAACGTGACCCCGGGAGCACTTCGATCAGTTGTGGAACATGCTGTTTCTCGATATCAACTTGTTGCAGAAAATGCTGGGCAACATATTGACGGCTCTAGGCGCTGCAGTCTGGAACCGCGTGACAGCTACGGTCGCAGGTTTGAATCCTGCCTCGGGCATGGATGTGTGTGATGTCTTTAGGTTAGTTAGGTTTAACTAGTTCTAAGTTCTAGGGGACTAATGACCTCAGAAGTTGAGTCCCATAGCGCTCAGAGCCATTTGAACAACATATTGAACATGTTTTGCGCCAGTCACACAGAAATTAATAATCCGATTTGATTTTGAGTGATTCGGTTTTTGGTCTCAGGACAGTTAAAAACCGATTTTTCCCATACTATGTGATATGACTGCCGTGGTGGACGGGCTTACGTAACTAAAAGTATCACACCTATCTACCCATACACACTGTGTAGTACAGTTTGTTTAACGTCAAACGTACACCTTAGGCATTGTTGCATGATTCATTTGTCATTTGTAGTCGACTACTATTAAATTATGATGCTTACAGCGCCATCTGTTGCTACATTTTGTAACCATTTATTCTTCTTCTGCCATGCGTTTTCCCCCTTCTCCGATAATATTCCGTTGCAATTTGACGTCATTCTGACCAGTGGTGTTATTTCTAAAGCGGTTTGAAAATTTAGTTATAATCACCCTGTACATCAGCTACACAATAGAAAAAAATAGTTTTTCATTTAAAAATGGTAACTCTTTGCTGTAAGTCTCTGGAAAATGACTAAATAAACTAAACGGCTGCATATTTCCATATAAATCGGAACGTTTCTTACATTTACCTATCTAAATAAATATTATTTTCACTTATTCTTTTGTAAAAAAAAAACAGTAAAACGCCTTATCTGAAACATCGTATAAAAGCTTTGTTCTGCAACTGGGCTGCTGAACGAGATGGTTGTTCAAATCCTTGAAGCTGAATGTATATGTAGCCCACCATTTTAACTGGGCGGTAAGGGCAAGTCATGTTAATTCTCAGGATCTCTACCACCCCAGAGACCTGCGTGTTACATTCAAGTAGCTACATTTTCCAGTAAAAGATACCCCATGTATGGTGGTGAACACGTTACAGATCGAGACACTGCAAGTGATTGGCCTCGGAAGAGGGCGACGTCATGTGGCTTGCTCCCCAGTAACCAGGTGGAACAATTTGCTCATTTGCTGTCCAAAGAGAGAGGTTGTAAATGTTGTGTACAGCTCTCTTCCGTTCACAGTTCTCTCTTAATTCATTCGATGACAAATTCGTGCTAATTTAAAGTAAATAGTGAGAAACGGTATAATGTCTACCTCCTTTTGCTGATACTTAGGTGACACACCAAATCTACACCCTCATCTGCTCATCGCAAGCCACCTTACGATTCGTTGTAAATGTGTACGTGGGCAGGGAGAAGGGGGAGTGAAGGTTGTTACATATGCCTCGTGACGACAGGGTGCAGGAAGTCGAGCGGTCATGATTAAGAGTGGGCATCCAGGGCTGCCGTTAAATGACAAAACAGGAAATTGGTTACAATAAAGAGGATGTATTTCAATGTACGGTGTACAAGGGGCGCGCCTAGGATGGGAAGTTACCAGGTTTAGGCCAGCCTAGGAGGTCGAACAGTTAATTGAAATGGACAACGGAAGGGGAAGCGGTTCATGTTACGTTGGTGGCCGGTCGTCAAAAGCAGAGCCAGAGGCTATGCCTTCCAAGAAGACGTCTGTTCTGTTCGAAGTCTGGATTACAAGAGAGAGAGGCAATTGTGTTCTGCACCGCAGGACACTCCAGCGTCCACACACGTGATCTGTATCCCACCCACGCTATTGGCTAAAACCAATGGCGTGAATTCGCTAGCAGTTTCAGCAGAGGGCTCAAGGCGTGTCCTGTCAGCAGCTTTAACTGGACAGAACTGCCTCTGTTTTGAAAGACAGGCAACTTGTGTCACGTAGGCACAGCGTAAGATGCTCTGGCAGTAGACTGGGCCTTTGAAATACATTTTTTAAACCAATTCTCTAAAATATTTCTTGAGTGGCTGCTACCATGTACGGCGTGGAAGCGGATACTAAATACCGCAAAATCTACTTCTCAGGTTATGTGAACGACAGGCAACCAATTAAAATGAAGTAAAGATACGAACTCTAACCCATCATTCTTTACAGTGCGCCATGTGAAATGGCTAAGCCTTGTGTTATTTATGTTTTACATTATAACTGAGGCGTCTGAGGTCAGCCCATCTATAGGGACATAACCCTAGCTCTAGTGAAGAACTTGAGTAATTTGAAACTTCCTGACAGATTAATAATGTATGTAACAGTCCGGAACTCGAACCCACAACTTGAGATTTTCATAGTCTAATGCTTTATCGACTTAGCTATCCAAGCACGACTCATGAAGCGCTCTCATTTTTTCCTTCATCAATATATCTTCTTCTATCTTCCATAATTCACAGAGTTGCTTCTGCATACTATTAGGGACTAGCACTTCTGGGAGAAAGAATACTGCGGTCAGATGGCGTGATGGATTGTTTTGGTCTGTCAAAAATTTTAACATTAGTACCCACGCAGGTGCAGAATGAAAATTCATTCTGTAAAAAATTCCCTAGGCTGTGACTAAGCCATTTCCTCTCAATACCATTTCTTGCGGTAGTGCTAGTCCGCCAGGTTTCTCGAAATCACTCAAGGCAAATGGTAGAATTGTAGCGTTCAAAAGGATTCGACTAATTTCCTGCCCCAATTCGAACTCCAGCTCGGCCACTAAATACCTTTTCATAGATGGGATATTGAACCACAGTCACTCTTCCTCCTTCTTTCTAGATGCGGTGTATGGCTTTTCAATGTAAAGACAGTGATTGAATAACAGGTTTTAAGAGTACGAAAAATTTAAACCTTGTTACAGATTTAACAGCTACCAATCTTGTTTTACGCAGTGAATTGGTTGACAGTATGCTGCTTGATATTTTTTTGTACATAAGCTTATTTCGGGTTTATTTCCTTCATCAGTACATCTGCAAACAACGGCATTTATTTATAATTTTCATGACATATAAGTTGTAACGGTTTTGTACATGTGATGATGTACTCTGTACTCATGTCCTGACGTTGTAGATGGACGTACGTCATCTTCGAGTAAACCAATTATTGCTGTCTGTAGTTATTGGATGGAATATTTTTATTTCAACTCACTCGTTTTTTGAAGTTATGGGACTCCTCTTCGTGCATACGAGATATTCAGGGCTCGCGTAACAGTCAAGTTTGGTCAAAACAGTTGCGTTTCTCACCCGCACTCGTAGCGTGCAGCCTGTTATTTTCTATGTTTAGCATACAAAGCTATAAACAGTGGTATTAAAATATTTCTCCTGTTTCAGGATGTTGGTATACGACGCTTCCCACAACGTCGACGTCTGAAGAGCAGCAGGGACACACCCGGTAAGTGGATTCTCAGCTTCTGTTATCACCCAGATCGTTCGCTAATGATTACAATCGTCATCTAATATCCAAACTATGGAGGAAAACAAAGACTTATATGTTGAAACGGTATACATGCGTAGAAAGCGTTACTTCTATGTAGTCCATACGTCTGCTGGAGTCGACAAATTAAAGCCGTAAACTGTTTTCTACTTTAACACCGTGGACTTAGCACTTGTAAAGAGTCGGGTTGACAAGGCAGAATGGTAGTTGATGCGGTGCTACGATACCGTCCTTCTGCTCGTTGCATTAACGCTGCTAAACGAGAAAATAGTTATCTTTCTTGTGTACACTGTTAGCTAAGCAGTATGACCAGCGGAGAAATGCTCCTAGGGGAACCCAAGAAAAGGCTCCTGTTGATTAAAAGACTTTGACTGAAAGTCGGGTACCATCTACCTCACTCTACCTACCTCAGCACCTTCAAAAATGTTACCAAAAATTTTGCAATGCGAACGTATACGCGCTCTTTTTTAATATGCAACTCACCTCTCACTCCCCCAAGCTCCGCTACTTGTAACTCAGTCACACATACTAGTCCATAGCCGTAAGTCACTCATACCTACTTGCCATTCTCTCTCTCATTTATTCAGCCCAACTAATAGTCATTATCTCTTTGTATCTTACTGTAACTGTCCCTCGTCTCACAGCAAATCTCCTTCGTTCTGTCCTCCTCCTCCTCCTCCTCCTCCTCCTCCTACTACTACTACTACTACTACTACTACTGTCTCCTCTCACTATCACTGCCTCCATCTTTCTCTCTCTTAGTGCTACTATTTCAGTCATTCCTTCTCCATCACTATCGTTCTCTTCCTCGCTGTCAATATCATAGACCCTGTTCCTCTTTATCACTGGCTCTCGCCCACTTCCACTTTCTCCTCCTCTTTATTCCTCTCCAACTGGCACTGCCTCCTGCACTATCAATGGCTCTGAGCACTATGGGACTCAACTGCTGTGGTCATCAGTCCCCTAGAACTTAGAACTACTTAAACCTAACTAACCTAAGGACATCACACACACCCATGCCCGAGGCAGGATTCGAACCTGCGACCGTAGGAGCAGCGCGGCTCCGGACTGGAGCGCCTAGAACCGCACGGCCACCGCGGCCGGCCGCCTCCTTCACTCATTTCCTAGTAATGATCTGTCACTGTCAGCTATGTTTCAGTGCCACTGTGTCCCTCTCTTTCTCTCTCTCTCCCTACCATTGTCTCATTCCCTCCTTCTATACAACTACTACTGCCATAGGAGCATTTTTCCGTTTGTTTCCTTCATTTCCTTGCCACAGCAGCGCATGTCACTTTTACGAAACTAACTTCAGGTATGAGTAAAATTTTGATAATTATGTGAAACTGGGATGGCGGAAAACTTATTTTACATCTCATACCGCATTTCATGTACACAAAAATTTTACAAATGCTTGAGCACTACAACAACATGGTGTTTCCAGGACCCTTCTAATCATAACGGAAACACTTTAGAAATAACGTTATTCGCCTCATACCGGATTCTACGTGCGTTTTTTCGTACGCAAGTAGGGTAATTTTTAACCTCTCTGTCTCGAAAATGGATGAAGATGTCAAGAAAACTTTCAAGGTTGTTCAAGACCGGGATGTTAAGAATGATAGTGGTGCCAAAACTCCATGTGTCTCGGGTTTTCTCAGGAACCGCCCGTGAGGTAAATAGTGCTTCCATAAGTCTCTTAATGTGCACCGTAGATAGCATCTAATGTAAAAAGGAGCAATCCATTTGCTCTGTTTGCCTAAGCTGGGACCGAGAGAGGTGACGCAGTGGTTAGCACACTGCACTCGCATTCGGGAGGACGACGGTTCAATCCCGCGTCCGGCCATCCTGATTTAGATCTTCCGTGATTTCCCTTTGAAAGGGCACGGCCGAATTCCTTCCCCATCATCCTTCCCTAATCCGAAGAGACCGATGACCTCGCTGTTTGGTCTCCTCCACCAAAACAACCCAACTCCCAACCCTAACCTAGCGTAAGCGTGTAATATTCAAAGTTTTGGCCGTGGACTGTAGGATAGTTAAAGTAAGACAATTCTTCTGTTTCGTATACAAATGGTCCGCACCCCAAGGATTATCCAAAACACGTGACCTCCATTTCTTTCACCAACAGAACCCGAGGTATGAGCCCTGGAAAATCCCGTTTTTATCCGTAGCGTTTCGGAAGATATTAGGCAGCGAATGCTGTGACTTATGTACCGATTCAATGACAGTTCAGATCATTTCAGAATTCTGCTAACAAAGCCGCAGGGTCCAAATATTACGGAAATGGGACACGGGCTGACATATAGACTGTCAGAGGCACGTTATGGTGAGCTAACAGCATTAAAAGCTCCTACTCCACAGACTCTACATTACGGCAGATTTAGTGCGACCTGGTACGTATTACTCACCTTTTGGTATTCTCTGTGTCCTTTTAGTCGCTGTGTTCGCTCTTACGCACCAAACTGCGCAACAGCACTTGGACATTCTTCGTGAGGACCACACACGAGATTATCTCCCTTTGCCCAAAATGCGTAAATAACAGAGCAGAAATAATTTCCCAACTGTGTTTTCTTCCTAACGAACATTGCTTCATTTCGTAGTTGGAGCAATGAATGAGACGTGTTCAAAGAGGGCAGTAAACATCAAAGAGTTTCCCTAAAAGGGAACAGCTGTATGAATTCATGACGTAGTGTCACCGAGAGTGGCGGTTGGACGCACTGCGGTTGGGAATCCGGAATGCAGCTAATTGAAAGACGAGCGTGCCGCGGGCAGCGCAGCGATCGCTTCTGGCGGAAGGAGGACCGTGACAGCTGTGACGTGTTAGCGGGGCTAACAGGCCAGTGTGCAAGGTAGACGTGACGTAAGTTGTGGTTCAGACTCTCAGGGAGTTAATTTACAGCAAGTGATACAGGATGTTCGAAGAGGAACAGTAAATATATTAGGGAGTGACAGTGTAGACCAATTCTAGTTAAACATTCCATATATCATATAGTACCGAACTATCAGTGTAATAAGCCACGGCTGCAAAATACTAACACGAATTCTTTACAGACGAATGGAAAAACTGGTAGAAGCCGACCTCGGGGAAGATCAATTTGGATTCCGTAGAAATGTTGGAATACGTGAGACAATACCGACTCTACGACTTATATTAGAAAATAGATTAAGGAAAGGCAAACCTACGTTTCTAACATTTGTAGACGTAGAGAAAGCTTTTGACAGTATTGACTGGAATACTCTCCTTCAAATTCTGGAGGTGGCAGGGGTAAAATTCAGGGAGCGAATGGCTATTTACAATTTGTACAGAAACCAGATGGCAGTTATAAGAGACGAGAGGCGTGAAAGGGAAGCAGTGGTTGGGAAGGGGGTGAGACAGGGTTGTAGCCGCTCCCCGATGTTATTCAATCTGTATACTGAGCAAGCAGTAAAGAAAACAAAAGAAAAATTCGGAGTAGGAATTAAAATCCATGGAGAAGAAATAAAAACTTTGAGGTTCGCCGATGACTGTAATTCTGTCAGAGACAGAAAAGGACATGGAAGAGTAGCTGAACGGAATGGACACTGTCTTGAATGGAGGATATAAGATGAACATCAACAAAAGCAAAAGTAGGATAATGGAATACAGTCAGATTAAATCAGGCGATGCTGTGGGAATTAGATTAGGAAATGACACACTTAAAGTAGTGAAGGAGTTTTGCTATTTGGGAAGCAAAATAACTGACGATGGTCGAAGTAGAGAGGGTATAAAATACAGACTGGCAATGGCAAGGAAAGCGTTTCTGAAGAAGGGAAATTTGTTAACATCCAGTATAGATTTGTGTGTCAGGAAGTCGTTTCTGAATGTATTTAGCTGGCCGGTGTGGCCGAGCTATTCTAGGCGCTACAGTCTGGAACCGCGCGGCCGGTACGGTCGCAGGTTCGAATCCTGCCTCGGGCATTGATGTGTGTGATGTCCTTAGGTTGCTTAGGTTTAAGTAGTTCTAAGTTCTAGGGGACTGATGACCACAGCAGTTAAGTCTCATAGTGCTCAGAGCCATTTGAACCGTTTGAAAGTGTTTGTATGGAGTGTAGCCATGTATGGAAGTGAGACGTGGACGATAAATAGTTTAGATAAGAAGAGAATAGAAGCTTTCGAAATGTGGTGCCACAGAAGAATGCTGAACATTAGATGGGTAGTTATTGAATAGAATTGGAGAGAAATTTGTGGCCCAACTTGACTAGAGGAAGGGTTCGGTTGGTAGGGCATATTCCGAGGCATCAAGGAATCACCAATTTAGTATTGGAGGGCAGCGTGGAGGGTAAAAATCGTAGAGGGAGACTAAGGGATGAATACACTAAGCAGATTCAGAAGGATGTAGGTTGCTGTAGGTACTTGGAGATGAAGAAGCTTGCACAGGATAGTATAGCATGGAGAGCTGCATCAAACCAGTCTCTGGACTGAACACCACAACAACAACATATCATGTAGGCAGTTTTTATTGATTATAGCGGGGGTGTTGAACCTGTGCGCCGCGGCGCCCTGCGCTTGGCCCTCCGTGGATTTGTCTCGTAGCTGGTGGCGAAGAACACAGTTGTGGCAAATTTTATTTCTGGTGTCATTCGGTGTGGCCTCGGAGAAATTATATTTTAGATATTGCCAAACTTGGAGCTGGACTACTGCGCGTTACACCTACCACTAGCAGTGATTGTTGTGTTTCTTTTTCATCAAGTTTTCACTAAAGTGTGACTTTTGTTATACAGTTGCTAAGGGCGATAAACTGTGGAAAGGTCTGTAAGCTTCTGAAGCGAAAGTAAAAAGCGAGAACATACTGAGGACAACAAGGAAAATCGCAATGAAGGTGGGGAACGCAGACACTTAGTTTAACGTGCACTGCTGTGAACCACGGAGAGTATCCACAGCGTGTTTTGTATTTGAAAGTACTTTCTGTTGCATGAATATTACCTACCGAATTAACGCATCATTTAGATGATGTTCATAAGAACGATTCAGTCAAACTAAGAGAACATTTTTCTAGAGTATTGAGTCAAATGAAAGAGCAAAATCATTTTCTAAGCAGGCGAAAATCTCGAATAAAGCTCTTCTTGCGTCCTTACACTGTAGCTTACCAAGCAGCAAAATATTTGCAGCATTTTATAAATGACAAAGAGATAGGCGTTACAGCAGATATTTTTTCTATAATCGTAGTCATTTATCTGAACTTCGTGCGCATCCTGAAAAATACTTCCCTGAAAACTATGATAGGTCTGAGAGTGTTCAAAATCCCTTCAGTAATGATTCTCCTTCTAAGTTCAGTAATGCAGAAGAGGACGAGGTTACAGAACTTTCTTCAGATTCTTCATTAAAATCGAAATTTTCGTCAGTGAGATTGTCAACATTTTGGTGGCCAGTAAGAAAAGTTCTAAGCTTGAGCAAGAAAGCACTGAAGGTATTAATTAGTTTTGCAATCTCCTGTCTTTGCGAGAGTAGTTTTCCAGCTGTGGCTGTCTCTAAAACCAAGTACAGATCAAGACTTTGTATGGAGAAAGGAGTGAGGGTAATTGTGTCTAATTTGGTACCATAATTTTATAAGTTCTAGAAGCAAGGTCGAGTGTCACAGTGAGGTGAGTTATATTTTACCATAACATTTTTTGTTGATTATTCCTGTTTTTACAAGGTATACTACAGGAGAACCTCGGAAATAACTTAGTTGATCAGGGGAACCACAATCTCAAAAAGGTTGAGAACCATGTGATTATCTAGATACAGATGGTTACAGAGATAAGTTTTCATTTCGGCTATTGATACTCTTGCTATAGATTTACGAGGGCTATCCACAAAGTACATTACGTTTTGGAATTAAAAATAAATAAAGTATTGGAATTTTTTTTTATTATATGCAGATGAAAGCCACACTTAAATACTGCTTTTCTACATGGTTGCCATTTAAATTAAGGCACTTATCATAGCGATGGACGAGCTTGGAAATTCCTTCGTCGTAAAATTCGGCCGCCTGCGCCTTCAACCATGTGGCGACTGTCTTTTGGGACAGAAAAGGTGTGATTATTGTGGATTTCCTGGAAAGAGGCACTACAATAAACTCTCAAAGGTATTGCCAAACTCTGCACAACCTCAGAAGAGCAATACAAAACAAGCGCAGGGGAAAGTTGGGCTCAATGATCTTGCTGATTTACGACAACGCCCGGGCCCACACGGCAAATGCCACTCGTGAAGTTCTCGAATCTTTTAAGTGGGAGTTGTTTCCTCATCCGCCGTACAGTCCCGACCTGGCACCGAGCGACTTCCACTTATTCCCAGCAAGGAAGAAGTGGTTGGCTATGCAGCGTTTTGATGACGACGCACAGCTTCCATAAGAGGTAACCACATGGTTGAAGGCGCTGGCGGCCGACACGACGAAGGAATTTCCAAGCTCGTCCATCGCTACGATAAGTGCCTTAATTTAAATGGCGACTATGTAGAAAAGTAGTATTTAAGTGTGGCTTTCATCTGTATATAATAAAAAAAATTTCCAATACTTCATTTATTTTTAATTCCAAAGCGTAATGTACTTTGTGGATAGCCCTCGTATTTATCGATTGTCGTTTTTGTGTTGAAGTTCAAGTTGTGAAGACGTGCTTCAGATTACGCAATAGAATTTTCCAGCTGTGACTGTGATATGTTGACCAAATTTGCTGTATCTTTTAGGCGTGCAACAAGTATTTACAGATGCTGAGTATGTTGAGATGGTATTTATGCGAAGTATTTTCACACAGACGCTGCTGCTGCTTGTAGATAATGTGGTAGATAAATAAAATCTTCTCGATTTTCAACCCGCGTGACTTCTAATCACTCAAGATTTCGACAACTGTCTCCACTATCATCGTCAGGAGTAAAACCACTGGCTACCGGGGCTGGCATGGAGCTCCGGCTGTACAGGCGCGATGGAAACTTCCAGAGAGGGTCGAATTGACGCATGTGCGGGAAGGTCAGTAGGGCAGCCCACACAAGCTCCGTCCCCTCACGAGAATGCGTGACGTCAAGTGGCGCGAGGGGACGGCGCCACATTTGAAACTATCGCTCCCGCCTCACTAAAAGCGTCAGCCTTCCATCTTTGCTTTCGCTCGTTATCCAAAGACCGTTCCCATGCCCTGACAAGGAGGTACCCCTACCTCTGCTAAACTGCAGCGGTTTATTCTGATAATGGCCGCCTCCTTTACAACGCAATCACAATACGATGTCGCTTGAGTCAAGACTCTCGTCTTTTGAAATTGTATTTTATGTCGGTTTTCCAGGCGATGTTCAGCTTCTTAAGCTCCCTTTGTTTAATATTTCGCGTATACTGACACATTGCTAAGCAACAGTGCAAATAGTTTGACCTATATAGGGTGTATATATAAGGGGGCGATCAAAAAGTTTCAGTTTGAGGTCATTGCCGCAGCATATAAGCAACGTAGTGCGACTCTGATGAGGGTTTACAAGCACCGACACGTAAGCAAGGAATTAGTGTGGCATTCCTGTCTTAGCGACTTGAGTGCGATAAATAAGGAAACGTTGACAATGTGCGACGTTATTACGAAATGAGTCTAAACAGGACCAACGTGCTGTTATTGTTTTCGTGGCTGCTGAAGGACAAAACCTGGTAAACATCCATCAGAGTATGCAGAATGTGTATGGGACAACATGTCTGTCGAAAATCATCGTTGGGGATTGCTCGAGAGCCAGCTATCTGCTAGAAAAGTGATACCCCGTTCTTCAGTTACAGGGGCCCCTTTTCTTGTTGATTTCAAGGAACCGGGTGTCTCCAAGACTCGAGAACAGTACATCACAGCGCTGGAGAAATTATGGCGTGCTTTTAAGGCGACACGGCCTGGAATATTACGACAAGCAGAGGTGCTGCTTCATAGTAACGCATGTACCAATATCGCAAACACCGCAATACAGAGTTGCGCTAACTCAACTCACACAGTCAACCACCCGCCTTGTAGTATTGATCGCTCCCCGTGTGATTATCACGCCATCGGTCCATAAAAAAAAGCCTTGAAAGGTCGACGAATCGTGTCTGATGAGGATATGCAATAGATAATTTCGGACTTCCTCAACTGAGAGGACACATTGTTTTACCATGCGGGTATCTTAAACCTGGTGAGTCGGTGGGATGATTGCTTCAATGCTCAAGGCGATTTTTGCCTGACTGGTATACTGATTATACACTGTACAGTCTTTGAGCGAAAACATCGGTCCCTTATAAATTCTGCCACATTCGTAGGTGACTTCATACACACCGGACACTCAAAGAGGTAATCCGTGTTTAACTGGATATACTATATCTCGTATCTTGGAGGGCTGGGACGCTGGTGTATCTCTACAGCACACATCCTGTCTTGCTGTTCGTTGCCCAGATGCAGACCGCTTTGCTTCTTCCGCCCGGCTGGTCCCTATGGCCGAGCTGTTGTAGGCGCTTCAGTCCGGAATCGCGCTGCTGCTACGATCGCAGGTTCGAATCCTGCCTCGGGCATGGATGTATGTGATGTCCCTAGGTTAGTTAGGTTTAAGTAGTTCTAATTCAAGGGGACTGATGACCTTATATGTTAAGTCCCATAGTGCTTAGAGCCATTTGAACCATCTTCCGCCGGTTCACGAGGCATCTTTAGTCAGTGGCAACGGAAAGCGTTTGAAATGACTCCCTTGCCGTAACCATTTCTTCTAAACACTCGTCTCAAATGCTACAATTCAAACTGTCGTCTTCAGAAACGCTACTTGCATTCAGTTACCGGTCAGTGTGTGTTGCTTTCCTGTACACTGAATGACCAAGCTGGCTGCCTCCTTCCGCTCAACTAAAACCTCAAAGAACGGTAGCTTGCCATCTCTACAGCTCCACAGTAAATTAAATGATGGGAGGGACACCGCTTATGTTATCGACGAACTGGCGGGGTGCACCAAGAATGTGTCGTCAGCGTACCGTAGGAATCAAGACGAAAGCAACATGACAGGGTTCAGAGCTTACTGTTTAAAATGCCCCATGAAGAAGTTCGTGACTGCCGGATACAGTGGGGATCCTGTCACTGTGTCATCCGCCATCTCGTAATATGAGTCGCGGTAAAGAAATTACATCGTCGTTAGAGCATGACGGAACAACTTGAGGACGAGAAGCTGGGCCAAATGATCCAGCCTCTCTTGTACGGTACCCCCGTAAAAAAAGTGACACTACATCCAGACTAATCGTTATGTTTTTTGGGCTATCTTTATTTTCCTCGATGCGCCAACAATTGTATGTTAGTTTAAGGACTCCGATATCGTAGATGAAGTGGTGACGAAATTAATGCCACATGCCTTGAGTCCTCCCAGACCCATTGTTAGTGCAATCAGTTCACCCACCAAAAGACCGGCAAGATATCCGGCGGGGTTATTAGCGCACAAGCTAGGACACTGAGCAGCGGGCGCTGTTAGATTTTATTCAGGCATGCCACCAGGAAAGACTCTGAGGCAATAGAGTAGATGATTCCCTAACCACAGACTATCAGATCCAAGAGTGTTTCTTTGTGTCGTTACTAAACTGCGTCAGGCTAGTGTAGTGCCCAGTAATTATATTTCATCTGAACGTACAGATGAACAGTGTGTGTAAGAAGAAAAATACAGAATGTAGTCGTCACGAAGCACAAACAGAATTTCTAAGCGTATCATTGCTGCATGTACAAGAATATGATAGACATTACATATGCATGGTCTTTATCCGTAACATTTACGGTGGAGTCAGTATCTTCAAGGAGGACACGAAGGTTCACAATTTGAATTTCCGTCATTGGCTACTTCCAAATAGCCAAGTAGTCGTAATCTTCATTGAGAGTTTCATTTGCTTCCTCTGCATGTGTGTTTGGAGTGTTAAAACTTGTGAGTGATTGTTTCAGTATTTTTTAAACTGCTGGAGATGCTCTTTAGGCAGGGGAACCCGTTGTCTGGATTTATCCTAAAAGAGACTTACTTTTCCTGCCCATGACAACAGGTATTTGACCATGTGTATCCCGAAATCCACGCCCTATACCTTCATGAACCAGCTGTACCAATCTTTCCTTCCCAATCCTGTTTAGGTGTAGGCCATGCCTAGGTAAAATGTTGAAACTCCAAGATAAAGAACACTTTAAGACTTAACCGTGGACCATGGTCTTCATCTATTTGCGTATACACTGAGGTGACAAAAGTTATGGGATTCCTCCTAATAAATGTGAGGTGATCCACATGAGTTCCAAAAGAAATCCGTTGGAATTCGATTACTCGATAAATAGTACAATTCTCAAGGCTGTCAATTCAACTAAGTACCTGGGTGTTAAAATTACGAACAACTTCAGTTGGAAAGACCACATAGATAATATTGTGGGGAAGGCGAGCCAAAGGTTGCGTTTCATTGGCAGGACACTTAGAAGATGCAACAAGTCCACTAAAGAGACAGCTTACACTACATTCGTTCGTCCTCTGTTAGAATATTGCTGCGCGGTGTGGGATCCTTACCATGTGGGATTGACGGAGGACATCGAAAGGGTGCAAAAAAGGGCAGCTCGTTTTGTATTATCACGTAATAGGGGAGAGAGTGTGGCAGATATGATACGCGAGTTGGGATGGAAGTCATTAAAGCAAAGACGTTTTTCGTCGCGGCGAGATCTATTTACGAAATTTCAGTCACCAACTTTCTCCTCCGAATGCGAAAATATTTTGTTGAGCCCAACCTACATAGGTAGGAATTATTATCAAAATAAAATAAGAGAAATCAGAGCTCGAACAGAAAGGTTTAGGTGTTCGTTTTTCCCGCGCACTGTTCGGGAGTGGAATGGTAGAGAGAGAGTATGACTGTGGTTCGATGAACCCTCTGCCTAGCACTTAAATGTGAATTGTAGAGTAGTCATGTAGATGTAGATTGTGTCGGACCTCCTTTTACTCGTCGTGGAATGGACTCAAGAAATCTTTGGAAGTCCCCTGCGGAAATATTGAGCCATGCCGTGTCTATAGTTGTCCGTAATTGCGGAAGTGTCTTTGATGCAGACCTTTGTGCACGGACTGACCTCTCGATTATATCCCATAAATGTCGGGAGACTTGGGTGGCCAAATCATGCCTTCGAATTAGGCAGTGTTCTTCAACCCAGTCGCGAAATACATGGCTATTAAAAAAGAAGAAACTGATTCAAAACTAGTATTGCTTCCAAACTACAAAAGATAGAATCACAATTACAACGTTCATAGAAAGAAAAAGTTCTAATTTTTATGCATTCAATGCGAACATAATATGTGAGACAATAAATATCAAAACGGATGCTCATTTCCTGCCACACACGATGCAGCTGGTTTCTCGTTATCGAATTCACAGCTGCGATGTCGCAGACTTTCAAGAGTGTCAGCATAGTGAGGATAAAATGCGGTCTTTTACGTAACCCCACAGGTAAAAGTAATAAGGTGGGAGGTCTGGGACGTTGGATTGGAAGAGGAGCAGCAGAAGATAAACCTCATCCTTGGTGGCCTCCAGCGTCTCCAGATCTCACACCTTGTGCCTCTTATCTGATGTTTACGTAAAAGACCGCGTTTTCATCCCCTTGAAAGTCTGCGACATCGCGTTGTTCAAGCTGTGAATTCGATAACGAGAAACCAGCTGCTTCGTGTGTGGCAGGAAATGACCATCCGTTTTGATATTTATTGTCTAACATATTATGTTCGCATTGAATGCATAAAAATTAGAACTTTTTCTTTCTATGAACGTTGGAATTGTGTTTCTATCTTTTGTAGTTTGGAAGCAATAATAGTGTGGAATATGTTTCTTCTTTTTTAATAGCCCTGAGTTGTGGGCCAGTGACATGGCGCATTACTATCCACAAAAATTTCGTCGTTGTTTGGAAAGACGAAGTCCATGAATGGCTGAAAATGGTGTCCAAATAGCCGAAAATAACTCTTTCCTAACAAGGATTTGTTTAGTTGGACCAGAGGACCCATTTCATTTCGTGTAAACATCGCATACCACTATATAGCAACCAACAGCTTGGACAGTGACTTGTTGACAGCTTAGGTCCATGGCTTCGTGGGGTCCACGCCACACTCGAACCCTGCAGTCAGCTGTTAGGGACTTAAATCGGGGCTCATATGACCAGGTCATAGTTTTCCAGTCGTCCAGTATCCAGTCGACATGGTCACGAGACCAGGAGACGCGCTGCAGACAATGTTGAGCTGTTAGCAAAGCCAATCGCGTCGATCGTCTGCTCCCATAGCCCATTAACGCCCAACTTCGCAGCATTGTCCTAACGGATACTTTCGTCCTACGTCCCACATTGGTTTCTACGGTTATTTAACGGAGTGTTACTTGTCTGTTAGCACTGACAACTCTTCCGCAATCACCGCTGCTCTCGGTCGTTGAGTGAAGGATGTTGACCACTGCATTGTCCGCGGTGAGAGCTAACACCTTAAATATAGTATTCTTGGCATACTACCGACACTGTGGATCTCGTCACATTGAATTCCTTAACGATTTCTGAAATGGGATGGCCTATGCAACAAACATTCCGCTTTCGAAGTTTGTTAATTTCCGTCGTGCCGCCATAATCATGTCGGAAATCTTTTCACATGAATCATCTGCGTACAAAAGACAGCTCCCCCACTTCACAGGCCTTTTATACCTTCTCTACGCTATACTACGGGCATCAGTATATATGTACATATTGCTGTTCCATAACTTTCGTCACCTCAGTTTACATTACTCCCATATGTTTTCAAACATTCTCTTCCCACTTTCCTTTAGCTCGTCATCTGGGCCTTATATATTGGAATCCATCAAAGAACTGTCTTGTCCACTTTTTGTCCATTTACATAGATGTGTTTTTCACGCATCTTAACTTAATTTTCATCTCAGTCATAGCTACAACCTCCTCTTCAAATTGTTTCCTGATCTATTGATTTGTATTTCTCTCTTGCAATAAATATCAACGTCATCTCTCCATTGCCTGCTGAGGAAACCTCAGTTTTTTAGTGACTCTTGCACTGAAATTCATGTTCACCGTTGTATAAAAAAGTATTAATAAACTCCAACACTCGTTTCACACATGCATTCGGATTATTTTGTCAACAACATTTAGTTTTCAGGAAGCGTTGCAGGACATATTTTCTGCTACGTTATTTCTTTCCTTGTACATGCAATATTTATTTTCGAGTGTAATAAATACTGTAACTCATCACTTTTATCTATAGATCCAGAGCTAATTTTCTTACAATTTTTCCAATTTTTTGGCAATAGTTTATTTTAATTTTATTGTAGTTAATTTTCATCTTTCCTACTTTCGACCTTTACTATTAAATTCTCCCACTAGTTCTGAACTTGTTCTACGCTGAAGGCAAACATTACAATGACATCAGAAAAACTAATGTGGTTCAGGTATATTTAACTGATACATATTATGGCGTGTTTTAGACCTCGGTCTAGAGCTAGTGAGAATGCTTCTGGTGCTGTGCACTGTCTCTGCCTCATTCCTCTCCCAATTATGGATTTCCCATTATACTGATGATTTGTAATGGAAGCTGTAACACTGATATAATTCTTCAGTTCAGTAACATGTGTTTCTGGTGAGCTTGTGGCCGCAGGAGATTACTCTGAAGACGACTAAATGTATTTTGTTTTATTATACGCCTCCCATGTCGTCCTGTGTTTGATGGTTGTGACGTATACAGTGTTACTAAAATATTCTACTGGGAAGAGCCTAAATCTGTTAAGTCCTGTGATTATTGCGGAGACACATGGCATCACAATTCCTACCGAGGCGTGCCCTGTGTCGAACATGCAAATCTCTGTCTGTCAGAACCCTGCCCAGTAAAAGCGACGGTTTGGCCCTCTTGACAGTTCCAGTCTGCCAGAAATTTAATTAAACTCGTGTGGCGAGACATCACCATTCCTTAGACGCTAAACGCCAGTTAACGACTTCTTGCGGGGCATGTAGGAGTGATAATTTATGTCATCTGTATTGTTAAAGAATATTTCTAAGGAAAGTCCAAATCAGGTATATTTGAAATTTACCACTACTAATCAGATTGGATTTAATCTGCAGTTTCATTTAAAATGAGTCATATCATTCAGCTCTAATATGGGTATTTATATTTACGTAAATCTAGCCTCACAAGCCAACTGACACACAGTCAGAGCTGAAACTTGTTTCTGCGACGAAATAATATTGTAACCTATTTACTGGCATAAATTAGGATGGGAAACACAGGGAAATGTTGCGATAGACCAGTTTCCACAGTTACGATTGTTTTCCTCGCAGTAAGTATACTCGTATGTAAATTACTTCGCCATATTTATAGAAATGCTTCATGTAGTCTGATCCACTCAGAAAGAGGATGCAACAGACGCCAGTGATTTTTAGCGGGAAGCGTCTTTGTGTCATGTGATTGAGATCGTTTTTCGGACGGGTAGGTTTCAGATTCTGCTTTCTTCCTCTAGCATTGCATATATCAGCTAACTCTCCATCATCGACGACGTCATTGTCGACGTGATGTTGAGCTTTCCGTTGTTTAAACGACCATTTTATCGACTTTAGACTGAACTCTAAACAAAGACATAGATAAAGTAGTATACTTTCGCACTGGATAAATATCTGCATTACGAAATAAACTTAGCCAGTGAATCCAACATGACTGTCCACCAACTCAATTGAAATCCCTAGCGAATACGTCATTTTTCAATATCTGAACGTTACATGTTCTGTTGTATTTTTTAAACTTGTTCATGATATTGAAAACTCAACGCGCGCGCGCCTGCTTGTGTGTATGTAAAACTGTTAATTGCTTACTACACAGGATATTCACGAATACGAGTCTTTCACAAATTACGCTCACCAACACCCTAGCACTACGTCATTCTTCAAGGTCATTTTTAGGTATTCGTTGCAATTTTCTAACGAACAGTTGAGTGGCGTCGCATTTGTACTTAATAATGTGTGTACAGCGTATATCACAGAAAGCTGCTGACATGTCGGTATTATTCAAAATCAAGTTTTTATCCACCAGTTAATGACTATTTGGTTACCGAATTTATAGTTGTATAAGGAATTACAAATTACCGTTCATTAATAAAAATAGTAGCAATTCTCGCTGATTGCCATGTCCATCACTCGTTCGAACACTGATTAAGTGCATGACGAAAGTCACAAATAACAGAAACTATTTAACAGCATTATTACACAACACTTATGTGGCTATTTTCCGCACACACCGGAAGCACTTTCATTATGCGTTACATAATTACGACAGAAGCATATATTATGATTCCTAATCATTTGAAGCAAACCAAACTTTTTTTCTCTGTAGCACAGTCACAAAATTTTAGCCGGCCGTTTTCGGCGGTATCGATGAATTTTGAGATATAGTGGGAATATCACTGTACTCATTACATAATTTATTCAGATCTGTTGGTAAAATCTCGTTCTGTATTTTATTTTCTGATTACATTTTACTCGCTTGATGGGCGAAGATAATATTGCAAATGGAAACGAAGAGATTTTCTGACAGAAACTTTTCTGTCGTCTTGCGTTGTTCTTCAAAAATTTAACTGTACGGCTGTGTCCATTAATAATTATTGAAATAAAAATAAATATTTGATATACACGTTTTTAAATCGGACAAAAAAGAGTAAAATAGTTTTTTTTTCTAGCCCCACACGGACTCCTAAACCCAATAGATAGTCCCGAAAATATATGATCGTGAATTTTTAGCAGCTATGAAAATAGTTATAAGATTTATAATGAAAAACGTGGTAGCACATGCCATACATAATAGTTAGGAGGAGAACAATTCATGCATCAGTTATGTATTGGACGTGCTGAACATTTGTTCTCATAATACTACTGTTGTTGTTGTTGTGGTCTTCAGTCCTGAGACTGGTTTGATGCAGCTCTCCATGCTACTCTATCCTGTGCAAGCTTCTTCATCTCCCAGTACCTACTGCAACCTACATCCTTCTGAATCTGCTTAGTGTATTCATCTCTTGGTCTCCCCCTACGATTTTTACCCTCCACGCTGCCCTCCAATACTAAATTGGTGATCCCTCGATGCCTCAGAACATGTCCTACCAACCGATCCCTTCTTCTGGTCAAGTTGTGCCACAAACTCCTCTTCTCCCCAATTCTATTCAGTACCTCCTCATTAGTTATGTGATCTACCCATCTAATCTTCAGCATTCTTCTGTAGCACCACATTTCGAAAGCTTCTATTCTCTTCTTGTCCAAACTACTTACCGTCCATGTTTCACTTCCATACATGGCTACACTCCATACAAATACTTTCAGAAATGACTTCCTGACACTTAAATCTGTACTCGATGTTAACAAATTTCTCTTCTTCAGAAACGCTTTCCTTGCCATTGCCAGTCTACATTTTATATCCTCTCTACTTCGACCATCATCAGATATTTTGCTCCCCAAATAGCAAAACTCCTTTACTACTTTAAGTGTCTCATTTCCTAATCTAATACCCTCAACATCACCCGACTTAATTCGACTACATTCCATTATCCTCGTTTTGCTTTTGTTGATGTTCATCTTATATCCTCCCTTCAAGACACCATCCATTCCGTTCAACTGCTCTTCCAAGTCCTTTGCTGTCTCTGACAGAATTACAATGTCATCGGCGAACCTCAAAGTTTTTATTTCTTCTCCATGGATTTTAATACCTACTATCTACAGAAATTCACACTCACATATTTTCGCCTCTATCTCTATGCGATTAGCAATCCGTAGGAAGGAGAAACTATTATATATTTTTAGTGTATTTAATATATTATATATTTATAGTCCAATTTGAAAATGTGTTACATTAAAATTTTTTTTATTTTTAAATAAATATTTATATCTGCACTAGACTTTTACCGGCAGTTTCACCTGTGCATGTATATGTAACATATACGGCACACATACCTTCACCCCCTCCCTCTGTCCATCTCCTTTTCCCCCTCTTCCTGCTCAGCTGTGCCTATTCGCTTGTATATCATCTGTAATGAATTCCAATACTACCTGCAAACACGCCGGTCGTCCAAAGCAACCGAGTTTTCAGGTGTTGAATCCTTTCTCAATTTCACCCCTATCCAACAGACCGACAATTAAGCGAATTAATATTGCATTGCCATCTAGTTCTGAGCTACGTTTAAAATTTCATGTCTCTAACAATTGGGGAAGATAATTTAAAATTAAAATTTGTACCATACAGACAGACAGGCAGACAGAGAAGAAACCGACGTAATTTATCTACGTTATTGTATAGTACATAGTATAGCTCACTAAATTGAAGCGTGCATTCGCCATTATCAGCATGACTGAGGACTAGGATCGTGAACACAAGGCTGCAGGCTACAGTTACGCAAGCGAGTAGATTGTCTAAGAAACTTGGAAAGTACTGTATGTAAAAATATAAATGCTAACTGAAAAGTATACAAATGGAGGGGTGAGGGCAGTCATGACCACAATGACCTCCAAACGACAGGCGGGTCCTCACCTAAATTTCGCTTTGCGCTGGTAAATGCGCTTATATTTGAAAGCATAAGTTGGGCCCAGTTAGCCGCTCATTAGGTGGCGTATTCTTGCTAGCTTTGCCTGAGATTTTTTTCTACCTCCACCCTTATGGCGTAAAGTATTTATCTCCAGCAGTAATGCCCCCTATTACAGGACGCGTTGGCATTAACAATAGCGGACCAGTCCAAATTAATTACATCGCGTTCTGTGGCGCAATAAATAATATTCAAGCAGCACAGATAAAGTATTAATCGAGTAAGAGGAAATAAATGGGCTGGCATTAAAAGCATTTAGAAGTTGCAATGAAAGCGCCTGAGCCAGTAGGAACAACGGCTCAGGAAGAGTTATTAGGGCTGCCAGCAGCCGCCGTTTGGAAGGCCCCGGGAACGGGGGAAGGGGAGGTAAAGGATGGGTTCGACTGCCGGCGGCGTTGGCGAAGAGAGCGCGGAGGAAGTGCGAAGGAAGCAATCCAGGAAGGATGGCTGGAAGGAAGCGACAATGGGGAAGAGAAGTGCGATAGCTCAGCTCTGCTGCACTGCGCGCCTCACCGCGCCGCTGGCTGTAGCCCAACCAGCACAAGTGTGCGTCGGGTGGCCTAACTTCAGTTTACTCAGGCTGCACCTGGCGGGTTAGCTCAAGAAACCGGAAAAGACGTCGAGTATATCATCTCCTCATTCAGAGTTTCTTATACTCTTAGCTGCTCCTTTTCTCTTTTGTTTGCCTTATTTCACGCTCCTATTCGTAATACACAAGTAATTCACTCGTTTACAACTCATCAACTTCATAATTTGGGGACTGATGAATTTAGTAGTTTCGTCCATTTATGCAATAAACCAACCAACCAACCTACCTACCTACCTACCTTTATTTCGAAGAATTTTCACCGATTCCTTGCGTAAGCTTCGGTTGGCTACAGTCTTATAAAACAGAGGATGCTGGTTCGAGCTGCTCCTTATGTGGCCTTTGAATGCATTTTACCGATTTAAATGTAGGGAATGCATCATTGAAAGTCACGGAATACCTATTCACTCTGAAACACTTGTACTTTACTACTTATGTGCATGGATCAAACGCGTAAAGGCTAATCCCATGAAAAAAAAGAGGCAGTGGGTTCGTATTGCAGGTGGGTTATTCTGGCATTTACGTAATGGGGCCAGTTGCCCACAATAAAAATCAGAAAGCGTGAAGAAATTCTACATATATTTTATGAACTGGGATACTGAAAGGGAAGGAAAGCTTTCCGAAGTAAATAATAACAGGAATTACAAGACACGAATTGAGCCAAGCCCAATCTGTAGCCATGACCAGTAGCTTGTTAAGTATGATTCACCTTCAGTAGCACATGAAACATTTTTTTTAAAAAGAACATGAAATCCAAAATTTCATACATACATAAATACATGAATCTCTCTCTCTTGGCCAAGCGGTTCTAGGCGCTACAGTCTGGAACCGCGCGACCGCTACGGTCGCAGGTTCGAATCCTGCCTCGGGCATGGATGTGTGTGATGTCCTTAGGTTAGTTAGATGTAAGTAGTGCTAAGTTTTAGGGGACTGTTGACTCGGAAGTTAAGTCCCATAGTGCTCAGAGCCATTTGAACCATTTTTGAATCTCTCTCTCTCTCTCTCTCTCTCTCTCTCTCTCTCTCTCTCTCTCTCTCTCTCTCACACACACACACACACACACACACACACACACACACAGATTTCATGTCCTGAAGTGAAAAGAATGAACAAAAACCGCGACTGACATAAACAATATGTGACAATCAGTTGAAACACTCAGCTGCCGACAGGTGTTGTTGATACACCTTGATGGGGACAGCTGAAAATGTGTGCCTCGACCGGGACTCGAACCCGGAATCTCCTGCTTACAGCAGCAAGTTATAAAAGATGGTACCTTGAGACATTACTGTATACTTACTCAGTAGAGCCCGACTCCCTCTCTGCTAGATGTAGCTGGACACAAGAAACGGACCACAGTTAGTTTTCGGCCGGTGTGGCTGCACGTACAAACACGGGTAAGTGGGCCAAAGACTGCCTTTTCACTGTGTGATATCCTGTCGTTCCAGAGATCTGACAACGACTGTGATCGACATTTAACAGAGTCCAGGGATAGAGGACGAACAAATTAAAATTTATGTGTAAATGGTGAAAGGATGTGGAATTGATGGAAAGAAGTGAAATAGACTCCTTTCAACTCTTAGGTAGCACGAGTCAAAATCTACTTTCAGCTGATGACATACGAGCTCTGTGCTGGCTGTCACGAACATACCAGATATTTCCGACAAAGATGACATTCTGAATATAAGACGAGAAAATCAGAAGTAAGCCTTCATCAAGTTCAAGCATTTGGAAGACTCGAGCCGTGGGAAAGGAACGACTATCCTTGTAGAAATCTTTCTTCCGATGGGCTTTCAGGAGGCCAGTATCCCGGCGGGGTCAGGGATTTTCTCTGCCTCGTGATGACTGGATGTTGTGTGATGTCCTTAGGTTAGTTAGGTTTAAGTAGTTCTAGATTCTAGGGGACTGATGACCATAGATGTTAAGTCCCATAGTGCTCAGAACCATTTGAACCATTTTGAGGCCAGTAATGCTATTTACACGGCCCACCATTGTCATGGTGTCTTCGGAGACAGTAATAGGTATCAGAAGCCCAGATAACGGTTCTCCATAGCGTACGTCGTCTGAAATACTTAAGTATTCGTCGCTTCGTATTAGTGAGCTCCTCTTTCTGCGATTTAAATTGCGCACAGAGTTAATAGTGTGCGCAATTGAAAAATGTGACGAAAGAGGATTTACTCGAAAGAAGTGAAGCAGACTATGCACATTAGTGTTCTTAGCGAGATTAGTCAGTTTTTAGTGGTTCTCTTCAAAACAGCCCCCTTCATACAATTTTTCCGTGAGTCTGCACTGGGTTTGCCTTTTTAATTTCAGCAGGCACACAAGAACTTGAGTCTACCAAATTTACGATCCATTGCCAATGAGACAAGAAAACAAAAAATAATAATTATGCAGTTTTAGACCTGACCAAGGTTTGGCAAGTTTAATGGACTGTACATGTAGTGACGTTGTAGTAATCCCAGATAGACTTCTGGAGGAGCAGAGCAATACTAATAACATACACAACATATTAGATCACTTTATTGTAGGTTCAAGAAGAGAGAGTACTTAATTTGGAAGCAATAAAGGTCTACAGGAATGTATAAGTTACTTTCTCTAAACCGTAAAACTTATCACTTGGTTCGATACAGAATGATAGTCACCTTTTACCGAGGAATGGCTTATAAACTTCGATAGATAATCTGGCTTTTAATACAGCTCGAACTGCTGGCTCTGACGTAAGACGATGCTGTCGGCGTAATCGATGATCCACAAGCGGGCTGAACGGCGCTGCAATCTGACGTAAACAAGCATCCAGCAGCGGTGGGGTACGGAACCTCTTGAGGACGTGTCTGTGTCGACGTCTCCCATTCACTACTGTGACAGCCAGCGACTGTCCTTACTTGTGGTTACATTGTGTGGTGCCAACTTCGACTACACCACAGTACATATCTTATTGCACTTTTTATTTTTGGGAGAAATGTAACCTATGTTTATTTGAAAGTGCCTTCAGTGACGAAACTATATTGTAATGACAACGAAATAAAGGGAAGTTTTACTTCATCAAATAACAGCAAATGATTTAGAATTTTAAATTGCAAGGAAAAAAAGGAAAAAAACGTCGTTGTGGTTGTGGACCCTGTGGCAAGCTATAAAATGAAAGCTGAAAGGGTACAATAAAACGTCGAATAACAAGCACACATTATGTTTCACGACAAGTAATTTGTTAGTGAAATGAAACGAAATGATCGTAGGGCGTTGCTGGCCGGTAGTTTCCATCTGGGAAAGTTCGGTCGCCGACTTAACAGTCTCTTCAGTTGACGTCACAATGGGCGACTTGCGTGTCGATGATGATGAACTGATGATGAGGACAACATAACACCCAGTCTCAGAGCGGAGAAAATCTCAGATACGGACGGGAATCAATCACGGCCCCGCTGCGTGGCAGTCAAATGCGCTGACCAGCCACCTGACCGGGTGGACTCATTCCTTAGTAATGCAAGCTGTTCCATTTTGTTTTTCCAGATCTTGTTTATCGTCGCATTATTTATGCATACGTTACGCCGTTCGCATGTTTCGCAGGCGTTCCATATGAAAACGGTGTTTTTTTACTTAATCGAGATAAGATGTAAAGTACCTACTGGAGGGGGAGGGGGGGGGGGAGGTGTGATAACTGAAACGCAACTACTCACAGAGTTCCTGTGTGGGCTGTATTTATTGTATTGTAGCGAAACTTGGTAGATTGTGTAAAGCCTAAATGCAGAACCAGTTTAGGTGGTTGGGGGGGGGGGGGGGGGGGATAGTTTCAATTTTGGCGACCAGGTACGGATCTGACGCTGTGACTGCAAAAAAGACGTGTAGAAATATTTCCATATGTAACGTATTATGAAAGCGCCGCGGACAGAAAAGGCCAAAATAGAAAGGCATAATGTTGATTTTATTATGAACTGCTGCTTACACAATTTGCGCAATATGAGCGCCGGAGACTTCGACGAGATGCACCTGGTGACCAAAATTGGAACGAACTTTTTTCCATCGTAAATCGGTACTGCATTAATACATTGGCATATCTAACAAGTTTCGGTGCCATACGATAATTACAGCCCTCACTGGATTTCCGTGAGTAGCTACACTTGGATTAAAACCTCACGATAGAATAACGAGCCAAAAAATTATGACGCCGTGCTCAATTGGCTTCGGTCGAACCATGGAACACAGTACAGCCGCGATTCTGCATGGCATGAATTCGACAAGGCCTTGCTAGGTTTCCGGAAGTGTACAGCACAAATGTCCAGGCACAAGTCACGCAGTTCTCACAGATTACGGCCCGGGGTTTGTGGAGCTGGCGTCCGATGGAGTCTCAGATATGTTCCATCGGATTTAGATCAGGCAAATCCAGCAACCAAGTCATTCAAGTGAGTTCACTAGCATGATCCTCAAATAACTCTTTCAGGATTTTGGCTTTTTGACACGGACACTTATTCTGCCGAAAGATGTCATCGCCATAGGGGAGATATGAAGCATGAAAGGATGCAAGTGATTCGCAGTAGTGTTCAACTAGGCCACAGCTGTCGTGATGCCATCAATTACATCACTAGTCTCATGGAAACCGAAGTGCATGTCCCCTATAACATGATGACGCTCCCACCGACCTGTGTGCATGGCGCGGTCAGATCTGCCACAAATCACCGCCTATCCTGCTTTACAAAGCAGACAAGTCTCCGAACTCTATGTTCTGTGATGAAGCGTGGACATCCAACAACCGCTCGCCTACTCGTGGTTTCATCGTCTTCTAACTACTTCCCGTAGATGCTCACCACAGTAGCACGCGAACAGCCGACTAACTTGACCATTTCCGAGATGCTCTGCCCTTTGTGTAAGTCGCTTTTGCCAGTGGATTTCTCCACTTGCAGTCAGTGTCACCTGTCTAATGAGTACTCATTTGTGTCTGCTCTGGTGGCATAGTTTCCCTACGACGTTATGTTTCTTGTCTGGGACATATATCATCAGAATTAAATTTTAAAGAGAGTAGGTCTCCACCTGTTCTGACCAAGGTTTTAGTGAGATTTCCTTTGGTAGTAAGGCTAATGCCGGAACTGGACGCCCACTCTCATATATTCCCAATCGGCAACACCTCTGCCCCATTAACAATTCCCCTCGAATGTGACTGAAAAGAACAGGGTTCTAGAAAGCGACAGTATTTGTAGTTTTTCCTCTCACAAGTCAATGTGTTCTCCACATTTGATTACTTCTGTACCGCTGCCATAAATTTCTATTAGATGTAAATACATTCAAGAAGGAGGTAATGAGGTTACTTACCAACACAGTGTTAATAAGACTCACAAATAGAAAATTCTGTATATTCATCTCTGCCCCTGTTATTATTATTATTATTATTATTATTTACTGTTCATGTACTACAGATGTTATAATACCAGCAAGCTAAAGATGCCTCGTTAAATGTAAGAAAGGCTTGAGGCAATAATCATGTTAGCGAAAGCATTGAGTAAATAAATAAACGTAGACGACAAAGTCAACATGGTGCTTTTGAAGGACACTGAAGATCTGATGAGTAGACTGGGTAACTAGTAAGAAGTTGAGTAAGCTGTCGCATGTTTACGTGGTATACCGTGTGTATGCATTAATCTAACAGAATATGTGATATGATACGCTGTTCGTCCTATCTGGTGTAATTTCTTCTTAATAAGTCTGACTTTACTAGTGAGTAAGTTAATATCTGGCGAAAACTTCTATCCACTGTACAGGTTTTACGTCGCTTAAAGAAAACGATAATTAATCACCCTCAAAATTAAGTACCACCGGACAGAATTAACGCGCAACACACTATAACGTCATTTGATTTTTCTCTTTCGATTTTCACCAATACAGAAATCATTATTTCATTATCACTTCGACTAATATCATAATCAAGTTAGTTAAATTATGTACGTGGTCACAATAAAGTTCACTTTACTGATATTTTATCACCTTGTAGCAATTACGATACTCATATCTTATGGAGTCAAGTAATGACGACAAAATAAGCAGGATACAAAATGACACTAGGGAAAATGGCCCTTGTCATGCGTGTTCATCCATTTTATTAATTCATGAAGTCAGCGAATGAATACGACTCGCGGCAAAGAGCCCTCAAAATCATTGACTATAAGAATTTGGCGCTCTAGTTTTGCAGACAGAGATAAGTCAAGATACGTTATAGTATGTTGCAATATTTGTAACTATGAAAAGATGAAGTGGCTGGTACAGAACAGACTTACGTGGAGAGACGAAATCAACGACAATAATCATGCGTGGAGAATTGTGTTACGTAAGTGGTACATTTTTCGATTAAAGCAAGTCTGTGGATGTTCCTACAAAACACGTTACAGCCGGTAACAGGGAACCACAATATATCATGATAACAAGCAGTAAACACACTTTTTTACATTATTTTGCAAAATGTAAAGAGCAGTACAGATAATGTACGATATGAAGTGATATTGTGTTGATATCTTCTGATTTACATAAGATAAAGATGAAATACTCCGTAGATACCACAGTATCAGTTGACAGACAATCTACGGTGTGGTACAGAAGCTCTCTGCGAGAAAAGACATTCAATAATATGAACCTGAACAAAAATGAAATAACGGTAACTGAGCATAAGGGAGTTACACTACCGGCCATTAAAATTGCTACACCAAGAAGAATTGCAGATGATAAACGGGTATTCATTGGACAAATATATTATACTAGAACTGACATGTGATTACATTTTCACGCAATTTGGGTGCATAGATCCTGAGCAATCAGTATCCAGAACAACCACCTCTGGCCGTAATAACGGCCTTGATACGCCTGGACAGTGAGTCAAACAGAGCTTGGATGGCGTGTACGTGTACAGCTGCCCATGCAGCTTCAACACGATACCACAGTTCATCAAGAGTAGTGACTGGCGAATTGTGACGAGCCAGTTGCTCGGCCACCATTGACCAGACGTTTTCAATTGGTGAGAGATCTGGAGAATGTGCTGACCAGGGCAGCAGTCCAACATTTTCTGTATCCAGAAAGGCCCGTACAGGACGTGCAACATGTGATCGCGCATTATCCTGCTGAAATGTAGGTTTTCGCAGGGATCGAATGAAGGGTAAAGCCACGGGTCATAACCCATCTTAAATGTAACGTTCACTGTTCAAAGTGCCGTCAATGAGAACAAGATGTGACCGACACGTGTAAACAATGGCACCACATACCATCACGCCAGGTGATACGCCAGTATTGCGATGACGAATACAGGCTTCCAATGTGCGTTCACCGCGATGTCGCCAGACACGGATGCGACCATCATAGTGCTGTAAACCGAACCTGGTACATCCGAAAAAATGACGTTTTGCCATTCGTGCACACAGGTTCGTCGTTGAGTACACCATCGCAGGCCCTCCTGTGATGCAGCGTCAAGGGTAACCGCAGCCATGGTGTCCGAGCTGATAGTCCATGCTGCTGTAAACTTCGTTTAACTGTTCGTGCAGATGGTTGTTGTCTTGCAAACGTCCCCATCTGTTGACTCAGGGATCGAGACGTGGCTCCACGATCCGTTACAGCCATGCGGATAAGATGCCTGTCATCTCGGCTGCTAGAGATACGAGGCCGTTGGGATCCAGCACGGCGTTCCGTATTACCCTCCAGAACCCAACGATTCCATAATCTGCTGACAGTCATTGGATCTCGACCAACGCGAGCAGCAATGTCGCGATAAGATAAACCACAATTGCAATAGGCTACAATCCGCCTTTATCGAAGTCGGAAACGTGATGTTACGCATTTCTCCTCCTTGCACGAGGCATCGCAACAACGTTTCACCAGGCAACGCCGGTCAACTGCTGTTTGTGTATGAGAAAACGGTTGGAAACTTTCCTCATGTCAGCACGTGTGTACGTGTCGCCACCGGCGGCAACCTTGTGTGAATGCTCTTAAAAGCTAATCATTTGCTTATCACAGCATCTTCTTCCTGTCGGTTAAATTTCGCGTCTGTAGCACGTCATATTCGTGATCTAGCAATTTTAATGGCCAGTAGTGTAAATCTGGCGACGCTGTTTGGAGGGTCCTGCCCATAATGCTCCAAAAGTTCTCAATTAGGGTGAGATTCGGTGAACTTGCTGGCCGACGTAGAGTTCGGCAAGCAAGAAGTAGGAGAAAGTCTTGACGTGAGCGGACGGGCATTATCTTCCTGAAATGTAAGCCCAGAGTTGCTTGCCTTGAAGGGCAACAAAACGGGCCATAGAACATCATCGACATACCGCTATGTTGCATGGGTGCCGCGGATGACAACCAAAGGGGTCGTGGTATGAAATGAAATGGATCCTCAGACAATCACTCTGGTTGTCGACAGTCAGGATGGTAGCCGACCGCCTTCCGGGGCGTCTCCAGACACATTTTCATGGTCATCAGGACTCAGTCCTAAGCGGGACTCATAACTGAAGACGATTCTACTCTAGTCAATGAGATTCCAGGCTGAATGTGCCCGAGAGCACTCCAAAGGGGTCTGTAATTGAGCAGAGCTAATGGTAGTCTGTGCAAGGGGAACCGTGAGCACCCTTGCTGTCAGCCCTCAGTTAGTGGTTCTTGTTGCGGACTTTCCAATAGAAAATGGAATGAGATGCCCTCAACCCCGTTTTGTTGTCTAGGGGCTGGGATACTTAGTTGCCGTATTACAGGCCAAATAATGCTGAGTCACACTATACGGTCGATAAGAATACACACATGAATCGAATGGTCGAAGGTTTCTATTACTCGGCAATTGCGAATTATGAAAGTAACATAGAAATTTATAAATGAAAGATAGCAATTAAATAAAATCTGCAGGTACTCTCTTAACGACTTTAAATGATGAGTACGATAGTAGATGTACTTTTGAGAATGTGGTATATTTCTGCAAAACACTTATTGGTGTCGATGGTCCAGTAATTAAGTAAAATATAAATTGGATTTCAGGGAAACAAAAGATTCCTACTTCGCGTAGTTAGTTATGAACAACAACATAGTTCGCGAGATATTCACTTCTGAACGCATACTATGAGTTTACTGTCGAAGCCACGGAAATCACACAAGAGCACAGGTCGGCACTCCGAAATATTTCTATCCTCCGCGACTACGCGCAAACTGCTCCACTGTCCAAGTCTTTCCGCCGACTCCGCGTCCGTCGCGCCGTCGCGTCCCGCACCTCCCCAGCGCCGCACTGTCCAGAACTGCCTCGTGTCCTCTCCGGAAACGACGCTCCTCCCCACTTCCATACAGTCTCTCCACGTGCCTTTTTGCAACGATCGCTGTGATTGGCTAGAGCGCTCCCGCCCTGTCTTCAAGCCAACGTACACTCACGAGCATATTTAAACACATACGAAATACTGCATTTACATTTAAATAACTTGAAATTAAATAAATATTCCTACAGCTGGACCATAAGCACGCTCTGACACACATTATTAGATACATAAACAAATTAAATAAATATATATCAAAGGAATAGAACAAAAGGTAGGCCAGTAGCCTAATGTCTCTGTGCTTTCTGAAACACAGTAAGTATTTAACCAATTTCTTCATGAATAGTATATACCGGATATAAACAAAGACATAGATGAATAAATATATTTATAAGCATGCTGCAACCGTTTTTTCGTGTAACTGTGGAGTACTTATGGCCTGACGCGATCGATAGTAATCGGCCACTTCGACCTCCAATAACTCGTGTACTATTCAAGGTACATGCCTGTAATTTATACCAGTTTAGGTTTACACTAATAGCTTTTTAAAGACATGTCGATCGACGAAATCAGATGAAGAGTTTACATTTTGGAGATTCGTTACTGGGTGTTACTTGTGTAATTTACCGTCAGATACTAAACTGTAAACTAATAAAGGTATCGAAAATCTGATTACACCATCAGAATCGTCGTACAAATAATACTAATGTACACGTTTCTTTTTGAGGTATCATGATTCATCTGGCTACTATTAATTTCTATGCGGACCGTGAAATGTCGGCCATCTTTGGCCCTCCCGGCGCATAGCGTCACCAAGGAATTTGCAGCCACGTGCTCGATGGACCACGTGCTCCGGCCGTTGTGAAGCACCACGCGGAAACTGACGAGCTCGGCCCTGCCGCGCGGCCCGAGCGGTGGCCGCCAACTCTGAACTTAGAATATTTCCAGGGCGCCGCAACTCGCCCATTACCTCACCGAAACACCAGCTGCATGTCGGATCGATGATAACGATGAATCCGTGGCTCTGAGTGCGTCTCTGACAGTTGGTCGTTCCTCACGCTCTGTCGCGTCTCTAGATCAACCGCTTCCTTCTGGACTCTGTATTTGGCCTTGGTGCATACGTTCCTGCCATCATCGTCGAATAGTAGCATCGCTCCTATTCAAACGTCGAGAAATTTGCCGATTACTCCAACCGGCTTCTGTGAGCCAAACTACACGTACTCTCTCAAATGCTGACATCTGCGTATATTGTTCATGCATCTGTCTGCAAGGCACAGTTATTGTCCAACTGAGTACACGGAATAAAATTAGCAACGACTTTATGCCCGGGTATCTGAGACGCCCTACTAAAGCCGCTGGACAGGACAGGTAGTTTAAGTTGTGGAAAGAGGCCAAAATAAGCGGCTGTCAGTAACACTCGAACGTACAACCTTTTATTTGATCAAACATTACAGGAGCCAAGAAAAATAAAAATAAAACACAGCTTTTGGAACTTAATTAGCGGCTCAATGCGCCATACAATCTCATGCCTTAAGGGCAAGACCACTTTAATTTAAAAACTTAAAGCTCAACCAAAATCAGAAATTTAAAAGGCAAAGCCTAAGGCAGTAAACCCAAGGGCGCTCAGAAGTTCCGAGGACTGGCCTGGAATTCAAACACTAACGCTCGCTTAGGTGAAACAGGCAGTCGACCCAACCATTGTCGATCCGATGACAACCCAACCGACAGACAGTCAACAGACCCACTGACAAGATAACCTCCGCTTCACCCGACCAGCATACAATAGGGAGTTCAATGGAACAACGTAGAAGGTATTGGCGCCCACAACCAATTATACATTGAGCTGTCAAACTACACACAATGCTGGACATGATGAGGAAAGTACACTGCCTGAATTTACGTCAACAGCCAGGGCAGGAAGCTGGAACGTTAACGTCCACAATGCAGAATATTCCGCTGGTGCTCTTCAGTTCAAATAAACAAGTACAGTTCAACTCCACCGGAGGGTGACTAAAATTTGCCAACTTTGAAACACACGTTGCTGCTCGCAGCAATGTCCCAACCGCCGACAACGAACTCCAAACGACACAATGTGAACCGTCGTGACTTACTGATAGATTAAGTCAAAACTCAATTCATGTCCAGGATCGGTGAGCTACGAACCTCGTAGCAATGGGAACAGCACCACATACTCCGACACTGCACAGAGGCTGCCAGCAGGCCCGGCCAAACTACGGGCCGTGCAGATTTCCTCGCTACTCCACGCCAACTGACCGACTGCCCAGGCCCGGAAACGGTGAAAGGACCAAGTATACGTCGGCCCATGAGACGACCAACCAACGGTCATCCCGCTCCAATCTCCCTCCGTTGGGCATTTCATGTGTGTCGCCAGCAGTCAGCGAGCATTGGCTGTCGGTGCCTCACCGGCGCTCCGTTCCCCGACTTCACTTCTGCTGCGTCCCGACTGCACTGCAGGTCCGTCACTGCCTGACACACGACGATCCGGAAATAATATTGGTCGCTCCAGATATGGTACGACAGTGCACTTACCGATACGCGCTGCTGCTGCCGCTCACGGGCAAGCAAGGCAGGAAGTTAGTGACGCCAGTAAATGGAATAAGAAAACGAGGCGGCAGTACCGTAATAGAAGACGACAAACAATAAATGAGATGAACACGAGCCGTGCACGGCTCATTATCGACATGTCCATTGTATCCTTACCAGCTTCGCAGTGAAATTGCACTGCAGCAGCACACATTCACTCATTGGCCGTCAAAGTTTACATATTTGTATTTTCCGTCGATACCTGTATGAATATCAATTTGTGAGCAATTTACATTACTCTTTCGTGGTGCATCTTTTATGACGGTGTATATTGCAGCAATACAGTCTCCATATGAGCACCGGGCGAGTCTATCCTTACGTTCTGAAGGGGCGGTTGCCTTACTGACTTAAGCTTCTATCGCGACATTTTGCAGACGCGCCAGCTGTCTTACAAGTTACGCCAGACACGCGTTAGTGCACCGGCATTACTGGTTGAAATGCGCCTCCCTTCCATGCAGTGGCCATTCACAAGAGAGCCCTCGCCACTACCGTTGTCCCCTCCCTTGCCGCACCATCTGCGCAGTTGCGGGCTGATTACGTTGTGCGAACCGTACTTCGTAAGATTACGTCGAGCGGCTCACGAGCAAATGGATGTTAACTTTGCTTTAGCGTGACAAAGTCGCGACTAGCGCGGAGTCGCAGCAAATGTCGCGTGTTCCGCGGGGACGGGCGCGGCTGAGAGCGAATCTCAGTGGAGCAAGCGGCACGAGCCGTGCGAGGTAACGCCAGGTAACTCAATCACCGCCGGCTGGCTGATTACCTGCGCCGACTGCTCTCGCTGCTACGCGAGGCGACGCGATTGTTAATTTTCTGTGTGACCCTGTGCGCCTTTCCACTGCCCTGGTAATTACAGTGCGGCGGTTAATATTTAACTTCAAAGGACAGCCCAGCTCTCTCTCTCTCTCTCTCTCTCTCTCTCTCTCTCTCTCTCTCTCTCTCTCTCTCTCCCCCCCCCCCTATCCACCCAGTAGCGCTGCCGAGCCTCTGCTTTCGTTTAACAGCGTCCTTTTATGGCTGACTCCCGCATTCGGCCTCCGTTTATCGTTCGCCAGTCGCGAGTTCCCTCTGTTGAGCATTCAAAGCAATAACAGAGTAATGAGTCACATGGCTTCTGCCTTTTGTAGCATACGTTGCATAATTTGTAACTAGTCGTTCTTACAAAAGCCATCCGGAATGTGTCTCCTGTTACTGATCATTCGTGGCAACGGTATCACTCCGTGAAGTTATCACGCAAATATCCTTTTTTTTCCCTCCAAAGAGCACGTGCTGCTACCCGTCTAACCCCTTTTCACACACGATATCTTTCGATACATGGAAGCGCATTCTGCACCTGTAGGTTTCTGGCCGTCCGAAGTGGCCGTGCGTTTCTAGGCGCTGCAGTCTGGAACCGCGGGACCGCTACGGTCGCAGGTTCGAATCCTGCCTCGGGCATGGATGTGTGTGTTGTCCTTAGGTTAGTTAGGTTTAACTAGTTCTAAGTTCTAGGGGACTAATGACCTCAGCAGTTGAGTCCCATAGTGCTCAGAGCCATTTGAACCATTTTTGTAGGTTTCTGGAAGACGTGTGACACTGTACAACACTGTCAACCACTGTTTGGGTAAACGGAATAGGCTCCAAAATGTATAAATATGTCAAAGATTTTTTGCATGTAGAAGCCAGTACATTGCCATCTCACAAACACTGCAATTATTTACTGAACAGCCAGAACATAACGACCACCGACCCACTATCGATATAAACCCGTGACAACACCGTCACCTGCTGAGGAAAGTAAGTCACATACACGCAAGGTGCATGTAGTATCAGTGAGCGTGCTGTACATGTGTAGGAGGGGGAAAGCGCGCGATCTATCTGAGTTTGACCAAAGAGTGTAAGACGTCGTGGTCTCCTGACCTTCATTTCTTACATATTCCGCCCTCACAATCATATTCCACACATCAAGACGCTTCATTCGAACCAAAACTCGATAAGATAAAGTCAATGTTGTATGAATTCATGTAAACGATATGCAAATAACTAATAAATCGCAAATGCGCACCGAGATTGAAAGACTCCAGGCTGGCATACACACACACATTCAAGACATGACAGTCGCAGGGGCTTTTATTTCGGGAGACGCAAACGGCACGCTGGGGGGCCGGTCCCTTCAGAGGACGACTCAGCCTATCTATGTTGGCCGGTAACCGCCCATAGAGCAGACAGCATTTGCCCGAGTGAAAGGAAGAACGACCCCGTGTTTGGCTTAAAAGCAAATTCTACTACATTGTGTGGGAGCGCCCAGCCTACGCATTCTTTACAACATAGCACGCAGTTTCATAGATTTTCATAGGGAGACAGCAAACGCCAAATGCCGATGCTACAGATTTCCGGATTGGTCGCCTTAAACGAAATGTCATTCTCCCGTTTTAGAAGAGCAGTGCTGATTGGCAGATGATATTTCTGATGCCTTGAGCTGAAGGAGTAATGGAAGAGACCAAAAGATATACCCCTTCACGTCTGGTGTGGAGAGGGGCCGTTCCGTTATCGCTCTTGGAGCGAGAACACACAAAGAGAGCGTGCGCGCTCGTACGTGTACTCAAAGAGCGAGGAACAAGTCTCTCCTCAGTACTTCACTGGGAGAGCACCTCTCTTGAGAGTGAATCAGAGTGCGACTCTATATTGAGTCTTTGCGATTAAGTGTTGTTTACTGTGTTGGCCGCCACACTTATTGTGCGGTGTGAATGGATAGAGTAATAGTTAAACGCCTGCGAGCGAATTTTTGAGTGGCATCGCAGTGGACTGGTTATGCGACCGGTGTACCATGCCAATAGTTAGACTAGGGGTGGATAGGAGTCCTTGACTTCATCAAGGCGTAGGGAGAGTTTGATTGGTGAAGGTCAATCCAGATAGAACGAGAGTTATCTTATTTGTCATCAGTGAGTGGCACAGACAGCAGTCATCGCAGCTTATGGTATTGTGTGCTACAGCTCTTGCGAGCCCCATATTTCCTCCACAACAGTACACTTCACTGCATTCCACACGCGACAGCCTCGACCGTACCTAACAACATTCTAATGGATAATTATTCAAGTTGAGTAGGTGTGGCTCTCAGCCATTCTTCCAAGTTAATAACAATCTTAAACTCTGTATAGAAATTTCATTAGCGAATCCTATCCTTGAGAGGTAACTTCACATTCCAAAAAGAACCCAGAAATAACTTGTTCAGTTCATAACTAAAAGTGCCGTCGTGATTTCTCCGAATTTTTACAATAAAAATAATAATTTTTGTTAGTTTCATGTTTTTCTTACACTAACTAGCACTACTCCAGTACTCAAGTATCCCACTAGTTACATAAAAATTTTTTGTGTATTTTGTGTCATTTCCTTACAGCGGACGACTCCAGAAGATATTTATTGCTGAAAGTTTTTCAGGCATTTCTCTTTAGAAAGTTAGGAGCGTCTGTCTGACTTCTGTGGTAGTGTGGGGGTGGAAATTGCATCTTGCAGGAGCCACAGGGTAAAGGGTGCATCACAGATTAATCCGTTGCGCGGAATGACAGAATAGCACCCACACGCTCACAACAGATTGTGATGGCCCAGAGGCTTGGCACGAGCATTTCGCGAACTCCACGACCTGTCGGGTGTTAGAGGACTGCTGTAGTGTGTGTGTGTGTGTCTAACACGCTGCGAGACGAAAGTCAAATCACGTCCAGACTTCTTGGGATTGAGCGGCCACTCATCGCTAATGATGTAGGACGTCGTAGGCGGGTTGACTGATAAATCTTTGTAGCATGCACTTAACATTAGGACTCACTTATACAGTTACACAGCTCTTTATTGTAAATTAACGTTGAGAAACACATTTTGAGACTCTTTCGTAAATGAAATATTCAAAATTTCTCTGCATCGTAGAAAATAAATGACATCAAAATACCTGAATTCAAAAAAAAAGGATATCAAAATATCTGACGTTCCCGTGTGATATAAAACTCTATAGTATTTCTAAACACGTCAAAAATATATGCTTAGTTCTAGTTGGAAACGGACTCACGTAAATTCTTTTTAAACGGTTAAAATTTTCCCGTTCGAGTAACAGCTTCAAATGTATCACGCGTTAGCTCGAAAACTGTTGAATTGACAATCAGTGATACAGTTTTTCTTTCGTTGTTTATCGAAATACCACGCTCGGCCACGGTTATTTCCCAAGTTGCTACTATAAATTTTCTAACACGCCGTTTTTCTGCAATTTTGTCAATACTAGCTGAAACAGATGCGCTTATTTGGTCTTTATGTCGATTTGCTTTCTGAATTGAAAAAAACTAAAAGTAAGCAGCCCATTTGCGTAGCAGCATATCTAACTTATAAAAGTAAATTAAACAAACGTCCAGGTTGGAATATCAACGGAACTTATTCAAAGTAACTTCATATGAACTGTATTCGGTGTTTTGCTTTCGGGTTTGAAAATGAACGCGCTACATCCACGAGAGATACAGAAATCTTTTACATTCACTCCGCGATATGGAAATGTTTTCCTTACCTTCTGTTGATTGTCGCTGTACGCTAACCTTACCTTATACTGGATACTTTTAAAGTTGAATGGGAAGTTAGTTGAAAGCAATGGAATTCGTGACCTGAGGACCGACTTGCCTTTTCCTTTTTTGATTAAACTGTGTGAGGTTGCCCAGAATTTTTCTGTGAGAGCATATCGGGAACATTGAACAAATTAAGGAGTTCTGTTCGCAACAGAAATTTACGCATTCGCATTGGTTCGACATTACTCTCATGGTTATAAACATTTTTGCCTTTCTCTGGTATCGTATTCTATGTTCGTTTTACTACGTCATTTGTTATTTGCTAAAATTGTTCGCTCACACAACCATTCCTCTTTTACGTCGTTGTTTCTTATAAGCACTTTTTAATGAGTTGTTGATCCGTTTCTATTACATTCCACAAATGTGTTACTTGATTTTGCCACAGTGCAGATCAGTGCGATACGTGGTATTTCAAAAATGATTCAAATGGCTCTGAGCACTATGGGACTCAACTGCTGAGGTCATTAGTCCCCTAGAACTTAGAACTAGTTAAACCTATCTAACCTAAGGACATCACAAACATCCATGCCCGAGGCAGGATTCGAACCTGCGGCCGTAGCGGTCTTGCGGTTCCAGACTGCAGCGCCTTTAACCGCACGGCCACTTCGGCCGGCGTGGTATTTCCAAATTGCATTCGAGAATATTGTCGAACGTTAGAAAACTTTCGTGAACTTTAGAGAATGTTGGTAAAAGCACGAAAAACATTATAGAACAATCTCGAGTGTCCTTTCATTGAGAAATACGTCGATGCGAAAGAAACGGAAGATGTCCTGGTGACCAGCGCGATGTGACGGCGAACGCGTCAGACACACCTATCTCAGCAGGCGTAAGTTAGCACAGCGCAACCACCATGGGGTGCATAGTGTGGTAACTATGTGTACCACCACACACAGAAGCAATGAATGGGTGTGGGTGGGTTTTGGAGGTATCGTTAAATTCACCCGTGAAGTATATACATATATCTAAAATAAAGTTACGCGAAAATTACGAAATTCACGTTATACGACTCCAGATACCTAGTGCCTCGCAGCACGTAAAAACTCTTACATGTTTCTCCCCGAAGTAAGCAGTTTCGCTTCCGGAAACGTTTCCTACTCGAGAACTGGCAGGAACACCACTTAGCGCAGCGAAAGTGGCAACACAGTGTGTGCCGAAAGTGCTAGGCTACCATTTGTGTGTTGGCAGACCGCCACGTGCCAAATGCCAGCAGCTTTCAAGTGGACTACAAACTCTTGCAATCGACTGGTAGTTTGGAAGAGCAGTACGATAAATGCACTGTTTCCTGTAGAGACAAACGGTATGCCTTCTCAGTCCGTGTGTTTGTGCCGAGTTCTTTGTAGCTGATTACGGTCACGATCCTGTACCGTTGTGTGCGTGGGCTGTGGGTTGGAGGGCGGTATGGGGTGAGGGGTGGGGTAGGTGAGGTGGGGTAGCGAGCCCGATCCGCAGCTACCGGCGGCGCCGACAAGAAAGGCACGCAGCAAAACAAAGGATGCCGACCGTGCGTAATTAATGTTTCAGCAGCGGAGCGCGCAAAAAGGTGAAGTCGGTGCTGACCGCCTGCCCCCTACCACACCACTGCGCGACCGAGGGCGAACAAAAGCGACTTCCGTGCCGCCGTTTCTTTTCGCTTTTAGCTTAAACACACACACACACACACACACACACACACACACACACACACACATGCGGCTTACCTGCGGAGCTATTGCGCTACTCTCGGCTTGTCGATGGCTGTTTTCACAAACATTACGCTACTGTCGCTAAACGAATTACATCGTCCAGACAAATAGTGTGTAACAACGAGCTGGCGAGTACAAAAGAGCTTGCTTCCGAAATGGTTTTCTGGCACTGGACTCTCTCCGCCATCCTTTCTTCTTTCCTTATCGAAGTTATTGGTTTCGACTCTTTTTGCGTTCGAGGTTAGAACATGAACAGTATTATCCATTTGCCGTATTTTTCAAGATTCGCAATAATGATAATAATAGTAGTAATACCACCACCACCACATGACATTCAGTACTGTATCGAGGCCTTCTCTGGGCTTCAATAATGTTTGATTTACCGATCCACAGCCGCTTTTAGCATTAATCTAGTAATGAAATAAACTGTGTATTTCAAAATCAAATTTGAATCTATCCAGGAAAATGACTTATTTTAAGAATCCCTCTTGATGGACTGCCAGCCAATGATGCCACACAAATTTACTTTGCCACTTATTTTAAGATATTTCTCTAGGCTTATTTGTTGTTTATTACTCCCTATTGGCCCTAGTGGTCCATTTTGTGAGCAACAAAGAGTATTTTGTTTTAATATTTATTTGTGCCAATATTATTTGTATTGTCGCACACTGCTTTGTCTATCTTCGGATCAAGAACCTCCAGCATTACTGGGTCTTATTTTCTTTCTTTTTTTTTCTTGGTCAATTGTCCATTTGTGAATTTCCCGCCTATAATTTTTTCTTCCATATGTTGCATACCGTGTTACGCCTACTCCTTTCGTGTCTTTCCTTATTGGCGCGATCCATATCACTGAATCGATTTTAGCTTTACTACAAATTTTGTAGAATTCTGCAACTTGTCTGGGAAATTTGATTGGTTCCAGTCCTTTAAAATTCTCATTGTATTTTAAGCTATGTTATTTCATTTCCGGTTAACTCTTCGTATATTTCTGAAATTTCTTGTTCGCTTGTAGTTTGTATGTACCTTCTTCAGTGTATATTGGACTTAACATTTCCGCTACTGCTATTCGTTTTTTCATTTGGGCTGTTCGATGTCTCCCTTTTTTTAAAGCCTCTAAAACAGCTTCGTTTTCCCGTTTTTGTTTGTTAGTGAAAACTATTGCATAACCAGTCAGCTATAGCCAGTTTTTAGAACTGTTTCATCTAAATATTTGAAATCAGAAACTATCTCCATTTATCCGCATTTAATTTCTAAAATTTTGGGTGCCACACAGTTGCTAGACATTGTACAGCATTGTTTCTATTTTGGGGAATTTTCTTCAGCCTTAAACATCCTGTAAATAATTTTGCTAGTGCTTTTCGTAATACGTTTTCTCCACCTTGAATCACTTCTACTGAACCATCACATACTGTCGTGTTTCCTAGGTTGCTCGTTTTTGTACGTCCGGCGATTGAGGGTGTGCAATACTTGTTGGCTACTTAGTGCGAACTCAACATAAGAAAAATTACTTTCAAAATTTTAGCAGTGGTGCTAGAATAAAAAAATCTAAATGTAGATTCAGCTAAATGTAGATTCAACTTCTCGTAAATATAGAGAGGAAATAATTTTTTAACTAATTTAGGTAAATATTGAAAAGACTTCCTGCTGCTAAAAGGAAATTTCATTTTAGTCTTCATTGTGCCATTTGTGGACTGTCGTATTTGGTTGAAGCATAGTCCCATGATCCACAATACAAAACTCTGGTGACCAACAGAGTGAGGAACAATCATGAAAGATCATTCAAATTAATTTAAAACTACCACACAGCTCACGTAGCTATGTTGATGGCGGGAGGGATCTTTTAGCTATGAATGGACATTGATGGTCACAAAGCAAACCAGATTTATGATCTATAAACGTGATGTACACAGTTGAGCCAAAACATTGCAACCACCCGCTTAACATCTTGTTTCTCCGTCTTTGGAATAAAATACGGCAGTGATTCTGCGTATCACAAATTCGACAGTTAGTTGGTACGTTTGTGGAGGTATGTCTACGCACAGGTCACGTAATTCGCGTAAATAACGGATCGCTGCTTTGCGTACGCGGTGATGGCGCCCCATAGCGACCCAGAGGGTTCCGTAGGATTTACATCAGGCGAATTTGGTCGGCGAGACATGAACGTGAGTTCACTTTAACGCTCCGCAAACCACTTTATTACAGTTCTGGCCCCAAGACACCGATAATTATATTGCTGATACGTACATATCCGTCGTTGAAGAGGGCAAGCATGAAGGGATGCAGCCGGTTCGCAGCTGTCAGCGTTTCTTCCCTTACTACCACAGGTCTCATGCGAGCGCAGGAGAGTGCCTCCCATAGCATAATACTGCTCCCACCAACCTGCGTCCGTGGCGCTCTGCACGTTTCGACTCGCCGTTCACCTCGATGCCGGTGTTTGCGGAGACGAACATCAACTTATTGTTGCAAAAATATGATTCAGACGAAACGCTGGCACGTTTCCATTGATCGACATTCGAATGCCAATGGTTTCGTGCTCCCTGCAATTTTATCTGGCGATGTCGTTGGACCAGCATCTGAGCACATAGGAGTGGTGTGCTGTGGAACTTCATATTCAACTATGTACGATGAACGGTGTGCTCAGAAACGCCTGTGCGTGCACCAGCATTGTACCCTTTCGGCATAGATACCACAGATCACCATCTACCCTACTTAACAGAGCAGATTGGTCAGCGCGACAGACTGTCAATACTAAGGGCCCGGGTTCGATTCTCCGCTCAGGGACTGGGTGTTGCGTTGTCCTAATCATCATCATTTCATCCCCATCGACGCGCAAGTCGCCGAAGTGGCGTCAAATCGCAAGGCCTGCACCCAGCGAACGGTCTATACGACGGGAGGCCCTAGCCACACGACATTTACATTTTTTCAGATCAGATAATCCTCCGAACCCCATGTTCTGTGAAGAGTCGTGGATGTCCAACCACGGAGCTTCTGGTGGCAGTTTCACTGTCCTACCTCTTTCCGTAGACGCTCACAACAGTAGCAAGTGAACATTTGACCAGCCTTGCCATTTTTGAGATACTCGTTCACAAGTTCTGTGTAATAATAATCTGCCCTTTGTCAAAGTCGCATATCTCAATGGATTTCCATTTGCAGTGCATATCTTCGCTAGGGTGACGCCACCCGTCGCTGCTGCGTTTACATGCCTTTCATAGGAGCGAACACCATAAGATTGCCAAAATGGGCGCTGAGAGCCACAAGCTGGATGCGTGTCTTTAAAATCAGATACTCGGCTCCCGAAGGAAGTGAATTAACATCGAAACCGAATGATGTCTTCGGGAGCCGGCCGCTGTGGCCGAGCGGTTCTAGGCGCTTCACTCCGGAACCGCGCGACCGCTACGGTCGCATGTTCGAATCCTGCCTCGGGCATGGATGTGTGTGTGATGTCCTTAGGTTAGTTAGGTTTAAGTAGTTCTAAGTTCTAGGGGACTGATGACCTCAGTAGGTAAGTCCCATAGTGCTCAGAGCCATTTGATGTCTTCGGGTGCGACGATGGCTTGTTGCGAATCTCAGTCAGCGACGAGTACAAATTAAATGTATTAGGACTTATTCAGCGGGAGAGGCAGCTAGGCGTACACTCAGGTACAGAAGCATTGCGACAGTATTTGTCGACGATACGGGCCAGCGCCGACGAAACGGCGCCAGGCGACAAATAACGTTACGTGACTAGCTGGACGCAGTAGCCTGACGCTTAACAGGGATCAAAGTAGCTTTCTCACATCACATGATGGTGGAAATACACCAAGTACGTGATCAGCCTCCAAGGAGGAGGTATAGAACATTCCAGAAGCTTTCCGTGACGCACGAAGGTAGTATAAATAGGGGGTCAGGAGAACCTTATAGGCAGTCGAGACATGCTGAGTATAACGACGCAAGCTCCGTGACGTTCTACGCAGAAGTGGGAACTTAGTACGATTCGCTAGCCTCGGCTCCGCAACAACCAGGGAGATAGATTCCAGAGTAAGAGATTCAACTGACAGAAAGTAGTGCAAGATAGTGCCAGTAAGAATTCTCAGTTATCAAGCTATAAGGGCTCTTATGAATTCTACCCTGCAGCAGTAATCACTCCTCAACGAGTTCCGCATCCTGCACTTTATCATTAGCTTGCTCCGTCTAGCCGTCGGAATTGCAGAAGTTGCCCGCGCCTACTTCTACCCTTCCAGAAGATCGATAGAGGTAAGTCCCCTGAATCCAATTCGTGTCAATCTCACTCCCTCTCGGGACACGAGAGGCTCATCTAACCAAACATGCGGAACGTGAATGCTGCAGCCGGTAGCAGCAGTGGCTGGTGAATGTGATTTCAGGCCTCTATTTGTACTTAATGCTTGTATACAGAGGTCCGTCTGTTGGCAGCCAGGCTCCTCTGGTACCCTAAACTGAAGTCTTAACTATGCTTATCATTCTGGAAGTGGCGAGATTGGAACTGCAAAGACTGGGAACTTGTACGGAAGCTGATGACCAAAATGCTGAGCTCTCCATAAACCACCACCACCACCATCATCATCTTAACTGTGCAAAAGTCTCAGGTGAAGTAACTCTTCCACACCCTGCAGTGAATTCATTATTCTGCAAAAGCATGCAGTAAAGTCGCTACTTTTCCTAGACTGAATTTTTCTCCTTCTGGTACGTATGGAACTTTGGTGTTATTCGTCGTAGCATGAGCTTACTGGCATACTTGTGACAAAAATTCTGACTACCGACCAATAAAACTCAAGTGAAGCTGTTAAACAATCTCCTACTCTCGTAGATGTTCTCTACACTGTACCAATAAGACTCTTAGGTGTGGAGGAAGTCAGAAAATCTCTCCCACTACATGACACAATTCTCAAAAGGGCCTATCCGATGCTTTTCACGTAGGCACAGTGAAAAAGCGTGGACGCTTCAGAAAGTAACAATTTGACGAAGTCAGGAAGCTGGATTCTAAATGTTTAAACCGAACGCTATTCCGAGCGTTGTAATGACAATCCACATGATCTGTGGAAAACCACACCTGTCTAAAGATCTCTTATCTTGCTAAAATCCTTCTGCAAAGAATTAGTTTTTTTCTCGACAGAAACATTAGCGTCCCATCTCCCACCTGGAGAGTGAGGGCAGGGGAAACAAGAATGCCTGCAAATGTCGGTTTGGCTACCTGAGGCTGCGACTCTGCCTGGGGCTGAACATTTTTACTGACGGAAAATTCACCTTAAAAAGATTACTATCTCGTGCAGATAGCTTGCAAGCTTTCAACTTTTGCAACGCCCAATACCACTACATTGAAAAGGCGAAGAACAAACAGTGAAATGAAAGCAGCCAGTGGCGATGCTAATCTACAGAGCAGTGTAACTGAAGGATTACTTCATCGAGGGAATTTGCGTATGATATTTACAGTTTGAGAGAAAAATAGCGATGTTAAATCTCGCAAATACTGCCATTTCAAAAATGCGAAATATGTTTTACCTGCATTTTACGGAAAAAGTCTATCTCGCACTCTTTATTTCACTAAATAAATGCGCATTTCTAAAAGCTTGCATATTTATTTTTGAAGCAGGTAACTACATCCATTGTAAAGGAACAACAACTGAATTATTTTAATCCTAGAAAATCATTGCTAGCTATTATGGTAACACATGTGGTTTTATTCTTGCCTAGTACAAACGCAACACACTTACATCTACGTATATTATATTCTGCGGGTCACCTGGCAGCGGGCGGCAAAAGCTTATTCATATACCGATGTTGTTTTCCCCCTTTCCTGTTTAATTCGGGAAATGTACAAAGGAAGAACGCCTGTTCTTCGTAAATACCATTTTCCCGTCGCGAATATTTTACAACATTACGTGCATGGGGGGAACCACTGTGTTGTTGAGTCTCATTAGATCGCATATCCCTACTTCGTACGAGTAGGCCTAACGTTAAGTACCTACGGCCGGACAACAAGTCTGGCGTAACGACGATTAATTCTTTACACCAGGGGTGTCCAACCTGCGGTCCGCGGGCCACATGCGACTTAAAGCAAGAATCAGTGCGGCCCAAGAAGTGAACACCTATCACTTGGTCACTTTAAAAGAAATCCATAAAATTGCGTGTACATAAAGTTAAGATACATTCAATATAAAACTTCCACCACGCGATGCTATTCTCTCAGTGGTCCACACACCTTTTTTTGCCCAGCTTTTGTTGTTAGCGTTAAGTATATTACCTGCGGCCCAAAAATACTCGTGTTCTTCCATTGTGGCCCAGGTGAGCTATGAGGTATTAAACAATCCTTTCTCGTGAATCAGCCTGAGAATGAAGGCCGTATAAAAACCCGTAGACTAGTTCCTCAGATTAGGCTTCACACACAGACGGAAAAACGCTGCAGAGAGCATCAGTTTAGAATACAAAGAAATACTCTCAGAATTTCTGGACTTTAACAACCATCTTTTCTCTAATGCACTACGAATTTCTTGTAGCACCTGCCACTGACTCTTGTTGAGAATATCCGTAACACTTTAGCACGTTGTCTTCAAACCCATAATGAAGCACATTGTTGATCATAGGATCTCCTCTTTATTCTTGATTAACATTGCCTGGTGAAAATTCCAGAAAGATGAGCGGTGCTCAAGAAATGATAAACGACGTTTTTGTAAGTTATTTCCTTTGTGGGTGAGTTACATCTCCTCATGACCCTACAGTGAACGACAGTCTAGTATCTGCTTTTCCTAACGGTTCGTTTTGTATAATCCTATCAATTTGGATCGCTCCGGACTCCTAGATATTAAAGGGTTGGCCGGCCGCTGTGACCGAGTGGTTCTAGGCGCTTCAGTCTGGAACCGCACGACTGCTACGGTCGCAGGTTCGAATCCTGCCTCGGGCATGGATGTGTGTGATGCCCTTAGGTTAGTTAGGTAGTTAGGTTTAAGTAGTTCTATGGGACTGATGACCTCAGATGCTAAGTCCCATAGTGCTCAGAGCCATTTGAACCATTAAAGGGCTGTGACTGCTTCTAGTTAGTGATCACCGGTCGTGTAACGGAACAATAATAAGTCTTTTCGCCTATTATACACGCTACAATTGCCGGTCATACGACAGAAGTGAAGAAGGAATGGAGGAAGTTTCAGTGAGATGCATAGGTATCAGCCAGGATTTAGTACTGCGGTTAGCCAATGCTGAGAGGTATGTGACATAAGAAGAGAGATGTTTGGGGTGTTAGTACGTAAAAATAAGGGGAAGAAAACTGAACGTATAAAAGTCATGCAGTCCGGTGAAGCATCATTGATAAATGATGGACCACGTACTCAACCGGGGGAACTCTTGAGAGTACGTGCTTCCACAATTATTTCTCTGATCCGAAGTCTGCTCGTTGGTATATCTCGCTGAGAGATAGCTGGCGAATCACACTACTGTACTGCTTGAGAAATAAGAATATTTTATTTTGATCTATGCCGACATCGGTACCCAGCAAGCCACCGTGCGAAGTGCTAAGTTTCCTAGTCGCATCCCAGCCTCAGCACTGGTAACCGGGAAGAAAGTCTGCTGTTTCACTTCGTTATAGAACGAAGTAGTCATTACGTGCGATACACACCGCTCGTCCCAAAAGTTCCGAGACTGATTTTATGCTTGGCGTATAAGTGACATCAGCGCAGTAACTACGGTGGCAGCGTGAACTAACAACTGCAAACAATAAACGTGCATTCGACCAGTCACTTGGGAGCAGACAGTGTAACTGCGGCCGTAGACTATCGACGTTATTGTGTCAAATGGATCAACATCTCTAATTCTTTGCTCCAGGATGTTTTGTAGAAGAGAAAAGCTTGTCCCCCACAACTTGATTCCCGAACAAAAACAATGATGTGTGGAAGCGTGCCACGATTTGATTGAAGCACAAAACTCAGATAATTATTGGCGGTAAAAATCGTCACGGGTAATGGACTTGGTGTTTCCAGTGCGAACCTACCACAAAACGACAAAGTGCAGACATTCATGAGAAGAGTCAATGCTTTTGCGATATAACCGAGATTCAAATCAATGTGATGCGTTAGTTGCACAACGTCCCAAACAAGGACTTCTCTGTCAGTTTCTTACGGCTATACTCAAGTGGGGCGAGACTAGGCAGGACACCTGAAACATTAAAACCACCATCTTAACTTTTCTCTATTTTTTGTTAATCCATTCCTGAAACTTTTTGGACTGTCGGGTTATACTGGAAGCAGTAGTAAGTTTCTCGATTCTTCTGGAACGGGATTTCGTAAGACTCTGCACGATGAAATCGGTGTCTTTTGCAACATTTCTCACTGTTGCTAGTTGAGCATCCCTTACTTTGGGTAAAGAAACACGTAACGGAATTTGCAGCTCCTTTTCAAATCTTTTTTCTCTCTTACGCTAATCCTGCTTGGCAATGGCTCCAGAATAACAAACAACACTCAAGAATTCGTTTAGTTTGCAGAGGCTCTGAGCACTATGGGACTTAACGTCTGAGGTTATCAGTCCCCTAGAACTTAGAACTACTTAAACTTAACTAACCTAAGGACATCACACACATCCATGCCCGAGGCAAGATTCGAACCTGCGACCGTAGTGGTTGCGCGGTTCCATACTGTAGCGCCTAGAACCACTCGGTCACCCCGGCCGGCAAAATTGTAGAGGGAGACAAAGTAAGTAGACTCAGAATAATTGGGTTGCTGTAGTTATTCAGAAATGAAACAGCTTGCTAAGGATAGAGCAGCATGAAGAGCTGCATCAAACCCGTCTTCAGATTGAACACCGCAAAGAAAATATTATTTATGTATTTGCTTTGTTTGTGAACTACTTCCTCGTGCCTGAATTAAATTGCCTTAGAATCTTCCGACACATATATATGTGACACCGGCGTCTGTGGGTACATTTAGGTGACTCTCCCACCTTAAATCTCTCGCGACAGAAACTCATAAGTACCAGAAGGCGATCACTCATTCCAGTGATTATGCGCACGTTGTCCTGTTCTTTAATCTGTTTACACATATTACAGAACATATGTTGACGGTTCATCATCTACTGGTCCCTGTACGAGGCTCTGATCATCTGCTAATCCCTCTCTGTTTCCTAACAAGTTTCTAATGTTATCCGTAAGCTTATTTAATTTATATGCTGAAAGAATCTTATGGTTTTTGTCTGGATAACAATGACGCGCCGTACATTCCATTAATGACAGAACTGACAAAGAAGGCAACGATCGTGAAATCTCATTTCATGCATTTTGAATACGCAGTAGTAAGAATAACAGTTCTACTTGTTGTTCGTGTGGCCTATTATTACTTCATCTAAAATATGGAAACGATATAGAAAATTTAAGAAATCTAAGTAAAATATATCTAAAGAAAGTGGCATCTCTCTCCTACCAGCAGCTTTGAAGATCTTCTCAAAAGCTCTGCAGAACAGGGCGGAACAATCAATCGAATCACAGATGTGGGAGTTCCAAGAGGGTCTCGGGAACGGACAATTATGTGCTGAGCATATTACGAATCTGAAGTCCAACCTTTCATATCTGAAACTCAGGAGCAGGGAATTTGTGGTGACCAGTGTCGATTTCAGGAATGCATACGACTCAACTGATCGATAGTCGAAACGAATATTGTAACAGACGGAACTGCTACATAATTTAACTGTACGATTGGTTTCGGTTATATAAGATTTTCCAGTATCTGTTGTACTACGTGATTGATACAAGGTAATTTTCATGCAAAAATGTTTAATAATTATAGTAAAATACAAGCAAGATTTAGAAATTCTGGTTAATAGGTGGTGTTAAATACGCGTCATAAATCAACTGTCAAAATATATATTTATAACTAGCATTTTTTGTTATGCAAAGGTATATGCATAGCGTGTCACTTACACAATTAGCCAAAGAATACAAATAAAATAAAAAGGCAAAGAACTGATTTTACAACTAGGATTATCTTTGTAATAAAATATCACCAAAATTTACAATATACTTTTTGTTTCTTCAGTACAAATTATTCACTTAAAATAAAATGAGCATCTTTAGCATAATAAGAAAAAAATTCTGGCTCTTTCTGCTTTGTATAGAATAATAGGGTCTAACACTATTTTCAGTTTTGTCTACTTCGTGGTTTTTACCTCTTAAATGTGTAGCAAATGTCGATGGGTTGTGTTTGTACAACTATTTTTTACCAGTTAGTGCAATATAAAAATCTCCAAACAAACCCTGACCAACACCACCTCCAAAGTGAAGTTCACTGGATAGGTATCTGATACTTTTCAAATCACGACAGAAGTGAATGAAGGAGATCTCTGCTCTTCAACTGCTATTTAGAAAAGGTCACCCAAGAAAGGCGTACAGAAAGAGATTGGTTTCTTCCAGTTTGGCCTACGAGATTTTGAACAAATGATCATTACTCAATCAACTGATTTCCATAAGTAATATAATAAATCAAATTCCTTTCTGAAATCAACCAGTGTTTAAATAGTCGCTTCATGTTTGTTCGTTGCTTGTCAGTTTCTTTCATTGCTTCAGTTGCTGCACTATGATTTTTCGGAAGCTTGATGATATTTAAGTAAGATATTATATAAGGTTTCGAAATTTGAGAAGAAACAGCAGGTGCTGTACTGTTTTTCTGCCCGTTGTCTCCATTAAAAACTACGTATTGATTTCTTTAAGGTTAGTAGAGCGTATCTGATCCTGCACTGCTATTGTCACAGTGCTCTTGTACACCATTTACACAGATTTGACGCAAAACTCTGTGCTAGCGTATAAGGGTTCAGAGCCGTGGCGCAAGGTTGGCAGAAATAAGGGCTCATTCCTAGAATACAAACAGAAAGTTTCATTTTCCGAGATACGGAGCGTTAAAACGAGGAGCTCTGTGTTCATTGTAAGACGACGCCCCTGTCTAACGTCACAGAACTGAGGGCTGCATTCGACGATCCGTAAGGTGGAACTATTTAACGAGCGGAGAAGTTTGTTTGCTTCGATACGAGTCAACATAGACTTCATGCTGAAAGGCCCGTGTTTCACCTTTTAGAAGCTGAATATTATACGAGGGGGAGATGGAAGACAAACAAACTTGAGTAGAAGTTTCGAGAAATCATTCTTCCTGTCGGCTGAAGTACGGCAGCGTATAATTCGTTATCCCTAACCTTAAGCAGTGACCTACTTAAGATAAAAGGGATAAGAAAATAATATTTTAATTTTTTAAGTAGTTGCGACTGAGCGTATTATTCCCTCGTCGTGTAAGCGTAAACATTTTCTTCCTCAAAATGTTGAACGGCTGTTTTCTGTATATCCACGGATTTACCGTTGAGCTTTTGTTTATTATGAAATAATATCCAAAGTCCTTTAACAGGTTTTTTGTTTGTTCAGGAGAAAAAACGGACATAAATTATACTTTTATGGACCGGAAATCCTCAAATATATTTTTACAGTTATCTCCATATTAAGTCGAGCGTTAAAAGTGTGTCTCCGCGGCGTTTGTATTGTGCTGCGCAGATGAAATTGTTGAGTTCAACCATTTAAAGACCTACCATCATTCATAAAATCTGACCAGAGTGCATGCACGTGAATGATAACTGTAAAGCCATGGATAGGAGTACAGATAGAGAAATACTAAATGAAACACTCCTGCCAGTGCGTGAAGGCTTCAGTGAGTACCATAGCAGAACCTTCTAGAAGGTAAAGGCTATCAACGGCACCGAAGCTAGTATTGAGACCTTCATGGATAGCATATGTGCTGAAATTCAGCGTAACAAAGAAAAATGCTGAATTTCGTTTACAAATGTTGCTTTGCAAAGAAAGATGCAGGAGGACGGTGCAGTCTGTAAAGATGAATGATACAGATGTTAGTGTCAGTGGAGTCGAGAAATAGTTGAAATGATTAAAACTGAACAGTTTTGGAGCCCAAAGGAACTACTGTCAGGTTGTTGTTGTTGTTGTTGTTGTTGTGGTCTTCAGTCCTGAGACTGGTTTGATGCAGCTCTCCATGCTACTCTATCCTGTGCAAGCTTTTTCATCTCCCAGTACCTACTGCAACCTACATCCTTCTGAATCTGCTTAGTGTATTCATCTCTTGGTCTCCCTCTACGATTTTTACCCTCCACGCTGCCCTCCAATACTAAATTGGTGATCCCTTGATGCCTCAGAACATGTCCTACCAACCGATCCCTTCTTCTGGTCAAGTTGTGCCACAAACTTCTCTTCTCCCCAATCCTATTCAATACTTCCTCATTAGTTATGTGATCTACCCATCACTGTCAGGTAGTTTACCGAATTTGCAGCTGATACAGCCCCTGTCTCAAACATAATATACTGTAGATCCATCTAACGAAAATACTGTGCCCAGTAGCTGGATCAAAGCACCACTCACAACAATCTACAAGAAGTTTATTGATGGTGATGTACAAAACCCCCGTCCAGTAGAGAACCTACAGTTGTAGCATCTTAGAACACATGTAACATTTTACTTTTCACAGAAGCGAGGACTGTAGTATCTTATGACTGCAGTATCAGTGAGTCACTGTTGCAAAGGCTCAACTCATACGGTTACTGAGGGTAACTATGTGTGAGGCTATGATATTAAACGAACGTTTGGTCTCAGTGTAGGTACAGAAGGTGTCAGACTTGGATCCACTGGCAGGATACTGAGAAAATGCAGTCAATCTACATAGAAAATTTCTCACAAACACTCCTTCCACCTACCATAAAATATTGCAGAAGTGTATGGGAGACATGCTACATACACTGTCCAATCACAGTATTGGACCACAGGTCAAAAGCCTGAATAACCACATTTTGCACAGTGGACCACTGTAAGACATGAAGGAAGAGAGTCAGTGAGGTTCTGCAAGGTGCCGACAGGAAGTGGAACCATGCTGCCTCAAGCATGTGAGGTTCTGCAAGGTGTCGACAGGGAAGTGGAACCATACTGACTAAAGCGTGTGAGGTTCTGCAAGGTGTCGACAGGGAAGTAGAGCCATGCCGACTGAAGCACGTGAGGTTCTGCAAGGTGTCGACAGAGAAGTGGAGCCACGCCAACTCAAGCGCCGTGACCAGCTGCGCTACGTTTCTCGGCTAAGGATCCATGGCGCGAACACCGCGATCGAAGTGGTGCCACAAATTCTCAATTGGGTTTAAATCTGGGGAGTGTTTGGTAACCAGGAAAGTAGAATAAATGCATCGTGGTGCTCTCCGAATCGCGCACATATGCAGCGAGCTAAGTGACAAGTTGCTTTGTGCTGCTGATCGATGTTACCGTGCCGAGGGAGAGCAGACTGCATGCAGTGGGGGGTAGGGGGAATGGTTCTCATGATTAGATGCACACTCGTGTTGATCCACTGTGCCTTCCAGAGTGACGAGATCACCCACGGAATGCCTCAAAAATATTTCGCAGACGATAAAGCTCCGAAGATAGTTGCAAGATCTCTGCTTACATAGGGGACTGATGACCACAGCAGTTAAGTCCCATAGTGCTCAGAGCCATTTGAACCATCTGCTTACATGCGTTTCACGCCGTACACGCCAACAGCCATCTGTCCGATGGAGCATAAACCATGATTCATCTGAAAACGCCAGCAGTCGCCACTTAATGGACGTCCAGTTGCGGTACTGGCGTGCAAATTCCAGCCTTCTTTGGCGACGATCAGCAGTCAGCATGGGTGCACGAACCAGGCGCTTGCTGCGGAAGCCTTTACAGAGCCACATTCGCTGAACGGCCGTTGAGGAGACAATGTTGATAGACCCTTGGTTCACCGTGGCAGTCAGCTACACAACTACTGCACTTCTATTCGCCCGTGCACATCGTCGCAACCGTGTCATCTATCGCCAGTGGTGCACCACAGTTGCGTCGGCGTGGCTTTCGTTTGGCGCCATTTTGCTGTGCACGGTGCACTTTAAACTCGGCGACACGCCAACAGTTTAAAGACTTAGCCGTTTCAAAAATGCTTCCAGCCTGGGCCAGAAAACTAATGACCATGTCCTGTTGGGCGTCATATAAATCGCTCCGTTTCCGCAATAATACTACGAGTGCACTATTTTCCGCGTCCCACGAACACACTTTATATACCCTCCACTGCTTGTGCTGCTACCTGCCGTCTTTGAGTAATTATTAAACGTTGACGTCAACCACAGGCGGTGGTCACATTAATGTGACTGGACCGTGTAAAAATAACAGGAGCTATTGAACTTACACAAAGAAAGGTAAGCAACAACGGTTACAGGTTTGTTTGACCCGTGGGAGTGAGTAAGTGAGATAAGAAAAAGTTGTACTCACCTATACTAGAAGACGAACGCCAACACTCGCACGAAAGCCTGTTGTAAAGTTTGAAGTGCCAGTATTAAGTGGGGAGCTCTGGAAGACACCACAGCTACCCTTTCTATCGCCCCCGTGTGGGCCGCGAATGCAGGATCAGGATAATTACAGCCAGTACAAAGGCATTTAAGCAGCCATAAAGTCTGTATGTAGAAATATTCAGTAACGTCAGGCATTCGGTTAATGAACCGTAATGAGGCATATGATACCGAAGTTCTGGGAACTTGAAGACCCGATTTTACGATAGCACGTCTGTTACTTCTCCGGATTTGTTTTCTACCCTCGAAATGTTAAATAGTTACGTGCTTAATAAAACACGCTCGATCACGTACAACTGATGAATAGTAGTGCACCTTCATACCGGGTGGAGCAAACTCACGAAGTGGGTACAGCTGTGAATAACGTTTTTATTTACTCGTTTCTCCTTACTTTCGTTTCTCCTTTCTTTCGTTTCTCCTTTCTTTCGTTTCTCCTTTCTTTCGTTTCTCCTTTCTTTCGTTTCTCCTTTCTTTCGTTTCTCCTTTCTTTCGTTTCAGTTTCTGACAGAGGAAGGCTGACATACTGACTATTCTTGGTCTTTAAGTCCGTGAAAGATCAGTGGAAACTAATGTGACGTAAAAAAATCTGTGGACGTGTATAACCCTTTCGCGACTTTCAGCGCACACTGTACACTGATGAAATAGAGGTGGAGCACGTCACTAGTAGAGGTTGTGACGTTCCTGGCTCTGCGAGACGTAATGTTTATCCCCACGCTTCACATCTCACCAGAGCGAAAATTGCAGTAGCTGATACATGTCGTCATGAAGTGGAGTGAGGTACGAAAAACAGCTAGTACTACGAGTACACTTGTCATGAGAAATTGCACCAAGTGAATAGTCTCGTAATATGAGTGGCTGTCGTGATAGAAGAAGGAGAAGTTAACCTCAAGCCACATATTTATTAATTAATTGTTACTAAAGATTAATTCAGAAATGCATGGAATAATGGGGCGAAACATATCAATGCCAATCTATTGTCACACAGTCAAATCATCATCTTTTGGAGAATAATTGAATAAAGACATCTAGTTGAATCACTTGCTGTGTCATCGCCTTTGCACCAGATGATGTCCGACTGAAGGTGATCATGTTTCTTAGCACAGTCGTTAAGGACAGGCTAAAATAGTGAAGTCACTAAGATTTCAGTGCATGTCCAAAATCATGACCGTGCAAGAAAGGCAGAGAGTAGTTGAGCTAAGAAGGTGTAATTTGGACAACACATTCTATCATGTAAATTAGTGTATTTGATCAGGAGTATACGACGTGTACTCGAGTGTCTTCCACTTGAGTTGGCGTAACTTCTGCGTAACATATTTTGTTATATGGGGATGTGGGTTATCATGAAGCAGCAGTACCTCTTACTGCGGTTTTACCGGACGTTTCGCGTTAATTTCCGCCATAATTTCTCCATCGTTGCACAGTACCATTCCACAATGATGGAGACACCAGGTTCCTTGTAATCAACAAGCAGTGGGTCCGGTAAGCAGAGGACAAGTTAGCATCACTTTTCCAGCAGATGGCTGGCTCTTGAACTTCTTGGGACGATATACGATACTGGTGCATCGTCGACGACCATTCCGCAACGGTGATTTTCGGCGAACATACTGCCCCATACACATTCTACATTCTGCGATCTACATCTACATGGATACTCTGCAAATTAGATTTAAGTGCCTGGCAAAGGGTTCATCGAACCACCTTCACAATTCTCTATTATTCCAATCTCGCATAGCGCGCGGAAAGAATGAACACCTTTTTCCGTACGAGCTCTGATTTCCCTTATTTTATCGTGGTGCTCTTTCCGCCCTATATAGGTCGGTGTCAACAAAATATTTTCGCATTCGGAGGAGAAAGTTGGTGATTGGAATTTCGTGAGAAGATTCCGTCGCAAAGAAAAACGCCATTCTTTTAATGATTTCCAGCCAAAATCCTGTATCATTCCTGTGACACTCTCTCCCATATTTGGCGATAATAATACAAAAAGTGCTGCCTTTTGTTTGAACTTTTTCCATGCACTCCGTCAGTCCTACCTGGTAAGAATCCCACACCGCGCAGCAGTATTCAAAAAGATGACGGACAAGCGTAGTGTAGGCAGTCTCCTTAGTAGGTCTGTTACATTTTCTAAGTGTCCTGCCAATAAAACGCAGCCTTTGGTTAGCCTTCCCCACAACATTTTCTATGTGTTCTTTTCAGTTCAAGTTGTTCGTAATCGTAATACCTAGGTATTGAGTTGAATTTACGACTTTTAGATTAGACTGACTTATCGTGTAACCGAAGTTGAACGAGTTCCTTTTAGCACTCATGTGGATGACCTCACACTTTTCGTTATTTAGGGTCAACTGCCACTTTTCGCACCATTCAGATATTTTTTCTAAATCGTTTTGCAGTTTGTTTTGATCTTTTGATGACTTTATTAGTCGATAAATGACAGCGTCATATGCAAACAACCGAAGACGGCTGCTCAGATTGTCTCGCAAATAGTTTATATAGATGAGGTACAGCAAAGGGCTTATAACACCCCCTTGGGGAACGCCTGAAATCACTTCTGTTTTACTCGATGACTTTCCGTCAATTACTACGAACTGTGACCTGTCTGGCAGGAAATCGCAAATCCAGTGACATAACTGAGACGATATTCCATAAGCACGCAATTTTCCTACGAGCCGCTTGTGTGGTACAGTGTCAAAAGCCTTCCGGAAATCCAGGAATACGGAATCGATCTGAAATCCCTTCTGAATATCACTCAGCACTTCATGTGAATAAAGAGCTAGTTGTGTTTCACAGGAACGATGTTTTTTAAACCCATGTTGTCTGTGTGTCAATAGACCGTTTCCTTCGAGATAATTCATAATGTTCGAACACAATATATGTTCTATAATCCTGCTGCATATCGACGTTAACGATATGGTCCTGTAATTTAGTCGATTACTCCTACTACCTTTCTTGAATATTGGTGTGACCTGTGCAACTTTCCAGTCTTTGGGTACGGATCTTTCGTCGAGGGAACCGTTGTATATGATTGTTAAGTTGTTTGTCCTTCGGCAGCCAAGAAAATAACAACAGCACATTGCTCCAGTTTGGACGCGTTTGGTAATAACGTCGCCATAGTCACGTTTCTGTATTTACATCACTCTTGTCGGAAAGACAGGAATGCAACACTGATCCCTTACCCGCATCAGAGTCGTGTTACGTTGCATCTACGTTGCAGCAACGCCCTCAAACGTAAATTCGTGCCTTGTATTTTAAATACGCCTCCAGAAAGTCCAGATCTCGTAGAGATGTGAGTTTGTATTACTAGCCCAACTCAGTAGATGGAAAGCATAAAAACCAAAGAGATTTTCGGTCGACGACCGAGCGAGGGTCAGGATAGTGCATCACAGATTTGTATACCCAACAGAAGAACTCAATGACTACCTCGGTTTCACTATCCTACGGTACAGGATCAAAGTATGAAAATTAGACACTTCGTCGCATTTAGACAAATGGAGCAAGCCGTTTCATTCTTTCTGGATTTGGTGTGCTCGTCAGTTGGCCTTAGCAGGTTAATTAAGAAGCCATTAGTTCATTGGAAGTTCCGTAGAAAGCACCGAAAAAGATTTTTCACTGTTTTTTCGTACCAAATAGGAGCTGCGGATGACAAGACGAATATGCGCAGCAAGTGGCTGAAACTTTTACGATGTATTCCTAAGATTCCGATCACAAACAGTTTTGAAAATTTTCTTGATAGTTTTATTCGTTTCCGAGATAAAGAGGTTCAAAGTTATTAGCTCATGGGCTGTTCCTTAGATAACCTCCAAAAAAGCGTTCCTCTTATATTTGCGTTCCAAAAATTGTGCCACGGATTCCAAGATGGCTACATACAGAAAATGGATGAAATTTTTAGGATATATTCCTGGGATACCGATATCGAACAACCTTGAAACTTTTATTATATTTAAACATTTCCGAGTTGCAGAGATTCAAAGTTACCTTACATGTGCACTGTATAATACGCACGTAAAATCTGGCATGAGGCGAAATACGTAGTTTATAGAGTGATGTAGCGCTGAGAAACATGCTGTAAAATGTCTCCGTTATCATCAGGACTCTGGGAACCCCACGTTGTAGTATTGAAGCTCTCAAAAGTTTACTAAATCACAAAGTTCTTTTCACATGAGTCACATGTCCTGCTGTGGCAGAGAAAAGAAGTAAACCAGCGGAAAAATGCTCATATTGGTGCACGTAAATGCGAATATGCTACTGTTTAAAAGACTCTGACTGAAAAGCGCAGTACCAGCTGCCTCACTGTACCTTCTTCAGCATCATTTTTGGCATGTCAACACATTCGCTCTTTATTATGTGGAGAGACGAGGAGATAGTTGTAGTAGGAAAGACACGGAAAAGTAACACATACTAAAATATAGTAGACAGTGGATGTGGTATAGTAAGAGCGGAGGAGGCGATGGCAGTGGGCGAGAAAGTGAGGGACACTGTGGTAGTGGAAAGTAGTTGACAGTGATAGAACAGTGGCAGGAAAAGAATTTGGAAGAGGAATGAAGAGACTGAGAAGCAGAGGTTGGTGAAACCTGTGATTATGAGACACAAAGTTTATGACAGTGACAACGATGAAGAGAGGCAATGAGAAGAGACAGCAGCGGTGGGAAGAAACTAATGAGTAGAAAGCAAGAGGGAAATAGTGACGGTGAGAGGAGACCGTAATAGTAGGACAGAACAAAGGAGACTGTGGCTGTGAGACAGTGGCAGTTAGAGAGACACAAAGAGATGACAGTGAGTTGTACTGAATGAGTAAGAATGGCCAAATGGACGAGGATGGACATGAGTGACTTGCAGTGATTGTGAGCCAGTTAGTTAGGAAAGCTTGTGGCCGTGAGAGGTGAGAAGCATGTTAGAAAGAGCGCGAATACGTTCGCATGGCGAAATTTTTGGGAAAAATTTTACAAGGTGCTGAGGATGGTAGAATGAGGCAACTGGTACCCCACTTTCCAACTTTTAAACAGGAGCATATTAGCCTTTTTTGTGCTCCGATAGGAGCAATTTCCCGCTGGTGATTGTATTTATCAAATACGTTCAATTAATGCCGGTCGCCTTCCAAGTAGAATCAATTTGAGTCACACATGTCTGCATTCGTTCTTTACACCTTTTGAAACATTTCTTGATGTCATTTCTCGTGTGACTGCTGCCGACGTTCCATCAATTCGTAGATAGTGATTCCCAAAATGTTGGATGTAGGGCTATAAATTTTGTTTCATTATATTACATCTGTTGACTGTTAGAAATGCAACGTCCTGCAACAGTTGATTTGTTCGCCTTAAGAAGACGAGCCTGCCACTGGTGCGACTTAATTAGTTCGTTGTTTACTCAGTGTAAGATCTTCCATATTCGTACGGAGTTCTCTGAACCCCTACTTTAAATAGCACACGAGATCGATTTTGCCTGAGGCTAGAAGAACCAAAAGGACCGAAGATCATCAGATTGATGTTTTTGATGTTTCCTCAATATTCTACCAATTCTAGCGGAGACATGAAAGCTATCGCCTTCAAGTTCCAGCCTCTTCATTGAATCGCCGTTTATCCCTCTGCAGGACCCTGCATATCTGTTTATCGGTTTTCCATTAATACAAAACAGATATGTTTAAATTCCCGCTGCAGGCTACTTCCGTCTGAGAGTGTGTGGGTGAACCAACATCTAGAGAGTGAGTCCATGTTATGCCCTGATGGGTTTGTATCGGGTTGCCTGCAAATATATGTCCATATGAATGAGATTTCAATATAGAGGATATGCGAGTGTAATATCACTCTTACGACTGACTAGCGCGTTCGTAAATGACTAACAACCACTTATTTGCGCATTCATAGTAAATTTTGTTTATTATTTACTGGTATCTGAAGCATTATGAAAACTGTAGACATACACATTAAATACACAACATAAAACGAAACTGGAAGTAGATATCACAGAAAGTATAAAAAATTAGATCAGAAGCAAACAACGATACAAAGACATAACGAAATGTGTGTTTATGCAGGGTGGTTATAATTAAACGTCCGCGGCCTGAGAATGACCACATGAAAAACGAGTGCTCTTAGGACAATGAAATTTTGTGGAAACATTTGTTAGGGCACGCTGAAGAGAAACAACTGATAAACAATTGAAAGAAACACACTTTAATTTCCACTTGTCAAGGTTCAAATCTGGTGATCTTGGTCGTAACGCAGTTGAAGCAATGTGAGATGGAGCTCCATCGTGCATCAAAATCTTTGGTTCCAAAATACCTCTCTACCGTAGAGCAGTATGTCCTTTGCCCTTTGATTCCGAGTTCCTCGAAGAAAAATGGACAGATCTTGGACTGTGCTGTAAAGCCGCACTACACACTGACACGTTCGCTATGCAGAGGAACTTAATGAATGTTTGTTGGGGGTGACGATCCACAAATGCGACAGTTGTGAATGCCCACTGCCCTAGTGAATGCAAAGTGTGCGTCACGGCTCCACAAAATATTCCAACGTAGCATGTCGTCAATTTCAACCCTTGCAAGAAACCTAAAACCAAAGTCAACTCTAATGTTTGCGTCACATGGGAAACGATGAGTAATGTGAAATTTGTACGGATACCAAATGTTCGCAGCGCATTTCGGTCGGTGGACGATGGAATGTTCAGCTGTTGTGACGCAGCTCATGCACTGCTTGAAGATCGCACCTTGCGCCCAGCGTTCTTAGGCAGGGCAACAGTAACTTCTTTAATAATTTGTGACGAATTTGGCCGTAGGACTCTCCCAGGAGCAAACAGAGTCATTGGCCGATCGTTCCAACCTGCGTAACCACCAGGCTCACGGGATTTTTGAACCCTCTTATGTAGAAATCAAAATGGATTTCTTTCAATTGTTTGGCCGGACGAGGTGGCCGACGGTTCTAGGCGCTACAGTCTGGAACTACGAGACCGCCACGGTCGCAGGTTCGAATCCTTCCTCGGGCATGGATGTGTGTGATGTCCTTAGGTTAGTTGGGTTTAAGTAGTTGCAAGTTATAGAGGATTGATGACCTCAGATGTTAAGTCTCATAGTGCTCAGAGCCATTTTGAGCCTAGTGCGTAGAGCTATTACCCTCCTGTGGCACCAAACCAGTGAATTCTGCTGCTGTGTCCGTTTGGCGACCTCATTTGGCACAGCCCTGTCGTCGTGGTAGAGCTGCGAGACCTAGAATAAATTCGTTAAAAAATGTCCAGTACTCTTTTTGGGCACATGAGCCGCTTCCAATCACGTGTCCTTGCCAAAGTCAATGTGGAAACCTGCGTTCCCCCTTGCTGCCTGAGTCTGTGCAGTAGTGCAGAGTTCACTGTTTCAGCATGTTGACCTGCATAGCACCTTTGTGTCACCTTTGTTATTACAGCGAGAAAATCTGCGCTCACCTGGTGTCACCACTGGTGCAGCGCAGCACTCAGGCTACCACTAGTATGCGCCTACGTGCTTGGCACGCTACAATTTGGTCAAAGCGTTCGCGGTGTAACACTGTCCATTTACAGTAGTATATTTCATAATGTTAAGTCACTGCGGTGCATATATCAAATAAATCGAATATCCTCTATTTCTGTCAAACAACTGTAGTCCCTTTTCCACAGGATCCATAGAATACGTCGAGGAGAACTAACACTTTGGTGCAGTGACCAAAGGTCCATTTCAGAAGACGTAAAACGCAGCATCCCTCTGTAGCAATGGCAAGTAACTATTGAGAAAACGTGAAACTCAAATTTTAAAATGTTTCTGCGGCCTAAGATTCACCCTATGTGGAGTGTCTCACTGCATCAGCCACGCTTCTCCAGTGTCGCCCTGTGACGTAGACCTCTCAACGGACCTTTATTCACCGTCATTTCCCGCCTGTCTTTGACAGTTGAAGCGCAGGCCACGGACATGCCAGCAACTCTTTGCGTCACCCAACGCCCTGTGCGGGATTTCTGGTGGCTCTCCGCGTATTTTTATGGGCGCTACCTGGAGGAACGTGCAGCATACACCGCAGCGCTACAGCAGTTTCCCTTTCACTTCAGCCATACGGTACAGTAAATAATGGAGTGCTGGCGCCTTTCCTCTGTTACCGGAGACATAGATTGCGGGTGAAGCGCCGCTAGCCCTTTGTGTCCTCGCAGCCAGAAATATTGCTGACAGGTATCAAAAAACTGTTGCAACTCAGGCTTTTTTGTTAGACTAGTAGCTGTTATGAATAATATGACTCCTCTGTACTTCGTTCTGAGTCGCTACGAACATGAGTAGCCATGGCAATGTTGTTTATTTCTTAAAAACTAAATGACTCTACAACATTAAACCTTCTGATACATTGTTATTTAGAGCATTAATTTAGCACCGCCCTACTTTAAAACGTCTCAGGCTGTATAGTCACGATTAATCAGTGCATCAGTTTAGAATGAATAACAGGCACCGTGTGTTGAAGCGCATAGTCTCCACCCGTAAGTGGATTAAAAACAGTGGCGCATGTTCAAGTGATAATTCTGTATTATCAGAGTCCATCCACACGTCCTCTGCCTGTTAAACCTTACCTGCCCTGCCCATACATGGGTTTCAGTCATTTTGTAGTTTAGTTACTCTTTGCATTAACCCGACACAACTCAGGAATAGGGTCGTATACCATCAAATAAATAATACGCTACTCTGGTAAAAACACACTATAGAGTTGAGGCTCAAGATCCTCCAAATAGTTTGGTGTACAGTAGCAACAACACAAACTCAAAGAAACAATTTTCATACAGCAGAATTCCCGGAGCCTATACAGCAGACGTTAATTCCAATAGACAAGAAACACTTCCACATTTAGCTGACTGGCGACTCACTTCTGCAATCGTAATAATACTGTAGTCACGTAGGACATTCAAAAGGAAAGGCCAGTACGGTTCTGAATCTATTTGGCAACTATGCACCATATTCTTTATGACGACTGAAATTGGCTCCCACAGTCTCAACGAAAATGATCATTAGCAAATATTTAAAGCAACGAGAAAGTTAAGAACACGATAGTAAGCATCGCCCTACTTACTATCAACGATGTGAGAGATGAGGTAGCGGCGTGACATGAACTTCGTTCACTTAAGACTACAGGTATTGTCACAGACAAACTTCGGAACACCAGTTAAAGTTACTTTATTCGCGACTCTTCTATTAGAGTTTGACATCATGAGACAGACGGCCAGAGAGCTTATTGCACCACCGAGGTGGTATTTTCATCAGGTACAGATCTATCCTCAGTCATCGTACGTCATGTTTTGCCTCGAACAAAGGCCTGTAACATCTATTTATCACTTTTTTGCCGCTTGTGGTGTGAGACATCATTTTCCCTGATACATACAAATTTGATACGATAATGCTATAACCAGGTTCCTGCAGTACAAAATATCTGGTAAATAATTTTACAACCATACTATCTCCTCAGAAACGTATTTTATCTCCAATTTGCACTACTTTTGTTTCCCCCGTCCTTCAGGGCTTGAGACGAATCCAGTCGCATGTTCCTAAGTGACATTTGCCCTCGCAGACTGCACATTACTGTTGATTTTTTTTTTCCAGCAGCATCCCTGCGCCTAGATTCCAGAACCCTCCTAACGTCTCGCTCCTGCGCCGTCGTGGGTAGCTTATATTTTTTCCTGGTGCTCGGAGGCCCACAGCGCTACAATGAACGGACGCGGCAGTTGCATAGTCCAGCGAATTCTGATGCTAGGGCTCAATTAAAATTCTTGCGACGAAATTTGGAGTTACCAATCTTACATTCAGTAACAGACTGATAGCTCTCAATCAGGGCAAGATACAAAACCACTGCAATAAATAATTTAAAATTCAGAATCAGGTAACACGCACCAAGGATGCCAAGCATAATATTAAAGCAAATAGTGTGATAAAATTACACTGCAATAACCCACGAAACAAGTACAACTTAAAAGTGCACGCAAAGTTCAAAATAAATTTACTGCACCACTGAAGCCGTGAGAGCAGGTGTATAAAAGCTTGCAATAACTAATAGTGTCAACAGTTAGCAAATAATACAATGAGAAAAAATTCAGAAATATAACGAGGCGTAGTGAATACTATAACGATTTCGGATTATAACAATATCAGAAAACATCTTCAAATGCTTCTCGATCTAGGTTTAGTCCTTGTACTCAAAGCGGGGCTACGGCAAAAGAATGAAGAAGGATAAGCAACTTTCATAACTCAATCGTTACAAAAGGAATCAGAAAGAACACTAAATCAAAGGCACCCCACATACACCAAGACTCTGCTTTAATTAGACGAGCTCACATTGTCTTGCAACCAATACAATAAAGTAACTCAGTGTTTCACTGAGTACTACTGTATAACCGCACTAAATGATTACAATCACCTACCCTGAAACAGGAGAGATTTATAATAGAATGCTTAACTACCACGCAATAGCACAGACCAAAAGCTGTGTACACAGAAAACACTGTTACTTTCTCCTGTAAGGACAGTACTAATCGTGTACGGGAGACAGTTAACGACAACTTGCACAAGGAAGTTAGGGAAGACCTGTACGGCAACCGAATTTCAAGGCTCCAGACGCTGTTGCCCGCAGCTCGTGGTCGTGCGGTAGCGTTCTCGCTTCCCGCGCCCGGGTTCCCGGGTTCGATTCCCGGCGGGGTCAGGGATTTTCTCTGCCTCGTGATGGCTGGGTGTTGTGTGGTGTCCTTAGGTTAGTTAGGTTTAAGTAGTTCTAAGTTCTAGGGGACTGATGACCATAGATGTTAAGTCCCATAGTGCTCAGAGCCATTTGAACCATTTGAACCAGACGCTGTTCCATTTCATGCTTTCTAGTAACCGACAGGAACAGACTGCTCTATAGTGAACAACACCGAGTCTTCCGTACTTCCACAATCCAGCAAACACTTTTTTTCGGCAGCCGAGTAGACCAGTACTATCCACGCGAGCGGTGAATCCAACCCGCTCCCTTGCTCGGTGGTACTCCCGGTCACAGAGCACCAAATTAAACAAGTGCAATGTCCATGTTACAATACGGAAACGGGAGAGTTCCGAGTGGCCTGACAATGAACTTAGAAAATGTTCAAATGTGTGTGAAATTTTGTGGGACTTACCTGCTAAGGTCATCAGTCCCTAAGCTTACACACCACTTAACCTAAATCATCCTAAGGATAAACACACACACCCATGCCCGAGCGAGGACTCGAATCTCCGCCGTGATCAGCCGCACAGTCCATGACTGCAGCGCCCTAGACCGCTCGGATAATCCCGCGCGGCAATGAACTTAGAATTCGGGAAAATACGGCGCGATAGCCTGTATTATGCTTTACGAAATTTGAGTAGTAACTGATAATATTTTGATTTGTACTTTATGGATGAGTCTGACAGTCTAGAGGTAACGCATATTTATTTGTAAAATCCAATATTGCATTTTAGACTATGTGGCTGTTATGAAGTGGAAATTATGTTCCTGATTACGATCTTCTTGTGTGTACTGCACTCTGAATTGCTTTGTAAATATGTTGCTCGTACTTTGTATAATGTTTGCTCTCATCCGCAATATTGGGTGGCGTAAATAGTTCCACATTTGGTTTTGTTTTATATGTTGCATGATATTCTGTAGTCACACGTCTATTTGTTACAGCTTACGAATTACTGTATGAACTGCTCTGTTTAAACACATCGTAAGCGTATTGCTGTAGACGACAGAATATAATGTTTGCTGTAGACTGGCAGAATTTAATGTTTGTTTCATTACCAGTTCTCGGTGGTTCCTAAAACTTGACTTTCTTAAAGTATTAAAGAGCAATAGGGCATCACTTGCACAAAGTATATTCTTGGTTTAAGTAAAGAAACGGTATTTTCGAAAGAGAAATTTTTACGAAATAGGCTATAGTTTATGTTTATGACTTCTTATACGTTACGAAACAGTGGGGTACCTAATTTCACCAAAATAGCTGTTGGATGCTTGATTAGCTTTATCGTGGACGTTAAAAATCACAGTAACGAACGAACTGATAGTGTAGTAAGCTATTATATATAACTACATCTGCTGTCTACAAGATACCATACGTTTTGTGGTGGACTCTACAGACTGAAACAGTATCCCCCCCTCCCCCACGGGTTCCTTTCCCATCCAAGAATGGGACGTAGGAAGAAATGTCGAGCTGCAATTTTTGTATAGGAAGGAATGTGTTTCTAGGCAAGTTCTGGGATGCGGACTCTCGAAATTTTGAGTAATTTCCTCCGTGAAGCAAATTCTCTCTCTGCATTCCTGAAGTCTAAGTAAGCACTTTCTTGTGGACAACAACATAGATTGAGGGTAGGCTGACAATAAAGATTATATCCAGCACCTCATTCATACACAAGGGTGTGCTGAAAAGTAATGCCTCTTAATTTTTTATTCTGTTCTTAATAGCGGGTGAGGTATTACATGTCATGCTTATTACTCGGTCGACTTTCCCGCTGAGCTGACGCCAGTTGCAACCCACTGCAGCTAGAGGGCTCCAATTATAGCGTGTAATGTGGTTGTGTGTAACGCAACTACGTCTTCGAAGGTGTTCTCTAAGTTCTGTAATCGAGTTTCTCTCCGCAGGATACGTGCTTCCAATTGAAATCCGAAGTGTAATGAAACTCGTGAACGAAGATGCGACCCTGAAAACAAGAAAGCATCAATGGAATTTTACCACAAAGGATCACCGACGTCAAAAAGTTGAAGATCATGCCATCAGAAGACTAAGTCATTCAGACAGTGTTCTGGGATATTCAAGATGGGGTGCATTTGGAATTCATGCGTAAAGGCCCCACCATAAACTCTATACGGTAATGCGAGATCCTCAGAGAACTGAGAGCACGATTTCGATGAGTTCGGACACACATGCAGCATTCCGACGCCTTGGGTTCACTGACATCAGTCACTCTCCATTCAGTCCCGACTTGGCTCCATTAGATTTTCATCTGTTTCCATAACTTAGAGAACACCTTCGAAGACTTCACTTTGATAGTTATGAAGCGGTGAAAGCGGAATTGAGGTTGCGGCTCCGTCAACGGAGTTAAACATTCTACAGTGACGTTATCAACAAATAGGTCTGTCGTTGGGAAAAATGTGTTCGTCGACAGGGTGACGATGTCGAGAAATCAATACGTAGACATGAAGAATAAATATATAGAATGTTAATAAGGTTTGCTTTCTTTAAGGCGATTTAAGCGTTTTCATATACAAAATTCGGAGACTTTATATATCAACACGCCTTCGTAAATTAAAAATTTAATTTCCTGGTTGTGAATGAGGTTTAGGGAGACTCCCCTAGTTTATAAGACAAATAACTGTTAATTCCCTTCGATGTACCTCCAATTACAGAACTCCTAACCCGAAACCCCTCTTCCAGATACTATCTCCATTAGTATTTCTGCTACTAACGATCTCGCTTGAAATATTTAGGCTCTGCGACAGATCTAAAGCTCCATCTGCCTGCCATATGTAATCATATCGAATGAAAAATAAAAGTAAGAAATAAACAAATGGCAATGGGAGAATCCTCTGTCATATTTGACCCCGACTGGGTTATGATGAAAAGATATTAAAATTAATTTAATTAGAGATTAAAACGAATAACACTTCCACATTTAAATTTAATAACTACCACCTCAGCTCTAAAAACTGATTTGTTGAGGCATGCATCGTGTGCTGTTGTGTGGTGTTTCTGGCTAATTGTCCCTCTTAAGGGATCTGGTGAATGTGAAATGCAATATTGGTTTACTTGGAGGCAGTTATTCCAGCGTGGTACACTACTGGCCATTAAAACTGCTACACCACGAAGATGACGTGCTACAGACGCGAAATTTAACCGACAGGAAGAAGATGCTATGATATGCAAATGATTAGCTTTTCAGAGCATTCACACAAGTTTGATGCCGGAGGCGACATCTATAACGTGCTGACATGAGGAAAGTTTCCAACCGATTTCTCATACACAAACAGCAGTTGACCGACGTTGCCTGGTGAAACGTCGTTGTGATGCCTCGTGTACGGAAGAGAAATGCGCACCATCACGTTTCCGACTTTGATAAAGGTCGGATTGTAGCCTATCGCGATTGCGGTTTATCGTATCGCGACATTGCTGCTCGCGTTGGTCGAGATCCAATGACTGTTAGCAGAATATGGAATCAGTGGGTTCAGGAGGGTAGTACGGGACGCCGTGCTGGATCCCAACGGCCTCGTATCACTAGCAGTCGAGATGACAGGCACCTTATCCGCATGGCTGTAACGGATCGTGCAGCCACGTCTCGATCCCTGAGTCAACAGATGGGGACGTTTGCAAGACAACAACCATCTGCATGAACAGTTCGACGACGTCTGCAGCAGCGTGGACTATCAGCTCGGAGACTGTCGGGGAATGAAGACTCCTACGCCATCTGTTGGTGTTCTGTTAAGTCTGTACATTGTGCTGCCCTCTGCAGCGGATATATTTCTACGATAACTGTAAAGTGGACGTGTGTGAATAAAGGTGTGTGTGAGCAGAAGTTTTACTGTGTCCTTGATATCACTAGTGTGTAGCAACATTTTGGTGCCGAAACCCGGGAGAACACGAAGAGATAGTGCTACTACACATTAAAGAGGACTCGACGCCGGCGGAGAAGGTTTTGAGCGACTTCAATCTCAAAATCCGGTCACGTCACGCCACGTTCAGCTCACACAGATAAGTTGCGGCATTGCTCTGAAACTGTAGCAAAGGACACAGCGGGGCGATTGATTTGTATGTGATGTTACTTGGTGCATGTTTGTTGGTGGCAGAGCAATAGAGGGCAGTTGGCGTATTATTTGCAAAGCACAATTGGGGACTTGCCGAAGTATTGGTAGACTGCAGCGCCATCTGTTAGCAACAGCGACCACTACTAAAGGTCGCGGAGGTTGAAAACTGCACGGCCGCGCCATCTCTTGAGAACTACAAACATCACTAGGGGCTGCTAATGGTTCACACTCCAGGACAGCGCCATCCCTTAGCGGTAGCATCCAACTGACGGGGTGTCTTGACCTTGAACGCACTCTCACGACAGAAAGCAAAACCACCAACTCACCATGGCAGAAGCAGTAGCTACGAACTTGGGGAGGCTGCGCCGGAAGCGGACGACCTTGCGATCGAATGCGACGCGTTTCGTCAGCCAAATAAACGCCTTCGATGGTTCTACAGCTGCAGAAGAAGTAGAACACTTCCAGGAACGCCTACAAGAAACATTAGACGAGTTGACCCGACTCAACGATACAATACAGGACTTGCTGGATGACTCTGAATACGAAGCCGACACGGAAGCTTGTGAGGAATATACTGATAAATGCAAACGCGCCCTCCGAAAGGCGAAAAGCCTTCTAGGAGGAGCGCGCTCAGGAGACGGAAACGTCACGTCAGCGGCTCAACAACACGCCTGTATGGACATAAAATTGCCTACTATCAAACTGCACGCATTCTCAGGGGATATAGAAGCTTGGCCTCGATTTTGGGAGCAATTCACAGCTTCCATAGACGAGAATCCGATGGTGTCAACAATGAACAAGCATGTATTCCTCCGTGGTTACCTTGATGGGGAACCTAAGGACTTGGTCGATGGCATTGCTGTTACAGCTGATACATATGAGCAGACTAAGCAAATTTTGAAATCCAAATATGGGGATAGGAACAGAATTATCCAAAGTCACCTGGATTTCTTGGAGAATCTTAACACTTCGACTTCAGGCAGTCCAGAGGCTCTCAATTCCACCTACATTGAGTGCCATAAGCGCATCCAAGCACTACGAGCACTAGGAGAAAATGTCGATTCTTATGGGAGAGTGCTTGCACCCAAACTTCTTCGAGCCTTTCCTGAAGAAATTTGCAAAAATTGGCTTGTTCATGCCCGAAGGCAAAAGATTGAAGAAGGGAACCTCACCCACCTTATGGAGTTCTTAAATGAAGAGGTGGAAGGAGCTATCAACACACGCAAAATTCGTGGAGATACTGTACCACACGAAAATTACGTACCAACAGCATCTGCCTTCCACGTAAAGGTTAAAACGAAGAGGGACAAGAAGAAACAACAGAATTCAGAGCCCTTCTGTGTATATTGCGGCGAAAGAGGGCACTGGGGCCAAGACTGCCAAAAGATTGCAAGCTTGCAGGCAAGAATCGACGCCCTCAAGACAATGAACCGTTGCTTTCTATGCCTGAGACGTGGCCACAACAGAAATCAGTGTTTCAAACGGGGAAAGGCGTCCTGTGCGAAATGTAAGGGGGAGCATCACATTTCTATCTGCAGTAGCCATACCACAACAGTAAATAAAATTGAAACTATGACTTCTAACTTCACATACCTGCAGTCTGCTCGTGTGAGTATCACAGGACCCACTGGTAAGAGCAAACAGACACGTGCCATCCTGGACACAGGGAGTCAATCGAGTTTCATTCACCATTCACTGATCGAATCTCTCCAACTAAGTGTCATTGGAAGCACTACTCTCGAGATAACTACTTTCGAATCCAGTTACAATTCATCACTCTCAAGGAAGAAGGTGCAGTTTAATATGATGGGGTGCTCCACTAATTCCCACATATCAGTAACAGCCTTTGAAAGCACAAATAATTTTTCACAGCAACCAACAGTGCCACAAGATGTAGGAGATATGGCCTTGAGGGGTGGTACACCACTCGCAGATCCTAAAGGAGACACTGAAGATCTACCTATTGAGATCCTGATTGGAGCTGATTACTACTGGAGAATCGTGACTTTGGAACAACCAATCAAGGTATCACCATCATTGGTTCTTCTCCCAACAATCTTTGGATATGTTCTCAGTGGAAACAGATCTAGCACCACCGTCAACAGAGCAACTGTCAACTTTATTCAGGGCAGCTGCAGTGATATATCTGATGAGTCAGTGCGCCGATTTTGGGACCTGGAGGCAATCGGGATAACAGAACATCAAGAGCGAGCATTAAAACCCATGGACCACCCCATTTATCAGGAATTCCGAGAATCATACTGTGTGGAATCTGGCCGCAGAGTTGTATCTCTGCCTCGAAAGAAGGATATGCCTCTCTCCTGCAACCGAACAAATGCTGAAGCGCGTCTTCGCTCCTTACAAAACAAGCTGCGAGGGAATGAAGAGCTGAAGGTCATTTACCACGAGACCATGTCGAAATATATTGAGAAGAACCAGGTAGAGGTAGCACCTGAGGACTGTACTGCTGGAAACACATTCTACCTGCCACACCACATTGTGAAGAAATGCATCAGTGGAAGTGTGAAGTATAGAATAGTCTTCGATGCATCCTCACATGAGCCAGAGTCTCTATCGCTGAATGATGCCCTCGAAAAGGGACCAAATTTACTTCCGGATATTCTAGCAATCTTACTACGATTCCGCACACTTCCAGTGGGATTAGTGTGTGATGTGGACCAAGCTTTCCTGCAGTTAACGTTGAAAGAAGAAGACAGAGACCTCACGAGGTTCCTTTGGTATCGTGTTGAGCAAGCTGGAAGTGGTGCCTACATGACGACAAATGACGTGATTGCATATCGCTTCAAACGTTTGCCATTTGGACTTGCACCAAGCCCATTCCTGTTGTCAGCTGCCATAAGGGAGCTAGCAGCACTAAATAGTGAAAAATATCCACTATCCTCAGGACTTGTAAACAAGTCAGTGTTCATGGACGATTTCGTAGCCAGTGTTAGAGACAGCGACACCGCTGCAACTGTTTACCATGAACTGACAGAACTTTTCCAGCAGATAAGTCTTCCATTGTCCAAATGGGCGACTAATTCGAATGACCTGAAGGCAATATGGGATGTCAAAGGCCTTGAAACAAAGACCACAACCCAAGTTTTAGGAATTAATTGGAACACAGAAGATGACTCTATCTGTAGTGACTACGAGAAGATAGCTGAAAATCTAATGGACAAACTGGCTACTAAGAGAAATGTTCTTCGAGCAGCTGCTCAGTTTTATGACCCCCTGGGTGTGTTCACTCCTGTTGGGATCGTTTCAAAGATAATTTTCCAAGACACATGGCTGAGGGGTCTCACATGGGAGGAAGTTTTGCCCACGGATCTTGCATGTCGTTGGCACTCATGGGTCTCAAAGCTTCATCACTTGTCATCACTACATATTCCTAGATGGATAGGGGCGCTGGGCACAGGTGGCTCTGCAGAGGTGCATGTATTCTGTGATGCATCTGAAAGAGCCTACGGCGCTGTTTTGTATATAAGGACATCTACTGAAACTGGATACACTGTGCACCTTGTCTGTAGCAAGAACAGACTGGCTCCTATCAAGAAGGTAACTCTACCCAGGTTGGAGTTACTTGCTGCATTGGTCGGATCACGACTCCTTCATTACTTTTGCCAGGAAACAGGGTTTGATGCCAACAGAGCTACCTTGTGGAGCGACTCAACAGTCACTTTGGAATGGGTACGGAGTGATCCAAACAAATGGAAAACATTTATCTGTAATCGTGTGACAGAGATATTGACATACACCACACCCAGCCAATGGTGGCATTGTCCGGGAAGCCAAAATCCTGCAGATCATCTCACGCGGGGACTAGAAGCAAATCTGCTAGCCACTCTTGATATCTGGTGGGGTGTCCCACCATGGCTTTCAGAAGACAAGCAGTTCTGGCCACTGGAAATCTCAGCCCCACCTCCATCAATGCCAAAAGCCAAAACGAGAGCAAATGTCACTCTGATCACCATCACTGAACCACTACTGGACATTGCAAGGTTTAGTTCATATTGGCGAGTACTGCATATAACTGCCTTTGTATTTCGATTTATCAGCACAACAAGAAACAAAAATAGAATCTCCGGCAGTTTTAGTGCTTTGGAATTACAAAATGCCCGGACCTACTGGATCAGAAGAGTTCAAGAGGAACTATTCACTAGTGAACTGTCTGCATTGCGTAAGGGAGAACAATTGCCCATGGAATCAAAGATTGCTCGATACAATCCCTTTATATCGGATGGCATCCTTCGTCTTGGTGGTAGGCTGCAATGTGCTGCACTGTCACACTCAGAGAAGCATCCAGTTATATTGGATGGACGTCACCATTTCACTGAGCTTCTCATCAGACACACACATGTAAGACTGCATCATCTCGGTGTGCGGATTGTGTTAGGGGAACTGCGAGAAGAATTTTGGATTCTGCGAGGACGACAAGCTGTTCGGAGAGTTCTTCACTCTTGACTGCCATGCAAGATAATACACAGTCGCCGGTATGAAGAGATGGAGGCCCCACTACCACTGGACAGGGTTCAGCCTTCAAGACCATTTGCAGTAACAGGCATTGATTTTGCCGGACCATTATATGTCAAATCTGGACATCAAACAAAAAGGTCCTACATGGTCCTATTCACATGTGCAACAACACGGGCCATTCATATTGAACTTGCAACTGACATGTCCACTGACAGATTTTTGATGGCCATGCAACGCTTTGCAGGACGTAGGAGCCTACCAGTCACTGTCTACTCAGACAATGCTACAACATTCCATGCAGCCAACTCAGAACTGGCAGAGCTTTCCAAAACCACGCAGCATACTGACGTACAGCTCTACTGTGCCGACCATGGAATCACTTGGAAATTCATACCACCACGTGCGGCTTGGTGGGGAGGCTGGTGGGAACGCATGATAGGCTCAGTCAAGCGCTGCCTGAGGAAAGTTCTTGGTCGCTCCCAGGTGGATGAAGAGAGCTTAAACACCACCTTGATCAGCATAGAAGCCGCAATAAACTCACGACCCATCACTCAAGGAGAGAGCGACACTGCATTGACGCCAGCTCACTTTCTGAATGGTGGGAAATTAGTAACAATTCCATGTGGGCCAGAGCCAGCAACTAGAAAGGACCTTGCCAAGGAGTTCCGACTCAGACAAAAGGTCAATGACGAAATCTGGCGCAGGTGGAAGACAGAATACCTCCTGCTGCTAAGACAATATCATGAGGTGAAGGGATATCCTTCGCAAAGGAAACCGAGAATTGGAGAGGTTGTTCTGCTCCAAGAAGACAGCAAACCACGGCACTTGTGGAAGAGGGCTGTGGTAGAAGAAGTGCGGCATGGCAGAGACACTAAAATACGGTGCATCATCCTCCGCCAGCCAGATGGTATGAAGATCTGTCGACCGGTCCAGCTGGTCATCCCCCTCGAGATGGACCAGGGTGGGGAGGATGTCGGGGAATGAAGACTCCTACGCCATCTGTTGGTGTTCTGTTAAGTCTGTACATTGTGCTGCCCTCTGCAGCGGATATATTCCTACGATAACTGTAAAGTGGACGTGTGTGAATAAAGGTGTGTGTGAGCAGAAGTTTTACTGTGTCCTTGATATCACTAGTGTGTAGCAACAGAGACCATAGCTGCGGCTACCCTTGACGCCGCATCACAGACAGGAGCGCCTGCGATGGTGTACTCAACGACGAACCAGGGTGCACGAATGGCAAAACGTCATTTTTTCGGATGAATCCAGGTTCTGTTCACAGCATCATGATGGTCGCATCCGTGTTTGGCGACATCGTGGTGAACGCACATTGGAAGCGTGTATTCGTCATCGCCATACTGGCGTATCACCCGGCGTGATGCTATGGTGCCGGCCGAAGTGGCCGTGCGGTTAAAGGCGCTGCAGTCTGGAACCGCAAGACCGCTATGGTCGCAGGTTCGAATCCTGCCTCGGGCATGGATGTTTGTGATGTCCTTAGGTTAGTTAGGTTTAACTAGTTCTAAGTTCTAGGGGACTAATGACCTCAGCAGTTGAGTCCCATAGTGCTCAGAGCCATTTGAACCATTTTTGATGCTATGGTGTGCCATTGGTTACACGTCTCGGTCACCTCTTGTTCGCATTGACGGCACTTTGAACAGTGGCCGTTACATTTCAGATGTGTTACGACCCGTGGCTCTACCCTTCACTCGACCCCTGCGAAATCCTACATTTCAGCAGGATAATGCACGACCGCATGTTGCAGGTCCTGTTCGGGCCTTTCTGGGTACAGAAAATGTTCGACTGCTGCCCTGGCTAGCACATTCTCCAGATCTCTCACCAATTGAAAACGTTTGGTAAATGGTGGCCGAGCAACTGGCTCGTCACAATACGCCAGTCAATACTCTATCTATACACCCAAATTGCGTGAAAATGTAATCACATATCAGTTCTAGTATAATATATTTGTCCAATGAATAGCCGTTTATCATCTGCATTTCTTCTCGGTGTAGCAATTTTAATGGCCAGTTGTGTAATTATAGATTGACAGTTTTCGGAATTTTTTCCTTTGATTGTATTGTGATAAAATGCTTTTTGCTAAATGTCATGCTGCTGGGTCAACGGGAAGTACCCAGTTGGTTTTGGTACATGAATTTGCAAGCATCAAAATATGTGACACAAATGCCCATATATTTTGACTGAATTGACTTAGAAACCCCGCCAAGGGACATACAGTTGCTCTATTAATTCCTGAGAAAAGGGTTTTTTAACAGTCGGACAGACAGACAGACATACAGACAGACCGACAACAAAGTGGTGTTATAAGGATTTCGTTTTAACCGATTGAGATATAGAACCCTAAAAATATCATGACAGCCTCAAAAAATTATTTAAAAATGCATTACCATTAGCCAGAAAGTATTTGAAACTCGTAGCGATTCTAGTTATAGTTGAGTGGTGTCAACACGCCTACGACGGTTCAATTGGCTCTGAGCACTATGCGACTCAACTTCTGAGGTCATCAGTCGCCTAGAACTTAGAACTAATTAAACCTAACTAACCTAAGGACATCACACACATCCATGCCCGAGGCAGGATTCGAACCTGCGACCGTAGCGGTCACGCGGTTCCAGGCTGAAGCGCCTTTAACCGCACGGCCACACCGGCCGGCGCCTACGACGGTGCGAGATCTTCTGCGTAAGAGGCAGAACTATCGAAGACGCATGGCGAGTGGAAAGAAAATTTATGCAGTACCTGCATGAGATTTCTGGCTGTTTCGGCCTTCTCACACTGCCACGACTTTGACAGTAATGACGAATGGAGCTAATGCAGCCGGTATCCAGCATCGTGCTCAACGTGACGCATCTCCGCGGCAGGACGCAATACGGATGTTCCGCCGACGTACTGGAAAAAACGTAAAGCAAGCCACGGAAGATGCGTGCTGGTGGGCGTCTCTGCCTAACGACTGCGGGTTGCGGAAATTCCATTAGAGGCTCTCCGGGCCTGTAGGCGGCCCCATGAAAATGCATGAGGCGCGCCACACCCCCTCACTGCTGCCAACCTTTCAGCCGTGATTCCTCCGTCCATCCCAGCACTCGCACTCTGGCTGTAATGCGATTCCAGCCCACTCCAGCAGTGTCCGGCTAAAAGTCCGGCCGCTGAGTCCCATTGTATTGGACGCTGCGAGTTTGGTACGGTGCTATCCGGAAGAGGTCCTTTCGCCCAGAGTTTCCCACTGTCTCATTGTAGGACAATGAAACTACATCTGTTTGTAATACTAATGTAAGGCACAGTTAACGAGCCTGTAGCAGGTACGTATTCTGTAAGACAATGCGTAGCAACACAGTAGTAACAGTTTTTGCTAGATTAGATTAGATTAATACTAGTTACATGGATCATGAATACGATATTTCGTAATGATGTGGAACGAGTCAAATTTTCCAATACATGACATAATTAAGTTAATTTAACAACATATTTAAGTTAATATAACAACTTTTTTTATTTTTTTAGTTTTTATTTTTTTCCTTTTTTTCTTAATTTATATCTAAAAATTCCTCTATGAAGTAGGAGGAGTTGTCATTCAGAAATTCTTTTAATTTCTTCTTAAATACTTGTTGGTTATCTGTCAGACTTTTGATACTATTTGGTAAGTGACCAAAGACTTTAGTGGCAGTATAATTCACCCCTTTCTGTGCCAAAGTTAGATTTAATCTTGAATAGTGAAGATCATCCTTTCTGCTAGTATTGTAGTTATGCACACTGCTGTTACTTTTGAATTGGGTTTGATTGTTAATAACAAATTTCATAAGAGAGTATATATACTGAGTAGCTACTGTGAATATCCCTAGATCCCTAAATAAATGTCTACAGGATGATCTTGGGTGGACTCCAGCTATTATTCTGATTACACCCTTTTGTGCAATAAATACTTTATTCCTCAGTGATGAATTACCCCAAAATATGATGCCATATGAAAGCAATGAGTGAAAATAGGTGTAGTAAGCTAATTTACTAAGATGTTTATCACCAAAATTTGCAATGACCCTTATTGCATAAGTAGCTGAACTCAAACATTTCAGCAGATCATCAATGTGTTTCTTCCAATTAAATCTCTCATCAATGGACACACCTAAAAATTTGGAATATTCTACCTTAGCTATATGCTTCTGATTAAGGTCTATATTTATTAATGGCGTCATACCATTCACTGTACGGAACTGTATGTGCTGTGTCTCATCAAAATTCAGTGAGAGTCCGTTTACAAGAAACCACTTAGTAATTTTCTGAAAGACAGTATTGACAATTTCATCAGTTAATTCTTGTTTGTCAGATGTGATTACTATACTTATATCATCAGCAAAGAGAACTAACTTTGCCTCTTCATGAATATAGAATGGCAAGTCATTAATATATATTAAGAACAACAAAGGAACCAAGACCGACCCTTGTGGAACCCCATTCTTGATAGTTCCCCAGTTTGAGGAATGTGCTGATCTTTGCATATTATGAGAACTGCTTATTTCAACTTTCTGCACTTTTCCAGTTAGGTACGAATTAAACCATTTGTCCACTGTCCCACTCATACCACAATACTTGTGCTTGTCTAGCAGAATTTCATGATTTACACAATCAAAAGCCTTTGAGAGATCACAAAAAAATCCCAATGGGTGGTGTTAGGCTACTCAGATCATTCAAAATTTGTTTGGTGAAAGCATATATGGCATTTTCTGTTGAAAAACCTTTCTGGAAACCAAACTGACATTTTGTTAGTACTTCATTTTTACAGATATGTGAAGCTACTCTTGAATACATTACTTTCTCAAAAATTTTGGATAAAGCTGTTAGAAGGGAGATTGGACGGTAATTGTTGACGTCAGATCTATCCCCCTTTTTATGCAAAGGTATAACAATAGCATATTTCAGTCTATCAGGGAAAATGCCATGTTCCAGAGAGCTATTACACAGGTGGCTGAGAATCTTACTTATCTGTTGAGAACAAGCTTTCAGTATTTTGCTGGAAATGCCATCAATTCCATGTGAGTTTTTGCTTTTAAGCAAGTTTATTATTTTCCTAATTTCAGAGGGAGAAGTGGGTGAGATTTCAATTGTATCAAATTGCATAGGTATGGCCTCTTCCATTAACAGCCTATCATCTTCTAATGAACACCTGGATCCTACTATATCCACAACATTTAGAAAATGATTATTAAAAATATTTTCAATGTCTGGCTTTTTGTTCCTTAAGTTTTCATTCAATTTGATGGTAATACTGTCTTCCTGTGCTCTTGGTTGACCTGTTGACCTGTTTCTCTTTTAATAATATTCCAAATTGTTTTAATTTTATTATCAGAGTTCCTGATTTCAGACATGATACACATACTTCTGGATTTTTTAATAACTTTTCTTAATATAACACAGTAGTTTTTATAATGTTTGATAGTTTCTGGGTCACTACTCTTTCTTGCTGTCAGATACATCTCCCTTTTCTGGTTACAAGATGTTTTTATACCCTTAGTAAGCCATGGTTTGTTACAAGGTTTCTTACGAGTATATTTAACTATTTTCTTGGGGAAGCAGTTTTCAAATGCATTTACAAAAAGTCATGAAATAAATTACATTTTAAATTGGCATCAGGTTCACGGTACGCCTCATCCCAGTCTAACTGCTGCAGGCTTTCCCTGAAATTTGCAATTTTTAAATCGTTGACTGAACGTACTACTTTCGAGGACTGTTTAGTATTGCTGAATGGAGCTACGTCATATATTGTAACTAGCTGTGCACCATGGTCAGAAAGACCATTCTCAACAGGCTGAGCATTTATCTGGTTAAACTTATCTTGGTCTATAAAGAAGTTATCTACCAGTGAGCTGCTATCCTTTACCACCCGAGTAGGAAAATCAATAACGGGTGTCAAATTGAAAGAACCGAGTAATACTTCAAGGTCATTTTTCCTATTACCCTCTTTCAGAGAATCTACATTGAAGTCCCCACAAATAATAATTTGCTTCCCCCTGTCTGACAGATAGCACAATAAGGAGTCCAAATTTTTCAGAAATAGATGAAAATATCCTGATGGGGACCTATATACAGTTACAATGATAAATGTGCCTTTATTTAATTTAAGCTCGCAGGCACATGCTTCTATATGTTTCTCTACACAAAACTTTTTAGTTTCTATACTTTTTGCACAATGATAACTTTTGACATATATGGCAACTCCTCCTTTCTCCATATTTTCTCTCATTACATGTGCAGAGAGCTTATATCCACTTACATTTACCTTATCCATATCAGTAACAATGTGATGCTCAGACAGGCATAGTATATCTATTTCATCCTCAGCTTCTAAATCTTCTAAACAAACCAGAAGCTCATCTATTTTATTCTTTAAACTCCCAATATTTTGATGAAATATACTTGCATTATTTTTAATTATACTTTTATGAGAAGCTTTCCTTATTCTAACATTAGCAGTACTCTCCCGTCTGAGTTTCTCATTGTGCTTAGGCCTAGTTCCTACACCAGTGGTCACATGGTGTTCAGAGAGGCAGGTTATGTCAACTGGGTTGGGTGACTTTAATTCATCAATGCAATTACCTAGGACTGAGATACAACTTGGTGGAGATAAAATTTCTGGTGATTGGTGAAAATTTATAATTGACAACTGTGATTGGTGGTCCAATGTGTTAGAATTGTGCTGTTTAATTTCTTTCCTAAACTGAAGATTTGTTTCAATCCTGGCCTCTCGTAGAACTTGACATCTTTCTGTCTGACCTATCCTAAAAAACCACTGGTATTTTACCATTCATGGCAGTGCCTCCCCCCCTTAAATTTCCTGCTATTACCCCAGCCAGCTTCCCCTTCCCTTTCCTGTTGAGATGTAGGCCGTGCCTGGTATAGTCCCATTTACTGAGAGAATCAACAGGAACCACACCAATATGAGCCCCCACACCTGACCCAAGCAGCCGTTCCAACTCCAATTTAACTCTCCCAACAGAAGAGTTCAAATGAGGCCGGTCATGGCGTCTCAGGACAGATACAAATTCAACATTGGTGTGTCTCGATGCCGACGCAATCTTTACCAGGTCACACTCTATACTGTACCCAGGATCTCTGTCGATGCTGTTCCCTGGCCCTCCCACAATAACCACGGTGTCTTCCCTGGTAAATCCTTTGCAGAGTGAACCTAAATCCTCTGTCACCTGATCCAGACTAGCACTTGGTTTGAAAAAATTTGTGACCTGGTATTCTGGTCCTAATTCCTCCTGCAGAAGTTGGCCTACACCTCTGGCATGAGAACTGCCTAACAACAAAACTTTCTTCCTTTTCCATGACTTTCCTACATTCTTTTTCAATTTCCTATTGAAAATTTGTTGTGTCATGTCTACACCTACCTCTGCTACTCGTGCTAGTCAGCGAAAGAGTGAAAGAATAAATGTCTACTAGAGTTGCGGTCTACGAAAGCTATGGTTCGGTAGCTTTGGTACTGTCCATAAATGGGTTAGTAAATGGTAGTAACACAAGTAGTGTTGGTAGCACTGGTAGGGAAAGAAACACAAATGTTGTATAAGAGAGGAAGAGGGAACCGAAGAATTTTCTTTCCTTTTTTTTCCGTTTGGTTGGTAAATTATTGTGCACGTAATTGGAACCGCTCATATCCTCCGGAATATGTACTGCATTTCATTTGTGCACGTAATTGGAACCGCTCATATCCTTCCGGAATATGTACTGCATTTTATAAGTAATAAAAATTAGTTGATCGCGTAACTTCTGTGGTTTTTATGTAACCAAAGCAATTACTTTCGATACCAGTACAGTTTACATGTATAAACATAAAAATATATATAATTTTTGTTGTAATTTTTTACGCAGCAGAACGTTCTTCATCAAGATCAGAGGCAAACGTTTCGTGTTATTGTTGACAAACGCGAAAGTTATTTATGAATAACTTACACATGGTTTGCCGAAATTTTGAAGCAATTTTTGAGGTATTTTATATTTTTCATTTCTAATTTTCCTTTTTTGGAGGCAATTGCGTTTTCTAGCACTCTATGACAAATTTGTACTTTTCCGTTGCTTTTACTACAACATCTATCTGTTTCGAATTACAAATCAACAATTTTTGGATAAAAGTTAAATGAAACATTAACAATTTAAAGTTTCCTATAAATACTGTTAGGTGACAGACAGAAGGATAGCTACGTAAAACAAAAACGTTCCACAGCTTAAGCGGCCCTTTATATATCCTCACTCAGTTTGTAGAGGATTTGGTGCTTTTGATTTCTAACGGAACCTGCTAAGACACTGATAGCGTACGTAGAGAAAGCGATCGTTATGGGGTAACGCTTGAGGTGTATGTAACACACGTTATGTACGACTAACGCAGGTACAACCTTAACTGACCAAACCTGCTAGGAAAACTACGCTTACTTAAGGTAGTCTGCGGTAGCCTAAAGTAGTTTTACAACTCCAGTATATACTGTTCCGTCATGTTCAAACACATTGAGACTTCACTGATTACATTTAAGATCCATTTTTAGTAACTAGGGCAAGATTTCATATTGAAGTCAGTTGCGGGTCGCAACACTACATTTACGACTCGTTTGCAAACCCAAGTTTACGGAAATTTTTTCGCTTCTGCTATCGTACACCTTCACTCATGTCAGTTTTCACTACTAATTGTGACAGACCCTGTGCACCTTCTATTACACAGATGTGCAAAACATAATGACGAGAGTAACTTTCGCCTAACGTGTCAATGCCAAGTAGCATGCTTCGATGTAGCTTCGACATACAAAGAAAGAACTGTTACGGTATATAACAGAAGATAACTGAAAGAAATACACAATGAGACGAAAAGAAGCGACGCGTTTTATAGCGGTGTATGATAAATTTGTACTTTTCCTTGGTTTTTACTACAACACCCCTCCGTTTCGCGTCAATAATTACACTGAAGTCACCGCCATACATGATGGCCACGTGGACATTACAAGAGGCATGGTATGGTGTGTGATAACCACGGACGGTAATGCATCTCTGCAACGTGCTCCCATGCTGGCCACGCGGTAGGAAAGGAGTTCTTCTGGTAGGACGTTTTATCCCTCCACCAGCGCGCATGCCAGCTGCTGGTTGGTAGTTCGTATACACTGACGAGCCAAAACATTACGACCACCTGCTTAACAGCTTGTTTGTCCGTCTTCGGAACGAAATACATCACTGATTCTGCGTATCAGTGATCCGACAGTTCGTTAGTAGGTGTGTGAAGGTATGCGACATTAGATGTCAACGGACAGGTCATGTAATTCGCGTAAATAATGGACCGGTGATTGCGCCCGATAGCGACCCATATGGGTCCATAGGATTTACATCAAGCGAATTTGGTCGGCGAGGCTTCAACATGAGTTCATTATAATGCTGCTCAAACCACCTCAGCACGGTTCTTTCTCAGAGACACGGACAATTACACTGCTGAAATATGAATGACCTTCGAGAAAGACGTCAAGCACGAAGGGATGCAGGTGGTTTGCAGCTGTCAGCGTGTTTTCGATCGCTACCACAGGTCCCATGTAACCGCAGGAGAATGTGTCCCAAAGCATACTGCTGCCCTCATCAGCCTGCGTCCGTGGCGCACTGCACGTTTCGACCTGCCGTTCATCTCGATGACGGCGTTTGTGCAGACGACCATAGACCTAGTGTAGCTAACACGTGATTCAGCCGAAGAGCTGACACATTTCCATTGATCGAGGTAGAGTCTCGATGGTCCCGTGCCAACTACACTCTTAATTGACGATGGCGTTGGGTCAACATCTGATCACGTAGCGGTAATCTGCTGTGGAGCTCCGTGTTCACCAGCTTACGATGAATGGTGCGCTTCGAAACACTTGTGCGTGCACCAGCATTGTGCTCTTTCGGCAGATATGCCACAGATCACCATCTATCCTATTTTGCAGAGCCGGCCGGAGTGGCCGTGCGGTTCTAGGCGCTACAGTCTGGAACCGAGCGAACGCTCCGGTCGCAGGTTCGAATCCTGCCTCCGGCATGGATGTGTGTGATGTCCTTAAGTTAGTTAGGTTTAATTAGTTCTAAGTTCTAGGCGACTGATGACCTCAGAAGTTAAGTCGCATAGTGCTCAGAGCCATTTGAACCTATTTTGCAGCCCGCATCTCGTGGTCGTGCGGTAGCGTTCTCGCTTCCCACGCCCGGGTTCCCGGGTTCGATTCCCGGCGGGGTCAGGGATTTTCTCTGCCTCGTGATGGCTGGGTGTTGTGTGCTGTCCTTAGGTTAGTTAGGTTTAAGTAGTTCTAAGTTCTAGGGGACTTATGACCACAGCAGTTGAGTCCCATAGTGCTCAGAGCCATTTGAACCTATTTTGCAGAACAGACAAGCCTCCGAACCCTACGTTTTGTGAAGAGTCGTTCACGTCCAATCATTTAGTATCTAGTGGTAGTTTCACTGTCCTACCTCTTTCCCTAGATGCTCACGACAGTAGCACATGAACATTAGTCCAGCTTCGTCGTTTTCGAGATACTCGTCACCGGCTCTGTATAGTAATAATATGCCATTTTTTAAAGTCTCTGCAGTCCATGTCTTCCCTGGGGTGATTACCCGTCGGTGTCCGTTCCGCTTACGTACCTTTGCTAACGCGTCATGTGCCCGCAACGCCACTAGACGGCATCCAACCCCACGATGGGCACTGGTCATAATGTTTTGATTTATTAAGAGTATGTGCATGGGCTGCAATGCATCTGCCAAAAGCATCCCCTACGTGCTCGATGAGATTAAAGTCGGGGCAACGGCAGGGCAGCTCATTCGTCACATATCTTTCGTTTCTGGAGCTCCTCCACATGTCCACTTCGATGCGACTGCGGATTGTCGTCCCTGAAAATGAAGCAATAAAGGGTGCAGCAATCAGTCGCAATTAGTTATTTAAACGTAATTTGCGACTGATTGCTGTACACTTTAGTACTTGAAGGAAATAAAGTCGCTGGATCCCCATAGAGGTCACATATGTTTGCCCATGGAATAAAACCTCTTACAAATGAAGCCAGGGTCAGATGCACCGCTGTAGAGACGAACGCAGGGAAGGAGTACAGTGTCATGATAAAAAAGGATAAAAAAGATTTGGAGGCCACTACCCCCTCACAACATTGTGCCTCCCAACATTATTACACTTGGACCACCAGCAGTATCATGTGAGTGAGAGATAGGAACACCTAATGCATCTGGGAACACTGTGGAACGTGCATGGGCGTACTGACCTCCAAATCTCTGAACTCGGTCCTCTCACCGATCAGCGTTATTGTAAGACTGTACTACTCTCCCGTGTGCATCTTCTCAAGGATGCATTCGGCCCTGACTTCATTTTTAACGGTGACAATGGGTTACCGTTTCCCACAGCGTAGCTGGAAGGATTCCTGGAAAGAGAGGATTTTCGCCAAATGGACAGGCCCACTCGTTCCCCTCTCGCGTCCGTCGGCCGTCGTAATTTAATATATTATTATTTTGATTGTTGCCGACTTACGTGATGGGCCGTAATAAAAATGATATTTCATTTTATTTTGATTTACAATCAGAAGCTTTTGTGAAGTTCTCCCTTTTTTTTTTAACAATATTAATCTTCAGTATAAATTATTTGTTACGTTAATGAACGTTACACTCACTGAATCTTAAAACATGAACATATAAGTTGAACAATGGAATAAACTTTTCATATTAATTTCCTCGGATAGTCATTTCACTTTAAAGCAAAAATCCTTTAGTTATTCATTACAATTGCGGCCCACACACGCGCGAGAGTGTTTCATCTTACCTCCGTTAACCATTGCATTGTAGTCGGAGTCCTGGTTCTGGCTCTCGGCTGTGGTACTGAATATAAGAATCTTAAAGCTACGTATTTTCTGCAACGTCGGGCTGCTGTGGAGAAAAATGTATATTATGTTAATAGCGGGCGAGTATTTCTCTTCCGCTAAGTTTTATAAGTTAACATCGCCACGTAATGGCGTCGTTGGCTGCATCGGCAGCTGCGATTGTTGAGCTGTAAATTACTCGAATGCAGGTTAATTCAAAGGAAGGTGGACACGAAATCGGGATCACCTCTTACAAATTAAAAGTGAACAATAATATTAAATCAATATATTATTTGCTTAATTAGTACAAATATGCTTACATTTGCCAGCACTCGCAAGATGTCCATCTACACGCAACCAAGACAAGAGAAGAAGTGAAGACGACTAAAAAATTAACAAAAGAGCGTATCTTGTCGTCTCTCTAGATCATTTTGTTATATTTCTTTGCCCTCGAAACTTACACAGAGAAATTATTACAATACAGAGAAAAATTTATGTTCGCCTCAGCGGCTAGTTTCCACTTATTATACAAATTTTAAATGTCTTTTCTTTAAAAATACTGTTTTTTAAGTCTTTTATTATTATTATTTCGATGGGGACGCTATACCCCCCACTTTTTCCACCGAGCACGTTCGGAATGCGGTGGGGAGACGTCGCGCAACACGTCCATATACGCCAATGACCATCTGCCAGTTATCGTCTGCACTGGTGGAAGTATGGAACGCCTTACAACAAGCACTCCTTGCCTACCTTGTGGCCAGCATGCGAGCACGTTGCGGAGTCTGCATCTCCGTCTGGGGTGATCACACACCCTACTAAGAACCATGTTCCACCTTTTGTAATGTCCAGGGGACCATTGCGTATCGCGGTCACTTCAATGTAATTATTGTCTTCGAGTAAAAGCGTCATTACTGTTCATCTCATTGCGTATTTTTTTCAGTTATCATCTGTGCTATACTGTTACAGTTCTTTCTATGTATGGTCCACGTCTCGTCGAACTATGTTACTCGTCAGTGACACATCATCCGAAAAATACTTTTGCCCTGAAGTTTTTCACATCAGTGTAGTTGCGAAACAGCATTGAGAGTACTCTGTTCTCGTTAGATAATCTTGACAAGTTGTAGCAACCCTTGAATGGTATCCTTCGTCCATGTTTCGGAGCTTCCGTTGCCTCATGGGAAATCACACTCGCGACCGCAGGCAGAAGTCACACACACTTAGCAACGTGTGGTACGGAGGACAAATTAAGCGTCGTACTACATCACGGATTTAATCAGAAACGTTTACTGGTGTACCCGGATTAATTCTCTGCACCGCTCCATTGATAAAATCAGTCCCAGTAAGGGTTGGCAGCCTCGCTGTGACCTGCGGGTCAGGGTTAAACTTCTCCCACTAGACTGTCAGTAATATTAATAGCGCTATAGCAGTCTAACCACTTTTAGTAAAATTTCGGGATCCAGTGACTGGACTGGACTGCGTTCACCGTTTACTGTTTAACGGACCGCGTACAACAGGTTACTAGAAACTTCGTCTCCCCCCCCCCCCCCCCCCCCCCAATTTCCAAGTAGCGAAGCAGAAATACAGTTCAATGCCAATAAAGGGAATGTCTCACAAAAACACAATGTTCATTATCCTCGGAAACCAGTGAGACCTTCTTGCTTCAATTAAACCTCGCTATCTCCATATCGTTCAGTGTATACCGTCCATCTAGCTTCTGACTCTGCCCTCTGATGTCAGGGCCCTGTCTAATGGATACATGCTCTCTAATGTACTGTCATCTAGACACTGAAAACAACTTAAGCAGAAAACCACAGCGGCTAGCGTGAACGCACTTCAATACTTGCAGACTTCCGTACGGGGAAAAACAGCTTGGCTGATCACTCGGAATCAGCAACTACTGACTTCAGCAATACACTTTAGAGCACCATCTCGGCCCCAAAGGGCACACGACTCATATCTCCACGATGGCTGCTAAACGAAATTATTTAACATTTGGACCTTCCAGCCAATCTGAACCTGGATCATAATGTAGGCATTTGCATTGGCCATTTCCTTCTCTTGGTTAGAGAGCGACTGTTAAGTAGTGCTTCCTGCGAGAACATTAACAAATTGTCTGGAATGGGCGTCGGAAAACAGCGGTGGTCATGAGGAGATCATCCGATCCTGATCCGGACTTGAGCGCCCAGAGCATTTTCCATTTAAGGGGTTATTGGAAAGACCGGCCCATTAGCTCCAGGCTGGTGGAAACCTCTTTCCTTGGCATACACCGTAGACACAGAAAAGAACAAACAGTCAGAGTCCGGAAACAATATGTCACCTGCCATTTAGTACTCGCTTTTCATACGTGTACAGCTGGCATGCTGCCATGTCGCGTTTATAATAAGGTTCAGTGACCATACTCTCGTGAGCCACTGAATTGTAAACACTTATCTAGTAGTGAATAGCATAGTGAGTAGCATTACTTTTTGCGTTGTGAAAGTTTCAAAGTCTTGTAAGTGCTATTGAGCAAGATCGTTCCACTCAATCCGAGTGTGTGCAATACTCCTCAAAATAACAGATGAGTTATCCTCGTACTTGGCCACTGCATGCAAGGATAGCGGCATTAAAGGAAAGCACAACTTGCTTGTATATACAGTTGTATTTAATGGGGTGCCTAACCAGAAAACGACGTAGGACAATTTTAGGATCTTGAAATGGAAGCCATTTCTGCTTTTACCAGAATTATGTTTACTCTTAAGTTCCTCAAACGTTAATCAAAGAATTAAGATTAATTCAACTATAAATTAGGTCGACGAAAATTAACGCTAACACTGTGAGAGGTACCAAATGAAATGAAGTCAGCATTGCGAAAAAGCACGAATATATTCTTATCAGTGTAGCTCACAGACACAAAATTATCGAAACAAAATACAAATTCCAATTGAATAGCAAGCTGCAAACTAGAAGCATAGGAGAAGCGAGTTGCTCAGGCTAAGAATCGTGTTATCGCAGTTAGTGAAAACAATCGTCTCCTCAAAATCAGCAAAGTGTGCCAAGGAGCTCCAGATGGCCGTCAGCTCCCGTCTCCGCCTACGCTCCGTCCCCGAGTCTCTCGTTGTTCTTTTTTCGTTCATTCCTGAACCCCCAAAAATTACTTCCTCCTGCCCAACTTACAACCTTTCAAAATTTCAGCTTTGGAAGGACGTCTCAAACTACTTCCAACATACGGACGAAAAGTGTAACTAAATTTACGAAAAATCGGGGAAACGACAGAAAACCACCCATTCTTTGCGTACAAGGTTTGCACTCGGCTGAAGAAGTGTTTCTTTGATTGGTCGGTCCGTGAGCACCATGCTCCCAGCGGAACAATACATTGGAAATGTTTACTCTAATTTTTAGGTCACTGGAAAGTTACACATCCCGAGCGGTATTTCGACGGTTTCAAGGAAACTACACTACTATTGTATGGTACAAAACTCCCTGTGTGGTCACCAGACTCCAGGCATCAGTGCTTTTCAACAAATCAAAGACGTCACCAAGCTGCATGTGGATGCCTTGAACACACGAGCAGTGTCCTTAAAATTTGGGATGTGGAAGAATGGTCACCAATCATAGAATATGGTGTCATGACCAGGGGGTGGCAAGGAGGGAACGCCATTCAATGTTCACCACTCGTACCAACGCTGGCTGTGCCATAGTCTAATTCCCGAATAAGGAGATCCGAGACAATACCGCGGCCCACCTATTGTACTAGGAGGGCGCGGGGCATCCTCTTCGGGTATACTTCTCCAGTGTCCACAAATGTATCTTCAAAGTAGTGTACAAAAAACGACTTCATGTCGCATAGTGATATGTGACAGTAATGTCACAATTATTCGAAACGACAGCGAAGTCTTACAGATCAGAACTGGTCGTGACATCATGATCTATGATTGATGACCATTCTTCCACATCCCAAAACTTAAGGACGCTGCTCTTGTGTCCAAGGCACCCGCATGCGGCTTGGTGACGTCCTTGATTTTTTGAAAAGGACTGATGCGGGAGTGTGGTGAGCACACAGGGAGTCTTGTACCATACAATGGTAGTGTAGTGTCCTTAAAACATTCGAAATACCGTTCGGGATGTGGAACTTTCCAGTGATCTAAAAATTCTTCTTTTAATGAAACGTGGAAGTACGAGAATCCAGTTGCTGTACCCATACTTGCTGCAGGTCACGTTGTCTGCCGAGTGTTGCAGTCGAAGAAACATATATGGAACACATAGGACAGATGGTGCTCGAATAGCTCGCTGTTAGGAGACTCTTGCAGACATATCAAGCGTGTAATAACCCTTCCCCCTACCTCCTCACCGCCCGAGCAACGACATTTTTTCTCCCCCACTCCACGCCACAAATGAGAATATCAGCACTACTTGAATCAGCTGTCAGCGGTGGCGCACAGATGAAATAATGGCTCCTGTACCTCACAGCGAGAGAGTGGATGTGTATGGTGTGGCCATTGTTATACAGAGTTGAATCGGAAAGTTATCTGATGCGCTGTGACCCACCGATTCACTGTTGCAGTTCCTAATAATCGGCTTTGAATCCTTCATCAACACATTGTTGCTCTTTGTAGTTTGTCAGTACCATGTATCCCAGTAAAGACTTAGTCGCGGTAAATTGTGGCATTAGAAAAGCTCAGTGCCTATTCGACGTCGGAGACCGGGTGTTCAATGAATGGGCCACGTAAGATCTGACCGCTGGCAGCTGCATTGATACTGCAAGTGTTGTCCATCCTGCGTTCGACTGACATCTCGAAGACCTCTGCAATGTCTGATGATGTCCTAGTTTCGTCGCACACCAAACTATTCCTTTAGCCGTTCTGTAACACGGCAACTGCCTCTAATTTAATTTGTCACAAGTTTGTGCAGGGTGAACCTGAACTCCAGGTTGGAGGTTGTTCAGGCATATTTTCTGTTTGTTTTGGTATCAGTGGTCTGTGGTCTTCAGTGGCTCGTTACATAGTGATAATGTAATTGTGATTTGTTCGTTTTGTTACTCCAATTACCGTTATTTCTGTGAAAATACGTAAATAGCTTTTATCATGTGATTACCGAAAGGCACAAGATAAAACGGTTTCCCGTATTCGTCTATGTAGAGATGTAAAAGCAGTGTGTTGTGCTTTCTGTCACTGGGGGGAACAGCTTAACTTAGCGTCATTGAGACGCTCTTCCATTGAAGTCGGTGAATCCATACACTAGGCGTTTATTTTCGAACTCTTCATCGGTGGCCGGCCAAAGTGGCCGTGCGGTTAAAGGCGCTGCAGTCTGGAACCGCAAGACCGCTACGGTGGCAGGTTCGAATCCTGCCTTGGGCATGGATGTTTGTGATGTCCTTAGGTTAGTTAGGTTTAACTAGTTCTAAGTTCTAGGGGACTAATGACCTCAGCAATTGAGTCCCATAGTGCTCAGAGCCATTTGAACATTTTCTTCATCGGTAAACACTTTGTAATAATAGATTTCTTTGAGACGGGAAAGCTTTTGTCCACAAATCCGCATGGATATAGAAAGTATCAGTCGTGTAAAACTCAGATCGTCCTACGCGCGATACCCTGCCACCCATGGACGAAGAGCAACAGGGAGATTCCATATTTCCAGATCTTCGAAAAGCGTTCGACACGGTGCGCCACTACAGACAACGGAAATACGAGCATACGGCATAGGTTCCCCAGATAGTCAGAGAAGCCAGTACATTGTCCTAGACGGCGAGTCTTCATCATAGACAACGGTATCGTCAGAAGTGCCGCAAGGAAGTGTGGTACGGGTGCTCTTATTCTCTGTATACATAAATAACCTGACACAGCAGTCTATGGCTGTTTGCTCATGAGGCTGTGGTGTACGGTAAGGTGTCGTAGTTGATGACTGTAGGAGGATACAAGATAACTTAGACAACATTTCTAGTTGATGTGATGAATGACAGCTTGCAGCTTGCTCTAAATGCAGAAAGAAGTAATTTAACGCAGACGAGTAGGAGAAACAATCCCCTCATAATCGAATACTACATTAGTAGTGTGCTGGTTGACAGTCGCTTCGACTCAAAATGTAGGTGTAATGTTGCAAAGCTACACGAAATGGAACGAGCACAAATGGATGGTAGTAGGCAAGACCAGTGCTCGACTTAGGTTTATTACGAGAATTTTGTGAAAGTGTCGTTCACTCGTAGAGAAGACACCATGTGGAAGAATAGTGTAAACCGATTCTTGAGTACTCCTCGAGTGTTTGGGATTTCAACCAGTAAGGATTAAAGGAAGGCATCGACGCAATTTAGAGGCAGTAGGCTCGATCAACAAGCTGGTATTATGAAGACGTTTCGTGAAGTTTCTGAAGAGGAGGGGTGGGTTGTTTTGGGGGAGGAGACCAGTCAGCGACCTCATCGGTCTCATCGGATTGGGGAAGGACGGGGAAGGAAGTCGGCCGTGCCCTTTGATAGGAACCATCCCGGCATTTGCCTGGAGCGATTTAGGGAAATCACGGAAAACATAAATCATGATAGCCGGGCGCGCGATTGAATCGTCGTCCTCTCGAATGAGAGTCCAGTGAGCTAACCATTGCGCCACCTCGCTCGGTCTCTGGAGGAAAGACGACGTTTTTTTCGCGAAGAATTTGATTGCATAACGACCCTACTGCCTCCACCGTATTTTTCGAGTAAGGACTGTGGAGATAACATAAATTAGGATTCGTGTGAAGGCATACAGACAGTCTTTCTTCCATCGGTGCATTTGCGAGTGGATCAGGAAGGAAATGAGTAGTGACAATACAAGGTACTCTCAGGTGTGCACCATTCTGTGGCTTGTGGAGTGTGTATAGATATAGATGAAATGTATCCATACAGCTGTGTATCAATGTTGACGTACAGTTGACACTGCCGGGTAAACAAACCCGAGACAGAACGGAGCAGTACTGAATTCAAGCTTTGGAGGCAAAGCCTGAAGTGGGTATTCCTGCTATCAACCGGAAGTAACGGGGCGAATCGAACAAGTTTGTTTCCAAAGAAGACACAGTGGTTACCGTCTACATTTACATTATAGTGCTGATATTTTTAGTGCAATGCAGTTACAGCTATAAAAGGAAGTAAGAAATCAAACAAAATACAGTTGCTCTCTAAGCAACCACGGGTCCCTTACACCAAAATACTGAGAAATTATTCCAGAACAACCATCGAAATTTTGTCAATAGAGCTGAGATTAGTCCTGTATTCAGGCATTGTATTTGTTATTTTATATTTCCTTATCGTGATGCATTTTTGCGTATTGTTACATTACAAATATTTACTAACGACAGCTGGTTTGCTTTTATTTAACATAACATATTTAGTTGATTTTGATAAGCGTTTGTTGTTAATTGTGCCTATGGGCGTCTTGACTTGTTCCGCTGATGCTGCTTGGTGAAAACAGGAGCACTGAAAAAGCATAAGAACCCAGTGCTGCTTCGGCCCTCTTTCAGATTTCGTCGAATGGTTTCGAACTGTTGCCAGTGGTTCCACCCTGTACACCAGAGCAAAAACTGCAGGCACACTGCACTCCAAACGCGTGAGATCGCGTTCAGTTGGGTTGCTAGCCCACGATCGAGAAGGACTGAAACTTCAGGAGGATGTCAAAGATTGTCGAGAGCGTGTTCCTGTTGCCCATCGTATTTAAATTGTCGTTTGAGACCATCAAATGTGTGTCAAACAGCGTCCCAAGGAAAGAGGTGGTTTCAATGGTGCCCTTTGTGCCACCTCCTGACGCCTTTTGTGTCCATTCGGAGCGGCGGTGTGTCTGAAATGTTTTCCACAGAGGCGTCATAAGAGGAGGTGAAAAGTGGGTAAGACGGTGTGTGACAAGCCTCCCACCGAGAAACGAGTCCACAACGAGGTTGTGCAGAATTGTGGTGAAATTTGGTGCCAATGGGACATCACAAACCCACCTCACAATTCACGTGAGTTTCTGAGCTGCAGCCTTTTCTTCGCATTTGTCGACACCTTTGAAGCGTAGTCGAGTCCGAGTGTGACGTCATAGACCGGCACGCGTTTGCACCATCACGGAGGAAGGCTGTAGCCTCATTTGATTTCAGTTTCAAACTTACGCATCGCAATGGGAGGACAATTACTTGGTTTCGAAAAAATCACCCTTTAATTCTGTTGCGCACTTTGGTTTCGTAAATATGTTGTTTTAAAAAGTCCCGTGGTTGACACTGTGAGATATCTGTTTTTATTACTTGTGCGAATGTGTTGGCACTCTCTCCACAACAGCATCTTAATATTTAAATTCAGCAGAACAATTGAAAATTTCTCTTCGCAGCGAATCCTTGCAGTTTGTCTTTTCCACCATCCATCTAGTACAACTTTCCCGAGCACGTCTGCTGCTAAGAAGACGTACCACAGGCTTCTTATTATAAGAATGTTCCTCGCATCCAATTCTTATGTCTATTTGATATGTAGTACTATCCTTTCCACGCAGTGGATTCGGTGGATACTCAATTTAACATGCGAGAACGTACGAAGGCTGTAAAACTACATCTATATTAATATAATAGTGGCATTTACGCGTATTTTTAAAATGTCGCACGTAATCGAAAATTAGTGCTCTCATTGTGCGAATAGCTGTAAGCGCTCCAACGCCCCCTACACTCTCCATGTCTCTGTCCCCTCACTTCCCGCATCCAACGACCATAAAGGGGTTTCTCGCACGCTTAACGCATTGATCACCTATTGGAACACACTAGGCAATTATACAGACGATCCATCTATCACGGCTAAGTGCTGTTTACCCTCCACAAAGGGCGAATTCCATTCTGAGCATTACGGCCACCTGGTACGTTTGCCTTGCAACAGCCACTCCGGCAGACTAATGTCCATTGATTAGAAATGTTAATTGGCACTCAGGAACATATCGGTTGCTGTTATTCGTTGATGATTGTGTCGATGCTTTGCAGTCCATTAAATGCACAACGAATCTTAATAGCTTCTCTCTCTCTCTCTCTCTCTCTCTCTCTCTCTCTCTCTCTCTCTCTCCATAAACAGAAATGATTACTGTAAGATCACGTAAGAATTAATCTATGTTGGCGTTCCCGAGTAATTATTGTGCAGACTCTATCTGTCAGTGAGGGTAAACACCCGTATTTTATATCGCTACCCGTTCAATTATGTCACGGCTTCTTTCTACTGAACATTTGACTTAAACGCTCACTCTGGTATTGGAAGCTTACATTCAGCGGGTGTATTAGATAGAGAGAGACAAAGTCAGCCATTTTGTGTCATATAATTTGATAAACTTGCAAGCTGGATCGTAATAGCCCTTACTATTTCACTGTCTGAAGAGAGTAAATAAGTCATTGGCGACAACTTCAACAAAAATTATTATTGTTATTGTCAATATTATTTTCATTAAACTGCCCATTCACATCCTCATTATTTCTGTTCCATGAAGTAATTATTACGATTAGTATGGTAATTGTCTGTCGAACTGATGATGCAGCAAACAGGACCCATCTTCCTCGTAATTAAACATCATATTAGTAACTTACAAAATAATAAATAGGCCTATCTCTGTTGCTAACAGTCAACTGGGCATCAGTTACGTCCGTTCCACATCGCGACGCATCACGAGCCACAGAGCTACGAGCTAAAAATGCCTCAAAATATGAAATAAAGAATAAACACATCTTAGGCCAGAAAAATAACGCATCATAGATGTTGCGATTCTTCCTGTCGCCTATTGCGTTGTACTGTGTGTCGCTACGAAATCTTTCAGTAATTGAATGGTTCCACTTACAGCGTGGGACTGACGGCGGTGGAAGCCAATTGTGAAATTTGTACAAAACTGTCGAGGCTTTCGTGCTCACTTGTTGACGTATTCTTGGGACGACGTTTGTTTGAAGATTTTTCTGGCGTTCCACCAACACGAATGGCGGACATTCTCAAAAATTGTTAAATTTTTGACAAGTCAGTCACTCGTTCTGGTGAAACGTCAAGAAAATCTTTGAATGAACGTCGGTGGAGAACGTGAGAAAGAAGTAGCAGGAAATTTGAAGCTAGTGTCGCGTGTAAATGATATTGATGACGTTTATAATGACTTTCTTAATTTACCCAAATGAGATCTTTAATTTAAAGGAGTCTGGTGACTAATGCGCCTGTCTGAAATGGTCTCGTAGAGGGAAAGACAGCTTCGTCCCTCAGTACTGTCTGGTGAACATGTTTCGCTTTCGAGAGCTGACATGTAAATCTAGGTGTGCACTCGGGAATCTTGTTCTCAAATAACCTACGCTACCAGTGGCTTTCGACGCTAGGATAACGCAGGAAATTGTATGCTGCAGAGTACGCGGAACAAGATTTGCTAGTGTGGACTGTCAAGACAGTGTAACAGCAGTCGACACTAGTGTATCTGTCATGTATTTCATGCGGTCATTATAGTTAATATTACATTTGTTACAGAAAATGTGTTATAGACGGGGATTGCTGCTAAGAAATGGTATTATCCCGACACTCAGTTTTCTGTAATAACGCACAAAACTTTGATGTACGATAGTGTAATCGACGTATTTTATATAATACGAAGTGGCGGAGTATACAAAAAGCGACCTACTGGTAAAAACTGTCCAAGGGCGAGTACGACTCCTGCAATGAGGTTCCGTACAAACTTGATGATGTATATAGATAGTTCATCCATCCTGGGAATCGAGAATCTAAACAGTTTTTACCTGTCGTCGTCGATACGATCAAGGGAATTCCAAACCCGTATCAAAATCTCTACATTAGTTCCCAAGACTACGCGAACATACAAGAAGAAGCTAGCAGGGGACTTCAGATAATGCAGTGTGGTCACAAACAGCCTGAAAAGCTTGTGAAGTAAGCCAATCAGGCCGCTGCGCGCGCAAATTCAAGCGGGCCGACATATAAAATTGTCAGTTGTTCTCGTAGTGTAAGAAGATAGCACACGAGACTTCTCAGCCTTCCGCTCGAGTTCCATTCTTATTACCGCCCCATGTCAAAATCTTTATATCGCTTTCTGTTTGGTTTTAGGAAATCAAACGAATAAAACGTTTCGCGACACAGTGTCTGGCGGGGAGCTTGAATTGTCAGCTGCAACGGCCTGACGGGCTTACTTCGATGCCAATTAAGTGGAAAACGACTCAAAATAACGGATTTTTTTCTTGACAATTGAAGGGGTTGGAGAGATTTAGTCATAAGCCACACTTCTGTAGAAATTGAGATATTCACGTTATGACATTCTTAACAATGCCCTCCTCATCTTGGATTGAGGAAGCTCCGGTCTTTCTCCAACAGGTGGCAGGTGACGAAATAGTGTAGTTCTATACTCTGTCAACTGGTGTCTTTTTCAGGAGATGCATAGCCACAAGCCACATCGAAATGGCTGAATACTCATGTACACCTGAAAGTGCTTCGCACATTCTAGGCGTATATGCCAGCAACGGTAGTGTAAATGAGGATTCTGATCATTTTGACAGTGATGGTGGTGAGTCTTGGTGTCCATCAAGCAACAGTACTAGCTCAGAAGTATACAAAAATATTTACTAGTGATCATTGTTCAGTGGCTTGTGACTTTGTTTCTCATAACATTGCTCTCACTATTGATCGCCATCTTTTGTGTTAATGAGGAACCTTCAGAACTTAATTGTAATGACCACTGGTTGTGGTAATAATATAGTATTCACAGCTACAAACTTGTAAGAATATTTGTATTATCATTGCCGTTTCAGCGGCATATAAGGATATGTGTGGCTTGTGACTATATCTCACGGAAGTTCTGTGACTATTTTTCTATTCATATTACACCTTGAAATACGTAGAGCAAATGAAGTCACCCCAGAAACCAAGCTCTTCAAGAAAAAGAAATATTGATAAGAGGAAAAAAAATGAGGCCAGACGTCGATGTAACGTGGGTCCGCAGTATGTGTCTTCTAAAACTAACAAGACTATTCAAGCAGCATCTTTGGGAAGTTCCTGCGGTCGTTCACATAAGTACTTTACGAAACTACTTGGAGAAGAAGAAAATATTTTCCACTCGTTTTGGGACATAGGATCCTTTAATGCACAGAATACTTACATAATGAGTTGTATGAAAATGGTACCAAAAAAGAGAAGCTTCATTTCACATTTTTAAACACAAATGGACCAATTGTCACAAATTTATCTTGTTGTGCTTCACATTTCTTTCTTTCACAGCTATCCAAAACAGACTACATAGCAAATTTCATCCAGAGCTGTGACATTTTCATACAATGTGAAAGTAAAAGGAATGGAAGTCATGATTTGTATGCAAGCTTTCCTCAGGGTTCATGGCTTACAGAACCATACAAGAAGAGTGAGGAATTTGCAACAACAAATGAAGTTGGGTCGCGCAGTTCCAAAAGAAGATGGAAGAGGTTTGTATATTACTTTTTACTGTAAGGTATCCATCTTAACCAAATAAAATAATGTTGAAATATAATAATAACATAAAGTAATGAATCAACTCATGTGCTCTTTTCTTTCAGGCAAACATGGCACCCATCCACATAAATTTCAAGACGAAACTGTGAAAGGTGTCAGAGACTTCCTCAATGCTATACCAAAATATAACAGTCACTAGAGAAGGCAGCAGAACCTCAAAAAAGTATATTTTGGATGTGATCTCACAATTGTATCCGTATTTCGGGACAAATACTCTGAATACTGCAAGGAAAAGGGTGTCCCTACGGTATCACAAAGCAAATTAAGGGCAATTTTTGTATCCGAATTTAACATAGGCTTCAAACAGCCGAAAAGCGACACCTATTCAACATATGATGCCTTTCTAACAACCCCAGAATTATGTGCAGAAGGAACAACACAAAGGAAAAAACCAACATGAGTTACATCTAAGAAAGGCCGATAGCGGGCAAGATATGATCGTGTCTTTAACCTCTCTGGCTAAGGAGATTCTGAAAGAGCACCACATAATAGCAATGGACATGCAACAAACGTGTCCCACGCCAAAACTAACAGTTGTCCCAGCATTCTGCAAGGGAAAGGTATGGACGTATAACTACGGTATCCATGATTGTGGGTCAAATAAGGGATACATGTTTCCGTGGAGTGAGAAGGATGGAGGAAGGGGTTCAGATGAAGTTGGAAGCTATTCATTAAAGTACTTGGAGATAACTAACACTCAAGCCAAAAATCTTCACATAATCAGAGATAACTCTGAGGGCCAGGCAAAGAATTGGTCTCTTATTGCCCTGGAAAAGACTCTCTTTGCCACCAAAAGATTTGAATCTGTGCAGCAGTATTTCCCTATGGGAGGTCATGCTAGACTTCCTTGCAATCATGATATCGGTCGCATAGAAATTTATGCGAGAAACAGACGTCCAATAGTATACATGCCAAATGAATGGGCAGTAGTAGTCAAATCTACTGGTCCAAAAAACTTCATTGTGACGAAAAGGCACAGACAAGACTTCAGAATCTTGGGCGATCTGCAGTCATTAATCTCGATATCCACTCTATTCAGATCTGGAGATCCCATTAGTTTTAGTAAAGCGACTCAATTGATGTTTGAGTATACGGATCCTTCCAAAGTCTTCTAGATACAAGGCCTACGCACAGCTGCCATATTGGCACGTGATGTCACAAACTGTTGGCCATCTTATCTTCAGTCGGCAGTCCTGTTGGCGTGTATGTTATGTTGAAAGTGTGTGACACGTGAAAGTTACATATGTTTCATACAGTATTCGCCTACAGTTCTTCGAAGTATGGGATACAAGTGCTGCGTTCCCTTTTGCCAGGGAAATTATAAATCCCAAAAAGGCATGAAAGTGAACATGTTTCGATTTCCCAAATGTGTGAAATTGAGAAATCGCTGGATTGCAGGTATTCCCAGACAGGAATTTGTGTCTACACATCATTCAAGGGTAAGTAAATGACAAAAAGATTTCTAGCGTGTTATTTATTTCCATTGCACCACATTTGCCAATTGTTTTTAAAAGTAGTTATGTATCACGTACCAGTATCATTTGTTTCTTAATTCTGGACCATTGCTGCGAGGTTAATACGAAGCTGGCTGTGAAATGTCTCTCATATTTGCAACTATTGTCACACAGAATAGTTATATTAATTAGTGTGACTCGAAAATATTTAGTATTCCTTATCATTCCTACCAGATTATTGAGTTTCCAGTACTTTTATTTGGAAGAGCTACAGAATGATTTTGTTCAGTTTTACATATACAGCTATTCGGAAATAATTTCAATTTGAGTAAACTACCTTAGAAAATTGCTTTTGAATTCAGTGTTCGACAGATTAAGCAGTACAGAAAGCAGAAGTTCGAGGTAAGTGCATTATGATTAAATTAACCGCACTCTGTGACACGAATTTCAATCAAGGGTATAGGAGAAACAATCTTTTCATGTTTAAGGTTCTAAAGTTCTGGAGAAACAGGGAAATAAAATATTTTTCGGGTTTTTTGATTTATTAAACATTATGTCAGGAGGTGCTCCATTTCGTCCAATGATTTGAGTTTCGTGTGAGATCAGAAAATTTTGAAGTGAAGAGGAAAATTTACGAAAATAACCAGGGAAACAAATTCTTAAATTCTGTAGGAGCTCCAGCTGCTTTATTTAAAACCGAAAACGTCTGCTTGTTGTTGCATATTGCCGATTTTTTACTGCAAGAAAGCGTAGCTCCTGAGGTAAAAGACAGAATTTAAAGTTACATTTTGTATTCAAGCCTAGAAACGTGTATTTAAGGCAAATCGTAAAAATAATTTTACATCTTGAAATAACATAGGGCAGTTTTGTTCAGTTACTTTACGCAGTGATATAAGTCTCCATACTTTCATTACAAGGACATGTAGGAGAAGAAAGCACGAGTATCGCTATGCGGTCTCAGCTCTAAATCTCGTAAAGTTCGTATAGCTGCAGAGTGCTTAACAGGAGCGTTCCGATACAGACCCGGCCATCATCATGTGACATCACAAGTGTGCGCGCAGGCCGGTAGTCTAGGTGGTGTTGATCCTTCATGCTAAGAGTGAAGCGCTGCTACTCACATAAAGGAACCTTCATGAGGGTGGATGTACGTAGCAAGAGGAAAGAAACATCTGCCGAACCATGTCTATTTCGGCTGTCAATGGAATATGGAAAACCAATTCAAATTAATCAGAAAAAGATTGATGACATACTGTCTCTTATGATATACATACCTGCAGCTAGAAATAATGTGAACGATGATGATGTAGAAGAATTCCTTTGATTTCACATTTACTGTGTAAAATCAAGTATTTGATTGACTTATATGTTATGTATGTGTATATGTGAAAGTGTAAAATTTGTTAAAAATTACTATTTGTTATATAATTTTCAAAATAAAACTTAACGTATTTTATGTTCTAAATTATTTTCAGGGAGACACAGTCATGAGCCATATTCGACCACATCGTAATTAAAATGGCTCTCAAATTAAAATTACGTAACAGGAAGCAGATCGTGTCTTTTACACAAGATTTCCAATGTATTAAAGTATAATTAAAAGCAAAAAAAGTGTCTATTTTCTATTTAACATTTTATACTGACATGAAACTTTAAAATAGCTGTATCTCAAAACTAGTTGAATGTGGCTTATGACTATATATCTCCGACCCCTTCAATTATATCTCAGATTTCTCAGCACAACGTATCCTGCAATATGCTTTCAAGCTTCTCAGACTTTCTGAGTATCCTGTATGTATGTAGAGACAGACAAACAATAAAAAATTTTAATTTACTTACTAAGATGTAACTACAACTTGTTTGAATGCAGTAACATTAATCCACACTCCAGAGCCAAAGAAAGAGGTACACCTGCCTAATATCGTGTTGCGCCCCGCGAGCACCCAGAAGTCCCGCAACACGACGTAGCAGGAACTCGACTAATGTCTGAAGTAGTGCTGGAGGGACCTGACACCATGAATCCTGCAGGCCTGTCCGTAAATCCGTAAGAGTACGAGGCGGTGGAGATGTCTTCTGAACAACACCTTGCAAGGCATCGCAGATATGCTCAATGATGTTCGTGCCTGGGGAGTTTGGTGGCCAGCGGAAGTGTTTAAACTCAGAAGAATGTTCCTGGAACCACTCTGTAACAATTCTGGACGTGTAGCATGTCACATTGTCCTGCTGGAATTGCCCAAGTCCGTCGGAATGCACAATAGACATGAATGGATGCAGGTGATCAGACACGTGTCACATCTCAGAGACGTATGTAGACGTATCAGGGGTCCCATATCAGTCCAACCGCACATGCCCCACGCCGTTACAGAGGCTCTACCAGCTTGAACAGTCCCCTGCTGACGTGTAGAGTCTATGGATTCATGAGGTTGTCTCCGTACCCCTACACATTCACACTCTCGATGCAATTTGAAGCGAGACTCGCCCGACCAGCAACATGTTTCCGGTCATAAACAGTCCAATGTCGGTGTTGACAGGTGCAGGCGAGGCGTAAAGCTTTGTGTCGTGCAGTCATCAGGGGTACACGAGTGGGCCTTTGGTTCTGAAAGCCCATATCGATGATGTTTCGTTGAATGGTGCGCACGGTACACGTGTTGATGGCTCAGCATCGAAATCTGCAGCAATTTGCGGAAGGGTTGCTCTTCTGTCACATTGAAGGATTCTCTTCAGTCGTCATTGGTCCCGTTCTTGCAGGATCTTCTTCTGGCCTCAGCGATGTCGGAAATTTGATGTTTTACTATATTTCTGATATTCACGGTACACTCGTTAAATGGTCATACGGGAAAATTCATCACATCGCTACCTCTGAGATGCTGTGTCCCATAGCTCGTGCGCCAACTATAACACGACATTCAAGATCACTTAAATCTTGATAAACTGCCACTATAACCTCAGTAACCTATCTAATAACTGCACCAGACACTCGCTGTCTTATATAGGCGTTGGCGACCGCAACACCGTATTCTGCCTGTTTACAAATCTCTGTATTCGAATAGGCATGTCTATACCAGTTTCTGTGGCGCTTCAGTGTATTATGCTGTTGACCGATGATGAATGCATTTTAAGTTCTGATGGCAAAAAGATATTTCTTTAGATATAATTAAACCTTAAAAATTTTCAGGTTTTTCCCTTGCTAGCACCGTGAAATTTGTGTCATAAGTTTTAGTATCTTTTGACAGCATTGATTTATAATCTTAAATGTTTTATACCTCCAGGGGACTGTAGATCGTAGTTGTGACACAAATCATTACTTGATACTCCTACCCGTTTCCGAGAAAAAGGAATCTTAATAGACGGGCAGAGAGACGGATGGAAAAATAAAAAATCGCCCGCCCTGGTAATCGAGAATCTCAGCAGTTTTTTGCCTCTTATCGATGTCGATATTGGCAAGATATCAATCCCAGGAATTCGAAGATCGTATCAAAATTCCTAAGACAGTTCCTCAGACTAGCCTGGACATACAAAAGGAAGCTAGCAGGGAACTTCAGTTTATATATGTAGAGAGAGAATAGTTAATAAAACATTTGCATTTACTTACCAAAATATGACTACAGCTTAAATTTTATTGGTTTCATGCAGTGGTGGTTGTTACACTTGTGACGGATGATGAATGTAATGTATGTTCAAATGGCAAAATATATTTTGACGTGACATAATTACAATTTAACAAGTTTCGGATTTTTTACTTACTTCTACTGTGAAACCTCGCATCTTGCCGAATTTCATGATTCTTGGTCAATGGGAACTACCAAAAGGTTTTGATGAGCCAGTTTTCGAGTATCAGAATATGTGAGATAAAGGGCCGTATGTTTTGAGTCAAGTGACATTGAAACTTAACGTTTCTACGCCACTAAGGGCCTATAAATTTTAGAATGCGACGAAAATTTGAACTTGAAACGTCTAGCTGTGGCTAACAAAACAGCGTTCTTAACAATCGGACAGGCAGATAGACAAACAGACGGACAAAAAGCGATCCTGTAAGAGTTTAATATCTACCGATTAAGATACGGAACCCTAGAAAAGGGACCAGTTGGTTTTCATTCGTCAAAGAACACCTCCACACCCACAACCAGCGGCCTGTAATTTACTAGGATTGCGTTACCTGTGTGTAACATACTACGTTGCTACATATCTCCGGAAACATAACAAATATTTGTCGAAACAAAACACAATCACGGCGGTATTGCGATAGAGTGTTTCATGGACTTGATATTGAACAGGTGACAATGTTATGGTTCATCAGTGTTTATTCTGTTCTAACTATCAGATTTCGGTGTTGTTATCTGCTGACTTGAGCTATATTTATATTCTTATTACATTCAGGGCGTTGTTATCGCCAATGCGTTAGACAGATTGTAGGACCTTGCAGTGGACGATCCGGAAGTTACCTAATACGACACTAACATTTTGTCTTTTTTTATAGGCCGGGACGAATGTTCTACTCTGTGATTAATGTGGTTGATGAACTCTACGTGCAGGTGGCTCGATCAGAACAATTTGTTTTGCATATTCTTCCGAGTATCGATATGATTCTACGGTCAATTCAAACTTTTGTACGGTTGCAATTGTTGAATCAAGGCCGAGGTTTAACGTGCGGCGAGGTATCTGAAGACAGCATAGACGTTAAAAGTTAATGACACATTCACTCAACCTCTTTTTTAGAATTTTTCCTTGATTGAGGCTCCTTGAGAGTTTACAGCTGCTGTGGAATAACTTTTGCGGTTATCAGATTTCAAGTGTTACGTTATGAGCCTATCCTACGAAACACCGGGCTGCCTACTTTAATTAAATTAAACAGCGGCCTGAGAAGTTTGATATGGTTCGCTGTGCAGGAGCTTTTAGGTCGAGCTCAAGGAGCAAGTTTAATTTTCGTATAAAAATCGAAGGTCGTCTGCGGGGAGATAGGTGTGCCGTCTCCTTATCTAGCCATGGAGGAGGAAAAGCGACAAAGGAACAGATAACAGGTCCTCCGTTACGAAACTCAGACGAAGTGGATGGACGGGAAGAAAGCTGAAACGGCGGCAGCGTCCTCCGTTCTGACCTTCATCCTCTCAGCAGACATTCCCCCCCCCCTCCCCCTCGCCACCCCTTTCTGTCTCTTTCTCTCTTTCTCTTTCTCTCTTGCTGGACCAGCACTCTCGCTGGAATGAGATTTCCGTCACGGCCCCTGTCCCCTGGCAAAAAAGGAAGGAAAACTCTGATCTAGCACGAAACCAGCCGCAGGTGTTGGCCTGACGTGTGCATACGTCTTACCCTCCTCTTCAGCACCGTAGCCCCTTCCACTGAAGTACTATAAGGTAACGTTTTGCATATTTCTTTCGTTCTTGTTATCGAAGAGTATTGTCGGAGTCTGGTCAGTGACACGTTGCACTCAGCACTGCAGGCGAATAATTATGAAGTTAGAAATCTGTTACGAGATGCAGAAAGACTATCAGTTCCTGGTGCAAGGTCTGGCACCTGAACCTCAACGTACATAGATACGAAGATTGTTTATTATGTTTTAGTTACCACTTCGAAAAAATCTAGCTGCGTACACGAAATTTGGTGACGGTATTATCTCCTCCTCCATAAATTTACCCTTTGGTGCTATACATTTTGTCCTATGACAGATGACATTGCAATAGTCTACAGTTTTACTGTCTAGGGTTAGTTCAGATTTGAAAACAATCTTGTCGTCGTTCTCAAAATGCCTTCCACGCAATTCTCCAGGAAAACAGGAAGAAGCCGCAGGATACCACGTTAGGAGAATAAGGACGGTGAGACCAAATTTGATAGTGCCAGGTAATAGTGCCCTGGGATAAATGCGCTGTTGCGTTGTCGAGTAGCAGAACATCCCCACGGAGAAGTTACCACGGCGCTTCGTCTTGACAGCCTTCTGTAACTTTATCAGGAAATTTCGGTGGTAACGGGTTGTTATAATTAATTACTGATGCGGCTTTCGGGCTCTATGGCTGTGGTTGAAGGAAATTTTCGGTTACCGACGTTTCGTCCAGAACTGTGCTGGACATTCTTTGGAGGTGCTCCTTGCAACGGTGAGTAGGACGTCGGAGAAGGACATAAATACTGTGTTAAGTGGGCATTGTCGAGTTTACACGTGATCAGCGCAGATAATGTTTGTCAGAGGGTAAAAACTTCTCTATCGATTCTGCATAGCCAGTGCCCATATCATCTAGTTTCACGGCTTCTGCTTTTATTTTAAAATTATCACTATGAACATATATATCGGTGCATTCTCTTCATAGCTGTGTACTGCAGAGCATGATTTGTACAGCAGATTTTTGTTTTTTCCGCAATGGGCAAAAACTTTTATGTCCTTCCAGTCTCGTCTTCAAGCTTATCTTGGTAGCTCCAATGAGAATCTTTCCACAAGTACATAGAATCTTATGTATTCCCATTATTGACAGAGAAAAGCGTTTGTCCTTTATAGATGACATATTTTTCTTAGTTTCTATAAACAGACCTGACGTAATGTTTCTGTAAAATCTTGCTGACTTGATCAGTTACTATTTCCATGAAAAGGAGAGAAAGCATGTTCTTCCATCGCTGTCTTTTATCGTTGTCTTTTTTCTTACTATCATTCGGTCGCAGAACACTATTTACTACTTTGACTGAATAGTCATTCTTCTCGAATACCGGCTTCAGATGTTTTAATACGGCGTCCAGGTTTTCCAGTGCGCAAAATCTTTTGGCTGTGTCAACAGCACTTTTGATGGCAAATCTCTTTTGTTGCGGATGATGGTTGGAGTTCTTATGCAGATATCTGACCCTTTGCTTACTTTCCAAATACCTTACGTTTCGGTCTTCCATCAACCTGTCCCATAACTAAAACTTCCAAGAAGGATATTGCGTTGTCTTTCTCCAGCTTCATGGTAAACTGGATTTATACCATTCAAATAACAAAAGAATGCTGCTAAAGATTTTATAGCATGTGACCACAGCTCGAATGTATCATCAACAAACAGATACCATCGACATACACTCCTGTAAATTGAAATAAGAACACCGTGAATTCATTGTCCCAGGAAGGGGAAACTTTATTGACACATTCCTGGGGTCAGATACATCACATGATCACACTGACAGAACCACAGGCACATAGACACAGGCAACAGAGCATGCACAATGTCGGCACTAGTACAGTGTATATCCACCTTTCGCAGCAATGCAGGCTGCTATTCTCCCATGGAGACGATCGTAGAGATGCTGGATGTAGTCCTGTGGAACGGCTTGCCATGCCATTTCCACCTGGCGCCTCAGTTGGACCAGCGATCGTGCTGGACGTGCAGACCGCGTGAGACGACGCTTCATCCAGTCCCAAACATGCTCAATGGGGGACAGATCCGGAGATCTTGCTGGCCAGGGTAGTTGACTTACACCTTCTAGAGCACGTTGGGTGGCACGGGATACATGCGGACGTGCATTGTCCTGTTGGAACAGCAAGTTCCCTTGCCGGTCTAGGAATGGTAGAACGATGGGTTCGATGACGGTTTGGATGTACCGTGCACTATTCAGTGTCCCCTCGACGATCACCAGTGGTGTACGGCCAGTGTAGGAGATCGCTCCCCACACCATGATGCCGGGTGTTGGCCCTGTGTGCCTCGGTCGTATGCAGTCCTGATTGTGGCGCTCACCTGCACGGCGCCAAACACGCATACGACCATCATTGGCACCAAGGCAGAAGCGACTCTCATCGCTGAAGACGACACGTCTCCATTCGTCCCTCCATTCACGCCTGTCGCGACACCACTGGAGGCGGGCTGCACGATGTTGGGGCGTGAGCGGAAGGCGGCCTAACGGTGTGCGGGACCGTAGCCCAGCTTCATGGAGACGGTTGCGAATGGTCCTCGCCGATACCCCAGGAGCAACAGTGTCCCTAATTTGCTGGGAAGTGGCGGTGCGGTCCCCTACGGCACTGCGTAGGATCCTACGGTCTTGGCGTGCATCCGTGCGTCGCTGCGGTCCGGTCCCAGGTCGACGGGCACGTGCACCTTCCGCCGACCACTGGCGACAACATCGATGTACTGTGGAGACCTCACGCCCCACGTGTTGAGCAATTCGGCGGTACGTCCACCCGGCCTCCCGCATGCCCACTATACGCCCTCGCCCAAAGTCCGTCAACTGCACATACGGTTCACGTCCACGCTGTCGCGGCATGCTACCAGTGTTAAAGACTGCGATGGAGCTCCGTATGCCACGGCAAACTGGCTGACACTGACGGCGGCGGTGCACAAATGCTGCGCAGCTAGCGCCATTCGACGGCCAACACCGCGGTTCCTGGTGTGTCCGCTGTGCCGTGCGTGTGATCATTGCTTGTACAGCCCTCTCGCAGTGTCCGGAGCAAGTATGGTGGGTCTGACACACCGGTGTCAATGTGTTCTTTTTTCCATTTCCAGGAGTGTAGTTTCTTGTTTCCACAAAACTCAATGATATATGGACAATGCCACTGCAGAATCGATAGATAAGTTTTTATCCTTGACAGGAAACAATCGATAGTTAAGTTTATCACTGACAAAAAGTATCTCTACTGATCATCTGTTAACTCAACTACACCTTTTACGCACTATTTAAGTCGCACTCTCCGACTACTCAGCCAGCAAGATTCAGCGTCGTCAGGAGCACCCTAGAAGAAGATGTCCAGCACAACTCTGGACGAAACGTCGAGAACCGAAAAGTTTCTTTGGCCTCGTGCATACAGTCTTAAAGACTCATCAGGAACTATAACATACGGTCGTGAAAGCCTTCATTGTATGGTTGGTTGTAACTAAACTGACGATGTTCCGAATGTTGCACTGTGGATTGTATACATTGCAGGATGTTGAAACATAGTAGATACGTTCATTAACCGATGTGCTCGCAGTTTGCTGATAAAATAATAGTTCCATCTTTTGCCACTAGATGAAAGTACGGTGCTGTAAGCAGTCAAAATGTGGAATGTCTCGTATTTTGTCGTCAGTATGGTGTTCGCCACTTGGCTACGCGAGTGGATTTCTTTTGTTAAGAAGGTTGAAGGTTTCCGTACGAAATGCAATGTCTATTGAGAATAAAGACCGTCCACTGCTGGTAAAGTTATTTTTAATCAGAACGGCAGCAATTGCAGCCATGCATTGCGGGAATATGGACGACAGAAACAGCTGCGAAGAGGCTCCATGTCAATAAGTCGAATAAACAGCTTACTTAGGCAGTGCTGCGTTGCTGTAGCTATAGCCGACCGTGCAACACACAACTCAAATTCTGCATTAGTGCTCGAGCTGTTTTACGGTAATTCTCTCTCTGGTTAACAGTTCGAACGATTATGCGGTACATTTTAGACTAGTATCCCTTTAAGATTCAGAATGTGCACCAAAAACACAACTATGTCCACACCATTATTTTCATGCAAATTGGAGCGACCCCACATGTTGCTTGCCAGGTGAAAGATTTCCTTCGAAAAACTTTCCGTAACGACCACATGACGTCTAGGCTGTTTCGAGATGTGTGGCCTTCCAGATCCCTCAACCTAAATCCATGTGACATCAAGCTGTGGGGATATCTGAAAAATCGAGTCTATCAGGGATGTATCCGGACTCTTCCTGATCTGAAGGAAAGCGTACGATGACATACCACTCTCATTACACAGGACATGCTGTGAGCAACTGCCGACGATGCTGTGTTACGGATGCAGCACGTTTTGAGTTGGGAGACCATACTGAAAACTTGTTGTAACTTATGACATATCCTAATTAACGTGCCAGAACCGCCGTTATCACGTGTTTCATCGTTCCTCCCCTCTTCTTACCCCCACATCATTGAAAGCAGTTCTCAAAATCGGCCCTTTTCAGGGCCACAAATACTACACATTGATATTGCCAAAAGCCGAGAAGCGATTCTTCTTGGTGTTTTAGCTCTCTGGGGCACTCTGGGATGCTCTCTGGGGCACGCTGGGATGCTCTCTGGGCTGCTCAATAGATGTCGAGCACAGTCTCTGATTGGTTGTCTTCTTTTTGGCGCGCAATTCAAACTACGTTGGAGCAACGCGCTACCTAGTATTTTTCACCTCGTGGAACTATTTTTTTTTTTCAGCACACTCTACGAGCCCATCGATTAATAAACGTAGCTAAGATCCTTGCATTGCACCACTCGAAACACCGTCAGTTTAATTACAACCATTCGGTATGTGCCGGGGACGGTTTATCATTTAGAAGCATAATCTAATAGCAGTACAGCATGGCACTCCTAAAAACTATTCAGCGTTAACAGGCCAAATCATGTTCAGCTTTTCGTCTTTCTCGGCGTTGGTGAATCCACATGTTTCCAATGTTTGCTTCCGTCTTTTATGTCGCACTCATACATTCAGTTCCCGTCGGTGGTGATTAGGAGGCTAAAGAAGTCATTTAGACTGGCATGACACAACTGGAACTATTTCACTGCTGTCTCGGTTCGGCTTGCTTTTTGAACTGGTATGACCAGTCACGTAACCCACCGAGCGGCGACTGTTGACATGCTCAAAATGTAGTGTAACATGCTGAAAGTACAGCCATTACTCGTTTTCACTTTTATCACATCGCCTTAATTGTAATATGTCGGTCTCCGAGCGCAAGGGCTTCAACTTCTTTTGCGATTTCTGAGTATTCACAGAGAAATTGTTTGTCCTTTCGTTCTTCCTCAGGCTTGTCTGACGAGATTGGAACCGTCTGTGCCACCCAACCCCTTCGTTATACAATGCTGCATTATAATGCTGGGTTTTTAGTGTGTATCATAACTGCAGACATTTAACGGCAAAAAACTAAACAAACAATTAGATTACTTCATTTCTTTAGGTATTAATTAAAACTTATTCGTATATGATTTATGAATATTTCGTACAAATTGTCTGCATTGTGATGAACTAAAGTTAAGTTGTGAAAACGATATCATTGCCACGTAGCGAACAGCCAACAAAACTGTGCGTCGTGAACAGAGCAAGTGGGATCTTATTTGCACCTGGTGTTATAATCCAGCGCTAAAGTATGTGGCTGGAAAGTATGTGGGATCGAATCCCGGCTGGGTCACTTTTTCCACTCTGTCCCAATTATTTGGAGATACGCATTTATAAATATGACGACAGTTGCAGACTACCACTTTCTGCTTCTCTCAAATTAGCCATCGCTATTCGCACTCTTACTTCACTGGAAATTATTCGAACAACAGGCAGTGAGTTACTCGATTTTGAGGCATCGCAATAAATATGGCTAATAGCAAAAAGATAACCACCTCATCATAAGGCTGTGATGTAAGACTTAGAGTTTGAAATAATCATATATATTTAACCAGTAGTTCCCTGCAATCGCCTGAGAACAGTAGCAAAGGGAAAAACAAGCGAATACAAACTATGTGGTTTTTTTATGTTGCAAGCAAAACGTTTTCCGAAAAACTACTGCACGAACTTTGTTTCCCTCACATAAAGTACGTTCTTTCAGCATCGCAGCAGACGACTCAGCCAACAGCTTTCTGCCTTTCTTGAATCACACATAGATGCAGACGCGATTCTTCGCGTGGCATGGCGAAGAAGTCTGCTCTAGTGAGTGTGCGCCAAAGAACTGCGGCGATGAGCATCAACAACGCAGCACAGTGCATACTGATCTGCACATGAGGAATGTTATAACACGAGCTAAACTTGTACAGCAGGCATGTTCGTTTTAATTTTTTTTTATTTGTGCCACTCAGTCACCCTCTAGTACATACTGAATCGAGCACCCCCCCCCCCCCCCACCCCCCACACACACACATTATTTGCATACAGTATTCACATTTGCTGTTAACATATTAGTTACGTCATAATGTGCTCCAACAATTGGCTGGGGATGTCACTCCAACGCCAATGCAGTATATGACACATACACTGAAGCGCCAAAGAAACTGGTACAGGCACGCGTATTTAAACACAGAGATATGTAAACAAGTGGAATATGGCGCTGCGGTCGGAACGCCTGTATAAGACAAGTGTCCAGAGCAGTTGTTAGAACGGTTACTGCTGCTACAATGGTTATCAAGATTTAAATGAGTTTGAATGGTGTTGGTGCACGAGCGATTGGATACAGCATGCAACTCTTCCGCAAACTGCTGCAGATTTCAATCATGGGCCATCAACAAGTGTCAGCGCGCGAACCATTCGACGAAACATCATCGGTATGGGCTTTCGGAGCCGAAGGCCTACTCGTGTACACTGCACGACACAAAGCTTTACCTCTCGCCTGGATCCGTCAACACCAACATTGAACTGTTGATGACTGGAAAGATGTTGCCTGGTCGGACGAGTCTCGTTTCAGATTGCATCGAGCGGATGGACGTGTGCGGGTATGAAGACAACCTCATGAATCCATGGACCCTGCATGTCAGCTTGGGACTGTTCCAGCTGGCGCAGGCTCTGTAATGGTATGAGGCATGTGCAGTTACAGTGATGTGGGACCTCTGATACGACTGGATACGACTCTGACAGGTGATACGTACGTAAGCTCCCTATCTGATCACCTGCATCCATTCATGTCCATTGTGCATTCCGACGGATTTGGGCAATTCCAGCAGGCAAGTGCGACACCCTACAAGTCTAGAATTGCTACAGTGTGGCTGCAGGAAGACTCTCCTCAGTTTAAACACTTTCACTGGCCGCCAAACTCCCCAAACATGAACTTTATTGAGCATATCTGGGATGCCTTGCAACGTGCTGTTCAGAAGAGATATCTACCCCCTCGTCTTCTTACGGATATTTGGATAGCCATGCAGGATCCTTGGTGTCAGTTCCCTCCAGCACTACTTCAGAAATTATCAAATCCATGCCATGACGTGTTGCAGCACTTCTGCGCGCTTGCGGGGACGAAATTAGGCAGTTTCTTTGGCTCTTCGTCGTAATATTCGTGCCTTCATACAACTTCCCTGCCGTGCACTGCTTACATCACGTAAGTGATATGAAAGTGATGATATTCTGTTACTTAATGCTGTTCTTTGAAATTGACTCACAACTCTACGCAGTGGCCCGCAAACCAAGTACACTACACCACACAAGCCTTCTGGCTAACATTTAACACTACCTGTTTGAACCTGGACTATGTCACGAGTAATGCAAGAAGCCTAAGTATCTGATTTCATTTTACTACGCGTTCGGCGATTGCTCCCTGAAAGCAGACTCAGCCTTCAAGTGATAAGAGTTTCTGTCCGAAACGATTGAGGGCGGAAAGACCACATCAGTGTAACTATGGCGAAGCCATATTCCAGACACAGATTTACTGGAAGAATCCAAAGGACGAGTGTTTCACTTACAAAGTACGCTGTTTACAAAGCAGTTGTTTGGGAAGATCTCGAGTTTAGTTCGTCGGTCAGGGACCGATAATAAACCTGGATTAGCACGGTTAGGAAAGAATCAAAGAACCTTTCCTCGAAGGCTGATAAGTATGGCAGTGGTGCTTCATGCTGTAGCCCTTGCATTTCCGTCAGCGTATATACACGTTCGATTTTGTGACTAAATATTTTGAAATTTAGGTCCCATCAAAGATTTAAGCATCTTAACATACTTTATACTAAATGAGAATCTCAATTCCCAAACGTTTAATTCTGAAGTAAAAAGGTATGGTAGCCACTTAGACACATAAGCGTTTCCGAATCGTCGTCAGGTTACAGCTGTGCGAAAGCCAATCATGAATTACATTCAAGTTATTATGTGGCCCACTAACCATAGTTCTATTTGCTTATGTAACGAGTGAGATGTAAATGGGCCGTGTCTGTTGGCTGCAGCTTGTGCATAAACCCACTACGCTCATTTACATCTCTATTCATTTGTTTACTCATTGCGTATCACAAACAGTGGTGCTCCTTCTCCAGTTCACATATGATCTGCAGCCCGTGGAGTTTAAATCAACACGGGAAATTGAGCGAACACTACGTTGTGCTAAATTGTCTGCTGCTGCTACCTTCCGAACTGGAAGCCATCGAATGTTTAGCACTGAAACGCATGCAGATTTTATACTCTGTCGAATCATCCTGTTTGTATATTTTACAGCGCCACTCGGATATCTCGTCCAAAATTCAAGCTCTTATCGTATATTGGAGACGCGATCATGTCAACGGAACTGGGAAGATTGCAGACAATTTCTGGACGAGTTTCAAATACTCACTTTACCTGATCAACACGTTTTCCAACTGTAGGTTGCTGTCATGCCCGCACCTCTACCCATTTATTGTCATCGCTATAAAGTCTGAAAAACAGACTAATACAAACTCGCTGATAGAATTTCACTTTCAAACTCATTATTTGACGAAAATTATCCGCGCAACCCTATGCTATGTGGGGCTGACTAGTGGATATCACGAGACGTGGCCCCGTCAGTATGAAATGTGGCCTGGAGCACTGTGTTATAAGTAGAGAAGCAGTAACAGTAGAATGGATTAATCAGGACAGATCAAAGATTTCGAACGTCGACTTGTAACAAATCCATCAGGGACATTTAAAACCTTCCAAAGCTCCCGAAGTTGACTTCATTATGTGACTGTCAAAAGTTAATTGTAAGAAGCAACAACAGTTAAACTAAGACCGGAGAAACCTCATGTACTCTCCTACATCCACCGTTCAGCCTTGTGGAGGTGGCTTGTAAAAATCGCGTGAAATGAGCGGAAGGAGTCACTCATGAGTTTCAAAGTGCTACCAGTAGTCCAGCTAGCACAATGACTGTGTGCAGTATTACACGACCTTTTTTGTCAAATCTGCCACGTACCATAATTAATATCCATTCAGCTGATAAACCCAGCCAATCTAAATTAATTCACAACTGGAAATGAGAGTATGAGTACGGTTAAATTTAATGTCAGTGATTGCCATATTTAACTATTAAATATCAATATTAATTTCTTATTCTGGCAGATTGTATGAACGCGTAGTCGGGAATCCTGTTGACCATACGTAGAGCAGAGGCCAGCGGGGCAGGATAGAGGAAGTCGGTTTCGCGCCATTACGGGGACCACAATCCTCTTCAGAGGACACTCACCACCACCATGATACGGGAAGGAGGAGTCAGGTAAAAGCTGGGCCCAGTATGTTGCTTAAGGGCTAAGCTCTGCCGGAGAGGCGCCATACATCCGAGATTGCGTCCTAAAGATGGAAAGCCACACTGACCAACCAGAACATTATGACCACCGATCGACTATAGATATAAACCACTCCCGGCAATAGCAGCGTCATCTGGCGGGGAGTGATTGGTAGTCAGACATATGCTCGGTGCAGAATTAAAGCGGAATTAAAGCTGAGGACGGGTCGTAAGTCGTGTTTGGGTAGCTCAGTTGGTAGAGCACTTGCCCGCGAAAGGCAAAGGTCCCGATTTCGAGTCTCGGTCCGACACACATTTTAATCTGCCAGGGAGTTTCATATCAGTGCACACTCCGCTGCAGAGTGAAAATCTCATTCTGGAAACATCCCCTAGGCTTTGGCTAAGCCATGTCTCCGCATTATCCTTTCTTCCAGTGCTAGCTCTGCATGGTTCGCAGAAGAGCTTCTGTGAAGTTTGGAAGGTAGGAGACGAGGTACTGGCAGAATTAAAGCTGTGAGGACGGGTCGTGAGTCGTGCTTGGGTAGCTCAGTTGGTAGAGCACTTGCCCGCGAAAGACAAAGGTTCCGAGTTCGAGTCTCGGTCCGGCACACAGTTTTAATCTGCCAGGAAGTTACATAAGCTCGGGGCATGTACTATCATTAAGCGTGCTCTCCTTATGTACAATGGTAAAGGCGCGTGATCTATATGAATCTGACCGAGGGCAGAGTCTGAGAGCTTCGCACGAACATTTCGGAAACTGCACGAGTTGTCGGGTGTACGAGGAGTGCTGTGGTGAGTGTCTTCAACACGTGGCGAAACCATGGTGAAACCACGTCCAGACGTCATTGCGTTGGGTGGCCACCCCTCACTACAGATTTCGGTCGTCGTAGGCTGGCAGACTTATAAAACAGGACAGGTGGCGAGCTCTGGTGGAACTAACATCAGACTTTAATGCTGGACGTAGTTAAAACGTGTGTGAACACACAGTACGCCGAACACTCATAATTATGGGCCTCCCCAGCCGACGATCCATGTATGTGGCAATGTTAACAGCACGAAATCTGCAGCTACGACTGAAATGGGCATTGGACGTTGGCCCAGAGGCAGAGCGGTAGCACGGTCTTATGAATCATACTGATGGAAGGTTGCGAATCTGTCGTCTTCAAAGGTACAGCTCCTTGACATTGGGAAACATTCATATGGACGTCCATGGGCCCAGTGGACTTCGTTCGAGGCACCATGACGGCCAAGGAGTGCAGACCACGTGTACCCCTTCATGACGATCATGTTTCGAGGACAATGGCCTTTTTAAACAAGATAATACGCCATGTCACATGGCCAGAAGTGTGATGGAGTGGTTCGTGGAACGAAGTGGTGAGTTCCAATTGATATTCTGCCCCCCCCCCCCCCCCAAGCCCCCCCTCCTCCCAAACTCGCCAGATCCGAATCCGATCGAATACATCTGGATGTGATTGAATTTGTCAGAGCTCTTCGCCCTGCTCCCCGGAATTTACGAGACTTACTTGACTTGTGTATACTGATGTGGTCCCAACTCGCTCCGGCAACCTACCATGGCATGCCAAGACACGTTGCCACTGTTATCCATGCCAAAAGTGGACGTACGGACTATAAGGTAGGTGGTCATAATATTCTGGTTGATCAGTGTACTGCGTGCTGTTTTAACACAGCATGTCTGCTGGCACCAAGGACGTGCATCGCGAACTAACAAAGAAAGTGCGCGCAGAATGACAGTGCACGGCACCCTGCAGGAAGCCCGTATTGTGGGGGGGCCAACTAGGCAATTCTGTGAAGTGGAGAGAGAGGGGAGAACGTCCGTTTCTTTTGTGCTCGATGGCACGGCATCCGTAGCCGTCAGGCTGACGCCAAGTTAACTGAATTGTTGTTGACTCCGCTAAGAAACAGTAAGGCAGCTACCATGGGATAATATAAATAAGTTCTCGAGTGGAAAACATAACTCGATTGAGTGTTTGTGATGAAGGCTTAATTGGCTGAAACACGGAGTAGGACAGCTAGTGGGAGTGAGAAATTGCCTCTTTCTGAGCTCCAACACTAAAAACATCTACGATTGGTTAATTGTGTTAAAATTGAGTACGGAAGATAGATTGTTGCCTTATTAGAACGGATCTGATTGGTCGGCGCTCGCAAGAATCAGTCATTAGTGATCAGAATCACGCACAAAATTCTGCTTTTTGCTGGAATCAGTTCGTATAAATTACTTCCATCTGAGACTTGCCAGGGAACACTTCAGCTGAGAGAGGGCAGAGAGAGCAGCCCTCAGTGCAGGTCGGATGACTCAGAATTTGGCAGCCATTACTGCAGCCTCCCACATGTACCTCTAACGTTAAATATGCTGACCAGCTGCAGTGTTCGCAGACTAAGTTATGTATGTAAATATTTCTGGTTGACATGAAATCTTTCACATTTTTAATTCAAGTACGTTTATTAGCAATTACGTGCTCAGGAAGATAGTAGTGTATACATGATTCTTCTTGTAGTTCTTTCTTTCCTCTCTGATTATCATTTCGCAATCACAGCGAAACTTCCGCAAACTTTGTTGTTCCAAATGAATGTTACGTTGACTTTGATCTATTCACCTCAGGCGAGTCACCTGATCTTTGTCAAGTTACTGACATTTTATTTCTCACGTCAACATCCCCTTTTCTCAACTCATACTCGTCGTGCAGGTATGAATGAGGTATCGTTAGAACGGTTTTTTAATCGGCTTCTGACACTGCGTATTGACTTAACGCTAATGGTTTCGGAAAATTTTAATATAAAAGTGCATCATGGATGACCAGCTTCATACCTATATTTTCCGAAGGTAACTTACTAATCACGCATAAGAGACTCCCTTTTCATATTACCTTATTACAAATACCATTTCATTTCTTTTAAAGTACTTATTAACTGGATAATTTTTATGCATCATTGTCACAGATAATAATTCACTGTTGGGATAGTGCATTATCTCTGCCCCTCGTACAAGTTCACTTTTCTAAACGAATATACTTGCCGAAACGACAAACATATGTGTCATTGTCACCTTGAATTGTTATTTACCTATTGCTATAACGGCCTAACGTACTTACACAAAATACGAAGTGGAAGTGAAATCTCAAAATACACTTAGAGGTTATTGTGGTTCAAAAATGGTTCAAATGGCTCTGAGCACTATGGGACTTAACATCTGTGGTCATCAATCCCCTAGAACTTCGAACTACTTAAACCTAACTAATCTAAGGACGTCACACACATCCATGCCCTAGGCAGGATTCGAACCTGCGACCGTAGCAGTCACGCGGTTCCAGACTGAAGCGCCTAGAACCGCTCGGCCACATCGGCCGGCGGTTATTGTGGCTTCAGTGATACCAGGTATGGTATGAAACGAACACTACATTCTAAACAATCTATTTCGCTTTTTTTGCGATTTTGTATTTTGTATTTGTATTTCTCATTAAACTTCCCCTAAGCAACAGGTAAATATATTATTGTCTAAAAACAGAAATTACAAGCAGTGCCGGTATGTCAGTATCTAAAGCTACGGAAGTTCCATAGTTTCACGTGGATGTTCTGGTTCCATTACAACCTGTGTTAATAATTAAGTAATGCAACAGTTTCCTGTCTGTCTCCGTTTGTGTTTAACTTGGAATCTACAGGGAGTTACAGTGATTCAAATGGTTCAAATGGCTCTGAGCACTATGGGACTTAACATCTATGGTCATCAGTCCCCTAGAACTTAGAACTACTTAAACCTAACTAACCTAAGGACAGCACACAACACCCAGTCATCACGAGGCAGAGAAAATCCCTGACCCCGCCGGGAATCGAACCCGGGAACCCGGGCGCGGGAAGCGAGAACGCTACCACACGACCACGAGCTGCGGACAGTTATAGTGAATAGGGCTTTATAGTGACCAGTATTCCTTTCAGTAGTTTGATGAATTCCTATTTTTATCATCTTTTAAGTGATAGCACTCATGTTTCACGTTTTCTAGGGCGACGCCTTTTTAATGAATTCAATTGATTAAAGTATCCGTTGCGCAACACCTCTAAGTAAATTCAGATGCTCCTGTGGGGAGTGCTCTGATTATCGATTAGGGCTCCCGGTACAGATCTTGGGGCATAATGCTAGAGCAGCTCCTCATAAGCCAAAACTTTCTGTAGCCAGTGATAGGCGATGCTTGAGGTGGTACGAGGATCGCCGCCAAAGGAGAGTGGATGACTAGAAAAGAGTAAGATGGAGTGATGAATCACGATATACCCTACGGCTATCCGATGGAAGCGTTTGAGTTTTGGTGAAAATTCCTGCCATGAAATTAAAATATAAACCTCTGGGTGTCCAAAGAATCAAAATAAATGTTGATATAGAATTGGGTCTCCTACTCCTGCAGGGTCGAAGAATGATGTGATTAGGTTTCGGTCTGTTAATAATATGGTAATTGCTCTTGGTAAAACGGGAAGTGAAAGGAGGAGGAGTAGGGCTGTAATGGGAGCAGATCAAACAAGTAGAGGTGTCTGGTCTAAAGTTATACTTTCTGATCGTATATTAATTGCTGTTTTAATAAAATTTACTGCACCAGGTATACGCATTTCCTTTGTGGGAGGTGAGAGACGTCGGGCAACGTTGAGAACCATCATGACTTGGTAAAAAGACACTGCATAAAGTCAAACAACAAACTCGAGATGAGAGTTTCGGTCAATTAATTGTTGCAGCGAACGTTGGAAACACTGAAAGGCAACCAAACGAAGGGTGTGTCTGAACAGAAGTGGGGACCCGATATTAGGAAAAGAAGCAACTCGCCACGTAACGACACCCAAGGCACTTCTAAAAGCTCTGCTGACGTTGTTGGAGGGACCTCAGTGCTGTTGTCGGTCCACAGGTCAGCGAGAGAGTAGAGCCAGAGCTCTGCCCACGGACCGTAAAACTTTATGACCCTGCAGGATGCGCAAGCTTGGGCGAAGTGCAGATTCTGAGACAGATACCTGCAGACAAGGCGCTACTCGGAAATGCTTTTAGAGGGGCCTTTTTAGGCAAATGTGTGTTCTTTGCGTCAGAAGAGAGATCGTAACACAAACAAGTTGTCAGCAAATAATTCGACTCGGACAAACTGACCTGGCCAAGCAAAGGAAAAGACATATCCAGGGCGAACTGTAACGTACCTCTATTTATTTCTACAGTTGGTGCGTGTAATGATTTTACTTCTGTTGGCTACAAGCGCTGCAGTTGCGTCCATTATCTTAAATAGTCAGCGTCATTGTAATTCACTGAAATTTTTGTAAATGACGAAAGTAATTAATGTGAATTAACTCCCGAAGCTGTATAGCATAACAGATCCATCCCCATTCAAGTGATTGGCACAAACATCTTTCAATAAAAGCATCACTGTAAATTGAAGTTTAATAATTCCCCGCCAGGTTCTCAGTACTTGATGCCATTTTGGAGACTGTGGCTGTTCATTTGGAGATATCTGTGGATTTTACCATTTGAAATCTGTATCTCGCTCGTGATAGTAAAGTGTCTCAGACTGTGTTGTCCGCACTGATTTCTCAGGTTCCATTAGCCTTCCTCATTTTGGCCACGTCAGTGCTCACAACCCTTTGTGAGGTGGAGCTGCAACCACTAACCACAGTATGTTTATCGAAACATCGCTCGCACAACACAACTCATGTCTCTTGAATACAGGTTTCCCCACACACTTCAATGTGGACATATATATCTTTCCATTTGCAGTCTTTATCTATTTGGGACACTATGGTAACTTATGTGACAATTATCATTTTTCTTTGTCCCAATCCATTCAAATGAGCTCTCAGCAATGCTGACTGGGATGCCTTTGCCTCTGCCATCTCTTTGGTACCCAACGATGTGGATCTAACAGTGCAGCTGGCAGAGCACAGCCACAACCATTCTATCAGCAGCAGACCCGGTGACCCCCTATTCCTCGGATCACATCCCCCCCCCCCTTCCCCACTCTTTCCCCTGCCCTCAGAAGATAGCGCCTTGATGGACTTCAGAAATAACTATGGCCATTAAGAAATCACAGACAGACTCTCTTCTGCCAAAAGCTCCATTCATCAATGGAGAATCTCATAATCTTTAAACGGATCCTCCGTGAGTCCACTACCTTATAAAATGAAAGACACAGGAATGCCGGGAATGCTATGTTACAAACAGTAGACAATGCCGATCCTTCACAGATTTAGGAAAGTGTTTGACACCTGTACAGACACCAGAACTCCATAGGTGTACCTTGTATTTCCGTGTATCATGTTCTCTTCACCGACCGATATGCTATCGCCAAACATTTTGCTCTTCATTTTGCTTGAGCCTCTGCATGTGAAAATTATTGGCCTGCATTTTGTGACTTCAAACAGTGGCTGGAGAGAATTCACTTACCTTTCATTAGACATCGCCTACAACTATATAATGCTCTGTTTAGTGTGTGGGAATTACTAAGCGCCATAGCCTTTTTTCCTCACGTGCCTCCAGGACCGTGCCAAGCCCACAGCCAGATGCTTAAACATCTATCAGTGGATTTCCACTGCAGTGTATAAAATAAATAAAATAAATAAATAAAAAAAATGTTGTTATTTTAAATATGTTAATTATTCTATCTGTATGATGGTGATTGTGATTGCAATTGTATTTGCTTATCTGGAACGTGGACGTTTAATTATTCGGTATCAGACGCTTGACAATGGCTTTTTCGTAAAGGCAATGTTACTCGTAGTTGACCGTGAAATAAAACTGAATAATCGGACTTCGTAATTAAATCGTTTCCAAAGACTGCTGCGGTAGGTGCGGACTCATAATCTAAATCTCAATATTACAATAATTTGCCAGCCATGCCAATACGTCGTACAGAGGTGATTGTCTACTAAACATAAAAAAGTTACACAGTTAGTTAAATCAGATATATTCAATGAATAAGCCTACAGTTCATAATCCTACTTACTTTTATAAATATAAATTCTTTACAGAATCGAGTGCCTAGTGTGGTTGCAACTCGCAGTATTCTTCTATAACATGAAATATGGCGGTGTGCCAGACAATAAAATAAAATACGTGCTTCTCGCACCACTTCAACCAGAGCTCTCCCTTTCTTAATCAAACATAAGAGTAACGTAATTGTGCTTTTGTTTTATCAGCGACACAGCGCTGCAGTTGTGTGCCATAGGCTTTATTTATTTGTCACTGATTATTTATTTAATTAATATTTCGCGTTTCCGAGGAAACTCACGCTCGGCATGCAAATGTGCATTTATATTGCCCCCTGAATTGCGAGGCGAAAGGACACACCTGCAGGCGAGCAATTCACCTAAAGGCACAAGAAAATCTAAGTTATCTACAACTATTGACATGACTTACATTACACATTATACACATTATATACAAAATTTGAATGACGCGGGTGCGCCGTAAAAGTTCTAATGTTGGCAGATAGAGTGCGCGCATGCGCAGAAGCGTCTGTGTAACTTCGGGACTGCCGTTATATCGTACAGTTAGATCACGCGGCACAGTATTGCAGATCATATTGTTCGTGTGCGCGCGTTTTTCAGTCGTTGCACAAAGAAAATATTCAACCAAGATTACATATGAAGACTACATTCTATGACAGGTAACTTAGTTTTAAATTTATAATATTCGTTATAACACAATACAACTTAGATTGTTGAATGTTCTTAGTTACATAGTATTGTTTTGAAATACTTCAAAGAAAAATGTCCGTATTTTTCAGGTGCGTTGACCTATACACACCGTGTCGTTATTACAGTTCATATTCATCCGCTGCACAATAATTTTTTACAGGTTAGTATCGTCGTGGTAAAGTTTTTTGATCACAGTAACATCGTTGTATAACAACGTGATTAATACATAAGCGTGTCCATTTCTCATTTCCATTATAGTCGTAGTGATGCAGTTCGTTGTGACTAAAAGCATTGCTTATTACAGATCAGACGTGACCCGTCGAGTAATTGTTCCACGTGCAGTTCGTTTTTTACATTCCGTGGAAGCTTGGTTGCAGAACCTCGGACGGCACATAGCTGGCGTCGATCCTTGGACAGTCCAGGTAAGAGTGTCCGTCACATTTCGAGAACATTTCATTCCCTGAAGTTCCAACCAAAATTCTTCCACCCGTCGTGTTGTTTTCTGGACAGGCACTTTGTGTCCATTTAATCCAGTTAACATCTTGAAGTTGGGTACTGTAGTAATGTCACTAGACGATGCACGAATTATGCACTTCACATTTTCAGTTTTTTGCTGAATATAGCTCACCTAAATGTTCGTAGTTATTAATCAAGGAAATCGTTCATCGCGTTTACATAGATACGCTGCATAATGAATGGCATTAACAGTTTCTTTCACATAGGTTTCCGCGTAGTTGCAGAGTTAGTAATGTTCGTTAATGTCCGTGAACAGTGGTTCACTATGCAATGTCTTTTTGGCACTCGTTTTGTTCAAATTTTTACATAGTAACAGTTGCACTATACATCAGTTAAAAAAATAAGTAATTATACATACACACGTCACATATTTTCTTAGCATAAACATAATATAGTTGCACATAAACATGTTTACATCATCATTACATCGCTATAGGTTATTACATTGTGTCACATTTGATTTCATGAATTGCAGATATTTACATCCTCTTTAGCGGTTTTGCTGGGATATTATCGATGTTTTTTTTTTTGTGATGTCATCTGAAATTAAGATAGGTTAGACACAACATTCATTACATCAGTAGGCAAGACCAGGCGTTTTCACTACTCAATAAATATTCAAAATAGTAAGAGAGAGAAAATGTTCGATTCCTCGCGTTTTGTGCGTGTGTGTAGAGTGTCTGTGTGGCCTTGACTACTGATAGATGCTTTTCGTGTTGAGAGATGTGCGTCTAATCTATTTCTCAAAGTAAAAGATCGCTTCACAGATGACGTCTGTCAGTTCGTCAGGTGTCACACCAAGTCAGTGGTACCTTCAGTAACAAATGTTCCGTGAAAACTTAATATGTCATCCACTGCTACGTAATCATAAATTTTACTTTAATATTCTGTCTTTCAGGTGGAGGCGCGCGCTGAAAGAAGAGTTCTTCTGTCTTCAACTGCGTCACTGGAACCGCTGAAATGAAAATTTCTATACTACTTATAATCTATGTTGTAATTTGTTTTAGTTCTTGCCACACAGCAGGTCGTTGAGATAACGGTACGTTATATGTCTTGTGGTAGAAGACTTGTGAGGCTTGACTTCAATCTTGTATACATACGTGTTGATAACACCTAATCATTTGGTAAAAACTTGTAAATATTTGGATAACACTTCCTGTAGTTTTATACGTTCATGTACACTGAGAGCTGTAGCTTCACTTATCTTATGATCAAGCAATGTTTTCAAGTCCATTATCTCTGTGTCAGATGAGTGTGTTTGCCTGTCTTGAATGTCATTGTCAAGTACTAACTGAACCTTGTACCCTGTACAGTGTTTGTCATGCTTTAGAGTTCTCCTGTCCAAATCAATAATAATTACACTGCTTTTATCATTTAAAATACATTTACCTTTGGAGAAGTCTATAATGCAGTCCTTCTCGCTCATAATATCTATTCCTAATATGCAATTTGTCACAAGGTTTTGTACAACTAGGAATGGCCATTGTACGGTTCCATTACCTATTTTAACGTTTACAAAAACTTGCTTCGTAACCCTACATGACTTATTACCTAGTGCAGTAGTTATTTTACAGTTTTGGGCAGGAAACTCAGGCACAGGTTCCAATTCACACATCTTTTTATAGAAATTAAAAGACAAAACGCTCACAGCTGCACCTGTATCTAGGATAATAGTAGTTGGAATCCCACCTACTACACCAGTAGTAGATGCTAAAACAATTTCATTTGTGTTTAAACGACATTGTGTACTGTCTTGTAAAAGTTCATCTGATATATTGTTATTGTGGTTGTATCTTATAAATAAAACAGGTAGTTTTTGTTTAGAATTACTCGGCATATCATTATTCTGTTGTTCAAGTGTGGTGTCGAATAACTGATTAACATTGAAGTCGCCCCCCAAGAATTCTTCAGCCACGACCTGGGGCAAAGTAGTGACTGTTTCTAGTTTGTTGGATTAGCATTTGTACTAGGTACTGACACAGATTGAGGTTGTGCATCAGGTGTCATTTCTATTATATTCACATTCGGATATTGCCTATTATGATCTCCAAACTTTTGCGGTTGTTGTTGCTGTTGCGCATTATAACTTACCTGTCGGTCGTAAGGTATGCTCCAATTTTGACCTGGTGGCTGCTGTGGTAAAGCAGAGTTTGAATGAAAGTACTGATCGTTACGAGTCCAACCTTGATGCTGTCTTGGCTCGTAGTTATTATTATTTCTATTTCTGTTTGTGTTTTTGTTATTACCTTTGTATCCGTTGTTACCGTTGTAGTTATTACCGCGGTGCTTTTTGTATGGATTGCCGCATGAAATGTTATTACTGTTGTAACTATTGTTTGTATTGGAATACGCGCGTTGATTTTGATTTCCGTACTGAGACGGCATGTGAGTTTGCTGTTTTTGTTGTACCGCGTATCCAACTGTGGGCGCGCCAGAATTGTGTTGGCAAGCCTGCATGTTTTGCATACCACTAGTGTAAACATTGTGGCTGCTGTTTTGCCTCGCGAAGCGCTGATCTTCAAGTAACATGTCAACCGAATCTAAGGCTGTTAAAAAATAATCTGAATCGTCATCCGGGATATGTAGAAGTTTTTCCTTAATGTTGAAAGGCAATTTGGCCTTCAACGCTCGGAGTATATCACGCGTTGCGACTGGTTCGTCTAAAAAGTGTCCCATGTTCAAGTATTTTTCAAAATATCTGCGTAAGTTACCATTTTTACTGTTAAAAGTTTCAGGTTCTAAAATTCGTCTTCTGAGTCGCTCCTGGACGGATTGCGACCAGAATTTGTTCAGAAAAGCACGCTCAAACTCACTGTACGTGGTACATACGTCAGCTTGACTGTATGCCCAGACAGCTGCATCGCCTTGGATGTAACCGACAATATATGAAATCTTTTTCCGGTCACTCCAAGTGCGTGGAAATGCGTTACTAAAAGATTTAAGAAAAATCACCGGATGAATGGTTCGTTTTTCTGGGATAAAAATCTGAAATTGCCTGTGTTTCATTAAGCTTTCATCTTCCTTCGCATTGTGATATGGATTTATTCCACTGTAATTACTGGTATGTTCAGCTGGCGAGTAATTGCGATAATGTTGCTGTGGTTTACCATGATAATAGCTTGTGTTTGTGTTTCCACATCGTGGTATGTGTTGTAGTCGTGGTGTGTTTTGTTCTTGTGTATTTGTCGTGTGCGGAATGTGTGTATCATACTCGAATGTATATTGGTTTCTGAACTGTACATTTTGACTGATATTTTCGTTACATTCAGACTGTAGTTGATCGGTGAATTGTCTCATGGGTGCAGTGACGGATTGTACTGCGTCACTGATCAGCTGTTTGTTATTAGTAATGTATTGCGCTACGGAGTCGTGCACAATTGTTGGTAAATTTTCACGTAAGCATCTATCAAAATGTTTGTCTTTGTTCTCAACCCAATCATGAAATTCTTTATTAATATTTTGAAAATGAGCTGTGGCATCTGATTGTAAGATGTCAGTCAGGTGTTGTTCAACATTGTCAAATTTATTCTGTACGTCAGTAATTCGTTTTTCAAGATTGTCATGTACTGAAGGATATGTTTGAATTTGTTCAGTAAGAACTTCACACGTGACATTAAGGTTTTTTACTTGTGTCTGTAAAAGTGCTACGTCAGTTGTAGTCTTTTCTTGTCTCGTATTGAGCTGGGAAAATTTAGTACTGAGTTCAGTCATCTGTTTGGTCAGTGTGGCGTCTATAAGTTCCACACGCTTACATAAAGTGTCATTACCTATCTTGATTGCTATGAGATCAGATTTGATTTCGTCATTTTGTGTTTTTAACTGTTTCATTTTGTCATGTTTTCGGCGTTTTGTTTCATTAGCATTTGTAACATGTCGGCAATGTTTACCGTTTGCAAGGTCTCTGCCCCCGCCGCGTCATTAGACGTGACGTCATGCATTAACATGGGCTCTGATTGAGATTTTGAAATTTTTGTAGTGAACGGCCTATCGTCAAAATTTTCGTCAACACTTGCGTCAATGTTTGATGAATCGTCACTACCGGTTGCTGTCGTAAAGTCATTTTCTAACACTTGTCTCACGTCCGAGTCGGATTGCGTCTGAATAGTACGTCCTTGCTGTTCCATTTTTGCGTATTGTTTTCTAGTTATTACCATGCCACACGTGATATATGTTTCAAGAAAATTTTTGACACTGATTTTAAAATAAAATGTAGTTGAGCATGAATCGCTCGTAGCAACAATGGCTGTCTGTTAATTTAAAAATATAAACTGAATTTGAGATTATTGGTAATGGCTGCTGGCCATGTTACATGATATCGTACAGAAGTCGGCCATATTGTACACTCGTGTATTGGTATTGTTGCATACGTTATTGTTTAGGGAAAAGTACTGAGAATGAAATTTATCACTGAAACTGTTATGCGGAAAAGAAACACTACAGAATTTACTGAAAAGCTAATACACTGAATTATACGTCTGGTCAAGCCTACCAATGCAAAGATGCTGCGTCTTACCTTATTTTGCTGGAAGTTTCATTGCGTCTTCCCGCAAAATTTCAGAATTGGAAAATATCTTCAGATTTTGTTATCTCTCATACATTGACGTCCAGGTCCAGAAAGTTGATTTTTTTTGCATGAAACAAAGAGAACAATGTAACAAATGACAAAATAACAAGTCCGACACGCAGTCGCCAATATAAAATAAATAAAATAAATAAAAAAATGTTGTTATTTTAAATATGTTAATTATTCTATCTGTATGATGGTGATTGTGATTGCAATTGTATTTGCTTATCTGGAACGTGGACGTTTAATTATTCGGTATCAGACGCTTGACAATGGCTTTTTCGTAAAGGCAATGTTACTCGTAGTTGACCGTGAAATAAAACTGAATAATCGGACTTCGTAATTAAATCGTTTCCAAAGACTGCTGCGGTAGGTGCGGACTCATAATCTAAATCTCAATATTACAATAATTTGCCAGCCATGCCAATACGTCGTACAGAGGTGATTGTCTACTAAACATAAAAAAGTTACACAGTTAGTTAAATCAGATATATTCAATGAATAAGCCTACAGTTCACAATCCTACTTACTTTTATAAATATAAATTCTTTACAGGATCGAGTGCCTAGTGTGGTTGCAACTCGCAGTATTCTTCTATAACATGAAATATGGCGGTGTGCCAGACAATAAAATAAAATACGTGCTTCTCGCACCACTTCAACCAGAGCTCTCTCTTTCTTAATCAAACATAAGAGTAACGTAATTGTGCTTTTGTTTTATCAGCGACACAGCGCTGCAGTTGTGTGCCATAGGCTTTATTTATTTGTCACTGATTATTTATTTAATTAATATTTCGCGTTTCCGAGGAAACTCACGCTCGGCATGCAAATGTGCCTTTATAAGTGGATTTTCTGTAGTGTCTAGTGAGGGGGTGAGTTCTCGTATGAGTTGTCAGAAAGGATGATAGAACTAGTACTGAAACTGGATAAACAGCTCCTTGAGTTGGACAGCTGTCGCCTAATTAGTCTCACTAATGTTCTCTGCAAGTTGCTCAAATGTGTGGTGAGCTGGCAGCTGTGTTGGTATCTTGAGTTTGGGTTCTCTTGGCTCAATCCCAACGCGGTTCTCACCAGTGCCATTTTATTGCTGACAATTTGGTCTACCTGGTGTTTGTCCGGTTAAAGGCGCTACAATCTGGAACCGCACGACCGCTACGGTCGCAGGTTCGAATCCTGCCTCGGGCATGGATGTGTGTGATGTCCTTAGGTTAGTTAGGTTTAAGTAGTTCTAAGTTCTAGGGGACTTATGACCACAGCAGTTGAGTCCCATAGTGCTCAGAGCCATTTGAACCATTTGGTGTTTGTCATACAGTCAGCTTTTACCCAGCGTCAACACCTTATCGCTGTCTTCTACGACTTGCAAAAGGCTAATGGTACCGCACAGCGTTATCACATCCTCGTTATCTTACATGAGCAGGGTCTCCATGGTCCGCCCCTGATTTTTGATTTGAACTTCTTGTTACACCATACATTCCAGGTTCAAATTGGTGCTCTCTCCAGAACACCCATACACAAGAGAATGGGTTCCTACAGGGCTCTGTTTTGAGTGGCTATGTGGCTGTGTGTTATATAGCTGCAGCTGTGTGGCCTGCAGTATCACTCTTCCTTCATGCTGATGATTTTTTCATTTGCTGTTGTTTCTCCACTGTGGGTATTCCTGATCGCCAATACCGACTTTGGAGATAGGGATACTGGAAGCAGACCTTTGGTCTACTCTATGTCGTCAGCTGTTGGAGTTCAGGAACAAGGATTGGCATGCCATGGTTTTGCTGAACAAGCTGTGACCAGTAAGGCGGATTATGGCTATGTGACAGTCTTCCCTTCAGCCTTCATGCTTCTCACAGGGAATCTATCGTTCTCTGATGGCTTCACACTGGCGACACTTTGATAACCCATGTCCACATCTTATGACGTTGGAATATATCCCACTGTTGGTGTGGCGCGCACCTAATGGTGGCCCACATACATCTGGATGCATTGTTTTGGCCACCATATGGCGAAACCTTCCTGACTCGCTGCCTCTGGTGCCAGTGGGCGACGCCAAAGCAGCTGAGCTGGTTTCAAGTTTCAACCATGAAGATGGTTTCTGTTCCTCTCTGTGAGGTAGGACGTGTTACTCTCTTCAGTCGTTTGAGGGATTGGAGGGATACTCCATCACCTGCAGCTTCTCAGGCGGCAGTTGGCTGCCCTTACTCGGTGTTCTGGCCCTGCTCTTGCGCTTTATGCCTCTTTAATTATTCTTATTTTTTTCATCTGTCATTGGTTTACTGTCTCGTCGTCGTCGTTCCCTTTCCTGACACCTTATCAGCTTGCTTGTGCCACTAATTTTGGAGGCTGAAGAAACAGCAGTCAGATGCAGAGGGTGCGTCTCCCATCACGTAACTTGTCCTGGGGACCTCCAACTGCTTTCTGGGTGGAACAACTCACCAACCCTCATATTCTTACCCCTCTTTCACGCCTGCTTGTTTCTATCTCTTGGTTTTATTGATTCTTGTTCGCAATCGGTTTCCTTAAGATTTGTATTCTGTGTCCTTCCTCTTTGAGGACTCTTCCTAGTTCGAAATGCATAGGATGGTCACTTTAACCCCATCAGTCCAATCCAGTCCTAATAGGACTTCTAGAATAGTATTTTCATCAGATATTGGAACACACCTGCCGTCATGGGAAGTCCTAAGCTCTTTAGCAAGCCTCGATATCCCGGTCGACAAATCATTTAGATTTATTACTGAAAAACCAATTTCTCATTTCCGCACTTTACAGGAGTGCCTGTCCACCGGAGATACTGGAAACCAACTGCGTCGCTCACAATAGCCAACGGTGTTGCCCACTACCACAAACCACAGGCAACTTGTACTGCCACCAAGGCAATGCACCACCCGAAAATCATCGAATGGTATTGGAATGGTTTCAGAAACAGCGCTCGGACATGATGGACTACAGATCATCTTACCTCAAGGTTATCAACAAAATAATGGACGCCATCGAGTTGATGGACCTAGTTAAATCTTATTTATGATACTCATGATACTGGATGGCTCTCCAATGCGTTCAGTGTCCCGCAGATGTTGCGGTGCCACAGTCATTAGTGCTACTTGCTAGCAGGCAAGCGTTTCTACTTCAGTTGCCGATGGTTGTGCATTGTTATAAAACCTGACTTCCTTTGTTTGATCCTGGAATGAATAATCTTTCTGTATCACAGTGTATGATATATCACCCTCTTCGTTACAAGTGTGAGGACTGCACCGACTGTTAGATTGTTTCTGCCAGCTGTCACTGCTTGCAGAGCCACCGCCTCAACCGTGGGTGGTAATTCGATCTGGCGATAAAGGCGGCGTCCGACTCTGTCTGATGAGCCATTAAGATGTGCGGCTCACGCGGCACGTAAAGAGCCGAGTTACGGCGCTTAACTTGCTTTACGGCGCTAATGGCTGCCACCTAACTTGAAAGTCGCCGCCGCCGGAATTAGTGTCGCTAAATGAATTGTTCGCTGGGGCTTCGTGCCAGACCGAGTCCCACAGCTTTACGGTAGTGTGATGGTCAGACGTAGAGAGCCTTGCAAATACCGTTCTGTGCTTACTGTTTCATTAGTTATTCTGGTGAAGCTTCCACGACGAAATCTTAGTCATCCCCTAAACAAACGCTTTGGAGCGCCGCAGATGATGCAGGACTCATACCAAGTGGTGATGTGATCCTCCAATGGCGACGTAATTAAGGCGTGTTCACGAGTTGACTGCATGAAATCAGCTCAGGAAGATGGATCGACGTGTTGACGTGACACAGTGGAACTGTTGTGTTTGGGCGTGCCCTTGGGCACACACTCCTTGCACAATATGTTGGTGTATCAATGCTGACTTTGCAACATGTCTACAAAAGAATGGCGTCCCACTGCCAGCTATGTAACACGCTGCAGGAACAGTGGTCGTTAAAAGATCCTAAGTAATAAGGACTGGAGATGTCGTTGCTTATGATAACTGTCAAACCCAATAGGATATGTACAGATCCATATCAATGAGTTTGTTAATGAACATTGCGAAAAGAAATGCATACAATGGACCTTTGTATTCCAGTATCCCGGAAAAGGCCATTGTTCACAGAGGTATGTTCATAATGCTGCGCTTCTTCGGTGGGACAAACAACACAGAAACTGGACAGCAGCAGACTAGAATCCTGTAATGTGGTCCTTCGCATCGCGATTTTGTCTGATTTAAAATGCAAGGTGTCGAATGAGTGTCGGCCCAACAAGGCGTTTATCCGCAGTGTGTGGAGTTTAGGCAAAGAGGTGTTTCTGTCATATTTTGAGAGTGTTTTTTGAGTCATGAGTTGGGCCTACTTATTCAGCTTATCATGAAGACGAAACACAAAATTTAATTCAACGCACTCGGTGACCAGCTTTTACCCTCTCTTCTACATCTTCATGGTGAGTATGCTGTGATACTCCCATACTGCAAGATGCCAGCAGCTGTGTTCACAGAGCTGCATGCGTACCTACCTACACTCCTGGAAATGGAAAAAAGAACACATTGACACCGGTGTGTCAGACCCACCATACTTGCTCCGGACACTGCGAGAGGGCTGTACAAGCAATGATCACACGCACGGCACAGCGGACACACCAGGAACCGCGGTGTTGGCCGTCGAATGGCGCTAGCTGCGCAGCATTTGTGCACCGCCGCCGTCAGTGTCAGCCAGTTTGCCGTGGCATACGGAGCTCCATCGCAGTCTTTAACACTGGTAGCATGCCGCGACAGCGTGGACGTGAACCGTATGTGCAGTTGACGGACTTTGAGCGAGGGCGTATAGTGGGCATGCGGGAGGCCGGGTGGACGTACCGCCGAATTGCTCAACACGTGGGGCGTGAGGTCTCCACAGTACATCGATGTTGTCGCCAGTGGTCGGCGGTAGGTGCACGTGCCCGTCGACCTGGGACCGGACCGCAGCGACGCACGGATGCACGCCAAGACCGTAGGATCCTACGCAGTGCCGTAGGGGACCGCACCGCCACTTCCCAGCAAATTAGGGACACTGTTGCTCCTGGGGTATCGGCGAGGACCATTCGCAACCGTCTCCATGAAGCTGGGCTACGGTCCCGCACACCGTTAGGCCGTCTTCCGCTCACGCCCCAACATCGTGCAGCCCGCCTCCAGTGGTGTCGCGACAGGCGTGAATGGAGGGACGAATGGAGACGTGTCGTCTTCAGCGATGAGAGTCGCTTCTGCCTTGGTGCCAATGATGGTCGTATGCGTGTTTGGCGCCGTGCAGGTGAGCGCCACAATCAGGACTGCATACGACCGAGGCACACAGGGCCAACACCCGGCATCATGGTGTGGGGAGCGATCTCCTACACTGGCCGTACACCACTGGTGATCGTCGAGGGGACACTGAATAGTGCACGGTACATCCAAACCGTCATCGAACCCATCGTTCTACCATTCCTAGACCGGCAAGGGAACTTGCTGTTCCAACAGGACAATGCACGTCCGCATGTATCCCGTGCCACCCAACGTGCTCTAGAAGGTGTAAGTCAACTACCCTGGCCAGCAAGATCTCCGGATCTGTCCCCCATTGAGCATGTTTGGGACTGGATGAAGCGTCGTCTCACGCGGTCTGCACGTCCAGCACGAACGCTGGTCCAACTGAGGCGCCAGGTGGAAATGGCATGGCAAGCCGTTCCACAGGACTACATCCAGCATCTCGACGATCGTCTCCATGGGAGAATAGCAGCCTGCATTGCTGCGAAAGGTGGAGATACACTGTACTAGTGCCGACATTGTGCATGCTCTGTTGCCTGTGTCTATGTGCCTGTGGTTCTGCCAGTGTGATCATGTGATGTATCTGACCTCAGGAATGTGTCAATAAAGTTTCCCCTTCCTGGGACAATGAATTCACGGTGTTCTTATTTCAATTTCCAGGAGTGTATTTTCAGTAGTAACTGGGCACCCTGTCGCACCATGAGGGCAACTAAATCATGGAGTCTTAAAGTCATAAAAATGTCAGAATGTTTGGAAACAATCAAGCGATTACGACCAATTCTGCAGTGAATACACTGCATTCGTTTAGAAGGGTGCATAGTTCGCCGCACCTCGCATGTGTATAGGCGAAACCGTTTGGTCTATCGACTATAGAGGCATCAATATATACCAGTTCTCAACCCAGAAGTGCCTCGAGAATTGACAGGAACAGATGGCGAAAAACCGTGGGGTCAACAGAGTCTTTTGGTCCAAAAGATAGCATGAGACGTCCGAGAACGGGATACATACCTTGGAGATGTGGAGGAAGTTGGAGTTCAGAACAGAGACACTGTATGTGAACTGTGACTTGGACTCAGGTCCTGGGCCTTTGTTGTGGGAAGTGGATCTTCCTAACTGGAATAAGGACATGGTAGTGCGGATGCTCAGAGTAGCAGCGCAGTGTTCTGCCTACGCCAACCGGAGAAGTCGGCAATTGCAGAACACTGTCTGAACACAGGACGTCACATGATTTATGAAAAGACGGAAGTTTTATCCCCAGCATCCTCTTTCTGGGATTGCGTCATTAAGGAAGCAATACATATCCGTACAGCTGATAACCTTATCAACAGGGATGCGGGATTTCAATTGAGTACAGCCTAGAACCCTGCTTTGGCCGCTGTTAAATCACGACGAGAAAGCAAACAGCTTTCGATAATAGACCCGTCATAACTTTGGCAGCATGTTAGTAAACACAGCGTCAGCGTACGCGCAGAACGGCCGCTCTGCGTTTCCCGGCAGAGGGCGTTTGAGTCTGGCGCCATCTATCTGCAAATTTTTGCGCATGCGTGGTTCCCGCGCCTGCGCAATCTTCACGCGCCTGCTCTATATACAGCGGCGTCGACATGCGGATCTTGTCAGTCGTACCTAGCCACCAGCGAGGTCCAACCACCTGATGATGTCGGACAGTTGCTCCGAGGAAATATTGTGGGGTTTACACAACATCATCCGGCGGCACACCCGTGAAGACTATTTACAACATATCCGCCGGGAAAGCCTGAAGAGTTACAGTTTTGGTTTTGTTAAAAATCCGGAACGGTGCGTTTCCCTATGCAAGAAGCAGCCCGATACGTTTCTTAGCTCACATCTTGTGGGATTCGTAATACAGAAACTCATTAACGCGACATTAGGAGTTTTCAGCCGACTCACAAAAAAGAGCATGCGATGTACTACCAAGCCTTGTCCCTGAACGTAGTGATGGTAGCTTTATCGAAATAAAAGTTGTCTGAACGTCAGAGACTCAGTTCTCATACTTTCCGGGCATGCTGTGTGTCATCACACGTTTGCGACAGCTGCTGTCAAACTGATTCGATAATTAGTGGAGCAGAACTCTTGAATACGCTTCCCTTAACAGATGTACTGCGTCTTCTCCTTCCCTTACCCATTACTAGATTCGTGTATTCTTCCCTTTTAATACTGATCGTAACGTTATTCGTAGTTGTAAAAAGGTTTAACAGTCTCTAGACATGCAATTAAAAGGCTATGAGGCATATGTACTGATTTGTAACATTTTTCTGCAAACGAGTACATTTCTGCATTCGTTTCATGGCAGTTACCTGACATCCACATGAGCAAGTAGTGTAATTTCATTACTTTGCGGATGGCGCAGTCTGAACGTGGGGACAATGCTTTATGGTTTTGTATTTGTTTAGCAGGGCGCACCTGCTCTCACCAGTCAATTAAAATGATTTGTGGTCTGTGACAGGTGACGGGATGAAATGAATGGATGGAAACGCATATGTTCATGAGGTAACAATTAGTAGCTGTCATTTGCACATCTGTCCCTAGTCCGTAGTAGCATTACTAGCGAAACAGTACTTCATGTCAAATTTCGTTATATACATTAACGCGAACATCAGATTAATAGCAGTTGCAGTTAACAATTCCTTAAAACAAAAGTTGATAACAAAATGGTTGATTTCGTTAGGTTATATTTCCCTCCAAAACGAATGTATTTTAAAACATGTAAATGTACGACCATGTGAAATAATGAAATTTCAACTGCGAATATGTAAAATAGTTTTGATTTAAATGTCTCTGAAGCTGCCAGATACGTCGAAAAGCAAGCTCCCTTCTTTTACATACCTAACTCTGCCCAGGACACATTCGCCTTTTTTCGTTCTGGCACTATTATTGTTGACAAAACGTTTAGCTAAAATTTTGGGGTAAGGAGGAAATCTGATGGGAGTTATTTAGTAAAGGTACATTAGATCGTATTATATGTTGGACATTGGTGGACGAGTACATATCGATTGCAGAGACCATGGACATTGTAGATTTACCGGCTCTACTAAAAGTGTCGGTAACTACACCACGTGACTGCAGGTCACACATGTCGACCGCATGCAGAACGACGAAGCTAGCTGTACAATCGGCCGCATAGTGCAAACGGAAGTCAGTTTCTCTTCCGGCAGCCATCTTAAGCAGGTCATCGACAGTTACGCTACGCTACCAGCGTCTCACCGGCACTGCCGCTGGACTCTCTGAGTATAACATGGCTTCGCTTAGCTCTGCTAGACTCTGCTGAATTTGTCGTCCAGCGCTACTGTACTGCCACGGGACTTTCACTGTGTCAGCAGTGCTCGACTACAGGTGATGGACTAGGAAACAAATCCTCTGGAAATCTATCGTGACCCTACTTAGGTCGTATGGAACACTGAGAACTTACCCGCGTTATTATCGAGTATCACTAATTGAATCCTGTGACAGAACTTCTGCGACTTCAGGTGTCAGCTCTTTCTGCTTCATTTATTATTTTGTAGATTTTTAATTTTTCCTAGATACAAGCATCTGATAATTTAAGTGATATAATGTTTGCTGGCCAATAAATACGGGTAACTGCAAAAGTGATGGTTTGCTGTATGAGACCTGGCAATGTGTTGTCATAGCACTGCATACACTCAAGCTGATGATTAAACAATTAAGCATAATGAATGAGAAAAGTAATTAGTTGGAAAATCTGATAATTGATGCAGTATCTTCTGACAGTAATAATGACGAAAACAGCATAATGATAAGAGTATATATAGTGGAGATACATGACATTAAAGAAATTTCAACTGCCGGTCGCGAAAATGAAGTCTTTTTGACCTAGGTTTCGGCCACTTGTAACTGTGCCTTCATCAGAAATCAAACATTTAAAACTGGCATGTGACGTATAAAATAACTGTGAAGCCATAACACTTTAGTCACGAAATATTAAGATAGAACCCATAGAGGCAGGCCACTAAGGACGGCACCACATGTCTAGCTGCGGTAGCACCAGACTCTGATGCAATTGTTTTAATTTTACCTTGTAACGGTCGCTGACAACGCAGCCATGTTTAAACCTTTAAGGAGATATTTGAGTTTTAATTCAATGAGCCTATCATAATTCACTCTGATTGTTGTTGACTCAGGCGACGACTGATTCGGTATAAGTTTTAAACTGTCTTTCGAGACATGTTGGTTGAGTTGGACATAGTTACTCTGGCTCCTCTACGGCTACGTGCCTGGTATGGTTAAACCTGTCCAGTATAGCCAACTGCGTCTTCAGAGCACACAAGCCCTCACCGCCATATCAAGGTCACCTGCCAATGGGAGGTTTTTGTCTTATTTTTAAATTTTTTCATGTTCTTATTTATTATTTTTATTATTTTGTTTTATATTTTGAATTTTTTGATATTTGGATAATTTTTGTTTCTTTTAATTTGTTTGTTTTATGGTTTCACATATTTTATTCATATATACGTGAGACTAGGTACATTAACGTATGAAAAAACCGTTTGAAAGAAAAATTGCTAAGTTTGATTGTTATGTGCAAAAACATTTTTTCTGTGAGGTTGTTTTTTGAAGGCAGCCTATTCTTTACTTTAAACTTGTACAGTCTGTTCAAACTTTGCAGGAAGACAGATAAATCGATAAAGTTGAAACGAATTTTTTTTATCCAATGATCTGTATCCGTGGTCGAGATACGATGATTTAAAGTCAAGGTAAATGTAGCACGTAAAATACGTTCTTACGTGAAATCAATGCGTGGAAACGATTTAAAAGGGAATCAAATAAATACAAAATGCATTCTTAAAATAAAATTGAAAACACAGTTTCAAAATCTAGCTTAATTCAGATTTGATATGCAAATAAAACTTTTTTTGTGTATTTTTTTTTACGCACCTCACTTCTATGTTTCAAATTTCTCAAATTTTGTTTGACGGTAGACAAATTTACGTAATTAACGGTCATACAGTTGTTTTGTGAAAGCTTTATCCGTTGCTAACATACAGCGATCTTAAGTGGCACATAAAATGCACGTAAAATCCGGTTTTACTCGAATCGCAATTGGTGACACGGTTTAAAGTCCTACGGATGATGATAAAGTGTATATTATAAGATGCATTTGCTAAAATCTTTCCTCGTTCGGGTTTTATGTGCGAATAATCACGCGTTTTCACATGAAACTGCGTTCTGTAGAAATGCGTTGCACTTAAGGAGCGATATTTTGATATAATTCAAAAAGATGTTTATTGTAGGTGATCATTGTTTCATTGTTCATACATTAAATATTTATTCACCAGTGGCTTAAAATCATCGAAAAATATTTGGACGTGCACAGTAATGCATGTTCCAAACCAGAATAAAGCCCAGCTCTGTACAAAAGGATATACTGTTCGACCGAGCATTTGAAGCTTTATCGATGACCATGCAGAACATTAAGGTAACCCGAAAATTAATATAAAAATAATTGTCAGAATAAGGTTAAATTATTTCCAACCAACAGAAAATGTTTTACTGTGTTTTCTTCATAAACTACGGTGCTATCTTCTACAAAATTTATTTTCGGACAAAGAAAGCTCAAGTTAGTCAATTTTTGTACAGGACGGAGAAGTTGATATCACTTTGTCGTGCATGCATTGTTTCTCAGTTGTTCTGCTTGTTTCAGCCAGTCATACTCGTACTTAATTCGAACTGGTTGTTCCAACACATCGGGCGAAAATTATTCACGGGAGTTTTTCTAGCGTTGGTTTTTTAATTTTCAATTTTTACCGTTGCATACTTTAGATAAACTATGACAACAATGATAAGGGATAATAACAAGATGGTAGCTTTCCAGTAGTTTATTATTTGTTGTAAGATTTGTCAGCCTGCGACATAGTAAGCTTTTAAGTGAGTTTATTTACGTAACATGCTCAAATTGTGAATTTATCTACGTGACATAAACTATTTACATACATTATCATCGTAAACTTCGAACAGTATTTAATATTAATATCTGTGGATATTTTGAGCATTGTAATAAGTATTTATGGTCTAAGACAAAGATCCGACATACCAGTGGAGCAAATTTGAACCATCAGTGTCGCTCCAGTCCGGAAATTATTTAAAGATGACTGTTTTTGCACATAAAATTCGAAACAGGGTGATCGTTTCTGCTCGTAAAATCCGAAAGCTGCACATACAACTGGTGACTTTAACTGAGCACTCATTTCAGCTCAGTTAATATCTTCTGTAAACGGAATTAATCGATTCGCACAATTTGCCTGGGAACCAGCTCCGGTTTGTCTTTCAAAACTTGCTTAATATACTGTAACGTAGCTACAGTAAGACAAATATTCGAATGGCTATAGGAATGACCAGTGTTCCGAGATAAACCAAGAACTTTTTATCCGATGTTCCTAGCTCAAATAGGAACCGAGCACCAAGACTCCCTCCCCCCTCACCTAACCACGATTCTGCGCGTGGCCTTTTCTTATACATTTATCACAGAGCCTCCGCATATTTCTTACTGAATGAAACGAATTTTCCGTTCCATCCGCGTTTCGAGTTTGTTTGAAGGAAGGAAGAAAGCAGATTAAACCCTAATCTCCCATCAACATTTATGTCGTTAAGGACCAGCCTTTATTATTTGAAAGCCACCGGCAGTGGAAAACTTTGTAGATGATGCTCTGCATGTCCTATTTTTCGGGTTTTTAGTAACAACATCGAAGACAGAACGTGAAGCAATTGAGTGTTCATTTCCTAATGCTGTACCAATGAAACTTCGTTTGGCAGTAAGCATCAGAACAGCCGAAACAACGAAAATAACAGATGTAGAGCAGCATGTATAAAATTTGCCGCTGGAGATGTCTTTCAAATAATAATGGCGAAACGCTTACGGCACGAAAAATTAGTGTTATATACACTCCTGGAAATGGAAAAAAGAACACATTGACACCGGTGTGTCAGGCCCACCATACTTGCTCCGGACACTGCGAGAGGGCTGTACAAGCAATGATCACACGCACGGCACAGCGGACACACCAGGAACCGCGGTGTTGGCCGTCGAATGGCGCTAGCTGCGCAGCATTTGTGCACCGCCGCCGTCAGTGTCAGCCAGTTTGCCGTGGCATACGGAGCTCCATCGCAGTCTTTAACACTGGTAGCATGCCGCGACAGCGTGGACGTGAACCGTATGTGCAGTTGACGGACTTTGAGCGAGGGCGTATAGTGGGCATGCGGGAGACCGGGTGGACGTACCGCCGAATTGCTCAACACGTGGGGCGTGAGGTCTCCACAGTACATCGATGTTGTCGCCAGCGGTCGGTGGAAGGTGCACGTGCCCGTCGACCTGGGACCGGACCGCAGCGACGCACGGATGCACGCCAAGACCGTAGGATCCTACGCAGTGCCGTAGGGGACCGCACCGCCACTTCCCAGCAAATTAGGGACACTGTTGCTCCTGGGGTATCGGCGAGGACCATTCGCAACCGTCTCCATGAAGCTGGGCTACGGTCCCGCACACCGTTAGGCCGTCTTCCGCTCACGCCCCAACATCGTGCAGTCCGCCTCCAGTGGTGTCGCGACAGGCGTGAATGGAGGGACGAATGGAGACGTGTCGTCTTCAGCGATGAGAGTCGCTTCTGCCTTGGTGCCAATGATGGTCGTATGCGTGTTTGGCGCCGTGCAGGTGAGCGCCACAATCAGGACTGCATACGAACGAGGCACACAGGGCCAACACCCGGCATCATGGTGTGGGGAGCGATCTCCTACACTGGCCGTACACCAATGGTGATCGTCGAGGGGACACTGAATAGTGCACGGTACATCCAAACCGTCATCGAACCCATCGTTCTACCATTCCTAGACCGGCAAGGGAACTTGCTGTTCCAACAGGACAATGCACGTCCGCATGTATCCCGTGCCACCCAACGTGCTCTAGATGGTGTAAGTCAACTACCCTGGCCAGCAAGATCTCCGGATCTGTCCCCCATTGAGCATGTTTGGGACTGGATGAAGCGTCGTCTCACGCGGTCTGCACGTCCAGCACGAACGCTGGTCCAACTGAGGCGCCAGGTGGAAATGGCATGGCAAGCCGTTCCACAGGACTACATCCAGCATCTCTACGATCGTCTCCATGGGAGAATAGCAGCCTGCATTGCTGCGAAAGGTGGATATACACTGTACTAGTGCCGACATTGTGCATGCTCTGTTGCCTGTGTCTATGTGCCTGTGGTTCTGTCAGTGTGATCATGTGATGTATCTGACCCCAGGAATGTGTCAATAAAGTTTCCCCTTCCTGGGACAATGAATTCACGGTGTTCTTATTTCAATTTCCAGGAGTGTAGTTGTAACTAGACGGATCCATAGTCAAAATCACCAACATAACATTACACGCAGCTGAGGACAAGCAATAAAAGTTAAAGATGCACAAATATTAGTTTGGATGTACCACTCGAAAAGCTGTAAGCTGCACAAACAAAGATCCAAGTAAAATTTTAGTTGTTACGTCGAACATAGCTCTAACGCTTTTACACAATGTTGTACGAAGGTATCTTACATCCAATAAGTTGGGGCTGGTTTTGTTGTCCTCACACACGTTTGTAGTTTAGATCCTGAAGAGTAGGAATGGGACAGATGGGCAACTTGTAGCTACCCATTGACAAAATTACAGTCGTCGACATTCGTTGTCACGGTGAAAACTCTCCACCTACTCACGATAAATATGAAAAAAGCCTTTCTGACATATTGTTCACCATAGATTTGATTGTGGAACACACGTGATGAATTAACTTATTTGATTGTCATAGTATTATGTTCCACCGACTGAAGAAAGTACCTTCACTTGATACACTTTTTGTACAATTTCACTTAACTAACTCCACTAGGGACGCTTTACAGTATGGCGTAGTACAAAACACAAACTATCTCCTCAATAATTTTTTTTGCAGCCGTGTTCTTTGTTAATTAGCTAACCATAGTAGCAGGGATATAGATTTTCTGTATAAATATGACAAGTTAAGCGACTGAAACGCAATCTATCATCTTCAAAAACTCAGTAACGACACCATCGTGTCCCAAAAGTTTCATGTTCTTTTCGCTTAAAGTGTGTAACTGACTAATTTACTTTTTGTGTTATATTTGGATTCTCTCTTAATTTTGTTGTTACATTAATAAATAGGTGGAATGCACATAAAGATGACTACAGCAGATTCTTGGTTATGCTGTAAAATTCAGACATAAGTTGATATCCGAGTATAGGAAGAGGGTAACTCATTCGTTGACCTAAGATGCCGTGTGGTTAATAAAGAATTTACGGACTTTTTCCCAAACAGTCAATACAGACTCTTTTACAAAAGGGTTACTGTTATCATATTGACCCAGAAAATTCCAATAAGTCTGTGTGTCGTGAAATGAGGCACTCTAGCTCATCTACGCTTCAACTACGAGCTGTGCCGCGTTGTCTGGCCTCCTCTATCGTCGTGCTACGGTTTCCTGACGCGGGGATTGCAGTATGCACCAGCGCTGCAGGGATGTACCAGCAAACACACAAAAAATTAATTACGTAACTTCATTTTATCGAGGTGATAATTAGAACTTGGAATGGAAGTACGGGTGCTGAGACATAGGGGGAAACGTACATGGGATTAGAGGACTGTTGCGGGTGCAACGAAAAAAGCATATCAACTTTAAAAGAATCTCCAAAACAGGCGATGTTTTACTGAAGCACGAAACTTCGCACGGACTCCAATGCCAGATGCTTTTATTAGTTTCCACATGGAAACTCCCTCTGGAACCCGGCAGAAAACCCCCAGCGGATCTGGCTGAACGTAAGGGACACCACCGACAAGGCACAATCGCTAACTTCACTGCGCGACAGCAATGATAATGTTATTGACGACAGTGCCACTACGGCGGAGTTACTAGACACTGTTTTCCGAAATTCCTTCACCACGGAAGAGGAAGTAAAAATTCCAGAGTTCGACTCAAGAACAACTTTCAGCATGAGTAACTTAGAAGCAGATATCCTCAGTGTAGCGAAGCAGCTTAAATCATTTAATATACGCGAGGCTTCCGGTCCAGATAGTATACCAGCTAGATTCCTTCCAGGGTGTACTGTTACAATAGCCCCTTCCTTAGCAATCATACGAAACCGCTCGCTCGATGAAAGATCTGTACCTAACGACTGGAAAGTTGCACACGTCACAATACTCAACAAACGAAACAGGAGTATCCACTGAATTACAGGCCAATATCATTGATGTCGATTTGCAGTACGATTTTGAAACACACAGTGTTCGGACATTATGAATTACCTCATCATAAAAAAAAAATTTATTGGTAAATACAGAAAACAGATTCAGAACACATCGTTCTTGTGGTACATAACTTGTTATTTATTCATAAGAAGTAATGAGTACTATCGGCATGGTATGTCAAATTGATTCCATATTTTTAGATTTTCGGAAGGCTTTGGACGCACTTCCTCACAAGCGACAATTAAATTGGTCCATACGGAGTGTTTTGTCTGTTGTGCGACTGCATTCGTGATTGCCTTTGAGAAACGACGCAGTTACAGCTAAGTGACGGGACGTCAGGGAGCGAAACAGAAGTAATATCTGGCTTGCCCCAAGTAGTCTTATAGGTGCCCTGCTTTCCTGATCTATATAAACGATATATGAGATAATCCGAGCAGCCCTCTTAGACTGTTCGTAGATGATGCTGTCATTTACCAAAAATGGTTCAAATGCCTCTGAGCACTATGGGACTTAACATCTGAGGTCATGAGTCCCCTAGACTTAGAACTTCTTAAACCTAACTAACGTAATGACATCACACACAGCCATGCCTGAGGCAGGATTCGAACCTGCCACCGTAGCAGCTGTGCGGTTCCGGACTGAAGCGCCTAGAACCGCTCTGTCATAGCGGCCGGCTGTCATTTACCGTCTCGTAAAGACATCAGATCATAAAAGCCAATTGAAAAATGATTTAGGCACTGTATCTGTATGGTGCGAAAAATGGTAGTTGACTCTAAAAATGTGAAGTGATCTTCATGGGTATTAAAATCAATCTGCTTAATTTCGGTTACAAGATAAACAAATTTAAGGCTATGTATGCAACTAAATATTTAGGGTTTACAATTACGTGTAACTTAATTTGAAATAACACATAGATAAGGCATTTAATTGTTAACAACAGAGTATTCGTGTGGATGTGGATGTAGGTATGTTAGCAAGTGCTACTCTGAGATGGTGAAATTGGAACCGGTGGGGAAAATCGTTGTGGGTCCCATGAAACCGGTGAGTACACTGACGACCACATTCCTCCACTGCCTTGCCAAAAAAATAAAAAAAATGAAACGCTCGATATGGATGGAAGTTAAACGTTTGTCCTTGAGACATCCTTCTGAAACGCGAGCCATTCCACTGGAGCTGTCCACTGTACTTTAGTTTCTCAGCGTGCCGGTATTCCGCCTGTCGGCATTCATTGCGTCGGTGCCCGGCCTGGCTGTTTACTGTGTTGGTGTCTGACTGAGACGCCGAGGGCCCACAAAAGACGGACGGCAGCAGCCGCCCACGGGCTGGAAGCAACTCCCTCGGGTGGACTCGGCCAGCCTCGCTGTTTTTATGGTAGACTGTCCGCCTGGCTGCAGGCCGTTCTGTTAAAGAATGGAGCAGGCGGGACGCGGCCGACCTGGCACTGGGACTGGACTGGACTGGACTGGCCACGTGGACCACGCCGGGCCGGGCCGGGCCGGGGGTCTGAATAATGCAGCGTGGGCGGCGAGGTGGAGGCGGCGGGGACACAAGCCGAGGGAGCAGGCGGCGGCAGCGGCAGCGGCAGCGGCAGCGGCAGACCCGCCTGTATCGATTGCCGCCCCTGGGTCCCGACGCCAGCCCGGGACACACCGGGGGTGGCTACTGGATACTGGTTACTGGCCACCAGCCATTGGCGACTGCAAAGTGGAGAGCAGCGGAACGGCAGTGGATGGCCACACCGGCAGGGACCAAATCTCGTCTGGAACACTTGCTTCTCTTTCCTCTTATTCCTTCTATAGTCTTCGTTATTCCTACCGCCCCTTCTCCCTTACGACTGACCGATCTCCTGCCTCAGAAACACATGTTAATCTTTGTTGTGTTGTATATATCTGTTACATACAGAGAAAGCAGAATGCATTTGTATATGTCTGGGATCCTCTACCAAACACCTGGATCGATTTCGAACAAATCCGACACAACAACAGCTGGACCAAGGAGTATCAGTACTGTGGGATTTCTAACCACCTAGATCCTGTAGGAATGAAGGTATTGGTTAACAGGTATTTCTTCAGCCCCTGCTATATCGGCTGCCTGTACAATAGGTTTCTTTTGTGGGAATGGGATCAACCTACATTCTTTGCAGGACAGACTGAATGTCATCAGCAGGAAGCTGTTTTTCAGTGCCTGAAATATGCGCTCCCCTGCACGATAGGCATGCTTCAGGACTAGTACTGGTCCACTTTAACAAGCTGCTTCACATGAGCTAATCATGTAGAAGTCGATACGGGTAGAGGAAGCGATGAGCAGAGAGTGGTCCAGACGGGTGTGGATAAGAGTGGTGCAAGAGTTCATGGACAGAAGGGATGGACAGAGAGAGGGAGAAAGGGGACGAAAGATGGAGAGATGGGGAAGTGTGGATGGGCAAAGAGAGAGGGGACAGGAGAAGATACACAGTTGGAGGGAAAGAAGGAGTTGGGGACAAAGGGGTCGAGACGGAGATGGACTAAGAGGTAAATGAAGAGGAGATGGATAGATGGAGATAAGGAGTATGCAGACATCGAAAAGGAGAGTAACATATGGACGGAGAGAGGGGGGTGGGGGTGGTGGTGGTGGTGGTGGTGGTGGCGGTGGTGGTGGTGGTCAGAGAGAAGGGGATGAGGAGATCGTCAGAGGGGAGAAGAGGCTCAGTGTTAAGGGAGGGGGCAGGGTGAGTCACTAACTATTACCACTTAGAATAACTCCAAAAGTATGATAGTAGCTGAAAAGTTTGTGAGACAAAAGTTGCATGAGACAACGGGGGCCATAATATGACGTTGGTTTTTGTTGCTAGATGGGGTCTCTTCAGTGATATGAAGGTCAGCTTCGTTTTTCATATGGGATGCTATAGTTTGGTACTTATTTTCTGATAGCGGCTATTGAGACGAATCCAATGATGTGTAACAGTAAGGTCTTTGAAGGTCAACGATGGTCAAAAAGGTGGTATGAATGTCCATTTACAGAAGGTGTTCAAAGAGATGACCATTGGTGTCATTGCGGTGCTGCAATCTTCTTATCATGGACTGAATGGTATTCCATATCCCGTCGGCACTTATCGAAACACATGCTCTGACAATTATCTCTCGTATATTGTGCAAATAGTAAATATTCGCCGAATACGGCGTATCCATTTAACGTGCCACTGACGTGTAAACACCATTCGACGGTTTCGCAATACAGCAGTAATAAGACGAGTATCGTGAATGATGTATTCCTTCAAAGAACAAGTCGATATGCTTCTCATTTACGGAGAATGCCAACGAAAGTCAGTGAGAGCTAGAGACTTACACGCTGAAAGATATCTTCTACGTACTCGCCCTACACGTCGTACATTTAAATATGTGTATTATAAATTGAGAACAAATGGATCATTAACGCATCGGAAACATATCCGGCAAAGGAAAGTTACTCACGAGGAAACGGAAATTCGTACTTTTGCGACCGTGGTTCGAGATCCTTGTGTTAGTTCACGTCAAATCGCAAGGCAATCTGTCATGAGCCAGAGTAGTGTTGTTCGTGTTCTGCATCGCCATAAATATCATCCTTACCATATCAGTCTCAGTAAGAATTAACTAGTACAGATTGTATGCGTCGCAATGAATTCTGCCGAGTGGCTCAACTTCAGATTCAGAGGGATGCCACATTTACTGATTTGATATTATTTACTGACGAGGCTACATTCACGAACCATGCAAAAGTTAATTTACATAACATGCATTATTGGGTAACTGAAAATCCATGTTGGCTGCGGCAAGTTGCACATCAAAACCGTGGTCGATGAATGTGTCGGTTGGGATTCTGGAGGACAGAATTATAGGTCCCTATTTCATCGAAGAAAATATTAATGGTAGAAGTACACCACATTCCTGCAAGAAACATTAGGTCTGCTACTGGAAGAGTGTGGTACCAACACGATGGGTGTCCTGCATATTTTTCTCTGATGGCTAGAAATGAGTTGCAGAGACAGTTCCCAAATTGTTGGATTGGACGCGGAGGAGATGTGTCGGGCCGGTACGTTCGCCAGACTTGACGGCTCTGGACTTTTTCTTGTGGGGATTCGTAAAAGACTTTGTTTATAAAGACGTTCCAACTACACTTGAAGATATGCGAGACAGAATTGTCAGAGAATGTGCATCGATAAGCACCGATATGATAAGGAATAACACTCAATCTATGATAAGAATATTACAGCACTGCATTGATGCCAGTGGTCATCACTTCGAACACCTTCTGTAAATGGACGTTCGTGCCACCTTTCTGACATTCGTTTACCTTCAAAGACCATACCGTTACACGTCTCGATAGCCGCTATCGGAAAATAAGTACCAAACTGTAACATCTCATTTAAGAAAACAAAGATGACCTTCATATCTCTGACGCCACCCCACCTAGCAACAAAAAACCAACGTCATATTGTGGCCCCAGTTGTTCCATGCAACATTTGTCCTAAAAACTTTTCAGCTCCTATGATACTTTTGGAGATCTTCTTGGTAGCAGTAGTTAGCGACTCATCCTGTATATATAAGAAGAAGGTGGGTGAAGTAAGAGGGTTGTGGATGGAGGAATGAGGTTGATGAGGTGGGAGAGGGTCAGAGGGAGAGTTAGAGAGGGACAGTGAGAGGAAAGGGATGCATGGAGAGGGGAGGAGGTCAATATAAAAAGCGACCCAGACAATGCCATTATTCGTTATAACTTATGAAAAATGCTCACACTACTATCGGACGTCAAGTCGTCAATTATGAAAGTAACTGACGACAACCGAAGTAAAGATCATATCAAATGCATACTGCCGATAGCAACACTAGCTTTGAAAATGAGTTATTTGTTATCATCGAATTTACAGGGTGAACATCAATAAAACCGAGAAGCCGCGCGGGATTAGCCGAGCGGTCTGGGGCGCTGCAGTCATGGACTGTGCGGCTGGTCCCGGTGGAGGTTCGAGTCCTCCCTCGGGCATGGGTGTGTGTGTTTGTCCTTAGGATAATTTAGGTTAAGTAGTGTGTAAGATTAGGGACTCATGACCTTAGCAGTTAAGTCCCATAATATTTCACACACACATAAAACCAAGAAACTGCATGGACGGATTCCTGACTTGAAATGAAGAAAGGTGTTATAAAAATGTGTCCATAAACACGTGGTTGCCATTGTAGATGGCGCTGATGAATGACAGTTCCTCTGACCTCGTGCCGTGTGTTCCTTGTGCGTTGCAGGCTGTGTGATTGACTCGGCGTACTGTAAGCGGTAGAATGGCCCGGTATTCATATCAGGAACAAGCCGGGATGGTGTTAGTGTATGGCCAAGTAGACGGAAACGGTCGAGAGGCAGCACGGCTGTACGAAAACAAGTACCCTCACAGACACCAACCACATCGCCCAACATTTGCAGCCCTTTTTGGGCATTTATGTGATCAGTCGTTTCAGACAGACGAACGAGCAGAGAGGCTTCCCGGAGTACTTCTTCAGCTGTTTCAGGTGGTAGTCACACAGTAACCTGTACAACTGCACTGACGATGACAGATACCGGCGTGAACCTAGGTGTTGGAGCAAAATAACTCCCTTCTCCAGAACAGAGGCACACTCGTCTTAGGTATCCCAACAAGTCGGCAGTCGCACAGCACTGTTTGTCCGAAAATCACGAACTGGACTACCAACATACCAGGGTCTTGGCACAGGCGTCTAAATACTGGGACAGCGTCGTTAGAGAGGCTATCAAAATTTGTACCATGGACGCTCATCAACCGAGATTGTGGCTATAACAAGGCATGGGAAGCAGCATTGAGTCTAATTAAAAAGACGCTCAGCAAAGAAAACGAACGAGCGACCAGGTCGGACGAGGCAATTATACCGACGCCACCACAGACACCGACGCCAGCGTCTCAGCTACCGCCGACGCGCGGCCTCTGGCGCGGACCGTGGAGAGAACGCCTCGCAGGGGAAGGGGATTTAAGACGGCCGCCCGCCCTCAGGAGCTCAGTTCGTCAGCGCACCTGACGATGGCGACATGTCTGATCGCCGAAATATTGTGCCCGTTGGACACTATGGACTGGCAGTACACCCGTGGATGTTTGAGCAAGAAATACGCCGGGTGAAACAGCAGAATCACAGCATGAAATAATAATCGACAAAACTCCTGCACCATCGCGCGCACATTAAGTGATCAGACGGAGAATATAAAATGCTCTCGTTCTCACCTAACATAGTATTCTAATTACAAATAAGAGTGACGAAAATTCCTAACGTTAACACGCGGTACTTTTTCTGAGTGTGTTATGCATCTTGCTCAAGCATACTGTAGGCATTTCACTGTACTGTTGAATACTGAAGCCACTGAAGGTATTAATTACAGTCAGTCGTCTGGTAATCTCTTAGCTTTTTCCTTATCCAAATCCGAGATATACACTCCTGGAAATTGAAATAAGAACACCGTGAATTCATTGTCCCAGGAAGGGGAAACTTTATTGACACATTCCTGGGGTCAGATACATCACATGATCACATTGACAGAACCACAGGCACATAGACACAGGCAACAGAGCATTCACAATGTCGGCACTAGTACAGTGTATATCCACCTTTCGCAGCAATGCAGGCTGCTATTCTCCCATGGAGACGATCGTAGAGATGCTGGATGTAGTCCTGTGGAACGGCTAGCCATGCCATTTCCACCTGGCGCCTCAGTTGGACCAGCGTTCGTGCTGGACGTGCAGACCGCGTGAGACGACGCTTCATCCAGTCCCAAACATGCTCAATGGGGGACAGATCCGGAGATCTTGCTGGCCAGGGTAGTTGACTTACACCTTCTAGAGCACGTTGGGTGGCACGGGATACATGCGGACGTGCTTTGTCCTGTCGGAACAGCAAGTTCCCTTGCCGGTCTAGGAATGGTAGAACGATGGGTTCGATGACGGTTTGGATGTACCGTGCACTATTCAGTGTCCCCTCGACGATCACCAGTGGTGTACGGCCAGTGTAGGAGATCGCTCCCCACACCATGATGACAGGTGTTGGCCCTGTGTGCCTCGGTCGTATGCAGTCCTGATTGTGGCGCTCACCTGCACGGTGCCAAACACGCATACGACCATCATTGGCACCAAGGCAGAAGCGACTCTCATCGCTGAAGACGACACGTCTCCATTCGTCCTTCCATTCACGCCTGTCGCGACACCACTGGAGGCGGGCTGCACGATGTTGGGGCGTGAGCGGAAGACAGCCTAACGGTGTGCGGGACCGTAGCCCAGCTTCATGGAGACGGTTGCGAATGGTCCTCGCCGATACCCCAGGAGCAACAGTGTCCCTAATTTGCTGGGAAGTGGCGGTGCGGTCCCCTACGGCACTGCGTAGGATCCTACGGTCTTGGCGTGCATCCGTGCGTCGCTGCGGTCCGGTCCCAGGTCGACGGGCACGTGCACCTTCCGCCGACCACTGGCGACAACATCGATGTACTGTGGAGAAGCCGGCCGAAGTGGCCGTGCGGTTCTAGGCGCTGCAGTCTGGAACCGCGAGACCGCTACGGTCGCAGGTTCGAATCCTGCCTCGGGCATGGATGTTTGTGATGTCTTTAGGTTAGTTAGGTTTAACTAGTTCTAAGTTCTAGGGGACTAATGACCTCAGCAGTTGAGTCCCATAGTGCTCAGAGCCATTTGAACCATTTACTGTGGAGACCTCACGCCCCACGTGTTGAGCAATTCGGCGGTACGTCCACCCGGCCTCCCGCATGCCCACTATACGCCCTCGCTCAAAGTCCGTCAACTGCACATACGGTTCACGTCCACGCTGTCGCGGCATGCTACCAGTGTTAAAGACTGCGATGGAGCTCCGTATGCCACGGCAAACTGGCTGACACTGACGGCGGCGGTGCACAAATGCTGCGCAGCTAGCGCCATTCGACGGCCAACACCGCGGTTCCTGGTGTGTCCGCTGTGCCGTGCGTGTGATCATTGCTTGTACAGCCCTCTCGCAGTGTCCGGAGCAAGTATGGTGGGTCTGACACACCGGTGTCAATGTGTTCTTTTTTCCATTTCCAGGAGTGTACATTCAATCCTGGAACTGTTATCTGCTGCGTTGATAACGACACGATCAATAGTGGAATCCACGAAGCCAACTTCCTCTCTTCTTTTATGACGTGCCGTTCTATATTCCACCAGCGTTCGGCAGTGACATGTGAAAAAACTGCGTACTTTAGTACCAGTAGCTGTCATTTCTCGGGCCAAATCCGTTATCTTGGCTCCAGATCAGTGCTGTTGGGTTCATATTGTATGGTAAAGTGGCAAACGTAAAAATGCAGAATTTGTACAATGTGTTCGATGGTGTGAAACTGATTGTTTTTCAGGTTTCTACAACACTTAGCTACATTTGTGGTATAAAACAATGGACATAGTTCAAATAAAGAGTATTTGAATTTTCATTCTTGCCTCAAGAAGTTAAATTGTTAAGTTTTCTTAATTTAAGCAGCCTTTAACAGTCTTTCATAAAATTTCGATAATTATGAATTTGTTTTTGAAATGCAAACAGGAGTTTCGCGTGCAGAATGTATTCAGAAATAAGAAGACTTGCATTGTTCATAAAAATGATGATGAATTTTACAAGTACAAGATGTAGGTACTTCAGATTGAACGAGACAAAAGAATGACTGAAGTGAGATTTGAACCAGCGTATCGTGAACTAGAGTTAGTGTATAAGTCTACCACGTTACCATTTCCGAAATGCATCGACCTCGTATTTCAATCGCAACTGTAGCTAATACAGTCCCTCTGAGAACGTCAAAGCCGATTATCTCTGTAAATTTATCAAAAACATGAAGAACAACCTATTTCTGGGCACTTTTTAAGTATGTTCCACACGCGCGTTTCACTACAGAACAATAAGCAGACTCAGCTATTTTCGTGCTGCGTATTAACAGAACGACAATGAGATCACAACAGTGCAAAGGATGTGGCTGTACACGATTTTTGAAATAAAAACTACATTGCTAAAGCGTGATTAAGAAAAGCGTTGATGGCAGTTAATATATTTGAATATCTTAAAGTTGCATTTAACGTAACTTGGTAATAATATATCTAATTCGTAAGTAGGACCTACATCCAAGAGCGTAACACCACCAATGTATGTATGCTATGGCTTCTGACTAATCGTCGCGTTTGTGTTTGTTTACATCAGGTTTATTCTTATGATGAACGGACTATAGTTCTGAGGCGTGGCATTATTCCATAGGCACGACTCTCTGAGTTCGACAGAATCGTGGCGTCAGGGCTATTTACCCCTTGCTCTTTGTTCGTGATATGGAGGACGTTTACAGATCCATTGTCTGTCTGCGCAAAAAGAGACAATCTAGCGATTCGTCGTCACAATCTTTTAAAATGAATGGGAATGACAGAAGAGAGGGATGAGAATTCACAATTTGCATAAGCGATGGGTACTGCTAGCCTGGTACAAAACGACATTACAGTACTAAGCAGAGAGAATTTAAACAAGTGAAATTTTACTAAATTTACAAGTATGGAGCCCTTGAAGAAATTGGTGATGTGAATATTAAAATTCCTGAAGTCGCACACAATATTCCATTGTCAAATGGCTCTGAGCACTATGGGACTTAACATCTATGGTCATCAGTCCCCTAGAACTTAGAACTACTTAAACCTAACTAACCTAAGGACATCACACGACACCCAGTCATCACGAGGTAGAGAAAATCCCTGACCCCGCCGGGAATCGAACCCGGGAACCCGGGCGCGGGAAGCGATTACCTTACAACACGACCACGAGCTGCGGACATTCCATTGTCAGGTTCAACAGTTTTCAGTGGATATGAACTAAGAGTATGCAGACTTTGTATAGATTAGATTAGGTTAATACTTGTTCAATAGATCATGAATACGACACATCCCAGTGATGTGGAACGTTTCAGTTGAACAGAAGGTTTCTCTGCCTGTCATAATTAAGGAGGTGGTGGGTGGGGGGGATACTCCATCTTGCTGGAAAAGTATCCATGGTTGGTATTCTTCTAACTGTGGGGCAATGAACTGCTGCAACACGTCTAAGTAACTGTTAGCGGTAATGAATTTTTCCGCGAAGAAAAACGGTCCAAAAAACCATGTTATTCTTGAGGCCTCACGAAACATTCACTTTTTCGCTGTCTCGCTGTAACTGTACAGTAGCATGTGAAGACTCTGAACCCCATATACGGACATTATGCCTATTTACCATTCCACTGACATGAAAGGTGGATTTATCGGTAAAGCATATGCGATTTAAGTAATCGTTAGCGCCATCAATCCTGTTGAGAATCTCAGTTGAAATTCAGCACGGTTCAGCAAATCATTTGGTTGCAAGGCCTGCACGATTTGCATTTTGTAAGCATGCAACCTAAGCCTTTCATGAAGAATCTTCACTACACTAGCTTGCGGTATTTGAAGTTCACGTGATGCTTGACGAGTTGATTTAGGCGGACTCCGTTGAACAGATTGCCGAACACGATCAACAGTTGCATCACTCACACGAGGCCTGCCACTTCGAGGACGATCTTCAACGCTGCCTGTTTCGCTAAACTTTGCGTACCATCGCTTTACTGATTTAACGTCAGGAGGGCTGCGTCCATAAGAAGCCTGATGGGCGATGTCGTTTCGTGAAACCAAAGCAGACATTGCGCTTTCTCCTGCTTCGTCGCCATTTCGCCGGCAACTAACGTCACTTAACAGACCGCATTGGTGTTGTGGAGCACTAGCGCCATCTATTGGTCGCAACAACTAGTAACAGTAACCTATGTAGCAGCAACAAATGTAACTTATTATGTCAAACGATTATTCTGTTATAAATTTTTATAATCAGGGCAAGACTTTGTGGTCAGCCTGTACATTGGTTAAGTCAAGTGGCACGCTTGGAAAGATTTTCCGATTTAAAACTCACTATTTTTGAATTAATGGTGGAAAAAACAGTGCAGGAACGAAAATTAGAACGTCCAGAATGGATTGCAGACTTCGTATCTTAAGTGGATGTGACTGCACACTGCCCACAGTAAAACATTTCAAGGTAACTTCCTTCTGATATGATGCGGATGAATTTTAAAAATAAAATCGCGTTATAGAAGGGCCACATTCTGACAAAGACAGTCCACTTCCCTAAATTTACTGCGTAAAAAAAACACGAAGTTTGACAACTCGATGGTAGCCTCGCAAGGATCAAAAGAATAGTTTTATAAAGACTTTTAGGATAATGTCAGTCTTACATCTCTTTCTGAGCTGTTTTCGAGACCGTTTGCGTTTCAGCTCAAAGCGCCCAAGTGCATGTGAAAACTAAGCTGATTGACCTCCAAGGTAAATCCAGTTTCACTGAAATCTTTTTACGTTAAAACTGTCCAGGATGTCTACATAACTTTACTCAGGTATATTTTCCAAGTCTCCATAATGAGGCTGCAGAAGTGCTACAGTATTTCGATTGACATATCTGTCTGAAGGACCATGTTTTGATTATGAAACTAAGTGAGTAAACTGAGTGCGAAAGTCTGTGAAATTGTCAGCATCTCTCCATGTGCCGTCAGTTTGTATCAGATAGAAATTATGTCTTCAGCGCGCCAAAAATAATTAATTAACACTGAAAACCCGTGATCTATGTTGTAGAGATATGTGAAATATGAAACCGAGTCGTATACAATACCACTGCACTGCCATTTACGTGCGGCACTTTCGCTGCTGTTCCCTCTTCCCCCGCCTCACACTCAGACAGCGTGGGGTGATGGCGGTGCGGGAAATGTGAAGCGAGGCTGAGTGCTTTGGCACTCGGGCACGGCCCGCGAGACGAGACCTTGGCCACCTCTGATCTAACGGCATCCGTGTTCTGAGCACTATGGGACTTAACTGCTGAGGTCATCAGTCCCCTAGAACTTAGAACTACTTAAACCTAACTAACCTAAGGACATCACACACATCCCGAGCAGGATTCGAACCTGCGACGGTAGAGGTCGCGCGGCTATCCAGACTGTAGCGCCTAGAACCACTCGGCCAGTTGGGCTGGCCGTGTTCAAAAAATTGATTTCCACTACCTTGCACAATTATTGACCAAATTTAAAAGTTTAAAATGGTCATAATTTTCTCATTGAGAGTGCAATCTTATGTCAAACGTTTGACAAATAAGACAAATATTACAGTTAGAATCCGTGTGTCTGGCTTGTGGCAATGCGACTGACAGAGCGCAAATACACGTACTTCATCAGTCCAGTATTTGAGAATGAGAGCAATCCTAGTCCGGTACACAGTATCTAGGGTTGGCTGCTCATCAGATGATGTTACGCGTTATTGAACTGGCGAGTGTATTACTGCACTGTGTCCAGTCTATCCACTGTTGTGATCTAGGATAGTAAGCTTGAATCATTTCATCAACACGCTGTCGCAAGCGGCAGCTCAGTCTTGTGGCAGTGGTGTTCCTCGAATCGAGGCACTGCCGGTACAGCCTCGGCATGGTGAAATGTCCAGTGCTGCCGGCCGCTGTGGCCGAGCGGTTCCAGGCGCTTCAGTCCGGAACCTCGCTGCTGCTACGGTCGCAGGTTCGAATCCTGCCTCGGACATGGCTGTGTGTGATGTCCTTAGGTTAGTTAGGTTTAAGTAGTTCTAAGTCTAGGGTACTGATGACCTTAGATGTTAAGTGCCATAGTGCTTAGGGGCATTTGAATTTCGTCCATGCTAGCATGAATTTTCAATGCGTCGCGGGCCCTAGATCCTTGCACCACAAAGTTGCCCTGGTATAACGTGTCTTGCTCATTCTGGGCGCCAGCAAACAGTAAAGGACAACTTATACGCCGCGCGGGATAGCCGCGCCTTGTCACAGTCCGTGCGGCTCTTCTCGTCGGAGGTTCGAGTCCTCCCTAGGGCACGGATGTGCGTGTTGTTCATAGCGTAAGTTAGTTTTAGTTAGTTTAAGTAGTGTGTAGGCTTAGGGACCGATGACAGCAGTTTGGTCCCATAATACCTTATCACAACTTCTTTTCCAGCTTATACGATCAACCAGTTTGTCTAACTTTACTGTGTTTGCCCAACATTTCGCCGTGTACTGCGCTGTTTGACGTGTTTGTTAAACATAAGGCGTGTCTGACGTATTTGCCAGAAATTTTCATTAACAGAAAGTTTGGCAAGGTTGCGGATGTTGCTTGTGTCGATGTTTCGCCACATATGTAAACTGAAAAATAGATTTTACAATTTATCTCACTATATTGTGAGTGTCCAAAACTATGGAAACTATGATGATAAAAAAATCAAATGCGTGTGAAATCTTATGGGACTTAACTGCTAGGGTCATCAGTCCCTAAGCTTACACACTACTTAACCTAAATTATCCGAAGGAAAAACACAGACACCCATGCCCGAGGGAAGAGTCGAACCTCTGCCGGGACCAGCCGCGCAGATAAAAAATAAAAACAAAATAGCAATGTCTGTTACCAAAATGATAACAAAATGTCGCATCTTTCTCAGCCATATATTACGCAAGATGAGATTAAGAGGATAATCAGCATTCTACGTCTAACATACAAGAGGGAGTGCAATGAAATAATTGACGATGTGGTGTATATGTTTCCACATTGCGATATTTTAAAGAATTGTCATTAGAGGAGCCAGTAAAACAGAATAAATTTTCGCGTACTCCCTTTTCAGTATGAGGTGAAGTAACTGTAAACAAGCTATTAAAAGTTTCACTGTCCATCCGCAGAAAGTTGTCGTAATCAGTGTGTTGTAACGTTTCTTTTAACAGGTTTTCACGTAAACATTTATCTTTCATTTTAAACCATTCCATGGGCCAACGTCTGGGATTCTTTTATTCATCTTTAAACACAGTGCCAAAATCAATGACAGAAATGCTTTATCTGAATTTGAAGCCATTCCGACTTGATTCAATCTTTGGTACGTGAACGGACTTGTTTCACACATCCGGGGTTAGATAAGGGCGATTTTAACAAATAAATATGCTCATTTATGGGGACCTTAGAAGTCACAACGAAATACAGTCTCTCTCTCTCTCTCTCTCTCTCTCTCTCTCTCTCTCTCTCCCCCCCTCCCTCCCTCCCTCCCAAACACACCACTTCTTTCTAATTCAGTTTATCAGGAGAAGAGCAATAAAAACAATTTTCATGATGGAATAAACTTTTATCTTTAACTTTTCACTGCTGGCGACTGCACTCATGTAATTTTTTAAAATTACGTCAAGGTCGTCTTTGAGTGTAGAAATTATTTATTCATAAAAACAGTTACAGCATTTTTGGCCGTGTGACTATCATCAAGTAGACTACTGTACAAATTACAATCTGTTTTTTGAGATGTACCAAAACATGATTTTTGCTGTACTCCACGTCATAAAGGCTACACGACCGTAATTACAATAATGAATTTTATGAATAAGTTATTTTGGCGATTATAGGCGACCATGACGTCAGTTAAAAATACTTGTGTGTTCTTCGTAGCTTAGTTACAATTCTTATCTGACATATGTACAGCAGTACAAGTCTACCATTTTACTAATAGTCGTATGACGTATTTGTTTGCTCGTCCATTGAACATGTTTCTGATTTAACATTATGTGTAGTTTTCCACCATTCATTTCGTGTTCCCTTGTGCTACACATCTCCAATACAACTATTAATGACACGAATGTGCTTTTAAACAGAACTGCCATATGCATGGTAGTTGATTCAACTCTATAGTGTTTTGGTCCACCAGAGCCTGAAAAACAACGTAATCGGATAACAGACCGTAACACACATTCCATGTTTGCCCTCGTACCTCGAGTATGTGCACTTAACGACATTTGCAGCGCCATGTAACATGGAGATGCGCGAGTAATCTAATTCTGAGACCGGCTCCCTATTACAACGCTGCTTAACTTGATTTGCCACCGCAGGCAGCGCGTGGGTGCGTTACCAAGCCAGTTCTAATGCAGCCCCTCTGCTGAGAGAGAGTACCCAACTCCGCCAGCGACTTCACCGCCAGCAAATACGCGTGACGTTATTTGCCGTAATGTTACTAACTCTCTTAGCGGAACGAGTTGAAAGTGTCGGCGGAATGCAAGGCTAAGGGATGGAGTTGATTTAACTCTGTGTTTCATACAAGCAAGCACTGCCCGAACAAGTTAAACATTCCATGTAAAAATGTACTGCAGTTGCGGCGGTGCGGTGCTTTACTGCTGTTCCACGCACCTTGTGGTAAATCTCTTCTCACACGCACACCTCCTTGAAGTTACAGAAAAACCGTAAAAAGCTGTAGAAAAAACAGCTACACACCTAGTATCCACACTCTGCGCTAAAGATTGTTCTGTCGGAGGAAGGTTAATAATAGTTAAATGAAAGTACTTATAAGTATATAATTTCACTCTATTACGATAATCGTGCATACAGCAATTACTAGCAAGCTTTGTTCTAAGCTGTAGAAAGTCTGAAAAGTCCACACGCACATATCATTCGTAATCGTAGCCACTTTACGGTAATTATTAATTATCCTTTACCGAACGTTTACGAACGAATTGTTTCTTTTAGAATAGCTCGTAGAAGTGTTGATGTAATCAATTTCACGTAAAAAATGTTCATGTTCGCGAGAAAGCAACCCGACACGCCGAATTTAGTTATTTAAAATATCACCAAAAGTTCTAAATTTAACGCCGTGAATTAAATTTAAATCTCTTCCACATTTTACGGCACTTTTCAAACATTTTAGTACCGAAATATCACAATATTAATAATGATCAACGGTCTGATCTCTGAGATCCAAGGCCCGACTCTACTCATCTCTCTACACAAAAGAAGTTTCTGGTTCCCAAAACCCGCGCGAATTGATAATTCCTGACTGGCAAAGAAACATCACAGCCAGTCGGAAAGTAGCCTCTAACTTTCTCAATCCCGCTGACGAAATTACTAATACACACGTTATTCTCTAACATTCCTCACGAGACAAGTTACTTCAATGTATACAGGGTGGTCCATTGATCGTGACCGGGCCAAATATTTCACGAAATAAGCGTCAAACGAAAAAGCTACAAAGAACGAAACTTCTCTAGCTTGAAGGGGGAAACCAGATGGCGCTATGTTTGTCATGCCATAGGTCAAACGGATATCAAATGCGTTTTTTTAAAATAGGAACCCCCATTTTGTATTACATATTCGTGTAGTACGTAAAGAAATATGAATGTTTTAGTTGGCCACTTTTTTCGCTTTGTCCTTCCGATGGTCCCCTCCCCCAAAACCAACCAACCTGTATCCAACTGTCTTATAAGTTGACATATAAAATATAGTCAGTATTACAAAATAATGAGCTGATTAAATTCTCGTACTGATATGCAGCACGGTAGACATAACCCCTTTAGGACGATGCCTTATCACCAACGAAAAGAGTCCTCCTGCTGCACCTGATATTGCATAACGGAGAGAATAAAAACGAAGTATTGACGGTCGCCATATGACCAGTTAAAAACCGAATGAAGTAAGGAAATTGTACCAAATGCTAAAAATTTCGATAAAATGAGAAACGGAACACATGAGTTCTAATTTTTTACTCACATGATAAATAGATTACATTTCGGTGATTAACACAACGAAATTATTAAAGATGTTTTGGCAAGATCCTTCATCGCTTCTTCTTGAACTGATGATTTGTTTATACTGAAGTCGGTTTTCGTGTTGCTTGTCGTTATCATTAAAACGAAGACGAAAAACCCCTCTTGTCGCTGAGAGCAGACCACTGTTATTCCGTGTGTCATGTATTTTACGTACCATGTGTTAGACTGACGAATAATACGAACATTTTATCTTTTGGTCTGAAAATGAACGTTTAGTCCGGTTCAAACCAGTAACATAATTTCATAAAATAGTGGATGAGTATTTTGCACATTTTCCAGAATCATACTTCATAGTTGGAACCTACACATTGTATAAATTAAAAAAAAAGAACTCCATCGAGACAAAGCTGACATTTATGTCCAAAAGGAAAAGCTGCACTATATCACTGTCAGGGCAAAATGTTTTACGTAGTCCATTTATTTCCTGTGACAGATGGAATTTGCACTCCCAGTTCCGACGTGTTAAGGGAAATCAAAGAAAATTCATGTTATGAAGTATGTCGCCGGTGCCAAGTGGTTTGACTCTGGTGTTGTTCGCGAGGTATTGGCAGCGCCTCTGCTGGTGCTCTCGTGCAGATGTTGCGTTATCCTGGCAGCAAACGTAACCGAGTTTGGATCGTCCAGCTGGGAGGGGAGAAGCCACCACGGTGGCTTCATTTCCCAGCGCGTGGAGCTGGCCGGCGGATGCTGAAATATTGGCGGAGTTTCCGCAGAGAAATATACAGCGCCAGCCCAGCCGCCGGCTTCATTTCCCGGCTAGCCGGCGCATCTCTGCAGTGAGGGGAAGGGGGAGATAAGGGGTGGCGGTGGGTGGGGGAGCGGCAGCAAGTGGCTGCTCCTGCCGCGATATTCCGCAATTGTGGCCAGGCGCCACGATATAAGGAACCGCACGATGGAACCCCGAGCCCTGCTGTAGTTACCAAAAGTCCTGCCATCTGCTGTGACCAACATTGCAAACGGGCACGAATGTTGTTCCATCTTGAGATCTACCGGGTGGTTATAATTAAAGTGCAGCTACTCACGGAGGTCCACTGTGGACTACAATTACTGTATGGCAGCGAAACTTGGTAGACATGCTACTGTGTTAATGCGGAACCCATTGACACTGGGGTAAAATAATAGTTTCAAATTTGGCCACAAAGTGCAAATGTGGCACTGTACAGCGTCTCGCAGACGTCTCCTGAACTCATATTAAACAATTGTGTAAGTGACGGTTAGTAGTAAGAACCAACATTATTTTTTTCTCACTTGTTTGACCTTTTCTGACCGTATCCCGTTCCCAATCCATTACACATGTAAAAATTTATATACCTCTTTCTTTCATTCACAGCACCAGACTTGACCTGTTGGCCAAAATTGGAACTATTTTTTTTCCATGGTAAAACGTTTCCGCATTAACGCAATAGAAATCTATCAGGTTTCGCTGCCATACGATAATTACATCCCACATTGGACCTCTGTGAGTAACTGCACATTAATTATAACGACTCGGTACTTGTTCACTATATGGCATTAATTCGAGCCTCCACTTGTAACATAGATTTCCAAATCCACAACCCCCATGTACATACTTATCGTGTGGTTATTGGCTTCCCTGAATTGCATGCTCGCAGCTTCAAATGCTGACTGAGATGGTTTTTACTTTTAACTCTCTGAATAACTAGCAGAAAATATTAATTTTTTGTTTCATTCATCGTAATCGTTGTTTCTTGAAAATCTGCAGCTGTGTCATTCATGATATTAAATAATAAAAGACAGCAACAGTTATAATTTTTTCATGTATACAAAAATGAGTAACAAAAAACTAAATACCACTATAAATATTTGCACTTGAGTATTAAAATTAAGTCCAGAAATGTGTTGTGCTATGCATAAAAACTGTAAGTGGTGCAGTGTTTTATTACTTAAATCATAATGTCTTTTAGTCTCGTTCTTTACATGAACGATAACAATGATCGATGCGTTGAAAACTGTTACTGCCTCAGTGTTCTCTCTTTCATCTGTGGCAAAAAATGCAGCACCATCTTGGAAACTCATCTCTGGCCGGCAAAGTGTCCGGTGGTTGTTCTCACTGAGACTTGTCAAGACTCGCAACTGGCCACGCGCCCCCTTTCAGCTGCGGTTGCTGATTTTATTCTCGTGGCCAGTTGCATTTCCATAGAGCCACACAAGCCCTACGTCACAATTATGAAGTCTTACGAGTAAAATTAAGAATCATGTAAATTTAATTTATGTAGACGGCTAATTATAATGGTTATTCGGTGCATTCTAACGGCTCTGGGAATCCTTCACAAACTGCTGGTCCAATACGCAAGCGAGTAATCTTCGTAACATATCTTTTGACACGGGTAGGAATGTGATGAAAAGGTAAAAACATGAAAAATCACTAGAAAAATGACAAAATAAAAATGAAACAATCTTATCCAGATTATTACCAAACGATTCAGTTTGATCGGAGTATTACGAAAATGGAACTGGATTTTGCCTAGGCAAAGTATTATGGAAGCTGTCGATGTCGTACATACGGTGGTCCACATGGTATAATCAAGTCTGCAGATACAAATGGAAGAAATCAGATGTACTGCTTGGCAGGTTTTCCCAGTTAGTAGATAAACGAATTCTGATCTGCCAAACTTCTTTTCGCCAATCGTGGAGACATCAGACCTGTTCACTTCATATATATGTTGCGATTGCCAAAATTAATTGAAAGACGCCCCCCATTCTTTATAATTCTGTGGTGGTTCCATTTTTCACCCTATGACGGGGACTTCTAGCAGCCAAGAGCTTCCTATTGAGCAGTTGTAGACTTGTCCATCTACCCCTGAGCGCCAGATCATCTAAAGTTCCATATATATGAAAATAAAAAAAACGACTCACCAATAAGAAATTATCTGAGTGGAACGGAGGTACACTGAAGAGCCAAAGAAACTGGTACACCTGCTTAATGTCATGTAGGGCCGCCGCATGCACGCAGAAGTGTCACAAAACGACGTGGCATGGACTTGACTAATGCCTGAAGTAGCGCTGGAGGGGACTGACATAATGAATCCTGCAGGGCTCTCCATAAATCCGTAAGCGTACGAGGGGTTAGAGATCTCTTCTGAACAGCACGTTGCAAGGCGTCCCAGATATGTTCAATAATGTTCATGTCTGGGGAGTCTAGTGGCCAGCGGAAGGATTCAAACTCAGAAGAGTGTTCCTGGAGCCACTCTGTAGCAACTCTGGACGTGTGGGGTGTCGAAATGCACAATGGACATGAGTGGATGAAGGAGATCAGATAGGACGCTTAAGAACGTATCATCTTTCAGAGTCGTATCTTGACGTATCAGAGTCCCGTATCACTCCAACTGCACCCGCCCCACACTATCACAGAGCTTCCACTAGCTTGAACATGTCGCTGCTGACATGCAGGGTCCATGGACCCATGAGGTTGTCTCTATACCCGTACACGTCCATCCACTCGACACAATTTGAAACGAGACTCGTACGACCAGTCAACATGTTTCCAGTTATGAACAGTCAAATGTCGGTGTTGATGGACCGAAGCAAGGTGTAAACCTTTTTATTGTGTAGTAATGAAGAGAACACTAGTGGGCCTTCGGCTCTGAAAGTCCATATCGATTATGTTCCTTTGAATGGTTCGCACGCTCACACTTGTTGATGGCCAGGCATTGGAATCTGCAGCAATTTGCACAATGGTTGCACTCCTGTCACGTTGAACGATTGTGTTCAGTCGTCGTTGGTCCCATTCTTGCAGGATCTTTTTCCGGCCCCAGCGATGTCAGAGATTTGATGTTTACCGGATTCCTGATATTCACGGCACACTCGTTAAATTGTCGTACGGGGAAGTCCCTACTTCATTGCTATCTCGGAGATTCTGTGTCCCATCGCTCGTGCGCCGAATATAACACGACTTTCAAACTCACATAAATCTTGAAAACCTATCATTGTAGCAGCAGTAATCGATCTGACAACTGCGACAGACACTTGTTGTCTTACGTAGGTGTTTGCGACCTTATCGCCGTATCCTGCCTGTTCACAAATCTCTGTATTTGAATACGCTTGCGTATACCAGTTTCTTAGCGCTACAGTGTAGGTAGTTGTGATGCACAAAAAAAATGGCTCTGAGCACTATGGGACTCAACTGATGAGGTCATTAGTCCCCTAGAACTTAGAACTAGTTAAACCTAACTAACCTAAGGACATCACAAACATCCATGCCCGAGGCAGGATTCGAACCTGCGACCGTAGCGGTCTTGCGGTTCCAGACTGCAGCGCCTTTAACCGCACGGCCACCCCGGCCGGCTGTGATGCACATGTACAAACAAACAAATGATTACAATTTCAGGAAAACTGAATCATTTACTTAAAACAAGGAGCTTGCTAATTGAGCATGTCAATAACGCATTGGTCCACCTCTGGCCCTTAGACAAGTGGTTATTCGGCTTGGCGTTTATTGATAAATTTGTTGGAAGTACTCCTGTGGCATAATGTTCCAAATTCTGTCAGATTAGCGCGATTGATAGTCAAAATCCCGAGATAGTTGGAGGACCCCGTCCAGAATGCTTCAGCTGGGGAGAGATCCGGCGACTTCACTGGTCAAGTTAAGGTTTGGCAAGAACGAAGACAAGCAATAGAAACTCTGGCTGTTGCGAGCTGGCCATTACCTCATTGAAATGCAGTGCCAGGATGGCTTGGCACGAAGGGCAAGAAAACGGAGCTTGTATCGTCTACCTAACGCTGTGCTGGAGGGGCGCCGCGGATGATAACCTGCTATGAAATGAAATGGCATCCGAGACCATCACTCATGGTTGTCAGGCCGTATGGCGGCCGACAGTCAGATTGGTACCCCACCGCTGTACGAGGTGTCTCCAGACACTTGTTCGGCCGGGATCTTACTGACCAGGGTAGGAATGTTTTCAGTGATGTATCCCTCTTTAAACTGAGCCGCGATGAGTCTAGGAGACGCCGCAGACAGCATTGGGATACCACTCTCATTGTCGCCAGTCATAAGGCCCGACAACCATGAGTGGTGGTGTGGCGTGCCTAGTCATAGTAGGACCTCTTTAGTTGGCATCTGCGGCATCCTTAAAGAACAGCGATATTCTACGCCACGTTTTGTTGCCCTTCGTGTCAAGCCATCCTGGACTTACATCTGAGCAAGATAATGATCGCCTGCTCACGGACGGAGTTTCTCCTACCTGTCTTCGTGGTTGCCAAACTCTACCTTTGCCAGCAAGATCATCGCATCAGTCCCCAGTTGAGGACGTTTGGAGCATTTTCGGCAGGGCCCTCAAAACCAGCTCAGGGTTTTGATCTATCTTGCCAATCGGACAGAATTTGGCACGTTATTCCTCAAGATTACTTTCAATAACTCTGCCAATAGATACAAATCCGCATAATTGCATGGATGTGGGACACAGGTGTACCAACACGTTATAGACTTGCTCATTTGTGAAAATCTTTCTCTTGAGTGAATGATCCAATTTTTCTGAAATCTTTCACGAAATGTATGCAGGCGACAATGCGTCTGATGGTCGCAACCGCGCTCCATTTGGGCCAGACAGGGGTCCGTCATACTAAAATTTCGCAGAAATGAGGTAGAGAAGATAGCCTTCTGATTGACGGTAGAGTACTGCCCATGATGACATCACCGGCTCCAGCGGCGGTTACTTTGCACTGTGGGACTGCGCGCGCTTTTTAGTGGTCTAGTTCAGATCCTTCGAAATTTTTCCGAATGGAAGCCTCAGATGCGAGTATATCCTCTTGTCTCGTTGGCTAACGACGAGGGAACAGCTCTGAAGGGCCTCTAGTGTGTTGCTGCAGACTGTTTTGGAAATCATTAGAACGAAAGATTAAAAGCCGTCTGACATTACTCCGTTTATTAACAACCTAACACTATTTGCTTCTTGTCATGACTGGAGATATGCGCTGCACAGCTTCCTTATCACTTCATTTGACTTTGACTACCGTACTTGATTCTCAGAATTGTACTTGATAAAAAGGCAGGAGTTGCCTGTCAGAACTTATGTCGCTTCGGCCAAGGGAACTCGGGGGAACCTTGCAGTGCGTTTCCTCAGGAGTTGGAGAACGACCGACGCACACAACACTGGAAATACGGGGCAGTCCGCTCGCCACTCAGAGGATCATGTCCCTGGCTTACGCAGGTAGTAGACGCACGGGACCGGATAACATCTGGAGAGAACTCACCATTCTTGAAGAGGCTAGGCCTGATGCTATGAGAACGGCACCTAGTGGAGTTCCCGTCCCGTTCACTTGGTGTGTTGGAAATTCTAAGTTGGATAAACAACGGTCTGATGCCTATTGCCTCTTGACGTCAGACGGGAATTTCCACGACAAACTCTGCTAGGAGAATGTGTCCAGATTGGCCCACTAGTTGATATATCCAGTTTCACACCATAGGACGGAAGAAAATAACATTTTGTGTGACTGGTGCGTGCTGCCATGCCAGCGCAAACGGGGGAGTCTGGTGCAGAGACACATGATCGCTTACGGTCTTGGATCGGTCGTCTTAGACGCGACTTCAAGTGTTCGATCGCTGAGGAGGCCATAATTCTGGTGTTCACCGCTGTCAGGTTGTACCGACTACTTCGCGTAGTCCGCAGATTCTGGACTGATGCAGATCAAGTGTTGATCCACATCTCCAAGTCAATGGACACAAGAGATTAGTGAGAATATTGTGCAGCACAGACTCTTTAGGTGGAAGTGTACCATTTTATAAGGATATTCCGAGGCTACAGTACCGTTAGATTCCAATTACCAAGGTAGATTCTTTTCATTTTAGTTCGGACAACAAACCACTGCGCAATAAAATTTAGATTCGTTGGGTTTATTCACTTCATCGAGGAAATGTGCAGCCTTAATTCATTACCCTTTCACGGACATCATACTTCTGCTGATTAACTATCTATCATGTTATGTACATATTGTCAGTCTGTCGGTTTTCTTGTGTTCGAAGACGAACTTATCCAACAAAGCACCAGTTTATTTTGATTCCAATTTAATTTAACGTAGTGTTCCTTTCTTCTCATTTTCATTGTGAATTGTTTGTATGATGTAGTTAGTAACTGATTTCATAGCAGTACCCTACCTTAGGGTCTCATGGTGTGTTAAGTATATCAACAGTGGGTCTTTAAAATGTGTCGGAGACCAGATAGTCTCTAACTCTCGTAACGATTTCTAACTTCACATATTAGTCTACTGCAAGAAGAGAGGAGGTCGGTTCTGACGACAAATTTTCTTTCTCTCGTAGATCAATTAATAAACACGAAACCTGGTTAGCTGACGTGTGTTTTGGCTGTATCATTTTTTTTCAATGGGACGCCATAATTAGACAAACGAAAAGTTTAGAGGGTATTCAGGTTTCGATATTGCTGCAGAATGCATTCAGGCTCCAAGGCTGGCGAAGTATAGATTGAGGCTCCATCTTTGGCGAGATGCAGACTGCTAAGAGAAGCTGAGTTTTTCGTGGCCGTGGAGTAACAATTCTGGTGCTGTGAGGGCTGATATATGTTCACGCTTCGGTGATTGAATTGAACTCAGACTGGCTCCTACAGAATTCTAGGAGCGTCAGGGTAATGTTGAATTTTACTGAACGCCGTGTTCATGACTTTTATTTACATTATTTCAATTCTTTCGCGTTTTGGGAGTTGATACTCATTACAGTGAATCTTCCTCGTTAACTTGTGAAGTGCACATTTTAGTTCCTGTGCACGTTTGACTACCACCCCTCCTTGTACCATGGCAAAACAAATACTTCTCCTGCATCGTTGAAAGCCAATTCAGTCGCGATCGCTGAAGTTTATCCTACGTTTCCCAGTACGTTGCCGTCCAGTCGTGCGTGAGTTATGTGTAACTGAGACAGTTTAATGCTTCATATGTATTTTGTTAATTTTGAACGAAGACTTTCGTCACGTTTAGTTTTCCTCAATGTCCGTAAATTTAATGACATAAATGTGCAGCAACTGAATTCCTTCTGCTATTATTTATATTGTAGTAACCTCTCTCACTCTTGATCGTGGATTAATCAGGGCCATAAGCAATGCTTATATATGGAGGACATGTTTCTCTGACAATTTCGTTTCGTAGAACTTTATTACCCAAATAACAGACAGCGTTTTAATTGGTTTACCATACTAAGGTAGCTCTTACATTCATAGTCCCCCCCCCCCTCCACCAAACAACAGATACACTTCAGTTAGCTTCAAATGGTTGAAATTGATCTGAGAACTATGGGACTTAACTTCTGGGGTCATCAGTCACTTAGAACTTAGAACTACCTAAACCTAACTAACCTAAGGACATGACACACACCCATGCCCGAGGCAGTATTCGAACCTGCGACCGTAGTGGTCGCGCGGTTCCAGACTGTAGCGCCTAGAACCGGTCGGCCACCCCGGCCGGCTCAGTTAGCCCACACTGCCAAGATTGCTTATTGACAATTAACAGATATGTTTCGATAGTAATAAAAACATCCTCTTTTAAGTAAAACTAATTATCAGAATCGAGGTATTTTGGCCTATTGTGGCTGGGATAAGGAAGAGTAAAGATTAGATTAGCAGTGCTCTAATATCACGGTCTGCAGAATTAGTTGATGAAAGCTCTCGTTCACAAAACATGTTATGTCACTGTTGTGTGCCGGCCGGAGTGGCCGTGCGGTTCTAGGCGCTACAGTTTGGACCCGAGTGACCGCTCCGGTCGCAGGTTCGAATCCTGCCTCGGGCATGGATGTGTGTGATGTCCTTAGGTTAATTAGGTGTAATTAGTTCTAAGTTCTAGGCGACTGATGACCTAGAAGTTAAGTCGCATAGTGCTCAGAGCCATTTTTTTTGTCACTGTTGTGAAATTATGGAACATGTTTTATACTCAAGAATTACGACGTTTTTGGAAATGAAAGTCTCCTCTATAAAAACCAACATGGATTCCGGAAACAGATACACTGCGAAACTCAGCTCACTCTGTTCTTCCGAGTTTTATAAAGCTGTGGACAACGGCGCTGTGGTTGCCGCCGTGTAGCTTGACGTCAGGGAGACCTTTGACATAGTCGCGCACTACCGTTTACTGGAAAAAGAAAACAAAAATACAAGCTTACCGATTATTGGACCATATGTACGACTGCATTCAAAATTTCTTTCCCGATAGAACTCAACACGTCAGTCTTAACGGAACAAGATTGACATATATAAAGGTGATTCGCTGAGAACCCCTAGGAAGTGCTGTAGGACCGTTATTATCTACAATGTATCGTTTAGTAGAAAGCGTTGGATGCTCTTTAAGACTATTTGCAGATGATGCCGTTGTCTTTAACAAAGTACCAACGCCAGAAGAGGAGACTGAATGGCAGAATGACCTGCGGAGGATTGATGAAGGGTGCAGGCTCTGGCATTTGTCTCTGAGCGTCATGAAATGTAACATATTCGTATTACGCATACTACGCAAAGGAAAATAAAGCCACTACTGTACAACTACACTATTGATGAGAAACTACTGGAAGCAGTATCTGTCGTAAAATATCTTGGAGTAACTATCCGGAGCAGGTGGAATGACCAAATAAAACAAATAGTAGAAAAAGCAGACGCTTCACTGAAATTTACAGGAAGAATTTTAAGGAAATGTAATTCATCCACGAAGGAAGAGGCGTATAAGGCACTCGTTAGACCGACTTTTCATTACAGGATGTTTCAAACAGGACTTTCCAACTTTAAAAATTCATATAAATTTATTGATACAAGATACAGAGCTGGGTTTAGTGTTAGTTTGTAGGTAAACACATCAAATTTTTTTTTACCATTAACTAAAAATCTTGTTTGTGGCTTCCGTTGGTTATCCTGCACACATCGCATCGGAAGTCAATTTCTTCCCAAACTAGCTGAAGCAATGCAGGTGTAACTTGCTCAGTGGCGGCGTAAGTTTTTGTTTTCAGTTCGGGTAGAGAATCCGGCACAGGAGGTGCAAACACGATATCCTTGATGAACACCATTAAAAAAAATCGTGTGGTGTCAGCTCTGGGGAACGTGGGGGCCATGCAATTGGCGCATCATGGCCAATCCATTGAGCTGGAAAGAGGTCACCGAGAAAATCCCGGACGTCAGCCAGTTAGCAGGGTGATGCAGCATCCTGCATTTCGTTCTTGGTCATCCTCAGCGATCTGTGGTATCAAAAATGTTGTAACATATTCAAATAAACTATATCGTTGGTGGTTGTCTCACTCGCTCAACGACGTCGTCGGGTCTGCTTGGACGACCCTGTTTCTACAAAACATTTTTGCCACTCATAAATTGTAGGCGTACTAGGAGGATCTTTAGCGTACTTGGTGCGGAAATTACGCTGAACTGTTGTCGCCGACTTCGATTCCTCAAACCAAAACACACAGCTAGGACGCTCAGGTCCAGAGAAGGCAGCCATCCTTAACGCAACTGCCGCTAGCGCTCCTTGCGGTGCGATTCGGCACTAGCGAACTACTCGAGGCAAAACTTGATGTATTACCCTACAAATTAACGCTACAATCACCTCTGTAGGTACTATAAGAATTTTCAGGCTTGTAAAGTCTTTTTTTAAGCACCCTGTATTGTTTATGAGTGTCGGACTCTTAGCACGTACTACTGATAGGGGAGAGAGAGAGAGAGAGAGAGAGAGAGAGAGAGAGAGAGAGAGAGAGAGAGGAGGGGGGGAGGAGGGGATACGATACAACGAAGAGCGGCATGCTTCCTCACGGGATCGTTTAGCCGGCACAAGAGTGTTACCGAGATGCTCAACAGACTCCATTGCCACACATTACAAGAGAGTTGTTATCCATCACGGAGGGGTTTACTGTAAAAATGTCGAGAGAGCACTTTCTGGGAAGACTCGAACAAAATACTACTTCCCCCCCCACATGCGCCTCGCGAAATGACCACACTGGGAAATTTCTTAGAACTGGAGCTGATAAAGAGGTTTACCGACAATCATTCCTCCCACGCGCCATTCACAAGTGGAGCAGGGTAGGGGGGTTCAGTTAGTAGTACCAGAAGTATCCTCTACCACACCTGCTTCTTTCGAGCGTGTCAGAAAAGCATGAGCATGGAAATAGCTGTTGTGCATTAATGCAAATGAATGATACTTTCAGCTATATCTCTAAAACAGTATTATTCACTCGATAGTTTGAACACTGTCTGTGAACATCGCTAACGTCAAAACTTCATGGGCTCCTTGGCAGAGGAATGTATATCTGCGCCTGTAAACAATCTAAAATTTTGTGTACATAGTTTCTTGACACCCTAAACAGTGTGTCCCAGGAGGAATAGTCAATATTCAGAAATATGTGAGAAACGCATAGATGAAGCAAAGATCTTCATATGGACATACGCTTTATTCCGAACGGTTTCCGAGACAGAAAATATTTATGGAAAACATACCTTTACATACCCCTGGTTTGACTCTTACTTGACAAACAGAATACAAAAAGTTGTGCTGAATAATTAAAACAGTGTCAGAAATGTAGAAAATCACACAGAGAGTCCCATCACGGTTCAATTTTGGGCCCACTCTTGTTCCTAAGAAAACAATAAATAAATAAAATAAGGAAAAAGACAGAGATTTGGTTTAACGTCCCGTCGACATCGAGGTCATTGGAGACAGAGCACAAGCTCGGATGTTACCAAGGATGGGGAAGGAAATCGGCCGTGCCAATCCAAAGGAACCATCCAAGCATTTCCGTGTAGTGGTTTAGGGAAATCACGGAAAACCTAAATCTCGATGGTCGGACGCGAGTTTGAACTGTCGTCGTCCAGAATGCGAGTCCAGTGTGCTAACCACTGCGGCATCTCGATCGGTCTCTTATTCCTACGGCAGAAATACGTCCTGACCGAAGAGGATTAAGGTAATATGGTATGTTGGGCTGGAATAAAACGTCAAAGAGCTTAGGCCGGTAAGGCAAATACGTGAGCGTTACTAGCCCCCAAAAATGTGCAATAAATAAGATACTATGTATTGGAACTCTTTGGAGTAAGACATACTTCCGTGTGAAATATTTTGCTTCAAAGAAGCGTTCCTTCCATATCCCTGTATATTCAGTATTCTTCCTGGGACTATAGCGATTAGAGGTAGTACGTTTATAGGTTGGTTAGTATCTTCAAGTAAATGTCGCTAGAGTAGGCCATTAATGCCTATTTTACGCTGGGCAGCAGGTCAGGTGTCGAAATATGGATGTGTGGATGCAAAATAGTTAGTCTATACTGACAAGGGTGCAGTAACGACTGTGCCGAAAACGTCAGATAGTAAATTATGTGACGTATTTGCGCAAACGTGATGACTGGTTGTTGTGTGCTGTCCTTAGGTTAGTTAGGTTTAAGTATTTCTAAGTTCTAGGGGACCGATGACCATAGATGTTAAGTCCCATAGTGCTCAGAGCCATTTGAACCATTTGAACCATTTGCGCAAAGACGGTTAGATGCAGAGAGAAAAACAAACAACACACTGAAGTGGGTACAGAGTAACACTTTCACTGCTACAGAGGTTCTCTTTGCATTTCGTACTGACGTGGCTTTTGTTATGGCTGCACTGCTCGTCAAATGCTAGTCCCTGAGCCAAGAGTCGATATTCTGGCAGGTTTGAAGTACTTACCATAAGATTTTTGAAAACTATTGGGTGAAAATGATTTTTGCGCAGCTTGCTGTCTGATATCTACAGACGATAAAAAACTGAATGTCTTTTCATTATCCTTTTACTACGCTGCATCAAATTAATTAAAACATTGCATGAAGGGTAAAAACGCATTGTGTAAGTATTGCATATGGTTGATTTTATCTCATACGTTGAGGTAATGAAATGTAGATAAGATATCGAAGTTTCATTAAAAATTGAAAACAGCAGAATATATCTATTTGTTCTCAAGTTATTGGGATTTCTATCCGATGGACGGTCTCGCATGACGTGTCCGTGCACTCCCTTGCACATCATGGGTCATAAAAATAGTCACATCTCATAAACTATTCGAGACATGAAAAAGAGGTTTTTTTGTAAATGATAGCACCCAACGAGGCACACATTTTATGTGGTAAATACTCGACACTTTTTTATTCACCGAGATGCAGAGAATATATATATATATATATATATATATATACGAGGTGCGACAATAAAGGAATGAGACTGATTTTCTTTGCAAGATGTGGCAACCCTGCGTACTTGCATAGGCACAATATCTTTGACCTCGGTCTATAAGCTGCTTCTAGTCCAAGCGGTACATCCGTGCAACTGCTCAGTCGTGAGTTGTGTTGTAATAAGTTAACACATGTTTGTGTCTCTCATTACGGAAATGGAATCGCATAATAACGCAACGGTATGCCATTTCTTTTTGCGTAAAATTGGGTGAAAACGCGACGACAACTTACGTAAGCTTCAGAACGCTTTTGGAGAGGAGGTTATGTCAAGAGCTCAAGTTTTTCGTTGGCTTAAAATGTTTAGTGAAGGCAGAACGAATGTTGAAGATGAAGACCGCAGTGGACGACCATCAACCTCACGGACGGATGTCAACTTGGATAGGGTGCGTGGACTCGTACGATCTGATTGAAGATTATCCGTGAAAATGATTGGAGAAGAACTGAACATCAATCGAGAAACGGTTCGTCTAATAATAACTGAAGATCTTGGTATGAGAAAGATTTGGATTCTGCATCACAATAATGCGCCATCCTATACTGCTCTCTCAGTACAGCAATTTTTAACCTCAAAACAAATTTCAGTAGTACCACAGCCACCTTATTCACCAGATATCGCTCCGTGCGACTTTTTTCTATTTCCACGAGTCATAACGGCGATCAAAGGACACCATTTTCAAACAACACAAGATGTCAAAAAACTGTGACGAGGGTCTTGGAGGATATTACAGAAGATGAGTTCCAGAAATGTTACCATCAGTGGCAGAAGGGCTGGAAAAATTGTGTGGAAGGGAACTACATTGAAGGAGACAACACTATAACTAAAACGGTAGGCAACATTTTTTTTTTCATATCAGTCTCATTACTTTATTGTCGCACCTCGTATATACACGATGTCGGTGGATATGCCACGAGCTCGTAGTCGCTGATTGGGACGCTGTGGAAGTGGGCCTCAGGAGCGAGTGATTGGTCGCGGAGCACCGTGGCGAGACAGTAGGGCAGTAGCGGCGTGCCGTAGCCCGGAGTGCACCGGCAGCTAATGACTGCGCCTGGAGCTCTGCCCTAATTAAAGCGGGTGCGGCCCCAATTACTGCCCGCCGCGGCCGGCCGGCTGGCTGACTGGCCCAGTAGGGGACACCTCGCGGCTCGACCGCGCCGCTTTGCGCAGTCGCCCGCCGCTCTTGCGTCGCGTTACGACGACCGCGGATGTGCCTCCCGAGACACCGGGGCGCATCTTACGGCCCATTACGGTAGCAGCGTACTGGCACACTATGGCTTACGAAATCTCTGTTGCTGGCAAATAGGAGTACAGAGCGCAACTGGGTTACAAAAGGTGTTTATTTACTGAGAGTGTGATGGCAGTTTCAGGATATCGGTTACAGCCTGTAACAGTGCCTATCATACTGCCGAGCTGGCTAGTGCCTGAGGTACTTGTCTGTAGGAGGCAGTTCTCGTTAGCACTTCTGCACTGCATTGGGGATGAATCCCGAAATGGAAACAGTTACACGAGATGGGAATTTCATCGTGGGAAACATAAAAATCGGTGCTTATGGATTGTAGAGTGAAAAGAAAAACAACACACTTGAAACTCTATGAATTTCATTACTTATGGTTTACGACATTGTTGGAGGGTGTGGAGGCAAATTATAACAGCCCTAACTTCTCAATTTGAAATATGTGATGATTTTGTTTTATGGGTTTGATTATTTGTGGTTAACAGGACTGGTGGGAAATTACAAAAGCACCTAATTACTCAGTTTGAAGTACGCGAGGAGAAATATTTTCTTTTCCGTCTTAAGTCTTACAATTATTTACTTTAAAAAGGCAACAACACAGTGCCTGTATTTTATTAATAATAGATTCAGTTAAACTTCACAAATGAACTGCAAATCCCCCATTTAATTTCTCAGTGGCGTTTTCTTCAACGAACTCGACTTTTTATTTTGTTCAAATGAAGCTTTACACAGGGTGCCCTAAAATTCCACTTACAAACTTCTAGGACTTTGCGAGAGGACTGAGTACATAATATCTTGAGTTGGAATCCATGTCCGAAACGTATCGTTTCTGTGCTACAGTCATTTGAAAACATGTTGGTAACGCGACCACTTTTACAATTAATTTACTAGGCGTGACCCAGTACGTCCCTTGTTTTACAATCCCACTCATTAGGAACCAAGTAAATAAAAAGGAAACTTGATCAATTTTCACCAACGCTGTTGTTCACAGTTAAAACGGGGTGACACCAAGTTCGATGCACACGTTGTACGTACAAAAGATGATGTGGTACATACGCTGTATCACACCTGGTGTCTCAGCAGTCTGTTCTGCAGCGACCACAATTCGTGCTACCACATTTTCTTCTGTCTCTACAGGACTTTCATAAACTTAACTCTTCATTCGACCCCGGAGTGAAATCCGGTGATCGTGGAGGCCATCCGATTTGACCATCTCCCCCTACCTACCTGTGTCCGAAACGTTGGGCCAGATGTTCCCGATCATGACAAGAAAAGTGAGTGGATGCTCCGTCATGCCGGCCGCGGTGGCCGAGCGCTTCTAGGCGCTTCAGTCCAGAACCGCGCGACTGTTACGGCCGCAGGCTCGAATCCTGCCTCGAGCATGGATGTGTGTGATGTCCTTAGGATAGTTAGGTTTAAGTCCTAGGGGACTGATGATCACAGATGTTAAGTCCCATCGTGCTCAGAGTCATTTTAACCATTTTGAATCAAGCTCCTTCATGCTAAAACCATATGTCTTGACGGACCTTGAGTGGCTTAGCATCCAACAATCCGCCAGATACTTGTAATAGGAAGGTCAAATAGATGGGACCCGACAGCTTGGGTGGAAGTATGTACAGTCCAGTTAGATGACCATCCAAATTCCTGCCCACACATTGATACCAGAACTTTGTAGGAAGCCCTGGACATGCGTTGCATGTGGGTTTAAGTCTATCCAGACATGGCTGTTTGTGGCATGGAAATACTAGGAGCTCGATGATGCAGCGGTGCAGACACTGAGTAAGTCCTCAATGCGTATTGCAAATTTGGCAGTCATTAGTGACTTTATTCTTAGGAGGTGGTACGGACGTAGTTGTTGCTCATGCAGAACACACCAGATGGCGCTGGAAGCAACATCCATTGCACGCGCATTGCTTGTGTGCCCATTGATGTGTTCGCTTCAACGTGATGTATTACAGTTCAAATTTGCCGCGTAATGGCAGCTGTCTTGTAGCTCTAGCGATGCTACTTTGTCTCGACTGCCCAGCGTGCTTAGAGTTGCTATAAATGCTTCGTTATTTGACACAGGGCGATTAAAACCATAAAATGAAAGCATTAAATAATAGTTTAAGTTAAAAATCTATTTCGCAATTAATAACACAAAAAAGCGGTTCTAGGCGCGTCAGTCTGGAACCGCGCGACCGCTACGGTCGCAGGTTCGAATCCTGCCTCGGGCATGGATGTGTGTGATGTCCTTAGGTTAGTTAGGTTTAAGTAGTTCTAAGTTCTAGGGGACTGATGACCTCAGGTGTTAAGTCCCACAGTGGTCAGAGCCATTTGAACATTTTTTTAAATTTTTTTTATTTTGTACAGATCTGGAAGACGCAGTGCGATCTTACAACAACGACAGAGTCAAAGAAAGAGTTCCGGAGAGAGAATGTCAAGGAGAGAGATGCTGCCACATTGGCGCTTCTATATTACTAAACTGTAAGAGCCACAGTAATAAGTATACTGTTTCGTAGCACATTATCTAAAGTCCCTACTGTCACTGCTTTTCTCCAATGTAACATTTCGTAGAATTAACAGTCTTACATTCCAGGTCCGTTGACTTTCTTTTTCACTAGTTATTACATTGTACAGAGTTTATTTTATTAAAGGCACTCACTCCATTAATCCGCAACAACTATAGAAATGTTCGTGACAAATACATTTGGGCACGCTATAATGGATTAAAATCGCCTAAGGTAACATAAACCTTGTATTCGTTACTTTAAATCATATCACGCGGCGCAAATCGCCCAATAAATGGATTTGCACAAATATGATAAAGATCAAAAGTCAAAGGCTAAACATCTTTTCCAAAGTGTAAATAACTTTTCGCTAATTCGCGTAATACTCATCAAACCAATAAAGCACCTTGTCCTACAGACTTTCTAATATGGCCTGTCTTCTTTCTCAGGGTTCAAGCTATCTCCATACCAAATTTCATCGGAACCTATTCAGCAGGTTGGCCGTGAAAACGTAACAGAGTTACTTTCTCATTTATAATATTAATATGAATAAACTTTCAATTACGAACACTTTTTTGTGATCTGATGTTGATGAAATAAATTCCACACGGTTTCCCAAGCTTTGCTCAAGTTACCAGTGAAAACACCACGAAAATTCGTGTAGTAGCTTTGGAGAAGCGTGTTAAATCAGACAAATATGACAGTTTTACAGATTAAGTAGTATCGTAGATAAAAGAAGATACAGATGAATTATACTGTAGAGAGACTTTTTAGCAATGGCGTTAAACAAACAACAGAATTTTTAACAAAGTTTAATAACGCTTCCAAGCATCTATGTAACTGGGAATAATTGATTATGCTAGTAAAGGTTGTAAGCAAGTACGAAGTCCACCAGGTACTTTTTTAATTAAGAATTAGCCCCAAGTACACAATACTGTGGTTACATGACTATAGTTCGCTCCATCGATAAACTCTGTCTCGTAGCAATATGGTATGTCTAAATACCATCCTTGGATAGCGAATGGCCGGCCGCTGTGGACGAGCGGTTCTAGGCGCTTCAGTCCGGAACCACGCTGCTGCTACGGCCGCAGGTTCGAATCCTGCCTGGGGCATGGATGTGTGTGATGTCCTTAGGTTAGTCAGGTTTGAGTAGTTCTAAGTCTAGGGGACTGATGACCTCAGATGTTAGGTCCCATAGTGCCTGGAACCATTTGAAGCATTTTTGATAGTGAATGTTTCCCCCGTTTCTGTAACAGGTAAGTGTGTATGAAGAAGCAAAAGGACACGTTGTGCCCTTAAGTGAATTTTCAAGGTTTACTAAGCCAGGTGTTGGCAGTGCCTTTCTGTACATGATGCGTTGCGTAAAGTGTACTTGGAAGCAGGTTTTGATGTGCAAGAGCGAATATGTGTGGGAAGAAGTGTCTGTCCCCACATAGGACGAAACAGGTTTTAAATGTGACTATTAAATCACAAGCTCTATCTTAACAACTAAACAAGAGTTGTAATATACATTCAAAATGATGTTTACCAATGTTGTCTTACCTGTTTACTGTGCCTCTGATATTGTAGTCACAGAGTCACAAAAATTTCCAAACAGCGAAAGGGCGGAACTGGCCAGTAATGTGAAATGCATAGCCGGAAGAAAGAAATGCAACACACTGAAGGACAGTGTTCAGTGACAGCAGGGTATAGTATATGGATACTCAGCAGTTGTAGTGTTAGTGATTGATTTGTCATGATCACCAGCGCTCAGATGGCCGTCAGGAGACCTGTCTGCGCAACTTCTGTTTTGACTCTGTAGGCAGTAACTGTGCTGAGTTTAGAGCTGGAACAGTGTTTTCTACATTCATTCTAGATCACAACAATGCCCCACCTCAATATACGTACTTCTATTGAACAACTTCAGCCATTTGGACGGGTCCGAGAGGAACCTGCGTGGACGTATCGACAGACTGCGCTCACACGTTCGGCACAGTATATCGCTGTGTGTCACTACTTTCAACTGTGACCTGTGAAACTTACATACAACCGTCGACCAGGTTTGGGGCGTCCGTATAGTATGGACGCACAACAATATCGACATATCGTGCCGACAGCGGTGACCGACCGAATATCACCCTTGGGAGATGGAAGATATCCGGGCACATGTAGCACCTGCTGTGTCAACAAGGACCATTGGCAATCTGCCCTTGCAGGGAGACTAGGATCGCGTGTCTATCTCAGTCCAGGCTAACAATGGCACACAATACCGACAAGTATGACTACACTGGCGTCGTGAAAGAGTCGACTGGAGACTGGAATGGCGCTCAGTTGTCTTCAGTGACGAGAGCACGTTCTGTATGCGTGCGAGTGACCTGGTGGGTGGCCTGTTCTGGAGTGCACCCGCCCACGACACAGGGTCCCGCTCCAGGCTTCCTGGCGTATGTGTGGTGGGGTCTCGGGGGGATGAAGTAACAAGTGCCCTCTGCCTTGCACGAGTCAAAAACGTTGCACACGCTCAGTAACAGAAACATGTATATGTGTATAGGCTGGATCTCGAACAGCACGCTCCATTCCTAGGAGAGGAAAATGAAAAAAAAAGATACCTACATTGCACAGGCTGTTATCCTCGTGCAACTGCTATTTATTCGTCAGGGCCGTTTTCTTTTCCTCTCTTTTTCTTCCCTTTTTCAGCAGGACAGTGTATGTCCGCATTAGGCTGCCGGGACGTTACATGCTCTTCATGGTGTGTAACTGCCCTGGCCAGGCCAGGTGACCAGATATCTCGCCACTTGAACACGTATGCGACACGGTGAAACAGGAACTTACTCCTTGCCGGCTCCTGCAAGAACCGTAGCTGAACAGCAGCAAAAGGTGCAAGATGCTTGGGACAATCGATTACAGGATGCCATTTGACGTCTTTTACGATCGTTTGCATGCGGTGAACACGGCTGCGACGCCACTAGGGTACACTGTATATTGTGGCGACTCTTTAGGTCCCCTTTACTGTGACGTGTGTTCTGAATTTGTCACTATATACTCTCATAAAGATGAACTACTTGCCACGTCACTTGTCAGTGAAATGACCACGTTCTTGAGGATGGTGGATTTTTACTTTGCGGGTCCGCAGCTCGTGGTCGTGCGGTAGCGTTCTCGCTTCCCGCACCCGGGTTCTCGGGTTCGATTCCCGGCGGGGTCAGGGATTTCCTCTGCCTCGTGATGACTGGATGTTGTGTGATGTCGTTAGGTTAGTTAGGTTCAAGTAGTTCTAAGTTCTAGAGGACTGATGACCATAGGTGTTAAGTCCCATAGTGCTCAGAGCCATTTGAACCATTTTTTAATTTGCGGCATTATATAAACATGGTGGAATAAAGGCATCTTCCGTAGTTAACTGACAGGGTCTGGTGATTTTTATAATGGTTTCGTCATTTAGAAAGTATAGAAGCAATTTACGAAATTATGTACCGGCTGGTTATAATTAAAGTGCAGCTGCTCACGGAGATCCAGAGTGAGGTGTAATTATAGCACGGCAGCGAAACTTGGTGGATACGCTAATCCGTTAATGCGGAATCGATTTACAAGGGAAAACAAATTGGTTCCAATTGTGGCCATCGGATGCAATTCTGGGGCTGTACACTGTTCGTATGACATCCTCGCTGTCATTTGACAAGCCATAACGTGAGTGACACTATGATTATCAAGAGGAGAGCCCGTGCGCTATTAGTGAAACTGTTTCATGTGACCGACAGCAGTTACAGTGCCGCAGTGAGAGAGTATCGCCGACTGGAAGGCTTGAGGAGGTGCGCGATGTCATTAAACTGTTGAAAGACGATGAGAATGAAATTCGAAAGCACGGGTGAGCTTGGTGTGGCACCAGGGAGAGGAAGGCTTCCTATCCCGGCAGAAGTTATTGACGAGGTTCCTGTTGCTTTAGCCCGCATCTCGTGGTCGTGCGGTAGCGTTCTCGCTTCCCACGCCCGGGTTCCCGGGTTCGATTCCCGGCGGGGTCAGGGATTTTCTCTGCCTCGTGATGGCTGGGTGTTGTGTGCTGTCCTTAGGTTAGTTAGGTTTAAGTAGTTCTAAGTTCTAGGGGACTGATGACCACAGCTGTAAAGTCCCATAGTGCTCAGAGCCATTTTGAACCTGTTGCTTTGAGTGACTATGCAGCACGTGCTCCGGATAATGCTAGTGCTCCTGCAGTGTCACGAGAATTGTCCATTCCATGGCCAACAGTATGGAAAGTTTAAATAAAAGCATACGGTATTTAGTGCAGTTGAGGGCAACGGTTGGATAGAAACGAATAAAATAATAATAATAATAATAATAATAATACACTAAATATACACACTAGGCAGAGATCAGAACCAACCAACACACAGAAGAAACCCAAAAAACCAGCATGGCAACACAGGCTACAGATCAGAATAGAAAAACTTAGAAAAGACTTCGGACAGCTAACACAATTTATAAGAAATGGAATATCAGACAAGAAACGAAAAAGGTTAGGTAAAATCTCACAACAAGAAGCGATAGAGCAATTAGATGAAAAGAAGCAAAAATTACAAGCATTGGCCAAACGACTTAGAAGATACAAAAAAAGTGAAAATAGAAGGAAACAAAACCAAACATTCTACACAAACCAAAAGAGATTTTACCAGACCTTAGATAACACACACATTAAAATAGACAATCCACCAAACATAACAGACATGGAACACTTCTGGAGCAAAATATGGTCAAACCCGGTACAACATAACAGACATGCACGGCGGATACAAGCAGAAACAGACACATACAAGATGATACCACAAATGCCTGAAGTGGTAATTTTGCAACATGAAGTCACCCGAGCAATTTATTCTACGCACAATTGGAAAGCCCCTGGAAAAGATAAAATAGCAAATTTCTGGCTAAAGAAGTTCACCTCAACACATTCACATTTAACTAAATTATTTAACAGTTACATTGCAGACCCATACACGTTCCCTGATACACTTACACATGCAATAACCTACCTGAAACCTAAAGACCAAGCAGACACAGCAAACCCAGCTAAATATCGCCCCATAACATGCCTACCAACAATATACAAAATATTAACTTCAGTCATTGCACAGAAATTAATGACACATACAACACAGAACAAAATTATAAATGAAGAACGAAAAGGCTGTTGCAAAGGAGCACGAGGATGTAAAGAGCAACTGATAATAGATGGAGAAGTGACATATCAAGCTAAAACTAAACAAAGGTCGCTACACTACGCATACATTGATTACCAAAAAGCGTGGACGAGCGTTTGATAGTGTACCCCACTCATGGTTACTACAAATATTGGAAATATACAAAGTAGATCCTAAATTGATGCAGTTCCTAAACATAGAAATGAAAAATTGGAAAACCACACTTAATATCCAAACAAATTCAAATAATATCACATCACAGCCAATACAGATTAAGCGTGGAATATACCAAGGAGACTTCCCCCTCTGGTTCTGCCTTGCTCTGAACCCACTATCCAACATGCTAAACAATACAAATTATGGACACCAATATTACTGGAACATACCAACACAAAATCACACATTTGCTATACATGGATGATCTAAAACTTCTGGCAGCAACAAATCAACAACTCAACCAATTACTAAAGATAACAGAAGCATTTAGCAATGATATAAATATGGCTTTCGGAACAGACAAATGTAAGAAAAATAGCATAATAAAGGGAAAACATACTAAACAAGAAGATTACATATTGGATAACCGCAGTGACTGCATAGAAGCGATGGAAAAAACAGATGCCATAAATACCTAGGATACAGACAAAAAATAGGAATAGATAATACAAATATTAAAGAAGAACTAAAAGAAAAATATATAAAAAGACTAACAAAAATACTGAAAACAGAATTGACAGCAAGAAACAAGACAAAAGCTATAAATACTTATGCTATACCAATATTGACCTACTCATTTGGAGTAGTGAAATGGAGTAACACAGACCTAGAAGCCCTCAATACACTTACACGATCACAATGCCACAAATATAGAATACATCACATACATTCAGCAACAGAAAGATTCACATTAAGCAAAAAGGGAGGAGGAAGGGGATTTATCCACATAAAAAACCTACATTATGGACAGGTAGACAATTTAAGAAAATTCTTTATAGAACGAGCAGAAACTAGCAAAATACACAAAGCAGTCACTCATATAAATAAATCGGCTACATCATTGCAATTTCATAACCACTTCTACAACCCTTTAGATCACACAAACTCAACAGATACAAAGAAAGTAAACTGGAAAAAGAAAACACTACACGGCAAGCACTCGTATCATCTAACAAAGCCACACATCGATCAAGACGTATCCAACACATGGCTAAGGAAAGGCAATATATACAGTGAGATGGAAGGATTAATAATAATAATATGAGTAAAGATGACGTTTTGTCTTTTTGTAACTGTACAGAATTGTGAATACGATGATTACAGTTTATCTGAAAGGGTAAGTTTACAATCTGCGTGTTTTTACTGATGGCAGTGGGACATGGACCTCGTAATTCAAAAGCATTTAAACACTGACGGGCGCTCAGCGATGCGAATTACTAAGGGCGAATGGGAAATTAATAAAAGAAAGCATCACCGATCAGACAGTAGTGGAAGATGTAACTATGATTGTAATGAAAACAAAATTAGATTGCATTTGGACGTACAGCACGGGAACATATAACAAATGAACGATGGGCATAGTTTGATGGACTGCAGAGGACTGGAAGCGGCAGTGGCGATCGTGTAAGAGAAATGGGATAAATGACACTAGCTAACATGCAGGAGCAACGCGGATGAGTGTCTGGAGAGTTTAATGCATGGAATAAACGGTATAGAGATGAACTGGGTGAATGGAGCTTCAAATTACTGTTCTAGTGTTCGCGATTTACTTTCTTTGTGCTTCACGTGAATGTGAATGATATTTACTCCAGCTAGGCTATCTTTATTTTCATCTCACTTTCGGATGGTACTGGAATACCGCCGAGCTGCTGAAAGTACACCGCATTTCTATTTGCGAAAAAATGTTACCAATATAAAGTTGTTCCTTTTGGTCTTAATACATCCGTCTCACTCTTTATAAGGGCATTAGATTCGGTGTTAGGAAGGGAACTAATTTCCAGGTTGACCATATACATGGACGACTTGTTGATCGCCACGGAAAATTGGACAGAACACTGCGAATTATTAGACAAAATCTTTTCTGCTCTTCAAGCAGGAGGGATAACACTAAAACTGAAGAATTGCGAATTCGTAAAACAGGAAATAAAATTCTTGGGACATATTACTACCACTTCTTGGATTGGAAAGGACACAGAGAAGTTAAATGTCATTGAAAGATGCCCACCACCTAAGAACCGAAAGCAGTTAAAAGCGTATCTCGGTCTCTGCGGATTTTACCGCAAATTTCTGAAGGGACAAGCATTTAATAGTCCTCATTTAAATGGGTTACTTAAGAAAAATAGTGCATTCGTTTGGACACAGGAATGCCAACAAGATTTTGAAAATTTGTAAAATGAATTAATAAGGAGCAATATATTGCATCGTCCTGTTTTGAGTGAACCATTTCATATGAGTACTGATAGCAGTGCATATGGAATCGGCGTATAAATTTTCCAAGAAAACATAGATACAATAGAACCAAGACGTAGAAAAACAGCTTTCGCTAGTCGAACTCGAACTAAGTACGGAAGAAATTACACGATTTCAGAAAAGGAAGCTCTAGCCATCATATGGGGTTTGAAAAAGTTACAAAATTATTTGTGAGGGTATAAAACAACTGTACATACTGATCACAAAGCGTTGACATTTCTTAAAGACTTCCGCTTATTTACCGGCAGATTAAGCCGTTGGACACTTTACCTCCTGCAGTTTGACTACGAAATTTCCTATGTTAAAAGAAGAGAGAACCATGTAGTAGATGCTCTATCCTGACTACCTGAATGGATAGACGATGTGCCAAAGGGAAATAACAAAGATGGAACATTCCATGTGAGATTAATCAAAGAGGTACAGGAAAAAAGGAAAATCGAACAAATTTGCAAAAATATGCGGTACTACCAAAATGAAGATGAAGAATGGAGGTTAGTTAACTAAGTTAGTTAATAATACCAAATATCATCAAATTAGTAAGTATTATAAGATCTTAAAAGATATCCTATACAAACGAAAAGATGTGAGTAGAGAGGAGTGGAAAGTGTGCTGGTCATCTCAGTCTGAGAAGGAAGTAATGCACTATTTTCACCTCGCCTTAGAACACTGTGGTCCGAAAAAGTGTATCGAAAAACTTTCTGACGTAATAACAGTAAATATCAGTGCAACAAAGAAAGTAACAGATCGAATTACGGCATGTGATATTTGCCAGAGAGCTAAGGACACAAATCGAACCAACCAAGATAACATGCAAAACAATGTACTGGAAGATACTCTTGACTTTTTATCAGTGAATTTGTACGGGCCTCTCCCGAAAACTTCCGGAAATTGTACCTATATTTTAGTGATGTTAGAAGTATTTTCGAAGTTTATCAAACTCTTTCCCATTAGGAAAGCTACCGCAAAAGCAGTATTTAATAGAATGACTGAATATTTCAATGCAATAGGAAAACCAAAGGCAGTACTATCAGATAATGGACCTCAATTCATTTCAAAAATAGGGAAGGAAGGGATGGAACAGAATGGCATTCAAGTGAAATATATTTCGGCATAGCATCCTGCAAGTAATCCAGTGCAGCCTTTATGCGTGAACTAGGTAGATTGTGTCGAACTTACTGCTGCCACGATCATAAGACATGGGGCAGATTTATTGCAGACTTTGAAATCGTAATGAATACACTCCACCATGAAACTACAGGATTTACACCCGAGGAAATTCTACTTAATCATTAGAGCAAAAGTATAATTGAAGAAACCCTACAGTTTCCACCCTATGCGAAACTAGAACTGAAGGAGAAAAAAGACGTAGTAAGAAAAATAATGAAAGAAAAAGCGGAAGCCAGATCTAAGAGGCACGATATGGGCCTTAAAGTGACCAAATTCAAAATTGGGGATTTTGTTCTCATAAATCTAACGAAAAATCTAGTGAAATAAACCAAGAAATTTCTAAGTTCAAATATATTTGTAATGGTCCCTTTGAAGTGCAAGGAACTCCGCACACTAACGCTTATTATCTTGTTTACCCTAAGTCAAAGAATCCATTAGGTGTTCGTAACAGCCCGCATCTCGTGGTCGTGCGGTAGCGTTCTCGCTTCCCACGCCCGGGTTCCCGGGTTCGATTCCCGGCGAGGGTCAGGGATTTTCTCTGCCTCGTGATGGCTGGGTGTTGTGTGATGTCCTTAGGTTAGTTAGGTTTAAGTAGTTCTAAGTTCTAGGGGACTGATGACCTAAGATGTTAAGTCCCATAGTGCTCAGAGCCATTTTTGTTCGTAACATTGTACATTTAAAACATTACGTCAACAGAAATGAGTGATGAGGGGGAACATTAAAAAGTGTATACGAAATTGATGCAATAGTAATTTACTCTATATTTTCTTTTCATGATGTTGTGTTGTCAAGAGTTCATACGTTGGGAAAAACTTTTCTATAATGAGACTACTGATACATGTCTGTAAGCTTCAAATTCTGTGTTATATAATTTGATATACAAATTATATGTAAACTCCAGGCTGTGACATACATAATGACTGTATCGATTGAATACTTATAGCATAATCAGGAGGACTGCCAAGAATGTTGAAGGGGCAGTGATGAAAAGTTTATGTAGTGTATTGAGTGTTATCTTTTTCATGATGAACTACATGAATATTTAAAGGAGACAAAACATAGTTTTTTAATGATCATACAGGTATGGACTAACCATGTGTAATGTAAAATGGTTCAAATGGCTCTGAGTGCTATGGGACTTAACATCTGTGGTTATGTCCCCTAGAACTTAGAACTACTTAAGCCTAACTAACCTAAGCACATCACACAGATCCATGTCCGAGGCAGGATTCGAACCTGCGACCATAGCGGTCACTCGGTTAGAGACTGAAGCGCCTGGAACCGCACGGCCTCATCGGCCGGCTGTGTAATGTAAGCAATATGTAAATTCCTATACATATATTTTTTCACATCAAGGACACATGTATACAATAGTATATATGTTCTGAAGGTAAAAAAAATCCATGTTTTAGTAATTGATGAAACAGTGTTTTGTGTAAACAGTTATATGAAGTGTTTGTTGTTTAATATATTTGCAAAAAAAAAAAAATATCGCCCAACACTGTTTGAAGTGTTATTGATGTTTCACTGATGTATCCCTGTCGGATACCTCAATAAAACATGGGGCATGTATAACACACACATCGATTAGAAGAAGGTTTAAAATATGTACCTGAGTATCTGCAAGTCATGAAGTATGTATTCTGTGTTGTTTTAACTCCTTGATCTGTGGCAATAAAATAGAGTTTTGTATTGTATATAAGAGAAAAGCAACCGAATATGTTGAAATGGTAAATTATTATAATATGAATATGTTTATAAAAAGAAAATGTTCGTTAAAAGCTGATTCATGCTTAGGGCACTTGTATTTGTAACATGTAAACGCTGTAGGGAAGTCCCTCCGCAACGGAAGTGGCATGGCGCGATGTAAAAGGTGGGTTTGATGGTCGAACTGAGCAGCTCTTTTGCGTGAACGACACGCAGTGTTTGGCTATCCCTAACACGGCACACTTCGACAGTGCTAAGAGAGGCAATTCTAAGCTGCATTATAAGGGATTTGTCTTGGATGTGGATCTGGCTATTATTTGGTGATCGCGGCATAATGGAATGGCCCTAATACTTTGAAAATCCGACGCCAAGAAGAGATTTTATAGAGATTTCGTACATCAAGAGCCCTGAGTACAGTTAGCCGCCATGTCGCCTGCCTCCAATCATCGCCACTGCTTCACAAAATTCATACATTCAGTTAAGTAATGTATATGGGTATGGACCAGTTAATTTGTGTGTTGTGTCAATAATAATCGCTTAAAACATATATTCGTATCTGCAATCACATTTTCAATCCTGATCACTAACCTATGCAGGGTCCTCACCTAAGTGTTACTAAAACCGAGTATCCTGATTTAAATGAACAATTCTTGCACTCATGTGTTTAAAAGTGATTTTTTGTCTAAAGTAAAAGCAGTACTAAAAGTTAAAGCTAAAGCCACAAAACTGAAGTTAGATAGGCTTTTGCTAAATTATTCTTAGTTTATTATAAGATACATTTTAGGATTACAGTGCTAGATTGTGTAAACCTTATTGCAAAGAATACCTGCTTCACAGGTAATCTACGTTCAAGTACATATAAATCTTTAATGAACAGATTTAAGACAGTATTGCTAGAAGAAAAATTATGCACGACTTTAAAGAAGGTGTATTTTTGACACCCATCACGAAAGGTTCCTTTTTTGAAGTTAATTAAACACAGTGGTGTATTTTATTGTCTTGCAAAGTAACTTATGAACTACTCCAAGTGAAGTGAATGATTAGCTTTTAGAGTTAGTCTTTACTATTGTAGTAATCAAAGAGTTTTGACTAATGAAACCATACTAGTTCGTGGGTCCCCATCATATTCTCCATCTATTAGGGAAAAAATTGAAGTAAACTTCTTAATTTTATCCATATTTTGCAGCTTTAAACGTGACTGTACCCAATACACTCGAGGCATGAATTAAAAAACGCCTTCAGTCACAGCTTTTCGTGTGTTATTCAGTACACGATGCATTTCGGGCCCTGTGGGTCCATCTTCAGGAGTAATTCGTTTTAATACATGCTTTATTTGTTATCTTGAATGAGATGAAATACATATTCCTGTTTGATCTTAGGTTACGAATTTCGTAAGTCAAACGCTCAAAATACGTGCGAAATAGCGGGAAAGATGAACAGTGTAAACTTACCAAATAAAATTTTCGCACATATTTTCCGCGATTGACTTACGAAATTCGTAACTTAACATCAAACCTTTTCGTGACAGGAATAAGCATTTCACCTCATTCAAGAGAACAAATGAAGCATGTATTAAGACGAATTACACATGAAGATGGACCCACAGGGTCCGAAATGCATCGTGTACTGAATAACACACGAAAAGTTGTGACTGAAAGCATTTTTTAATTCATACCTCGAGTGTATGAAGTATTACCGTTATTAAGGAAAACTGCTGTATATGGAACAACTTAAACCGTGTATTTATGATGTTATTCATCTTTATTTGTGTTTTTCGTGTCAGTCAAGATAGAAGCCTCTCATGTCCAAATTTAGTTCTGCACTTCATTAGTGACATTTCAGTATTTGATTAGGTAATGCTCTCGAGTGTGGCTGTCATTAATATGAGTTTGGTCCAAACTTTCTCCCCGTAATTTACTGGTGTGTGTGCTTTTGGTAACTGCTACAACACACTGTACAGAGTGCACTGTATCAGTTTCTATCCTGTTTGCTATTCAAAGGTAAATCTCAACATAAGTAACTTCAACAACCAATATTTAATTTTCTCAAATGTATATTTCCAAGTTAATGTACTAATTGGGCTGGCGACCGTTCATTTTTTATTCATTTCTGTTTTTGCCACTTTCGTTAACTCCCAACATGAAAGCCCGTTTGGTTTTTCTGTTATTTCACCAGATTCGAAATTATAGTCCGATAACCTTGTTCATTAGATATACGCGCGGTGGAACTTCAAAATCCTCTCAGAGGGTGACTTTAGCGTGTTACACGGCAGGTTCGTGTTATATCACCTTCCACCACTCGTCGTCGACGATATACTGCATCTTTTCAGTCATCTAATCCCATCGGTATTTAGTGCCTGGTTTTGATATTAAAACGAGAGCAATGATTACTTTTTTGTAATTGTTTGTGGACAGTGGACACAACACGAAAGAAGTGACAGGTGTATCGCTGAGCCGGTAGGCATCTCTCTCCTCGTCGAAGTATCGAGCGGACGAGTGCCGGTTTGCCCACGCAGCTGCACCGCACGCGTCCCATTGACATCAAAAGGAGCGCCGGCGTGAATCCAGCACGCTGCGTGACGCGTACCTCTAAAAAAAGCCGGGCGCACGCACAGCAGCAGCAGCAGAAGTGTGTGTGCGTGTATGTATGTGGCGAGAGCATTCCACGGCTGCCGCGTCGGGTAGCCAATGCCTCTGGCACTTGCCGTATGTGGAACAGCAGAGGTGCTGCACTTCATGAGGGACTTGTGTGTGTGTGTGTGTGTGTGTGTGCGTGTGTGTGTGTGTGTGTGTGTGTGTGAGGAGAAGTGTTGTTGAGCGCACGCTGAATTTATGTAACATAGACACTGGATCCCTGTCGCACGTAACAATAAGTTTTCATTTCTGTTTTGTTTGTACTCCAACATTCGGAAGAGGGAAATAACTGTCAGCTACGAGCTGGAGAGAGATTATATTCTGATACAAGCAACAGATAGTTTTCAATTCCGTGTTTCGACATTGTGTGCCGTAAGAGGCAAACAGTACCATATAAATACTGACGAGTACCCCCTCTCTTGGAAAGCAGGAGCTTCAAATACACTGTTGACTGGAATACTTCTCGGTGTATCAACGAAATACTTCAGCAAGAGAGGAGATGGTAGTGGTAAGAATCCAGGTCAGAAAGAACGTAACACTTAAACTGAAAAAAGGCAAATTTATTTTAAAAGGAACCCCAAATAGTTATTATGTACTGCTTTAACACGTTAAGTTTGGGAAACTCAAATGAATATATCCAAAGCAACAGTGCAGATTTGGAATTAGAAATTGAACAATTTATGTTGTAATGGCAAATCACAGCGTTTGGTAGAGCTTCATCCCAGTTTGGTGATTGTGTTTTAGTACAACTTAAATAAAGCACAGTAGCAGCTCGTGTATTCCTAGAACACAGAGAAAATTATTTCAGGTAACAGATGCATCCACCTTCAATAAATAATTATACACTCCTGGAAATGGAAAAAAGAACACATTGACACCGGTGTGTCAGACCCACCATACTTGCTCCGGACACTGCGAGAGGGCTGTACAAGCAATGATCACACGCACGGCACAGCGGACACACCAGGAACCGCGGTGTTGGCCGTCGAATGGCGCTAGCTGCGCAGCATTTGTGCACCGCCGCCGTCAGTGTCAGCCAGTTTGCCGTGGCATACGGAGCTCCATCGCAGTCTTTGACACTGGTAGCATGCCGCGACAGCGTGGACGTGAACCGTATGTGCAGTTGACGGACTTTGAGCGAGGGCGTATAGTGGGCATGCGGGAGGCCGGGTGGACGTACCGCCGAATTGCTCAACACGTGGGGCGTGAGGTCTCCACAGTACATCGATGTTGTCGCCAGTGGTCGGCGGAAGGTGCACGTGCCCGTCGACCTGGGACCGGACCGCAGCGACGCACGGATGCACGCCAAGACCGTAGGATCCTACGCAGTGCCGTAGGGGACCGCACCGCCACTTCCCAGCAAATTAGGGACACTGTTGCTCCTGGGGTATCGGCGAGGACCATTCGCAACCGTCTCCATGAAGCTGGGCTACGGTCCCGCACACCGTTAGGCCGTCTTCCGCTCACGCCCCAACATCGTGCAGCCCGCCTCCAGTGGTGTCGCGACAGGCGTGAATGGAGGGACGAATGGAGACGTGTCGTCTTCAGCGATGAGAGTCGCTTCTGCCTTGGTGCCAATGATGGTCGTATGCGTGTTTGGCGCCGTGCAGGTGAGCGCCACAATCAGGACTGCATACGACCGAGGCACACAGGGCCAACACCCGGCATCATGGTGTGGGGAGCGGTCTCCTACACTGGCCGTACACCACTGGTGATCGTCGAGGGGACACTGAATAGTGCACGGTACATCCAAACCGTCATCGAACCCATCGTTCTACCATTCCTAGACCGGCAAGGGAACTTGCTGTTCCAACAGGAAAATGCACGTCCGCATGTATCCCGTGCCACCCAACGTGCTCTAGAAGGTGTAAGTCAACTACCCTGGCCAGCAAGATCTCCGGATCTGTCCCCCATTGAGCATGTTTGGGACTGGATGAAGCGTCGTCTCACGCGGTCTGCACGTCCAGCACGAACGCTGGTCCAACTGAGGCGCCAGGTGGAAATGGCATGGCAAGCCGTTCCACAGCACTACATCCAGCATCTCTACGATCGTCTCCATGGGAGAATAGCAGCCTGCATTGTTGCGAAAGGTGGATATACACTGTACTAGTGCCGACATTGTGCATGCTCTGTTGCCTGTGTCTATGTGCCTGTGGTTCTGTCAGTGTGATCATGTGATGTATCTGACCCCAGGAATGTGTCAATAAAGTTTCCCCTTCCTGGGACAATGAATTCACGGTGTTCTTATTTCAATTTCCAGGAGTGTATATCCGGACAGAACAGGCAACAAGCCGCTATAAAAACGTGTGAAATAAATGGACAACGGTAACATGCGTATAAATAAAATTTACAGAACAATGCACACATGACTACAGCAACAACCAGTAAAATCAACCCTTAGTACAAAAATACATTACACAAAACCAACACAAAAAATACTGAACGAAGGCTAGTTCCATAACGGATTAAAAAAAAATTGGACGAGAATGCTCACGGTGCTTCAGCTAAAACGTCGTACAGTGAACTTAGGTTAATCCTGAGTACATAATAAATTACAAGGCCAACTCAGATAATAAACATAAATTATCAATAGAGCTTAAAGCTAATAGAGTGCAGTAACTATGCTATAGAGTGTCTTACTACGTATGTTAATCCAGAGGATAAAAATCTTTGAATAACACCTACGTTAACTTAAGACTAAAGCACATAGTACACACATCAAGAAAGTTTCGCCTCACCTCGGTTCCAAGAGTTCCGGAACCTCTACAGAAGATTGGAATAGAGTTCAACACAAACTCATTTGCGCACTTTTTATTGCCCATGAAAACCACACATTGCATGTTGTACCACCATACAGCGAGACCTTCAGAGGGGGTGGTCCAGATTGCTGTACACACCGGTACCTCTAATACCCAATAGCACGTCCTCTTGCATCGGTGCATGCCTGTATTCGTCGTGTCATACTATCCCTAAGTTCATCAAAGCAATGTTGATCCAGATTGTCCCACTCCTCAACGGCGATTCGGCGTAATTTCCTCAGAGTGGTTGGTGGGTCACGTCGTCCATAAACAGCCCTTTTCAATCTCTCCCAGGCATTTTCGATAGGGTTCATGTCTGTAGAACATTCTGGCCACTGTAGTCGGGCGATGTCGTTATTCTGAAGGAAGTCAGTCATCAGATGTGCACGATGGGGGTGCGAATTGTCTTCCATGAAGACGAATGCCTCTCCAATACGGTGCCGATGTGGTTGCACTATCGGTCGGAGGATGGCAATCATGTATCGCACAGCCGTTACGGACCTTCCATGACCACCAGCGGCTTTTGTCGGCCCCCCAAAACAGCAGTTAACCTCCACCTTGCTGCACTGGCTGGACGATGTGTGTAAGCCGTTCAGCCTGACCGTGTTGCCTCCAAACACGTCTCCGACGATTGTCTGGTTGAAGGCATATGAGACACTCTTTGGTGAAGAGAACGTGATGCCAAACCTGAGCGGTCCATTCGGCATGTTGTTGGGCCATCTGTAAAGCACTGCATGGTGTCATGGTTGCAAAGATGGACCTCGCCATGGACGTCGGGAGTGAAGTTCCGCATCTTGCAGCCCATTGCGCACAGTTTGAATCGTAACGATACGTCCTGTGGCTGCACGAAAAGCATTATTCAACATGGTGGCGTTGCTGTCTGGATTCCTCCGAGCCGTAATCCGTAGGCAGTGGTGATCCACTGCAGTAGTAGCCCTTGGGCGGCCCGAGCGAGACGTTTCATCGACAGTTCCTGTCTCTCTGTTATTCCTCCATGTCCAAACAACATCGCTTTTGTTCACTCCGAGACGCCTGGGTACTTCCCTTGTTGAGAGCCCTTCCTGGCACAAAGTAACAATGCTGACACGATCGAACCGCGGTATTAACCGTCTAGGCATGGCTGAACTACAGACAGTACGAGCCGTGTACCTCATTCCTGGTGGAATGACTGCAACTGATCGGCTGTCGGACCCCCTCCGTCTAATAGGCGCTGCTTATGCATGGATGTTTACGTCTTTGGGCGGCTATAGTGATATCTCTGAACAGTCAAAGCAACTGCGTCTGTGATACAATATCCACAGTCAACGTCTACCTTTATAAGTTCTAGGAACTGGGGTGATGCAAAACTTCGATGTGTCTATAAAGAACGCTACTGCACAGCACTCCTGATAACTCTGAATAGCAACTCGTGCAATCTGCACATTAGGGCACTTATCAAACAAGAACATCAATCATTCAGTAATCTTATTTTGCCTGTGATTTTTGTAGCTGCTGTATAACACACGAATTATTAAACGTATCTTCCACCAAATCCGAGTTCCGTGATTCTCTTTCATCCGAGCTGACAGGACAGCAACACACACTCTCGTTCAAAGTGATATTCCATTTCTACGGTTGCCCATAACGTCCATCTCCGACACAACTGCACACACTTGCCATTGGACGGGCATCTTCGAGTTATCGGCGGTCATCGACAGCCAGCTCAGGCGCACCGGCGTTAAGTTAGCGCAGCATGGAGGGCGCTTGCCTCCTGGTGGGACACGAAAGGGCGGTTGCTTAGCAAAGGGCAAAGATATTATATCGCGTTTCCGTTTTCATATCGAAACAGCATACTGATCACTCTCGGCCTTGCTCATCCTGATATCCACAGTTCAAACCATCTGAGGATGTGTGGTGCAGAACACTATACCTACCCTCCTTTCCTGATTCAATCGCGAGTAGTTTGCTGGGAGAACGGCTGTTCGTAAGCGTCCATTTGAGTTCGAATCCTTCTAATTTTACCTTCAGGGTCTTTTCACAAAGTGTGCAGAGGAGGAGCAAAATTTTTGATTGACAGTTGTAGGAGCCTCTGCTCTTGGAATTTTCACAGTAAGCCACAACGTGACGTACAACACCCCTCTAGCAGAGCCTGGCACTGCAGCTGGCCGGGAATCTCCGTGTCACTTTTTGCTTAACACACCAGCGCATGACGAAACGCGCTGCTCTTCTTTGTATCTTCTCTGTTTCCTCTATCAGCCCTCTATGGTACGGATACCAGATTGACAAGCAATACCCAAGTATTGGTCGAAGGAAGGTTTTTGATCTACCTCCTTTGTGGATGGACATTTCCTCAGGTTTTGTTCAATTAGAGAGAGAGAGAGAGAGAGAGAGAGAGAGAGAAAGAGAGAGAGAGAGAGAGAGGGGGGGGGGGCGGGGGATGAATAGGACAGAAATCCGTATATGCGATGTACCTGTACACACAATCAAATAATTACAATTCTTTTGAAAAATTTGATGATTTATTGAAGAGCAAGAGCTTGACAAATTGAAAATGTGAGTAGCGCGTTGGTCTACTTCTCACTCTTATGCAAGCAGTTATTTGGCTAAGCACTGATTGATAGGGTTGTTGGTTGTCATCCTGATGGTACTGTTCCACATTCGGTCCAACTGGCGCGTTAGGTCGTCAAGATACCGAGCTGTTTGAAGGACCCTGCCCGTAATGCTCCAAACGTTCCGAACTGTGGAGGGATCCGGAGACCTTGCTGGTTAAGATAGGTTTCAGCACGCACTAAGACAAGCAGTAGAAAGACTCACCATGTGGTCGGACATTAATTTGCTAAAATCCAAACCCAGGATGGCTTGCTACGAAGGTCCACAAAACAAAGTATAGAATACCATCGACGTACGGCTGTGTTGTAAGGGTGTCGTGGATGACAACCAAAACGATCCTGCCATGAAATAAAATAGTACCACAGATCATGTTGGGCCATATGGTGGGTGACAGTCAGGTCTGTCCAGGGCGTCTCCAGACACCTCTTCGGTCTGGAATCTCATTCACTGCAGTGGAGTTGTCCTTAGTGATAAGTCCTGCTTCAAACTGTGCCCAGATGACCAACAAAGACGTGGTTGGAGACGCCCCAAACGGAAGCTGGATTCCAACCCTACTTTTGCTCACCATACGGCCCGACAGTTAGGAGTAATGGTCTGGGGTGCCATTTCCTTTCATAGCAGAAAACCTTTATGTTGTTATCTACGGTACCCTTACAATATAGCGGCAAGTCGACGATATTCTGCGCACCGTTTCGTTATCATCCATGGCAAACCATCCCGGAAATACATTTTAGCAACATAATACCCACCCGCACATGGTGAGAGTTTCTATTGCTTGTCTTCGTGCTTGCCAAACCCTAAATTCACCTGAAAGGTCGCTGAATCTCTCCCAAATTGCTAACTTTTGGAGTTTTATGGTGTTACGGGAAGGGTTCTCCATCATCTTGTCATTCTCAAGATCTAACGTGCAAATTGCGTAGGATTTGCCACAGGGTCACCCAGAAGGACATCCAACAACTCTATCAATCAATTTCAAAGCGAATAACTGTTTGTTCGTCAGTGCATGTCCGTCAGTTTACCGAACACCGTCCCATTCGGATAATTTGTTCGTGAGTGCATTTTATGAATATGAGTGTTGCAAGTGATTTTTCTGCAATCGTCAATCGTGGAAGTATCAATAATGGTTTTTGATGCCTACATACGCCCAATAAGCTACATTTTTTTATGTTGAGGGTCAGCTGCCAATCCCAACAGCAAGCATCTATCCTCTGTTGGTCTTCCTGCACTTTGCTGCAATTTTGTAGCGTTGAGACTTTTTGGTATGTAACAAAATCCTCGACGAAAAGACTCATCGAACTTCCGATGTTATCTACTACGTCATTTATTTATTTAATACGTGTGATTGGACCCTATCAGGTCACACAGAGCTACTGTGTTTCAGTCTTTGGTATTTCCGAGGTCACATTTTCCTCCGCAGATACTGTTTCTTTCTTCAAACCACTTTGTCCCTCGTCTGGCGGTAACTTGTGAACTCTGCGGCGTTGTATCCGTCTTGCTTACTTAGGTACGTTGATGACGCCTTTCTGAAATGCCCTCACGGTGAAAATTCATTGCAACAGTTCGATCACAAGAACGGTGCTCATCCCAACATTAAATTTACTAACAAAATGGAGAGGGATGGCAAGTTATCATACTTCGATGTTTTAGTTGAGCGAAAAGCAGGAGGCCGGCTTGGAAAATCCGTTTACAGCAAACCAATGTACACTGATCGATACATGAACGATGATAGTTTTCGTTACCCTGTACACAATAAAGCGGTCATGAATACCTTAGGACATTAACGGAAGAATATTTCCGAAGACGACCACCTCCAGTCTGAACTGCAGGATTTGAGACGCTCGTTCTGAGAGAATGGTTATAGCAATGGAAACACTGCAACCTCTTTCGGACGACACCGACGAAGGTCGCCTTGTGGATTGTGGATCTGCGGAAGAGGCCAAGGCGGCTGCATGCTTGGGGAACGAGCAGCGAGACAGGACGCGTAATGCAGAGACATGGTCCAGTGTTTCGACCCGCCACCAGCATGAAATGCAGTATACCCCGTTAAAGGCGATTCAGCTCTTCCGGTATCCGGTGTGTATGGTATCTCCTGCGAATGCAGCTGCATCTATATAGGTCAAACTACACTGACGCGCTAAGGAAACTGGTATAGGCAATGCGTATTCAAATACAGAGAGATTTAAACATGCAGAATACCGCGTTGCGGTCGGCAACAACTATATAAAAAGTGTTTGGCGCAGTTGATGAATCGGTCACTGCTGCTACAATGGCAGGTTATCAAGATTTAAGTGAGTTTGAACGTGGTGTTATAGTCGGTGCACTAGCCATGGGACACAGCATCTCCGCGCTAGCGTTGAATTGGGGATTTCCCCTTACGACCATTTCACGAGTGTACCGCGAATATCAGGAATCCGGTGTAATGGTTCTTTATTTACGTGACCATTACGGCACTCCAACCCCAGTTCTCGATACCACTAATATCGTACTACTTTTCTGCGAAGTAACAGACATATTTTTGTGACAATATTCAAATTTGGTTCTATTTATGTATAGATACTCCTATGTATCGATAGATTACAGTGATATGGTTCTTGTGTGTATTCATTTCTGTGAGACTGTCATAATCTTTGACTTACTTGTAACCGTTTTGGCGCGAATCCACACAGAGCAGTCTTTATTTCACTCTGCAGAAGTTAACTCGTTATTTCGCTTTGTAAAAGAACAGTCAAGTCTTGTGTTTGGTTAAAGTGGAAATTAAATATATGAAGAGAAGATTGATACAAAACTGTTTTCTTGATGATGTGACAATTAAGAAGAAGTATATGTGAATTTACCAGAAGTTTAAAAAAATGTGGATCGTGAACACCAAGTCAAAAATTATTTCTACCATATCATTGTTCTGATCTGGGATTGTATGATCATTGAGAATTTCCAGAAAAACGCATTTGTTAGGTCTTCAAATATTGCTAAAATACAGATCTGGACCTTCTAGCAGTCAAAGTTGAATCATCCTAGAATCAACAAGATGAGCCATAACAACTTCGACGAAATCTGCGTGGAATCCATTCAAGATAAGTGCCAAAATTAATGACATTTTTTACAGTGACTTCATTATTTCCATTTGACGATACCAACGACAGTCAATAACTTTGTTGTTGCACGATAAAGCGAACATATGCTGCGTGAGCAACATTATTAATTTGATTTCTAACCTACTTTGCAAGTGGTGGTATTGTTAGAGCGGTAAAACATCAACTCTCCGACAGCGCTGTGGCCAGAAAAAGATCCTGCAAGAACTGGACCAACGACGACTGAAGAGAATCGTTCAACGTGACAGAAGTGCAACCATGCTGCAGATTGCTGCATATTTCAATGCTGGGCCATCATCAAGTGTCAGTGTGCGAACCATTCAACGAAACATCATCGATATAGGCTTTCGGAGCCGAAGGCCCACTCGTGTAACGTTGATGACTGCACGGCACGAGGCTTTATGCCTCGTTTGGGCCCGACAGCACCGACATTTGACTGATGATGACTGGAAACACGTTTCCTTGTCGCACGAGTCTCTTTTCAAATCGTATGGAGCGGACAGACTCATGAGTCTATGGAACCTGCATGTCGGCAGGGTACTGTTCAAGCTGGTGGAGGCTCTGTAATGGTGTGGGGCGTTTCCAATTGGAGTGATGTGGAAGCCCTGCTATGTCTAGATAAGACAATGACAATTTACACGTACGTAAGCATCCTGTCTGATCACCTACACCGGTTCATCTCCATTGTGCATTCCTACGGACTTGAGCAATTCCAGCAGGACAATGCGACATCCTACCCGTCCAGAGTTGCTACAGAGTGGCCCCAGAAACGCTCTTCCGAGTTTAAACATTTCGGCTGGCCACCAGACTCTCCAGACATGCCCATTATTGAGCATATATGGGATGCCTTGAAATATGTTGCTCAGAAGAGATCTCCACCCCCTCGTACTCTCACGGATTTATGGACAGTACTGTAGGATTCATGGTGTCAGTTCCCTCTAGCACTACTTCAGACGTAAGTCGAATCTATCCACGTTGTGCTGCGCCATTTCTGCGTGCTCTCGGGGGCCTACAAGATATTATGCAGGTTACCAGTTTCTATGGCTCTTCAGTGTATATACGCTGTAGCTGAGTGTCGGGTTGAGCAAACGCGACTTATTAAACCAACAACTGAGAAGTGGGTCGTAGATGAACGTTGCCTGGAAAATGTAATGTATAATTTGTGAAGACGAGGATTTTGGATCATGCGTCACCACATTGGGATTTCGTTATTAAGGAGACCCTCGAGATTAAAATAAACAGCAACAATTTTAACAGAGGCAAGGGGCACGCACTAGAAACGCTTCAGCCCAGTCACACAGTTGGTCTGATATTCCGAACGCTATTAGTTTGCCCAGTAGGCGGCGTTCCTTTCGAACGCCTTCCGAAAATAAAGCAAAACGGAATCAACCTGGGCGCCGGTATCTACTGCTTTCTGGGTCTTGTGGACGAACATATTAAGCTGTGTTTCTTACAGTCGTTGTTTTCGGAACCCATGTTGATCCCTAAGGTGCAGATTTTGTCTCTGTAGGAATCTCGTAATACGACAGCATAACATGCGTTCCATAATTTTACAGCATACCAACGACAGCATTATACGTCATAATTTCGTGAGCCTAGCCTGGATCCTTTTTGAGAACCGGTGTAACATACGCTTTCTTCCAATCGCTAGGAAATCTTCGGCCTCCAGCCAGATTCCAGACTAACGAGCTATGTTCAACGAGGTTCGTGTACGGTACCTCCTTCGTGGATGGATCACAATTCTTGAAGTTTCCTCCAATGAATCTGTCTGGTTTCCGCGTTACCTGCGATTTGTTTTTACTTAGTTGTTCCACTCTAAAATTTCTCTGTACGCATACTCCCATGTATTTTACTGTTGTGCCTACTTCCAGTGATCGTTCTGAAGTTGTGTAGTCGTAATGCATAAGTACTGGGCACGGAGGGTTCTGTAAGCCCTCATCATTATGATTTACATATCATGAGGTTTCTTCCAATGAAGCTCAGTCGGTCATCTGACGTTCCTACGATTGGTTTTATTTTTTTGAACTACAGTGTCTGAAAAAATATGCAGAATGCAGCACCCAGAAGAAATTGTCGGATGTTAGTGAAGAGTTCGTAAACGTACACACCATCGGCGGGTGTGTAAATGATTGCAGGTAGTCACGAGAATGCACTAGTTTTGTTCATGTTTAGCGTTGCTGACAGGCCTTGAAGGGTATATAAGGGCCATGAACAGCGTCATTTACTGAATAATCACTGTGGAGGACACGCAAATGGCGCGTACTCGTATGAGACAGCTTTATCAGCACATGATAAAGTTTAAAAGGGGTGTCATTGTGCCTCTCCATTTGGTCACCTCTTTGAGCCGTACAATATCAGTTTCGTGGGGCATTCGGAAGTGGCAGTGACCTATGTTCGATAGCATGGGTACGTGAGAGCAGACGTTCTCATCGTCAAAGTACCGGTCGACCACGTCTCACTACCACGACTGAGGATCGCTGTATTGTCCACCGAGCACAACGTAACCGCTTCACATCTGCTCTCGCCATTGGAAAACAATTTATGGACCCCCTACAACATTCTGTGTCATCCTTCATCCCGCACTATTGATCAGAGATTAACAGAAGCCCATTCAGAGGCTGTTGGTAACACTACAAAACAAATGGCTGCGTTTGGTATAGTGCCGTGAAAGGGAAGCATAGACTGCTGATGAACGGCGTCGCGTCGTATTCAGTGATGAATCGTGGTTCTGTAGTACCCTGGATGATGATCATCGGCGAGACCGCGGGGATCCGGAAAGAGGTCCAGTTCTTACAAAGTTCTGGAGAGGCACAGCCGTCGTGCTGTGGGGAGCTGTTAGGTTTGACTTCAGGTCACGGGTGATAGTGAGTGAGGGAACTGTGACAACCCAACGGAATGTCATCGACATCCTGCGTCCTTACGTGTCGTCTCTCATGTGGCAGTATCGTGGTGTCAATTTTCAACAGGATAATGCTCGTCCACACATGCAAGGTATCTCTGAACAGTTTACGTGATACTATCTCATGGCCAGCAGGATCCACAGATACATCCTACAGAGAACATTTGTGAAGGAATGATTTTTTTGTTTCGTCCGTCTCTGTTCCATTAATATATAATTTTTGCTTCAAAGGTTACCTGTTTCGGGCTGACACGCCCATTCTCACACCACACACATTGTTATTAACCGTAGCTAGTCGTACATGTGGTGGTTTGAGAATAGGCGTGTCAGCCCGAAACTGGTAACCACTGCAGCTACAATTGTAAATTAATGCAACGGTCACGGACGAAACAGCAATAAATAAATAAATAAAACAAAAAATTGAAAATAAATTAATTTCTTCAGTAGTGAATAAAAGTAATAGTGGTAAGTGAGCTTGTACTGTAAAGTTCTTTGTAAATTTGGCTCGCTTTTGTAATCACTGAAATAACATCACATACGCTCTCAAACAGCGAAGTTTCATTTCGTTCCCTCCTTCCTTTCTAGGCCCTTCGCTTTTTTTTTTTTTTTTTTGTATATCCGAAGAGGACGCGGATCTGGAAAGCGAGGTCCGGCGTGTCAGTGTCGCACCCCGGTCGAGGTCAAATGTGGCACCACGTGAGCAGGACGCTGCAGGACACGGCAAGACGGGAAGTTCGCTGCCGGCGTGCACGTTGCATCATTTATTGCCTGCGAGATCGCTCCGGTACAGCCAACGAATGCAGCTCTCAGCGCTGCCGCCGGTAGCTTTTTTACGACTACTTCGGCAGTGTTTAGGGACTTGTTCTTGGACGATTTGCCAGGATGTGGTATGGCGTGCGGATGGTGCATTACGATTCAGCCATAGGCCACACAACACAGTATTGCAGGTTGCCTCCTTGTCAGGATACATGAAAGACAGCCAATGAGCCGACATTACGTCGCATCCGCCAGCCACGTGACACGAGGCTATTTCCCGGCATTCCTCTACCGGACGGCCTTTATAGAATGCCAGTCAGTGTGAGCCCCAGCCTGGACATCGACGTTTGACTTCGGAAGTGCCGGATTGTATTCCTTCAGGTGCAGCACACGTAATCGAAACCTTCGACAGCACCAATGCAGCTTACACCGTCCGTTTCCCAAATGTGACAGACTGAGTGCTCAGTCTGTACCTTCCAGAACATTATCGTATTGGTTACTTTGTTTCAGCTGATCAGAACGATCTTTACGTTTGTCTTCACTAAGTAGGTGTCTCTGCTGCTCTCGTTATTGCGCGTTTCTCTCTAATAATAAAGTTCTATTGTTCTTGGCTGCCTCGGCACCTTTTTCAGCTAGTGCGTGCGTTACTCACAACAAGATAATACGTGTTGTATGAACTGCACTGTGTAATTGTATTTGCGTTCTGAATGATAAAGCTATATACATTGAAGAGCCAAAGAAACTGGTATATCCGCATAATATCGTGTAGGGTTACCGTGAGCACGCAGAACAGCCGCAACACGACGTGGCATGTGTGGTGTCACCGCCAGACACCACACTTGGTAGGTAGTAGCCTTTAAATCGGCCGCGACCCGTTAGTGTACGTCGGACCTGAGTGTCGCCACTATCAGTGATTGCAGACCGAGCGCCGCCACAGGGCAGGTCTACTCTAGAGAGACTCCCTAGCACTCGCCCCAGTTGTACAGCCGACTTTGCTAGCGATGGTTCACTGTCTACATACGCTCTCATTCGCAGAGACGACAGTTTAGCATAGCCTTCAGCTACGTCATTTGCTACGACCTAGCAAGGTGCCATATTGATATTGATATTGTGAATCATGTACCTTCAAGAGCGACGATCATCATTAATGTATTAAAGTTAGGTATCAAACTAATTACGTCCGCTTTCTGAATTCTAATTCCTTGTCATGTTCCAGACCTCACGTCAGGATAGTCCTTCCCTCCTCACGCCAGCCTGCGTGAGGTACAACTCGTGCATTTCGACCTCCAGTAGTATCACGGTGTTGGCTCTTCTGCCAACACAACAGCATGGACTCGACTAATGTCTGAAGTAGTGCTGGAGGGGACTGACACCATGAGTCCTGCAGGGCCGTCCATAAATCCGTAAGAACACGACGGGGTGGAGACCTCTTCTGCACAGCACGTTGCAAGGGATTCCAGATTTTTCCAATAATTTTCCTGTCTAGGGAGTTTGGTGGCCACAAGAGAATTCCCGGAGCCACCCTGTAGCAATTCTCGAAGTGTGGGGCGTCGCATTGTCCTTCTGGAATTGCCCAAGTCCGTCGGAATGCACAATGGGCATGAATGGATGTAGGTAATCAGACAGCATGCTTACGTAAGTGTCACCTGTCAGAGTCGTATCTAGACGTATCAGGGGTCCCATATTACTCCAAATGTACACGCCCCACACCATTAAAGAGTCTCTACCAGCTTGAACAGTATCCTGCTGACAAGCATGGTCCATGAATTCATGAGGTTGTCTCCACATCCGTACACGTCCATCCGATCGATACAGCTTGAAACGAGACTCGTCCGACTAGGCAACTTGTTTCCAATCATCAACAGTCCAATGTCGGTGTTGACAGGCCCAAGAGAGCCGTAATGCTTTGTGTCGTACAGCCATCAACGGTACACGAGTGGGCCTTCGGCTCCAAAGGCCCATATCCGTCATGTTTCGTTGAATGGTTCGCACGCTGACAATTGTTGATGGCCCAGGATTGAAATCTGCGGAAAGTTTGCACTTCTGTCACGTTCAACGATTCTCTTCAGTCTTCGTTGGTTCCGTTCTTGCAGAATCTTTTTCCGGCTGCACCGATGTCTGAGATTTGAGGTTTTACCGGATTCCTGATATTCACGGTACACTCGTGAAATGGTCGAACAGGAAAATCTTCACTCACTGCTACCATGGAGATACTGTGTACCATCGCTCGTGCGCCGACTGTACCACAACGTTGAAACTCACTTAAATCTTGGTAACTTGCTCTTGTAGCACCAGTAACTGCTCAAACAACTTCGGCATACCCTTGTCTTATACAGGCGTTGCCGATCACAGCGCCGTATTCTATCTGTTTACAATATGTATTTGCATACGCATGCCTATACCAGTTTCTTGTGCGCATGAGTGCACTTCTGAGGACTTAGCAGTTAGTAACGTATCATTCCATCACAAATCGCTCTGCAGCTATACTCCCAGACTTCAGTGGATACGACTGTTTGCCGTGACTACCCAGTCATCGTGTAATAAAACAGTAATGGGTCATGGCGTCTAATCATGCACAGAACTTCAAGTTTTCTTAAATATTTCTTGACTGTGTTACACCGTCCTGTAGAGGCCAGTTGTTTTATTTTCTCATGACAACATATTTTACCCAACAGGATGCTATACAGTAGAGCTGCATGCACTCGAGAAAAGTAGCAGGCGTATTTTTCCTTCTTGCTTTGAGCCATTCGCAGTATCAGCAGACGATATCATTGTTGGCTGATGTTGGATGATTAGATCAGTCAGTCATCCTGCCCTTGGAAATACTGAAATGGCTGCTGCCACTCTTCAAGGTCCATATTTTAGTCAGGCCTATCGACAGATACCCCTCCGTTGTGGTTGCATCCATGTTACGGCTATTTGTATCCTCAATTCACTCTATCCTCGAGTTTTTCCTTCTTTTCCTTAAAATCTTTTGAATGCATTTCATTTTCTCCTCCAACATTTTGGTATCTTTTCTCATGTTCTTTATTTATTGGATAAGATTCCGTTTTACTTTCTATGTTATCCCATAGCCATGAGTCACAAAATGAACTAAAACATGAAAATCGACTTTTGTTTCCATTGCTATCCCATATATTGCACTCTCTATTATAGGCTTCACTTTCGGCTAATTTCTTACAAAATGCCGAAAATCAAATTTTTCAGTTTTGTATTGTGTTTCTGACATTTTAAGGCAGAAATCATCACTTATTAGCCAAAACTTGACAGTTTAGGACGTTCAAACAAGTGTTCATATAGAGTTACTGTTTTCGACGGCGGTGATCTTATTACACTAAACCAACATCCTGTGGCATAAGAATCGTCATGTGTAGCAAAACAGCTCCGTTCCTTAACTTTTGCGCACAACGGATAGGGTTTGGCCTACAACAAGCTGTCTACCCCTCTAGCGTGTACGCAACATAGCATCTGCAGAATAGAAGAACGCCTTGGCGTCAATCACCCCGCTAAGTAGGCCTATAATCGAATTGTAAGTGCAGTCGGAATGATTAAGGTCGTCCTCACATGACTACCGATACGGAGGTTATTCCTTGAAATGAATGCTATGAAGAATGAAAGTCTTCCCCTTCATGCTACGCACAGATTAAATTCGAAACACTAAAAAATCTTTGGCCCAAAATGGAACTAGAGACACAAACAATAAAGCTTGCATTGGCGTTATAAGACAGACAATTTATTTGAATAATGTTTCACACTGTATTACACTTAACAGCTGATAGACAATCTAGTGTCTTAAATGGACCGCCGTAGGTCAATATCAGTGTACTGTAAGCCTTAGATAAACACCTGTTCCGCAGAATGCATAGAGAAAGACAGCGAACAATGTGTTTTGTGCTATGTACGGCGTCAGTGGCAAACCTCGTGTGTGATTCTCGTAGCAAACAAAGCTTTGCGCTAATTAAAATCGTATTCATAACATATGTAGTGAACTCAAATTAATTTAACGTATGAGCATTTCGAGGATCTTTGTTAACTGTGGCAAGAAAGCACGAAGAGCACAATGCTTCCAGCAGTGACTGTATAGTCTAAAGATAGCGCGTCTGGGAAGAGCTGCCTTGTTTCTTATGCCACTGAAAGTAGCATTACCACTGGTATTTCCCTTGATGTCCTTGCACAGCTCATATTCGAATCACAGTTGATTTCCAAGCACTTTCCAAAGAGCAGACGTGTCCGTAACGAAGTGGCAGACAGCTGACTGATTCTTTTTCGAGATTTTTTAATGACTCTTTTGCCATAGAGATCTTCTTTACCGTAATGTATAAGAGTCCATTCTAATGCAGTAACATTGGAGGGACGAATATAAAGTGCCCTAAATGTGACCTACCTATCTCGTGTGAACCGCTATGTGCTTTTAATTTAATACCGCGTCGTATGCTGCAGATACCCTGTCTCTTTCTGATTGAGATTTTTCTGGTCGAATGATTTTTGAGGGATGGAGAAGAAGTGATTCTATGATAGCAGCATACATCGTCTTTCCCTCTGTAATGGGAACCCCATCTTTAACATAGAATTTTTCGTATAATTACCTACGGCAATTTATTTAAATGGTTCAAATGGCTCTGAGCACTATGCGACTCAAGTTCTGAGGTCATCAGTCGCCTAGAACTTTGAACTAATTAAACCTAACTATCCTAAGGACAGCACACACATCCATGCCCGAGGCAGGATTCGAACCTGCGACCGTAGCGGTCGCTCGGCTCCAGACTGTAGCGCCCAGAACCGCACGGCCACTCCGGCCAGCGACAATTTATTTATTTTCAGGTTCTATTAAAGAATACTTTCAGTGAATCCATGAGTATTTAGTTGTACGGTATCTTTTTCACAGCTATAAGATCTGCCAAGTGCTACATTTACGTTGTTAAACTTTTCTTTTCTAGAAATCAATCGATATATACTACCATACAACTTTTTCTTTATATGTAAAGCATATAATGGTTCGAAGTAAGGGGGATAGATCGAATATTCTTAAAAAGAAAAGAAAATTATGAGATTTTAAGATGACTCTTGTATACTGTTGCGTGTGGTGTACTGCACGCAAAAGTTACGCGTGCAAGGACCTTAAAACTATACCAAGATATCCTTTCACCAACAGGTCTTGTTTTGTTGAAATATTTAATCATACAACGACTTATATTATTTCCTTTACCTAAACTAATAATAACGCTGCAAAACCGTCGTGTCTGTTTGAACACCCTAATTTCCAAAACAACTAGACGAATTTTCATGCAGTTTTCACAAGTAGATTGAGAGTAGCTTGGGGGGAACGTATATGCTTTATTTCACCAAATTCGAAAAACGAGAAAAAATATATCGTAATTTAAATTTTTAACTAAAATATTCTGCTCAGCTTAATAGTTCAGACGTTTAATCGTCACGGTATCGTACACCGAAGAACCAATAGATGGCTCCAGAACAATAGATGGCTTTGTTAGTGTTTTCAACTCGGCGAGCGCTGCACTCTTACCTTTACGAATACAAACTGACACTAATTTACTTTGCTAGGATATTCAGATTTACTGATTTCGCTTTGTGCAGTAAAAACTTACCCACCTCAACAGCCGATGTCGCTTGACTCGGAGGTAAGCAGATTCGATACCTGGTGGTGGATGAAATTTTCTCTGCTAATGTTTGGCTGCCAAGAGGAGGCGTGATGGTGGTGTAAAGTTCAGATTACTAGCCTTTGCACGGATGTCCTGGATTCAATTCCAAACCTCTCCGCAGTGTCTCATGAAGTGTGACACCGTTGGTGGTAACCCGTCAGCCGCAAGAGGGCGTTCATCTTGCTGGCCTCCTTGGTGCTTTTCGAAAGCAGTAGGCCATGTGCCTACGCCGAGTTTTAGCCTCTGCCTTCTCTTCATACATGACAACGCAAACCCAGTTCTAAACTACGCAAGCGGCCATCACTGTGAACCACACGAAACAGATACAACCTGAACGATACAAAACAAATCGGAGGAAGGAAACTCAAATATCCTCAACTAGGATCTTGCCATGACTGGTGGTGCAGGATTGTCGCATCTGCTTCCCCCTACGCTCGTTCCATGACTATGGCACTATTTACATATTAAAAACTTAACGACATTGCTGTGTTTCTTTCAATGCGTTTTGTTTATGTTCTTTGCTAGAAAAAACGTGTTTATTAAGTTTGCCCTGTCATTAGGGTGCCTATTTACTGCATTTAAATTTCGTTTTGTTTACGAATAAAATGCCTAGAAAATAGCCGATTCACTCTGAATTCGCCAGAACAACAACAACACTATGTAGTGTCAAGAATCCAGTGAAAATCGTGACGTAAGACTTGTTGCAGCTCGAGGACTTCAGACTGTATCTCACTCTTCGGAGACTCCTTCCGAACATGAGGTGCGACGTGACTGCGATCTAGAGCATCTACATTATCTCGTGCCTTGGAACCTTTCGATCACAGAGGCGTAAAGTTATTTCTCTCCTACGTAGCATCATAGAAGCGAAAACTTTGATGCGATGTGGTGCATGCGAGCAAGGCCTTATACCCGAATCCCGCCAATTCCTAGCAGTTTACCATTACACTTTACACATGTGCAAATACTGGTGACCTTACATTGTAAACAAAGACCAATGTCAGACTCTGCGTGTTGCAACTGTGGACCTTAGTGTCAGTTGCTTTTCGCACGGCCGTTCTTGGAGAAACAAACAACCTCTTTGTTCATGTCTGCAACCATACTACTTCAAATGTTGTATACAAAGTCAAAAATAAATTCCATGCGTACGATGTCTCGGGTAACACCCGGTTCCTCAGCTAATTTAGAAATAACTTCAGTGGGCTCTTCATTATTCGTAAAAATCTACTAGTTACCGTAAGAGATTTAAGGAGTGAATCTGATACCCACAGATAATATCTTTCACGTGACCATGATGTTCTCACAATCGAGAGACTAGCTAAGAGCGCTAAACTCCCAATTTCTTGACTGTGCAATTTGTATTGATGATTGATTGTTACATTTATTAATGTCACCTCCTTATTATGGATATAGAGGTTTCTGAAGTGGTGGAAGATTGAAACACTGGTCTTGATTTCGGGAGCAGTATGGATGAAACTCGTGTGTCATCCGTATTTAAGGTTTGTAGTATTCTCTAAATCATTTTTGGTCGTAGTATGGACAGTTCCCTTGAATAGGTGACGAACAAAGATACCGACAAGAATTTTTGGAAATTGCAGTCCGCTTTTAAGGCCACCAGCAGAATAAAAGTGTAACGCTCGGAGGCTTCATCTGAAGAGGTCGCTTATGCAGTCGACCCCACACGACGGCTGCAATCTTTCTTTCTGCTGCTGAATACATCCCGTTATAGTCCGAGGGAGAATGGGGCTTTTATTCTTCTCCTTAATTTCTTTGCACCCCTCCCCCTCCCCTCCCCCCCTCTCTCACTCTCTCTCTCTCTCTCTCTCTCTCTCTCTCTCTCTCTCTCTCTCTCACACGCACACGCACACGCACGTACACACACACGCACGTACACACACACACACACACACACACACACACACACACACAAGTCTACAGTACATACGCAGCGTGACCGCACCGCACTCACTGCATAATAGAAGTAAAATTGATTACTCGGCGCAGTTTACTTCATTCTGAACGTAGACGTTGCATACGTCAGCTGTAATGAGAGAGAGAGAGAGAGAGAGAGAGATCTTTATACCTACACAGGGTGAACATTAATAAAACTGAAAAACTGCAGGGACGGATTGCCGACTGGAAATGGAGGAAAAAAGTCCTGTGAATACGTACTCAGAAATGGATAGTTGCCACGGTAGATGGTGCTAACGAATAAAAGTTCCTGTGACCACTTGCCGTGTGTTCTATGTGTGCTGTAGGCTGTGTGATTGATGTAGCTTATTGTAGCATTAGAACTATCCGGTAGTCAGGTTGAGTACAAGCCGAGATGGTGTCTGTGTACGGCCAAGCAGATGGAGAGAGTCGAGAGGCAGCCCGGCTATACCAAAACAAGTACCCTCAGAGACACCAGCCACACCACACGACATTTCAAGCTCTTTTTTGCCATTTCTGTGATCATAGATTTTTTCAGATGGACGAAAGTGGAGGGAGGCGACGGACTGTGCGTATACCAGATTTGGAGGAGTGGGTTCTACAGAATATTGAGACGAACCTTAGTACAAGCTCCAGACAAGTGTCCCGCCTACGTGGTGCAAGCCAAAGTACGATTGCTTGTATTCTGCATGACAATTGCTACTATCCCTAGTACCTGCAACGAGTGCGAGGATTATCAGAAGCCGATTTCCTTCAACGCTAAGGATTTTGTCGATGGTTTCTGCACCAGACCATCACAGCTATGGGATTTCTGTCATCAGTCCTCTATACCGACGAAGCAACCTTTACAAGAACTGGCATCATTAATCTGCTACAGACACCGCACGTGGTCAGAGAAACTCTCAATCGTCGGCGCCCTCTACCGTGACAATGATGCATTTCCGTACACATATTCACTGGACTTTCTTTCCTCCATTCCCAGTGAGGAATCCGTCACCACTGTTCGTCGGTTTTATTAATGTTCACTCTGTATAAGGGTATCTGTTGCTTGTGTGCCACTAGTCTCTCAGAGGGAAGTGTGTAGTTTGCATGGATACATCTTTCCCTTTCTTTATTATGTTACAAATAAGTGGGCACCTGAATCATCCCACATCCTTGTTTCATCGTTTAACCTGTGGTGTGTGACTGAAGCGAATTAATCTGAGTTTCCAAGAGAGAAGCCAATAGCTTTCTGCGCATTCGTTTTCAGTGTATAGTGTAAGGTTATTAAACGTAATAACGAGAGGAGCGAGATTGAATTTTAGATCGTTCATGAGTTTTTTGGGTCTAGGAAGTAGGTGGCTTTGTGCAGCCACAGTGCCACCTGGTCTATGGCAGAATCTGAACCCATACTTTGTTAACCTACAGTAAATATGTGCACATTCACTTCGTGAGTGTTGTATGAAAAGCATTCCCAATTTCTACTAAATTTTCTGTTGTAAATCGATGCTTTTCGTTGCGAGAATTTGGGTTTGTCAACCACGTGTGAGCAGAGTAAAGTGTACTGCATCTTTACAATCAGTCAGTGGAGTTATTTAAATCTGTGGTGTGGAATATATATTTTGTTACCCATGTTATTCTGTGATTCAAGAATTAAGTATTTCAGAGTACTTTTGTGGAACCTGATCGCATTTAGTTCGTTCTTTTATTATTTTTCCAACAACTGCTCACGTGTTCAGCATTCTTGGATCGCTTGTACGCTGTACTATATTTCTGTAAATTTTGTCGAAGTTACAACTGGGGCTTTTCTTTGTATGTATTGAGCCACGTGCGACCACTGTTGATCAGCCCACGTTCTGTCTCACGTCCATAGCCATGATACTCTCATCCGAGTAGTTATTGTGATTCGTGGGAGTTCTGGTAGTAACAATGCAGTGTGTTGGTATTGTGATATGAGCGGGTGTACGAGCGTTAGATTCGTTTTCCTAATTCCTGTTCCCCTTGGTTTCCCAACCAATCTACGTTATTGTTCGATTTGGTGCCCTTATGCATTTCATTGAATCTTCGTGTGAAGTAGAGGACAATACAACCTTGTATTTTGTGAATCCTGCTGTTTTGTCTGTAATTGGCACATATTCAATCAAATTGTTCAATAAATCATTCGAACCATACGTTGAAAATAAATTCACGATTTCTATATCGAAGCCGCTTCCCCTTTTCTCTACTACATTTGTGAAAGAATGAATTGAAAACCTCATTAATAAATAAGAAGTTCTGTTCTGTCTTCTTGGTTAACAAGTTAGATGTAAAACGTAGTTATCCGTTTCTTTCTTTTTAATTGATTATGAGATACAAGCTGTGAGTGGACGTTCAGTTAAACCTTAATGGAAAGGAGTTACCTATAAAATGAAATAACTATATTAATCTATCCTTCATTTGCATATTTTAACAGTAAGAGATACGCTTCAACGTTCACTTCCAGTCTCCGTCTGACTCTTGACATTAAATGACGATTAATTACTAGGCCTACAGCTTTGCTTCCGCCGTTTTTTCTCGAAGTTCGGGGCTTTATTGTGAAAAACGTACAAAAAATTATGATTCATAGTATTGCCCATCGCTGGCCACTGTATTCTCCCACCTTCCGGATATAATACGAATCCCGTGGCGGAAGAACTGGGCGTCTTTTGTGGGGATCCATGAATCGATTCAATTTTGCACTCGTTCGTATGATCGAAAGTGCTGGTCAGCCAGTGTATGCCACTGACCGAAAAAGGTGGTAGTCAGAGAGAGCAACGTATGGAGAATACGGCGGGAGGGATAGGACTTCTCATTTCAACGTTTCCGCGTGTATTTTGACGGGTTTTGATACACGGTGTCTAGCACTGACGTGCTTCAAAATTACCTTTACGTGTCTATCGCTGTACTGTGGCCGTTTGTGTTACAGTGCTGGAACGCATCAGTTGCTTTCGAGAATGATATCCTGTGACTGTCTTCGTTTCTGTCAGTAGCTGCAACAAACGTTCCGTCTTCCACCGCCATGCCGGTCTTTGACATCAAAATCACCGTTCTTAAGGCTTTGAAAACATTCTCTGTACGTTGTTCCACTAATAGTTCCCTCATCATTGGTCTTACCCAGCATTTTAAGAGCCACAGCCGCAGATTTCTTCAAGTAAAGGCAGAAAATTAAAATTACCCGCAAATGGCCAGAAATGGATACGTAAGTTGATGTACTTAATCGAGAAAAACTTTACAATTCAATTACAAATCGACTAATATTTTTATGGCATTATGTTTACAGATGCCTAAGCTTATTGTATTACACCTATGACCAAGCACCTCAACCCCACTTGCCGCTACTGCCGTCTATTGCAAAACGGCAGAAGCAAAGTTGTAGACCTAATATATGTCGTAGGGACGTAATAGAAAGCCAGCAAGAGATAAGGAAGAGAAAATTCTGCTTCAACCACTGTAAATTTTAATGAGTACACATAAAGAAGCATATGAACCTATTCAATTTTCGGATTTCATCTCATTTTCCAACTATGTCATTAACGACACTAATACACTGACGAAAATGGAAATTGCAACACGGAAATATAATTAATGTAGAACAATGAAATTTCGGGAATACATCGGTCTAGGTACTATATTTAAGTGATTAACATTGCAAGGTCACAATCAAGGTGCATGGAATAACCACTAGAGTGCTCCTGCTGCCCTACGAAATCACTCCCCGGACCATAAGTCCAGTTGGAGGTCCAGTGGGTCCAGCACGCAGACAGGTTGGCTGCAGGCATTCAACTGTCGTCCTCCTGACCGACACACAGCCGGAACTTGCAGCGAGACAGAACCAACTTTCATCGAAAAACATAAAAGACCCCGACCGTGGCCTCCAATGAGCTCTCGCTTGGCACCACTGAAGTCGCAAACGGCAGGGGTTTGGTGTCAGTGGAGTGCACGTTACCGGGCATCTCTGTCGGATCTGCCGTTGGAACAACCGTTTTGCATCAGTCCGTTGTGTCGCTGTGGTGCCAACTGCCGTTCAAAATTGCTGATGTGGATGCAGTATACGATGCGCCAGAACCAAACACCAAACACGATGGTCTTTCTTCTCGGTAGTGCCACGTCACCGTCCGAGGTCCGGTCTTGTTTCGACTGTACGTTCTCGCGACCACCGCTGCCAGCAGCCAAATACGGTGGCTACGTTACTGTCAAGTCTTTCTGCATTATTGCAGAAGGAACATCCGCCTTCTAGTAGCGCTATTACACGACCTCGTTCAAACTCAGTGAGGTGCTGATATTGGAGCCTCTGTCGCCTTAAAGGCATTTTTGACTATCAATTCACCACGTCCAATCTCAAAGGTAACTAACGCTCACGGCTGTTACAATGTGTATTTAATGCAAACCTGATCTGAATCCCTGTGGGGGCCCTAAAACCAGTCTTACGCGGACGGAGCGAAATATGAATAGACATCATGTGTCAGATGTGGAAACACTCCTACCAATTTTCGTGTATATCGCACAACTCCTCCTTGGTGTTACGATTTTTTTTTCCGTCAGTGCAGAAGACAATACAGAAAGGGGGCGAGCAACGAAGACATGCCATCCCAAAGTTTCCAGGCGTGGTTTTCACTAAGTTACTGCCGACAGTGAGACCATACGAGGAATGTATGTACACAAGTAATTATTAACATTAACAGATGCCTTTACGTTTATGATATCAAATTAAGAAATATAACTAAACATTTTCTAAGGCATTGAGAAGAGCGGACGAAAAGGACTTTAACGAAATAATTTGCATTGAATGAGATAAAATAGTAATAAGATAACAGCACCGAATACAACTTCCCGCCTTCCGGTAAAGCGGTCCTACAAAGGTCTGTACCAAATGGAAGCAGACCTGTGACCCGGGTAACCTTCGTGTGTTTGTTAGAATGAATCTTACGTCAAGTGCTCAAAATTATAGCCTTGAGAATTTGTACACTAGTCGGACACATATTAGGGGACGTTAATATGGGGTGTGTCCACCGGCTTCACCTCTGCTGTGATGCTTTCAGTGAGGAATGTCTGTGGAGGAATAGGACATTCTTCCTCTATAGTCGAAACCATAGGAGGCAGTGATGCTGGACATTGGGGTGTCGAGCGAAGTCGACGTTCTAGCTCATCCCAGTGGTGTGCCATTGGGTTCAGATTGGGACTCTGAGCAGGTCAGTCGATATCGGGAATGTTGCTATCCACCAACCACTGCCTCATCAAAGGGTGCAGTGCTACGCTGATGCAGTCAGTCATCGTCTCCGAGCTGTTCCTCTACCGTGCGCAGAACACAGCGCTGTAAAATATGGTCCTTAAGCATTTAGCATTTTGTTAAGCGCAATGAAGAAAAACACCCTCATACCATAATATCGTCTCCTCCGTACTTTACTGTTTGAGCTACAAATGATGATAGGTAAACTTCTCCGCTCATTTCCCAAACCCAAACACTTCCGTCGTTTCGCTGGGTTCGCTGCAAGGAGCAGTGTGATTCATCGCTCCAAAACAGTCGTTCATAGCCATCGACTATCCAATGCCGTTGCTCTTTAGCACCTTTCAAGTGTTGCTTAGCGTGGAGTACAGAAATGTATGGCTTATGAGGGGCTGTTCGACGATTGTACGCTACGCCATTGTCCTTAAGCCCCCACACAGTCTCACTGTGCTATATGGACTGCTGGCTGCAGGTGGGAACTATCGACTTGTTCCCTCCACTGATTTCATGCGATTTTGTACAACTACACTCGGCAGTGGTCGGCGTTTCCTGTCTGTCAGTGCATGAGATCTGCCTCGTCTTTGTTCCGCTTCAAAGTCACATCACCAACAGTCGACTTTGGGAGCTTTGGAAAGGTTCAAATGCCCCTGATGAATTTGTTACCCAATGACCAGTCCACGTTCGAAGTCTCCGAGCTCTACCGACCCACCCATTCGGCTGTTACTGTTTCTCCGACGACAGCGCAACACTCCCCGCCTCTTTTTATACTGGAGGCTCCGACTCTTGTGTCATCTGCTGGCAGTTGCTCATTACGTGGGGTAGTCTAATACTTTAGATCAGGTAGTGTACTTGCTATAAAGAGATTGCGGATAGACAGTTCTGCACGTTGGAATTCATCTAGAGTTATCGCATTAGACACTGTATAATACGGCATTCTTCCGGAGTCGTCGGAGTTTCCTTGCCAATATTTTATTCAATTTTCCGCTCAGATAAAGGTACAGAGACGTACATCTGGTGAACGACTGATATGGCAATATCTAAGGTTCTGTTAAGTTCTACAGCTACATCTACATGATTGCTCTGCAATTCACATTTAAGTGCTTGGCAGAGGGTTCATCGAACCACAATCATACTATCTCCCTACCATTCCACTTCCGAACAGCGCGCGGGAAAACACTGGTACAATCCAGTAATTTCGTAAATAGATCTCGCTGCGACGAAAAACGTCTTTGCTTTAATGACTTCCATCCCAACTCGCGTATCATATCTGCCACACCCTCTCCTCTATTACGCGATAATACAAAACGAGCTGCCCTTTTTTGCACTCTTTCGATGTCCTCCGTCAATTCCACCTGGTAAGGATCCCACACCGCGCAGCAATATTCTAACAGAGGATGAACGAGTGTAGTGTAAGCTGTCTCTTTAGTGGACTTGTTGCATCTTCTAAGTGTCCTGCCAATGATACGCAACCTTTGGCTCGCCTTCCCCACAATATTATCAATGTGGTCTTTCCAACTGAAGTTGTTTGTAATTTTTACACCCAGGTACTTAGTTGAATTGACAGCCTTGAGAATTGTACTATTTATCGAGTAATCGAATTCCAACTGTGCATAACGGCGGAACATCTATCGTGCTGGGACTACACTGGTTCCTTTATGCGTAGTGAAATGTTTCGCAATAAGCGCGGCTGCACATCTGTTAGGAACCTTGGCTGCTTCTGGCTAACCGATAAAAGAGGGATCAAAGATACGATTATTGAAAAGCACGGGCCAATCTTTGACATAGCAAGGCTGTTACTGATCCACGTCCCTCAGCCAGCGTGGGTTTTCTGTTGTCTACTACCATATTGCAAAGAGTGATTCACACGTAGTTTCTAAACGTAGCTTCATATGTAAACTAAATCTTGCGTAGAATCGCAACAACATTGTTTTCATAGACACAATCATAGCCGATTCTGAAAGTCACTGCCATGGAGCTGCTGTTGCACGAAATGTGGAAAGAATGAAACACGCTCGAATGTATTAATCGCAGAACGCTCGTTTGGTTTGTCCTACTCGCGCATTCAAGGTGCCTTCTAGTGACACATGGACTGTGTACTATCGCTGCTGTAATGTAAGCAGCATTTCTTTCATCAGTTTCTGTACTTTATCGTTGCCGTATTGTAATTTTTATACTTAGTTTTTTCACTTGTTTCTGTAAATCTTGCAGAGACACACAATGAGGGCTTTCCACCGTCAGGAAACATTTCAGCATACATCTGCAATGCTGCTGTATCAGTTTAGTGACATTCGCCATCAACTATAACTAAATACTTTGCCGTTGCTGAGTGTGAAAATCTGAATAACCTCACGAGCCAATTGTCTGATCGTCACAACAGCAGAGCATAGAATTATGGGCTTCAATTGCACAGGAATACAACAGAATCGCACGTAAGTAGCGAAGGAGTTTCTGAGACTACTTTTCCTGACGATTGAACATTGGACTGCGACGTTCTTATCTTATTATTTGAATAAGTTCAACACACGTTATCTCGAAGTCCTCTACGAAGACTATTTCCATCTCGACAGAAGAAATTATATAGTTTCATTAAACAAGGTCGGTTATGGCACTCTGTCCATCAGGAGATGAATTTTATAATCGGTTTCAGCACTTAGTTTCAGTCCCACATTTCCGAAACTGTGCACTAGGCGCTACAGTCTGGAACCGCGCGACCGCTACAGTCGCAGGTTCGAATCCTGCCTCGGGCATGGATGTGTGTGATGTCCTTAGATTGCATAGGTTTGAGTAGTTCTAAGTTCTAGGGGACTGATGACCTCAGAAGTTAAGTCCCAAAGTGCTCAGAGCCATTTGAACCATTTTTAATAGCCTGTTGTGTACCTGATTACTACTCACGCATCCGTAGTTAACAACCACCACGAGGATAACACAGCAAGTGTATCCTCCCGATTTCCCAGGAACTTCGCTCAGCGGAGGCGCTAAGATTCAAAAGGCTGATCAACTTGCATCGCCAACTAAAAGGACACTATCTGTCCCTTGAGAATATGCAAGGATTAACGGTTAGTACAGCCCTGATGAAAGTGTTAACATAACGGCATGGACTTAGAGTTAAAGTTCATATGTGTTCACAATTGTTGAAAGTTCAGCACAAAGAGATTCTAGTACTTCCATGGAATAAATACACAATTAAATGATCACTTTTCAGAACCCCGGTGGTTGTCTCTGTTGCGACGTAAAAGTTTGAAATTTGTTTCAAAGGTGCCTACAACTTCCTGTGTAATGGTGACAAAAGCGTGGCACCCTGCGACATCACCTGTGATTTTGGCTTCGCTTCAAACAGCAAGGCATCGACACACATCCGTAAGAAAGGCCAGAGCTGAGACGGTCACGTGAACAGTAAGATGGGTTAACGATGTCACACTGGCACCAAATTCCACCACAATTCTGCCCAACGCCATCGTGGATGTGTTACACAATGGAATGGCCGTCAGGACCTCTTTTACCCACTTTTCGGCTCTTATTTTGACGCCCGTCGGTGGAGATCAGATCCGCGATGTCCAGCGTTGAAACCACGTAGTTTGCTTTTGGGTGGCCGAGCTATACATTTCAGACACACTGCCGCGCAGAAGCGACATGAAGTCTCAAGGGATGGCATACAGGGAATCAATGGAACCGCTTCTCTCCATGGAGCATTGATTCCGGCACATTTCACGGTCGGAAACGACGGTTCGTAGTGCGATGATAAAGTTTGTCAGGTAACTAAAGACTTCACACTCATGTGCAATATTAGAAACCTTCTCCAGAACCGCAGATTTTTTGTGGAATTTCAGGGTAAGAAAAGTAGATGGAGAACTCAGAAAAATGTGCTACCACAAGGCAGCGTGCTTGCGCGGCTATTATTCAATTTCTACACCAACGATCAACCTATACCTGAAGGAACTCGAAGCTTTATTTATGCTGATGACTGCGCTATCACTACTTAGGCTGACTATTTTGAGACTGTAGAAGGTACGCTATCAAAATCTTTGAAAGAATTCACTGTTTACTATCATGGGAATTACTTGAAACCTAATCCTGCCAAGACTCAGACCTGCGCTTTCCACCTGGAGGATAAACAGGCAAATATATCCTGGGGAGGCATCGTACTCGAACATAATCCTACTCCCAAATATCTTGGAGCAACTCTGGATCGCGCGCTAACATATAAAAAGCATTGCTTAAACACCAAACATAAAGTGGCAGCCAGAAATAACATAGTGCGAAAATTGACAGGTACATTATGGGGTGCTAATCCATGCACTGTGCGCTCAAGCACGCTTGCTCTATGTTATTCCACCGTTGAATGTGCATGTTCGGTATGGTACAAGTCCAGTCATGCCACGAACGTAGATGTGGCTCTGAATGAGTCTTGCCGGATTATCACGGGTTGCTTCAGACCTACTCCTGTGGACAAACTCCATTGTGTCCCTGGCATAGCTCCTCCTGAAATCAGACGTAAGGTAGCTGCGAGATATGAGGAAAGTAAGGCCACAACGAAGGAAGCCCATCCACTGTATGGTCGTCAGCCCGCACATCCTATGCTGAAATCAAGGAAGAACTTCTTGACAACTACTGAGGCTCTCATCGAGAATCCACATGCGGCAAGGATCTCGCGATGGAGGGAGAAATGTCGATATTTGGGAGAATGGATGTCTCCAAAGGAAGAACTTCCCCCTGGACATTCGGAGAAGTGGTCAATATGGAAGTCTCTCAATAGATTATGATCAAACACAACGAGATGCAAGACCAATCTGCGAACTTGGGGTTTCTCTGTGGACTCAGTTCCTTGCCAGTGTGGCGTTGAGCAGACTCCAGTGTTCCTCATCACCAACCACCTGCACCATTCAAGACCTTATGAGAGCTACACAAAATGCACTTGAAGTGTCCAATTTTTGTTCTTCTTTCGTGTAAAGTTATGTCAACACTTATATATATATTTCTGTACTTTTGACACAATAAATAAAATAAATGCGATGAGCAGGACGACGACGTTCTGGACAAACATAGACACTGCTTTCGCCCTCACGCTTCTTTCTCTCAGGTCACTGTGGAGCTGCATCCACACTGAACGTAATCTCACCGCTTTGGAGTGTAGCGCAATTTTTGCTTTCGTGTACAGGTTAGGACCCAATAGGGACCGTTAAATATGACGAAATTTGAACGTGATACGAAGCACCAAACAGTGGTTATGCATTTGCAGCCTTCTGCTTCGTGTTCACCTGTGGCGTGGCGTTAGAATGTGCGGCTTTGATACATGCGTGAATAAAACTCCAAAGGACTCTCCGAGACACCCCATCCTCCCCGACCCGGCAGTTTGACAACACCATCAGTGTCACCCAATCATCTATACTCAGAATTTTACAAACGTTTCTTCACAGAGATAACCTCTGAAGTAGTCCTAGGCGAATGAAAGCCAGCATCTGGAATCAGAAAGGTGTCAAGGGGTTACCTGACTGCAGGCGTCTAGGGCTCCATCAGTTGTTGTCTTTGTAAAGGCACGTTTATAAAATTCTCCTTAAAGGTAGATTTTCAAAATTCTCAACAAGGTCTGTGGGCATCAACGAGCGTGTTGCCAAACTGGGAGGGGGGTGGGGATCTTACAGGGACCCATTGCCGTTTTATTCCGTACCCAAAGACTGGAAAGTTGCACAGGTCACACCAATATTCAAGAATGGTAGTAGGAGTAATCCACTTAATTACAGGCCCATATCGTTAACGTCGATATGCAGCAGTATTCTGGAACATATATTGTGTTCAAACATTATGAATTTCCTCGAAGAAAGCTGTCTATTGACACACAGTTGACATGGGTTTAGAAAACATCGTTCTTGTGAAACACAACTAGCTCTGTATTCACATGAAGTGCTGAGTGCTATTGACAAGGGATTGCAGATCGATTCCGTAGTTGTGGATTTCCGGAAGGCTTTTGGCACTGTACCACACAAGCGGCTTGTAGTGAAATTGCGTACTTATGGAATATCGTCTCATTTATGTGACTGGATTTGCGATTTCCTGTCAGAGAGGTCACAGTTCGTAGTAACTGACAGAAAGTCATCGAGTAAAACAGAAGTGATTTCTGGCGTTCTTCAAGGTAGTGTTATAGGCCCTTTGCTGTTCCTTATCTATATAAACTATTTGGGAGACAATCTGAACAGCCATCTTAGGTTGTTTGCAGATGACGCTGTCCTTTATCGACTAATTAAGTCATCAGAAGATTAAAACAAATTGCAAAACGATTTAGAAAAGATATCTTAATGGTGCGAAAATTGGCTATTGACCGTAAATAACGAAAAGTGTGAGGTCATCCACATGAGTGCTAAAAGAAGTTCGTTAAACTTCGGTTACACGATAAATCAGTCACATCTAAAGGCCGTAAATTCAATTAAATACCTACGAATTACAATTACGAAGAACTTAAATTGGAAGAAACACATAGAAAATGTTGTGGGGAAGGCTAACCAAAGACTGCGTTTCATTGGCAGGACACTTAGAAAATATAACAGATCTACTAAGGAGACTGCCTACACTACGCTTGTCCGTTCTCTTTTAGAATTCTGCTGCGCGGTGTGGGATCCTTACCAAATAGGGCTGACGGAGTATATCAAAAAAGTTCAAAGAAATATGGGAAAGGGTGTCACAGAAATGATACAGGATTTAGGCTGGACATCATTAAAAGAAAGGTGTTTTTCGATGCGACGGAATCTTCTCACGAAATTGCATTCACCAACTATCTCCTCCGAATGTGCAAATATTTTGTTGACACCGTCCTACATAGGGAGAAACAATCACCACGATAAAATAAGGGAAATCAGAGCTCGTACGGAAAGATATTGGTGTTCGTTCTTTCCGCGCGCTGTACGAGATTGGAACAATAGAGAATTGGGATGGTAGTATGACGAACCCTCTGTCAGGCATTCAAATGTGATTTGCAGAGTATCCATGTAGATGTAGATATGAGAGCTGAAAAAGCATAAACACCGTTTGCTGATTCGGACCACGTTCAAATTGGGTCGAGTGGTTTCGAGTGGTCCCTAGTAGTTCCAACCTGTAAACCAAAGCATTCTAAAGGGATGAGACAACGTTCAGTGGTCCCACAATGTCCTTAGAAAGGGGTTGAAACATCCGGAGGTGTCAGCAGTGTCAAGGGTTGTGAAGAAAGTCGTACTGTAACTCATTAACTGCCAACTGTCCGTATCGTCTGCGAAAAGTGTGGGTTATCGACACCCCATGAAAAAGGGGTGATTTTATTGGCGAATCTTATTACATCTCCTAAGACCTTTTAATGTCGATTATGAGCTGTGTTGTGTCTGAAATGTTTTCCTTGGTCACTATAAGGAAACCTCTTGATATCAGTGCTGGGTGTAGCGGTTCTGACCAGCGCAGAGGCGTCAAAAGAAAGGATGATATGTGGACAAGACGGGATGCGACAACCTGCCCATCGTGTGGCATATCCACGGTGGCAAGGGCAGAACTGTGGTGAAATTTGGAGGCAACGTGACGTCATTACTGCACCTTGCAACTCACATGAACGTCCGAGCTTTGGCCTTTTTATCGCATGTATCGACACCTTGCTGTCTGATGCGTCGCTGAGCCCAGTGTTAACGTTGCAGGGGGCCACACATTTTCACCATTGCAGAGGAAAGTTGTAGATACCTTTGAGCCAAATTTAAAACTTCTACATTGCCGTGTGTTTTACCTCGTGCATCTATCTTTTCAGTATAAAATTCAACAAGAGAAGTAAAACTGTGAATTCATCATTCTAACTGTTTCACATCGCCGCATTCGCGCCCAACATTCCACGACTGCTGATCGTAGGTCAGCTGTCACCGCTCAGGCAACTTCAGCTGCACACATTTATCTCTTCCAGCTCCCCAGGACACAGCATCACGTTAGAATGAAAATCATTCTGCAGTGTATTTTCCCGAAAGATTGTTACAAATACATTCCCCACATTCGTAGCAAGCTAGCCAGTTCGCCAGTGATCTCTTATGGCCATCCTTGCTGCCACCTGCTGGCCTACCGTGTGCGTGGAACATTTTGGCTGTCGTCTGGGGCGCCGCTATTGCTTTGCTGTGTAGGCCACCTGCTTGATACTGGTGTATGACTGGTTGCTGTATGAGAGGGTGCACAGCCCTTGCATAACGTAAAAGCTAAAAGCTACTTGTGTACATCAGAAAATTTGCTACATTGTGCCTTATAATTTCTTCTGTGTTAAACTGTAGGTCTCATTTTCCTGGGGGTTTTACTGGGTTATGTTAAGGCGGGCAAGTCTCCGAAGTGGCTTCCAATTGAAAGAATTTACAAGCAGGTGGCTGAACATCCCTCTTGAGGTCTTGCCAGCTGATCATGCTATTGGAATTTACTTTGCCTTGTGTGTGTTGAAGCAACTACGACTTGCTCAGTGATTTCACCACATCAAACAGCGGTTAACGAATTGAAATAGTGAGCAATCTGCGGTTACAATTTATGTACGATACAATTACAATAGGAAGTCTTTCTTCTTCTCCATTATCTTTTTCCTTCCCTCTAGCAGAAGATCAAAAACCTGTTCTGGCTTCATATGTGTGTTGGTTGATACAAAGAGTTTCAAAATGGTACTATATCTACTCCATTCTGTGTGGTAATGAAAAATTATTGTACTAGGTTCATACATTTATTTCTATAGTGTACCATACACAAAGATGTGTGTGAATAAAACATGAACATGCGTAGGCTGTCTGAGCGAGGCAGACGTCAGTGGTGTTAGATTATTTTAATAGCCATTAAAATATCTAGGAAGCTGAAAAATTCCTATCTTGTAATGAAAGTGCACTGTTCCAGCAATAGTAGAGGCTCGTGTCACATATTCCTAGATTTCCGGAAAGTGTTTGACACAATTCCACACTGCAGACCGTTACCGAACGTCCAAACGTAGGTCATCAGATATGTGTGTGGCGAGAAACGTTTCAAGTAATAGAAACCAGTATGTTGTCCTGGAGAGCGAGTGTTCATCAGGGACAAAGTTGTCAAGAGTGCCCGAGGGAAATGAAATACGACTGTCTTGATCTCTACATACATACACGATCTGATGGATGGCGTGAGGAGCAGTCAGCAACAGATAACGCCATACTGTACGACAAAATGTCGTTTTTGATTGACTGTAGGAGAATTTAAAATGAATTGGACATAATTTCTATTTTGTATGATGAATGGCAGCTTGCTCTGCATGAGAAAATATAATTTAATGATGATGAGTAGGAAAAACAACGCTATAGTGATCGAATGGTGTATTAGTGGTGTACTTCTTGGCATAGTCACGTCTGTTAAATGTATAGCTCTAACGTTACAAAGTGCTATGAAATGGAACGAGCACTTAAGAACGGCAGAACGGAAGGCGAATGGTCGACTCCAGTTTATTTCGAGAATTTTAGTCAAATATGGCATATATGTAAAGGAGACCGCGTATAGAACACTGGTACAATCCATTCCTGAGTCTGCACGAGTATTTGGGACCCACATCAGAGCGGATTAAAGGAAGACAGTTCGGAAGGTATGTTCGATCAACACGCAAGTACTACGAAATAGTCACTGAACATTAATGGCAACTATATGAAGATGGATCTTCATATAGTTAAGGCTAACTGGCCATTGACCTCCTCCTCCTGTGCGGATGCACACACATTGCCTGAACTCTTATGGGACTTGGTAACATTGTGTGCCGCGAGTAATGAGTGTAATGGGCAGGGGCACTACGAATGTGTGTGAACATTAAGTTGGGAATGTGGGTCTCACGAGGAGCGTGCAAGGAATAAATTCCTGCAGTCGCACTATCCTCTGTGCCCTCGGTGGCTTGGATGGATAGAGCGTCTGCCATGTAAGCAGGAGATCCCGGGTTCGAGTCCCGGTTGGGGCAGACATTTTCAACTGTCCCCGTTCTACATCTACATCTACATGATTACTCTGCAATTCACATTTAAGTGCTTGGCAGAGGGTTCATCGAACCACAATCATACTATCTCCCTACCATTCCACTCCCGAACAGCGCGCGGGAAAACACTGGTACAATCCAGTAATTTCGTAAATAGATCTCGCTGCGACGAAAAACGTCTTTACTTTAATGATTTCCATCCCAACTCGCGTATCATATCTGCCACACTCTCTCCCCTATTACATGATAATACAAAACGAGCTGCCCTTTTTTTGCACTCTTTCGATGTCCTCCGTCAATCCCACCTGGTAAGGATCCCACACCGCGCAGCAATATTCTAACAGAGGACGAACGAGTGTAGTGTAAGCTGTCTCTTTAGTGGACTTGTTGCATCTTTTTAAGTGTCCTGCCAATGAAACGCAACCTTTGGCTCGCCTTCCCCACAATATTATCTATGTGATCTTTCCAACTGAAGTTGTTCGTAATTTTAACACCCAGGTACTTAGTTGAATGACAGCCTTGAGAATTGTACTATTTATCGAGTAATCGAATTCCAACGGATTTCTTTTGGAACTCATGTGGATCACCTCACACTTTTCGTTATTTAGCGTCAACTGCAACCTGCCACACCATACAGCAATCTTTTCTAAATCGCTTTGCAACTGATACTGATCTTCGGATGACCTTACTAGACCGTAAATTACAGCATCATCTGCGAACAACCTAAGAGAACTGCTCAGATTGATGATGTATATCAACGACTGTCAACTGTGTAGGGTCTTGAGTTAATTATCATTTAAATCGGAATTCGTGGAGGGAAGACGACGTTCTTTTCGCGAAACTGTATTGACGAAGTTTAGAAAACTGGCGTTTGAAGCTGGCTGCAGAACGATTCTACTGCCACCAGCGCACATTTTGTGTGAGGATGGCTAAGGGAAGTCTTGGAGTCGTACATGGGCATATAGACAATCGGTTTTCCTTTCTTCCATTTGCGAGTGAAACAGGAAAGGGAGTGACTAACAGTGGTACAAAGTAACCTCCGTCATGTAACCTATGGTGGCTTGTGGCGTTTATATATAAATGTACAGAGACTTTGTGTAGACAATAATCAAAAGATAGTTCCATAGCACAAGAATCCCAAATAATGGACGATGAATCAGGTGGAACAATACATTTGCGCTAAAAATGTGTTTTTGCATTTTGTCCAATGACAGGCAATATTTTTGTCATTATAAAATTAGGTTTACTAGAGAGTAGTATTAATGATACAGTGATTAGCAACAATTTGGCGATAAAGTGACCATTACATTTTTATGAACTTCTGTAACATCAGAACTTTATGCCCTGGTATATGATAATTTCACTACACTATTAGTGGATCTCGTGTTTATACTAAACATTTTAGAACAGTGCACCAAGTAAAACCTTTCAGGAAATCGCATCGTGTCGCTATGAAAAGTGATTTCCTCAACATTGGGGTGATAATTTGAACTCATCTCAGTGAAAAAGAGACGACTGTAGAAGAAGACTAATGTGAAAGCGTCGAAATATTGGCAAAAGGTTTTTGCAAGTGAAATGGTAAGATACTGGAAGATTTAGTTTGCATGATGGCCCTGGAAGCCTATGTAATAATCTAACATCAGCAAAAAAATTACAATTACTTCATTTTCCGTTGATCTTACCAAAGCCAATTACATTTCACAACGGAAGAAATTCGTCCGTCTTTGGCTGATATTAACTCTATAGCGGAGACCTGCGTACCGTATTGTGTCTGTTATATTACTCTGGAAGACAACAGAAATAAAAACGGGTGGAAAGACTGGGACCAAGAGACAATATTAAAGTTTCCAGACGAAGGGAGAAGCCCACTCCAAATATTGCGAAAGACACAAATGCATCAGAAAGCAGTAACGGATGGTCTGTGTAAAGTTAGGTTCGGTTGCTGCGGATAGCGAGGGTTTCGAAGAACGTCTCTAGAAGTGCAGTAACGTTTGATGAGCTAATGAGATTGTAACACTATTTCACTATTAGTAAACAGGTCTGTTGTTAACTCGGTTGAAACTGCACTATCGTCTCCCTTTCTCGAGGTTTGCATAAGGTCTGCAACAGAGGTGTACATATAATCATGGGAGCCATGAGGTAAGTGCATAAAATTGTGTTCCCTCCCCCCTCCTGCACACTGCCCCGTCACCTTTCTCAAATTCTCTCCTACCCGTTCCCCCTCACCATCCTATCACACGCTACACTAAACTCTAGCCACTCTCCTACCACTGTATGATACTCTATGAAGACAAGATGTTATCAAAAACCTCGAAATGTACTTGACCGATTTACCTCAAATTTTTATGGGATGCTGTAATAACCGTTCGGACACACCTTATATATAAGGAAAACATTGTTAGCAAAAATCTCGAAAAGTTCTCGACCAATCTACTTCAGAGTCTTAATTGATACTCCAATAAACGTTCAGACGGGCGCAGGATACATGTTTTTTAATATATAGGTAATGTGGAAATGGCGTCAACAAATATATATATATATATATATATATATATATAGTGCACATTAATAAACCGACAAACGCAGGGACCGATTGAACATGTGTCCGGAAATAGAATGTGTGCGAGCAACGACAACAAATTGTGCAGGAACAAAGTAACTGCGATGCATCGCATTCAGGTGGCCTCCATGGGACAGAATGCACGCGTTCGTATGGAATATACATAATCAAATTTTGACTTTCACCGTGTTGGCGGACCGCATGTCTGGAACTCCAACTAGGACTCGTCTCAATATCCTGTAGAATCCTCCAGATCTGGTGTACGCACATTGCGCCGCCTCCCAGCACGTCCGTCTTGTCTGAAAGGACCCACAATCACACAAACGCCCAAAAACTGCTTGAAAAGTTGTTTGGTCTGGTTGGTGTCTGAGAGGATACTTGTTCTGGTATAGCCGTGCTGCCTCTCGACCGTTTCCATCTTCTTGGCCGTACACAAATACCATCTCGTCTTTTCCCGATCTAAATACCGGGCCATTCTTGCTGCTTACAGTACACCGCGTCACTCACACAGCCTAAGACACACAAGGAATACTGTTAACAAAAATATAGAATAGTGCTTTATCGACTTAAATCAAATTTTTACGCCATACATTATTAACATTCAAACTGACGTAAGCTATAATTCTTTTTACCACGCTTCGTGTAGTTTCATTTTAAACATTGAATTAAAGTATTTTAATGCCTTGTAATGACAACCTCCCTCCCACATAAGGATCTCATTTTCCTGTTTTTACATATGTCCTACACGTCTGAGACAGCTGTTGCCGCAACTGCCATGGTTGTGAGAAATCGTTACTACGAGCGCTATCACATTTTTGGTTCAAATGGCTCTGAGCACTATGGGACTCAACTGCTGTGGTCATAAGTCCCCTAGAACTTAGAACTAATTAAACCTAACTAACCTAAGGACATCACACACATCCATGCCCGAGGCAGGATTCGAACCTGCGACCGTAGCAGCCCTGCGGTTCCGGACTGCGCGCCTAGAACCACTAGACCACCGCGGCCGGCTATCACATTTTTCTTTCTCAACACATATCTGTGGTATATATGATGCTAAATGCACACATTATTACTACGGTGCAAGTAACAGAGGTAGCTTGAAAATGCCGTAGAGGGGTGAAATTAACTAACAGCTGAATCATGAAATAAATGGGTTGTTTCAAAATAAAGCAGCCTATGCGGGAAAATAGATAGACTTCTAGAAATTTAAAAACAACTATTTTAATACTTTAGTAAACTAAATACAATGTTAACAGTTTATCTGATTAATCATTGCGTGAAGCAGCTATTAGCCACTACATCATTCTCCATAACAAATACTGCAACGTACATTTTAATTGACTATATACCAAATTGTTTCTAATTATAATCTGTGTTTAACTAGTTGCATTTGATCTTACATACAGAATAAATACTTTAAAGCCGGCCAGGTTGGCGGTTCTAGGCGCTACAGTCTGGAACCGCGCGACCGCTACGGTCGCAGGTTCGAAGCCTGCCTCGGGCATGGATGTGTATGATGTCCTTAGGTTAGTTCGGTTTAAGTAGTTCTAAGTTCTAGGGGACTGATGATCTCAGAAGTTAAGTCCCGTAGTGCCCAGAGCCATGTGAACCATTTTAAAAACTTTAAAAATTAATCACAACGCAGAATAATGTCATAAAAATTGAAGTAATATCTGATACGATATTGTAAGACAAAACACGAAAGGAAAGATAATTTCAAAGAAGTACGTAAGTGTGAACATTCACGTAAAAATGTAAATTGCTAATGAGTGTACACTGCAGCGCCAAAGAAACTAGTGTAGGCATGCCTATTCACGTACAGAGATATGTATATAGGCAGAATACGGCGCTGCGGTCGCCAACGCCTACGTAAGACAACAAGTGTCTGGCGCCATTGTTAGATCGGTTACTGTTGCTACAATGGCAGGTTATCAGTGTTTACGTGAGTTTGAACGTGGTGTTACAGCGACGCACGAGCAATGGGACACAGCATCTCCGAGGTAGCGATAAGTGGGGATTTTCCTATGTGATCATTTAACGAGTGTGCCGTGAATATCAGGAATCCGGTAAAACATCAGATCTCCGACATCCCTGCGGCCGGAACGGGACCAATGACGACTGAAAAGAATTGTTCAACGTCAAAGAAACTAGTGTAGGCATGCCTATTCACGTACAGAGATATGTATATAGGCAGAATACGGCGCTGCGGTCGCCAACGCCTACGTAAGACAACAAGTGTTTGGCGCCATTGTTAGATCGGTTACTGTTGCTACAATGGCAGGTTATCAACGTTTACGTGAGTTTGAACGTGGTGTTACAGCGACGCACGAGCAATGGGACACAGCATCTCCGAGGTAGCGATAAGTGGGGATTTTCCTATGTGATCATTTAACGAGTGTGCCGTGAATATCAGGAATCCGGTAAAACATCAGATCTCCGACATCCCTGCGGCCGGAACGGGACCAATGACGACTGAAAAGAATTGTTCAACGTCAAAGAAACTAGTGTAGGCATGCCTATTCACGCACAGAGATATGTATATAGGCAGAATACGGCGCTGCGGTCGACAACGCCTACGTAAGACAACAAGTGTCTGGCGCCATTGTTAGATCGGTTACTGTTGCTACAATGGCAGGTTATCAACGTTTACGTGAGTTTGAACGTGGTGTTACAGCGACGCACGAGCAATGGGACACAGCATCTCCGAGGTAGCGATAAGTGGGGATTTTCCTATGTGATCATTTAACGAGTGTGCCGTGAATATCAGGAATCCGGTAAAACATCAGATCTCCGACATCCCTGCAGGAACGGGACCAATGACGACTGAAAAGAATTGTTCAACGTCGTAGAAGTGCAACCCTCCTGCAAATTGCTGCAGATTTCAATGCTGGGCCGGGCAAGTGTCAGCGTGCGAATCATTCAACGAAACATCATCGATATGGGTTTTCGGAGCCGAAGTCCCTCTTGTGTACCCTCGATGACTGCACAACACAAAGCTTTACGCATCGCGTGAGCTCGTCAACACCGACAGAGGACTTTTGAAGACTGGAAACAAGTTGCCTGGTAGGATGAGCCTCATTTCAAATTGTATCGAGCGGATGGACGTGTACGGATATGGAGACAACCTCATGACTCCATGGACCCTGCGTATCAACAGGGGCCTTTTCATCCTGGTAGAGGCTCTGTAATGACGTGGGCTATCTGCAGTTGGAGTGATATGGGACCCCTGATAGTCTAGATACGACTCTAACAGGTGACGTAAGGATACTGTCTGATCACCTGCAACCATTCATGCCCATTGTGCATTCCGACGGACTTGGGAAATTCCAGTAGGGCATTGCGACACCCCACACGTGCAGAATTGCTACAGAGTGGGTCCGAGAACCATCTTTTGAGTTTAAACACTTCCCCGCTGCCCAACAAACTCCCCAGACATGAACATTATTGAACATATCTGGAATCCCTTTCAACGTGCTGTTTAGAAGAGATCTCCATCCTCTCGTACTCTTACGGATATATGGACAGCCGTGCAGGAGGCATGGTGTCAGTTCCCTCCAGCACACTTCAGACGTTGTTTGAGTCCATGCCACGTCGTGTTCTTCTACGTGCTCGTGGGGCCCTAAACGACATTAGGCTGGTGTACCAGTTTCTTTGGCTCTTAGAGACATTAATTCGTGTGTTATTCAAATGTGTTTTTTCTCGTTCTTAAGTACGGAAGAGGGTCTGCTATTTTAGGAAAATCAGTATTTCTTGCTCTATCATTTTCTACAGATACGTTTAGACATTCATTCATACCATCCGAATCTCTGTAAAGCAGGGTTACCGAAGCTGTGTTCCGAAAACAACATGACTTTTGACGATCCTAAATATTCTTAAAAAGTTTATTGTGATTTTAGGCGTTTAGTTATGATATAAAATTGAAGTAATCACCGAATATGACAAGCCTTTCTCATTAAAAAAATAACCTTGAAAACAAACCGGGTGTCCCATCAGGACACCGAGATCATCAAAGTGTTCCGTCAGAGGAAAAGTTTGGGAACCGCTGCTGAAAAGTGAACGGCAGAGGATAGTTTTTACTGAATCACCCTGTGAATTCTGTTCCGCGTCCCACGTACGGACAGAGTGTGAGGAGAACGGCACGTCTCTGTGTTAGACGGAATTTGCCTGAGTTTATCTGTACCGTCTCTACGGGATGGATACGTAAGTGGCCGTAGAAAATTTGTAGTTTCTGCGGGTCTTGGAATATTTCTTATGGGGGTACAAATGGAATGATTATTTCTCCACTCCATATAGTTCTTCAAACAAGCTGCGGCATTTCTTTCATAACCGAGCATGTGTTAAGTCTCCAGTAGCGTCGACCTTGGCGAACCGTTTATTTTCCCTCCTTATATGTGCAAATCAGTCAATGTGAACAGAGAACTAAAACAGCGTTCTGCAAGTTTGTTAATTATTTATGGAACGCCCTTCTATCCCCTCTCAATAAAAGTTCAGACTGCAATGTAAATAAACTGATGAAAAGCGGTAGTCATCCCAACACAACAGGACAAATATGCGATGTAAAGTTTTCGTGAAACTGAAAGCGTATAGGATAATGTTTATATTTTATTGTGAAAACCACCAGTAAATTTTGTGTAATGCTATTTATCCTCGTGTTCCAGTTGAGTGATTTAGTTCATTTTGTACAAGCTCTGCAGCAACATATGTGTGGTGTACTGTGTGAAAAGGCAAACGAGGAGCGTGAAGTACTCGTAAAGAGGATGTGAGATGTCTGCAAATACATTTGTTACACAACCGGCGTTCCCAAACAACGATGCTCCGTGGGCAGCAGTGAACCAGCTGATGTTGACTTCAAAAATCGTTCATCATCATCGTAATGAATCAACAACATCAGTAATAGCAAGAAAAAGTAGTTACATCGACTGCAGCATGTGTACAGCAGTTCCAGATTTTTCTAACGAATTTGCTAAAATATATTTTGATTATGATTATATTTGTTGTGAATCTCGCTACTGCACTTGTTCGCCATTACCTGAAGTGGGATACTGTACCAGTTCAAAATTAAGATTGTTATACCACCAGCTTACTAGTTTGTAAAATTAATATAAAGTGCTTAATAACCGAAACAAGCAGTTTAAAAAGTAGCACTTCGATTATTTACATGACTGAAGATTTGAAGCGAGCCTTGGCTCAATAACTCAGTTAATAAATGCAATAATTTGCGCCCAAAAAATCGAATAAATTGTATTTAACTTAATCTCAGCGTTGCAAAATTATTAGAGTTTAACGAGACACTATTTTCCTGTTAAAAATAATCGGAACAAGGCTCCAGAAGGAGTTGTGGTATTTTAGTCTCAATTTCTTGTAAAGTGTGAATACTTCGTTGGCTTAACTTTGAGCCGTTTATGTCAAATTACACTCGTTTGTTTTTTTTTTTTTAATTGGCAGATCTTTGTACAATGTTTATACAACTGAACCCCATTCGTTGTAAGGTAGTTTAGATGTACTGTCATAATTATAGTTGGATTAAGCAAATAGATCAAATATGTTTACAACTGAGAATAAACGACTTAGCTACTGAATCGAGAATGAAGGAATGTCCGACTCTCTAGCATCCATCCGAAGAGCTACTACATCAGAAATGCCCAATTCGACTCCTAGCCCATTCACGACAGACCTCCAGGACCGCGTGCACCATGAATCAGTAGATTTTAAGTCTTTCATTTATATTAAAAACCCCTATATCAGACCTATTACCAGGAGGTATAATTGTTACATTTGCCTATGTGGTAACTCGCTTAGTCCGGCGAAAATGATAAAAATAAAAACTTGCATTCTGCATTACTGTGCCCATGACAAAATTTAATTTTTCTATTTAGTAATCTCAGTGCACTTTCGATTTTTATGTTTCCTACTGCTAAGTGGAGTGGAATCTCTTGGCTGAACGAAAATCTCTCGAAGTTCATTTTTTCGCGGTCGGCTTACTGTGGAGATTACATTCGGACTGAAGATAAATGGAGTTCAATTATTTGGTGAAGGAAACGAAACGCGGAAGCGCCTTCGTTGCCAGTAAAGGCAAATTAAATCTACTTGTAAACTAAAATATTCTTTGTAAATAAATTTATTTCTGGAACGCAAAAATCGTTTGTAAAATCAAAGGTATTCTCAGAAAACATGGTCTTGTACAAAAATGAAAGTTCTCTTGAAAACTGAAATCTTTTTGGAAGCCTTAGACTGTCTCTGTACACCACTTGCAGACACTTCAGTTTTAGAGTCAGTTTCACGGCTTTTATGAAATGGTTCCCAGGAACAGCCTACCCAATATGCTCCATGTGTACTAGAAATTTCACTCACTGGTTCAGTTGACAATGTTTTACCCAGACTACCATCAGTTACTGCGGTACTTTTTGAAACTGAAGAAATATTAGCAACATCATTTACATCATAACCTTCTCTAAATTCTGAAAATTCTATGTGCTCTTCTTTAACCTATTCCCAGTGGTCCATTACGCTATCGACCAGCACTTCCTTCCACCGTGGAGCTATGCCTCCTCCATGGTGTCATTAATACAGGTGTAAAATAAATATTTGCTAATGTTAGTAAGTGAGTAAATAATTTGCTCATAACATTCAAGTGTGTGAATGAACTACACACATCAAAAAAAGGTTTTGTATCACCACGGTTCCGAGAGTTTCGTAACCTGTACAGAACACTGGAATAGAGATCAACACAAACATAATTTGCGCACCTTTTACTGCTCATGGTTCAAATGGCTCTGAGCACTATGCGACTTAACTTCTGAGGTCATCAGTCGCCTAGAACTTAGAACTACTAACCTAAGGACAGCACACACATCCATGCCCGAGGCAGGATTCGAACCTGCGACCGTAGCGGTCGTTCGGTTCCGGACTGTAGCGCCTAGAACCGCACGGCCACTCCGGCCGGCTACTGCTCATGGAAACCACACATTGCATGTTGTACCACCATACAGCGGCACCTTCAGAGGGGGTGGTCCAGATTGCTGTACACACCGGTACCTCTAATACCCAATAGCACGTCGTCCATAATCAGCCCTTTTCTATCCCAGGCATGTTTGATAGGGTTCATTTCTGTAGAACATGCTGCCAACTCTAGTCGAGCGATGTGGTTATCCTGAAGGAAGTCATTCACAAGACGTGCACAATAGGGGCGTGAACTGTCCTCCATGAAGACGAATGCCTCACCAATATGCTGCCAATATTGTTGCATTGTCGGTCGGAGGACGGCTTTCACGTGTCGTATAGTCGTTACAGCGCCTTCCATGTCCACCAACAGCCTACGTCGGCCCCACGTAATGCCACTCCAAAACAGCAGGGAGCCTCCACCTTGTGCACTCGCTGGACAGTGTGTCTAAGACGATCACGTCTCCGACGATTGTCTGGTTGAAGGCATTTGCGACAGTCGTCGGTGAAGAGAACGTGATGCCAATCCTGAGCGGTCCATTCGGCATCCTGTTGGGCCATTTGTACCGCGCCTCATGGTGTCGTGGTTGCAAAGATGGACCTCGCCATGGATGTCGGGAGTGAAGTTGCGCATCATGCAGCCTATTACGCACAGTTTGAGTCGTAACACGATGTCCTGTGGCTGCACGAAAAGCATTATTCGACATGGTGGCGTTTCTGTCAGGGTTCCTCCAAGCCATAATCCGTAGGTAGTGGTCATCCACTGCAGTAATAGCCCTTGGGCGGCCTGAATGAGGCATGTCATCCACTGTTATTGTCTCTCTGTATCTCCTCCCTGTCCGAACAACATCGCTTTGGTTCACTCCGAGACGCCTGGACACTTCCCTTGTCGAGAGCCCTTCCTGGCACAAAGTAACAATGCGCACGCGATCGAACCGCGGTATTGACCGCCTAGGCATGGTTGAACTACAGGCAACATGAGCCGTGTACCTCCTTCCTGGTGGAATACTGGAACTGATCAACTGTCGGACCCCACCCGTGTAATTGACGCTGCTGACGTATGGATGTTTATATCTTTGGGCGGGTTTAGTGACATCTCTGAACAGTCAAAGGGGCTGTGCCTGTGATACAATATCGACATTCAGCGTCTATCTTCAGGAGTTCTGGGAACTGGGGTGATGGAAAACTTTTTTTGATATGTGTGTTTTGTCACGTTGCAGTAGTGGTCCTACATACGCAGTGTCAGCGCCTATAATTTATGCTATCTCATCGGCTAACATTTTCGATGTAATTTATGAAAAAAATGTTATCTATGATGTTAGTTCTTCGTGACAAACAGCATTTCACAGCATGTAATCTGTAAACATGAATTTAACTAGGAACTGAATTCACAACAGTATTTTTGTTTCCGTATAGGGCGCCGAAGAAAACTAGCTGTAAATGTGGTTACAGACAACTCTCATATTAAACTTCCTGGCAGATTAAAACTGTGTGCCCGACCGAGACTCGAACTCGGGACCTTTGCCTTTCGCGGGCAAGTGCTCTACCAACTGAGCTACCGAAGCACGACTCACGCCCGGTACTCACAGTTTTACTTCTGCCAGTATCTCGTCTCCTACCTTCCAAACTTTACAGAAGCTCTCCTGCGAACCTTGCAGAACTAGCGCTCCTGAAAGAAAGCACTTGCCCGCGAACGGCAAAGGTCCCGAGTTCGGGTCTCGGTCGGGCACACAGTTTTAATCTGCCAGGAAGTTTCATATCAGCGCACACTCCGCTGCAGAGTGAAAATCTCATTCTGGAAACTCTCATATTGGTTTTATACTTCATAGTGTAGAAAGCAGTACTGTGAATTGAACTTGCCGTCGTTTGTAACAGAAGATATGAGAAGAGTAAGTCCACAGGTGAGAAATGACAGGTGAACACAAAGCCACAAAGACTGTTGCCTCAAAGGACATCCGTGAGTATTCACAGCGTCACTCACTTGTTCGCCGATATCTCAAGCCTGCCGACTTAGAAACATAAAAATGGTATTAACACTTATCAGAGAAACTATAGTTAGTATATTAATAACAATACAATCTATTATTTGTACAAGATAAAGTAATAAACAGCTTTTAAACCTGTGGTATCTATTTACTAGTGTTACGTGAACGGTTAAATGATATTACACAGTTCAGTTCGAAAATGATAATCCCATGGTTTGATAAATGTGCAGACGCGGGATTCGAACTCGTATATTCGACTTATCACAAGCAGCCACAAGAACCATTGAAGTCTGAAAACGCCTCCACACCTTTCAGCGTCATTGACCATTCCTTCTATTATTTCAGAAAGTAATCCAGAGTATTAGTGGAAATAGCATTACTGGAGGAACGTATTTGGTTGAGGACCTTAACGTACCTTGCTGTATGGAAACAAACTGACCAAAAAAGATTTTGCAGCCCTTTCACGAGCTACATACTTTTTACCTTTTCTCAGTATTACGCCCGCGGGCGCGCTGAAATAATTTTTATGTGAAAACTCTTAAAGTTTTTAAAATAAAACAGACTTTATTCACATTCTACATCTCCATTCTTGATATACATACATTTGCAGCCCTCTGCCGTTAGATGGCTCCGAATTGTAGCGTGTTACATGGCGGTGAGCAACGTAAATATGTCAGTGCTTGATATATAGCGTGCTGTAATCGAGATTCGAATTGGAAGAGTTCACCCACACTTGGAGCACCTACTCCTTCAGCATAAAAAAGCCAGATCACACACAGGAGCCGCGACATTTGCAACAATCCGTCGCCTAATGTTCACTGCCATCGATCATTCTCCATACAGTCCCGACTTGTCTCCATCCGCTTTTCATCTGGTTCCAAAACTGAAAGAAAACTTTCGAATACTTCGCTTTGGTAGTGACGAAGAGGTGCAGTCAGAGACGAGGTTGTGGTTCCGCCAATAAAGTCAAACATTCCAAAACGACATTATCAACTCGCTGATCTCTCGTTGGGAGAAATGTCTTCGTCACCAGGGTCGATTTGTTGAGAAATAAGTTTGTAGCCATCAGAAATAAAGATACAGAATATTAATAACGTTTTTTATATTTAAAAATCTGTAAAACTTCTCACATAAAAAAACTCGGAGCCTTTGCATTTCAGCATGCCCTCGTATTTTGGCCATAGAGAATCACTACGCACATTATGTAAACTCTAACTCAACAGATCAGCTCCTTAGCATTGAATCGGCTTAAGTCGGCAGACGTCGGAAGCCTTCGGTCAGTAGTCATTTGTTTTTGAATGCGGCCAACATTACCCAGCTGAGAGATTTGCGTGAGGTAGCCGTTGCTGTCTGCTGCGTATTATTCTGTACTTGACTCTAATTCGTACAGTTCCTTATCCTCGTGATAAGCGTACGTAATTGTTTTAGTTGCAGTCATTACTAAACGTGTTAGTACGTTAGACGATTTAAGTTTCGGTACGAACAGGCTTCCTCTGTTCCCTGCAGCCGCCTCTGGCATCGGCCAACTTACAAGTAACACGCAGTGGAGGTAAGACTATACCTGAATTCTCCTAGCAGTGCAAGTAGAGTACACAGTGTCTGTAACCCCACACGGGACGGTGCCAACGGTATACAGTGTTTTATATATCAAAAGGGCGCGAACGGTCATTTCGAGATGGATCATTAGCGCATTGTCACCTTTAGGCAAGAACGACGTCAGCACTGGATGTTTTCGCTAAATTAGCTTTCAGCCACATCGACGAAATTTGAACATTCAGCCGCTGCACTGAGACAGAAAACATTGAGAATCCCCCTCGTAGTTGTCTCCATTGCCAAAAACCCTGGCTCTTTATTGCTACCTACAAATTTTGGCTCTTGGTTGTCCTGTAGAGAATGTAATAGAGCAGGGGCTGACGCATTTGAATATTACAGAACCACTGGTTTAATAAGCCATGATAGCAAAATACTAACACAAATTATTTACAGAAGAACGGTAAAAACTAACAGAAGCTGATTTCGAGGAACATCAGTTTGGATTCTAACGAAATGAAGGAACATGCGAGGCTACACTCACCCTATGACATATCTTAGAAGGTGAGCCAAGGAAAGGCAAATCTACATTTACAGCTTTTGTAGATTTGGAGAAGGTTTTTGACCATTTAGACTGGAATACATTGCTTGAAAGTCTGAGGGTGGCAGGGGTAAAATACAGGGAACGAAATTCTGCATACAACTTGTACTACAGAAACAGTTATAAGAGTCGAGGGGCATGAAACAGGGGGGAAGTGGTTGATACAGGCGTGAGACAGGGTTGTAGCCTATCCCTGATGGTATTCAATATGTACATTGGGAAAGCAGTAAAAGAAACGATAGAACAATTTGGGAGTAGGAATTAAAGATCAGGGAAAAATAAAAACTTTGGAAAAAACAAAAACGTTCAGGTTTGCCGATGACATAGTAATTGTATCAGAGACAGCAAAAGACTTCGATGAGTAATTTAACGGGATGTGAAGTGTCTTGAAAGGACGATGTAAAATGAATATTAACAAAAACAAAACAACAGCAATGGAAAGTAGTCGAATTAATCGAGACAGTAGTGAAGGAGTTAGATCAGAAAACGAGCCACTGAAAGTAGTAGTTGTTTTGCTATTTGGGCAGCAAAATAACTGATGGCGGCTGAAGTAGAAAGGACATAAAATGTAGACAGACAGTGGCAATAAAACCGAAGAAGACAAATTTGTTAACATCGAATGTAGTAGATCTAAGTGATAGGAAGCCTTTTCTGAAGGTATTTGCCTCGAGTGTAGTTTTGTATGCAAGTGAAACGTGCTTGATAAACAGTTCAGACAACAAGGGAATAGATGCATTTGAAATGTGTTGCTACTGAAGAGTGATGAAGATTAGTAGGGTACAACATGTAACCAATGAGGAGGCGCAGAGTAGAATTGTGGTACAACCTTACTAGAAGTAGGGATCTGTTGACAGGACATATTCTGAGATGTCAAGAGATTACCACTTTAGTAACCGAGGGAAGTGCTGGGGGTGACGGGTAAAACTTGTAGAGGGAGATAAAGACGGTAAGTAGATTCAGAAGGATGTAAGTTGCGAGAGTCATCGGGAGATGGAGAGGCTTGCACAGGATAGAGAAGCACGGAGAGCTCCAGCAAACCAGTCTTCAAAGTAATAAGTAAAATATTTTTCTTTAATACCAGCTGTTGTAATTTTAATAGCCTGTTGTGTACCTGATTACTGCCCACGCATCCGTAGTTAACAGCCACCACGAGGAGAACACAGCAAGTGTATCCTCCCGATTTCCCTGGAACCTCGCTCAATGGAAGAGGAGTTAAAGTAAACGAACACGTGTCTCGGCTTATCCATAGATAAATCGACCATTTCTAAAAAAAAAAAAACAAAAAAAAACGGCTGTTTTCGATACAGTTTCGAGGTACTTTATATGCCTTTTACTGCACGGTATACGAGGACGAAATTGTGGCTCAGTGTTTAGCGTTACGGCTTTGTAGTTTTCCGCGCCGTTTTCGAAACCTGATTATTATTTTTATTTTATTTTTTATCGTTTTCGTTTATCTACCCATGTCCGTGGAAGGTTACTAAAGTAATGTTTCTTATCAAATTAGGGGACACAAGGGCGTTATGGTATGTTGAGAGGTTACAATCTTTTTAAATTAGCGTATTTTGATATTTTATTCTCGTATCAACTGTTACACAATCCGTATTTTTTATTCTTATGTTTATTCTTCAGGAAGATTTGGTGCTTTCCCTTGATTGTTACCGATCGTAGAAACATTCGGAACACAGCTATGCTCGTCGGAACATTGCGCTAAGGCAGTTTCGCCACAGTGACATTTCTTTGTGTGAATCTAAGACGTCAGTAACATTGGTGAAGATTTCGCACGTTGGCAATAATTTCGCTACAAATCACACGTGACGGATCACCTTTCCGTAAACCGGCGCGTGCAGTTGATTGTGAACCAAGATACACTACAGGAATTTCACCGAAAACAATTTCAAATAGTTTTCTCACTTTTTCCCACTTATCTGACACGATTGGTAGGAGAATAAGGACAACGTTGTATCGTTATACACTGGAAAACGTCGTGTAGTAATCGGATTTCGAACACGGTGCGTGAAATTAAGAAGCCGCGACGCTAACCAGTGTGTCACAATTTCGTCTGAGGCTACTGCATGTAAAAGCCGCAAAGCGCCCGGAAAGTACCTTCGAAAACTTTGACCGTCGTGTTTCCAGAAGCGGCCGAGTATCTACGGATAAGTCGAGAGACGTGTTCGCTTATTTTCACCCCTCTTTCACTGAGCGAAGTTTCTGCGAAATCGGGTAATGGCCGTCGCCGTGTTCTGCTCGTCAGTACTGTACACGAAGATATAGTGTTTGTCACCACGTAAAGGAATGTGGGCTCTCGAGTTGGAGATAAGACTGTACGTCGCATAAGCCACATAATCAGCAGGATTAGCGCCGTGAAAGAGAGGAAAAGAGATTCTGACTGTGTTTGTGTGTCGCGACTGTGGGTAGACTGGCGCTCTGTGCAGTGTGCCAGTGGGCCAGAGGGTTGGGGGGGGGGGGGGGGGGGGGGACGGCACGTAGCACCCCTGCTGCACCACGCCACGCCTAATTAAACGCCGCCGCTAATTGGGCCCGCACCGTCCCCCTCTCCAACCCCGCTCTTCGGGTTCCCCGCCCCCTGGCATCAAGCTGCGGCCTTTGCCTTTCAAACACAGAGCAGCCGCCCCCTCTCACCTCCTATAGACCGGCTTAGGTACACGCCCTGTCCTCTGCAGTACCGCTGTAATTAAAACATAGTTAGTTAGGTACTTCCGTGTTCCATAGATCGTTTGCACGATAAATCATAATTCTGTGAAACGAGTCATATCACATTCACATCGCAAATTAATTTGTAAATGTATCTATATGCTGAACATTTGTAAGCCTTTTTTTTCACTCGCAGCCTTCATGGGCGTTACTACAAACTCGATGGATGTAACGTGGTGTCAAATAACTTCGTGTGACATTGTACATGGTCCACTCACATTTATGTAACCAACTGTCGAAAAGCTAACAAGGGAACCTAGCTTATCTTGCGCATGGACTACTCAGTTTGTATATTTTGCTTATTTTTTTTCATAGTTCCACACAACTTCTTCCTGTTTTCTCGATTGATCTGTGTTCAGTTTTCCAAGGCCTATCCACTGTGCCAACTTATAACTAAATCTGAGGGGGGTGCGATGGGGAGGTTCCCTTGTAAGTAACTACATTTTGCAGAGCAGAGCAGACGTCGAGAAAGACAGTCAGTGAGGTTCTAAAACGTACCGACACGGACTTGGAGCCATTGACGACTCCGGTGCCATGGCCAGCTGCGTAAGGTTTCACTGCCGAGGATCCACTGGGCGAACAGAGGGATCGATTCTCGATTGGAGTTAAATCTACGGGGTTTTCAAGTCAGGAGAGTACGGTGAAGCCAACCTCTTGCTCTTCAGAACATGCACTTACACTGCGATATCGGTGAAGTGCGTTGTCATGCTGGTAGGCGCAATCGTGCCGAGAAAATAGAAACTACACGCAGGGGTGCACATGGTTCCCAAGGATAGATGCGTGTATGTTTTGACCCACTGCGCCTTCCAGAATGACGAGATCACCCAGAGGATTCCACGAAAACATTCCACAGATCAAAACCCTCCCCCCTCTGGCCTGGAACCTTTTGACAACTGTTGCAAGTTATTTGCTTTCAGCCCGATGGAGCACAAAACGTGATTCATCTCAAAAAGGCCACGTGTCACCAGTCAATGAACTTCCAGTTCCGCTTTTGGAGTGCGAATTTCAGCCAATGAACATCAGTCAACATGGGTACCTGCTGTGGAGACCCATATGCAGCAATGTTCGCTGAACGGTCATTCAGGAGACCCTGTTGGTGTCCCACAGGTTCAACTGCACAGTCACTTGTTCAAGAGGTTCACCTCTGTTTGTCCGTACACATCTCCACAGCCGTCCTACACCACAGTCATTTGTGCACCATGGTGAAATACGGCCGTCTCGGTGGCAGGTTTCAATAACGCTGTTTTTCCATGCACTGCGTACTTTAACAATGGCAGCGCGCGAACAGTTTACAAACTTAGCCGTTTCTGAAATGTTTGCACTCTTGGCCCGACACCCAATCACATTCGAGCGGTTCTAGGCGCTTCAGTCTGGAACCGCGCGACCGCTACGGTCGCAGGTTCGAATCCTGCCTCACGCATGGATGTGTGTGGTGTCCTTAGGTTAGTTAGGTTTAAGTAGTTCTAAGTTCTAGGGGACTGATGACCTCCGATGTTAAGTCCCATAGTGCTCAGAGCCAATCATCATACCCTTATGCATGACAGATAAATCGCCCCGTTTTCCGCATTACGACAACGACTGCACTGTGCATCAGCGTCCCTCCTACACAGTTTATATACCATCCACTGCTAGCGCTGCCATCTACCGTCTGTGAGTGGTTATTGCTCACTGACGTCCAAATAAGGAAGTGGGGGCATTAATGTGATTGGGCTATGTAACTGTCCTGTATTACAGTGCTGTCTTGCACTGTATTAGGCCCCCTAAAATGAACACCCGCCACTTAAAGAGTCCTGTCATTTCTCTCGTACTGTTAGGTTTAATTACCTTTTGGATCTAACTCAGACAAGCAGATTATTCCCGTTTCCAAGAAAGGTCGTCAAACAATTCGCCTATATCGCTGACTACAGTCGCTTTCAGACTTTTGTGGTATGTTTTATGATATTTCAGCAGATCTCTGTAGAAATCAGCAAGAGTTCCAAAAACAGAGACCCAGATAGCAGTAGATATCGGCCCACAGGCTGAAGTTGTTTTCCTTGACCTCCGGAAGATGTTTCATAGAGTTTCCACAACGTCGCCTAGTGAACATACACTACCGGCCATTAAAATTGCTACACCACGACGATACGTGCTACAGACGCGAAATTTAACCGACAGGAAGAAGATGCTGAGATATGCAAATGATTGGCTTTTCAGAGCATTCACACAAGGTTGGTGCCGGTGGCGACACCTACAACACGCTGACGTGTAAGGAGGAGAAATGCGTGCCATCACGTTTCCGACTTTGATAAAGGTCGGATTTTAGCCTATCGCGATTGCGGTTTATCGTATCGCGACATTGCTGCTCGCGTTGGTCGAGATCCAATGTTAGCAGAATATGGAATCGGTGGGTTCGTGAGGGTAATACGGAACGCCGTGCTGGATCCAACGGTCTCTTATCACTAGCAGTCGAGATGACAGGCATCTTATCCGCATGGCTGTAACGGATGGTGCAGCCACGTCTCGATCCCTGAATCAGCAGATGGGGACGTTTGCAAGACAACAACCATCTGCACGAACAGTTCGTCGACGTTTGCAGCAGCATGGACTATCAGCTCGGAGAACCTTGACGCTGCATCACAGACAGGAGCGTCTGCGATGGTGTACTCAACGACGCAGCTGGGTGTACGAATGGCAAAACGTCATATTTTCGGATGAATCCAGGTTCTGTTTACAGCATCATGATGGTCACATCCGTGTTCGGCGACATAGCGGTGAACGCACATTGGAAGCGTGTATTCGTCATCGCCATTCTGGCGTATCATCCGGCGTGATGGTGTGGGGTGCCATTGGTTACACGTCTCGGTTACCACTTGTTCGCATTGACGGCACTTGACGGCACTATGAACAGTGGGCGTTACATTTCGTATGTGTTACGACCCGTGGCTCTACCTTCGATCCCTGCGAAACCCTACATTTCTGCAGGATAATGCACGACCGCATGTTGCAGGTCCTGTACGGACCTTTCTGGAAACAGAAAATGTTCGACTGCTGCCCTGGCCAGCACATTCTCTAGATCTCTCACCAATTGAAAACGTCTGGTCAATGATGGCCGAGCAACTGGCTCGTCACAACACGCCAGTCACCACTCTTGATGAACTGTGTTATCGTGTTGAAGCTGCATTGGCAGCTGTACCTGTACACGCCATCCAAGCTCTGCTTGACTCAATGCCCAGGCGTATTGAAACGTCCCCTTTGAACAATTATACATATGGCTGTGCTTAACCTGACACACAATATTTTGTTAGCGCAACGCAATCTGACTTTCAAAATTCCCTACAAAAGAATGGCCCTGACTAACATTAAACTATACCTTTCACAAATCACTTACCTCACAAAAATCTTCGCTGCTCAAGCTACTGCAATACAGCGAGCGCCACTACTGCCAGCGAAATAAAAGATTCAAACTATGGAAGGCACTAACTACTGAAAGGGATAGTTAGCAAATGAAAGATATTAATAGAGAACAAACAATGTATTTACCTTGATATCATCATATATAAATATAGCAGTTCATGACAAATTTCAAAACTCCTCCATCTCTCTCCCCACATCCACCACTGCTGGCGGCTCACCTCCAACTGCGCAACGCTACGCGCTGTTCACATCCAGCTGCCTAACACTACAATGGCGAGTATTACAACAATGCAAAGCAGACACAGACTGCCCACAGCACAGCCAGTGATTTTCATATTGAGCGCTACGTAACGTTGCCAATAAGAAAACATAAACAGCCTACTTACATAGAGAAAACATAAACAGCCTACTTACATAGCCCCCATGCTCCCCACAAAAAATTTTACAAATTTTTGTTGGGCAGTGGCCAATAATGATTTGATAAAATTTTTCATAATTACAATAACAAAGAAATCAAATGCACACACTTATTGATACAATGTTGGTCAAAAGCTAAAATTTTCTCACAGTCCATAAAGATAGTCCTGATCATTCATCATAACAGTAATTACAGGTTTTTTTCACAAAGTCTCATTAGTAAAAGAAATTGCACACAGAAGTAGTGGATTTCCATGCAGTCTTGAAGAAGTAGTGTTGTCCTTCCAACGGAAAGACAGTGCTGACTCTTGACATGCATACAGGTAATGGGCCACAACAGAGCAAACCCACAGCAGAGTCATTCGAAGTTTGGAAGAATATTGGTAGGTAGGTCATCACAGAGCAGACCCACTGTAGTACTGGTAGAGATTACGGTATTGGTGGGCCACCAGAGGTGCAGACCCACTGTACTCCTTGTAGAGATAATGGTAATGGTGGGCCATCAAAGATGCAGACCCACTGTAGTCCTTGTAGAGATAGTGGTAATGGTGGGCCATCAAAGATGCAGACCCACTGTAGTCCTTGTAGAGATGGCCAGCAGCCATCTGTTGCGATTGTGCAGGTGCACACTCACCATCAAAGAGTCTTGCGGAGAATATAGCAAGTCCATAAACCACCACTTGTGCACTCACAAAGTTTTTGGAATTGTCCTTAGAACCAGCAATGCTGTTATCCAGTCCCTTGCTGAATTATTAACACACGTGCAAACACTAACAGTCCCTACTTCTCACGTATTGTCCATATACTATGACCAACAGAAACGTGTGCAGTGAAATGTAACTTACAAGTTACTTAATTTGATGAAGTGGTCTCAATTACAATATTATAACATGAGAATACAATAACAAAGGTACAAAATACATAATTAAAGAACATAACAATACAGATAACATTTGTAAAAAACAGGCTTTACAAAAGAATCGAACTAACATATACATCAGTGGAATTATGACATGAGTACATACATAAAAGATCACAATAACCTTTGAAACATCAACTTCACACATGAGCATTAAACAGAACAGAATTAATAATGTCTAAACATCTTTACAAAGTAAATAACATATTATTAATGCCAATTATATTCGAGGATAACAGTATTCCTCATCATAGTGAATGTAGCTTAATATTAAAAGAAGAAAAAATTCTATGAAACTACACAGAGACAGGAAGAAAACAAATACACAAGGGTACACAAACACGTAATGGGATAACACCAATAGGAAAGGACAGGGTTCGTTTTCAGTGTCACATTTGGTACTGCAGTCCAACCCAAAACTTCATATATCTTTCCTCTTATTTCATCCTTTGTTTCCACCAAAAAAATTCTATCTAAGCATGCTTTCTGTATTTATATGTTCACACATTTCTCACCTCAACATTTATTTCCAAGAAAATCCTACCTAAACCTGTTTTCTGTATTCTAACCATATTTCTTTCAAAAGAAATATGGCTCATTGTGCAATACTCATGTAGGCCCAAATCGTTTTCATATAACTTTCAAAGCATTCTTTCCCTATTCTCCATAGTTAGGTTCTTATATAGTCTACCCCCTCTTAAGCTAACTTAAATCTACTGGGCTCAGATACTAAACTAAGGAACGAGGCAATGCAGCAGCACATAAAACAATTAATATAAACAGCAATAAAAAAATGGAAAATCGCAAAGCAAGCTACAGTAAATCTAAATTACCAAGCAATTCAACATTACAACTAATATGAGGCAATGCAGCAAACAAAAAATAAATCTGGCTTAGCAGAGTAACACAAATTAAAGTTCAGTAGCACTATGCCTGGCAAACAGCAGCTTATATCTAAACATGACATAGCTCAAGCGGAAAAAATAGTACACTAAAGATAACAATGCAGATAAGGGAAATGTATATTCACATCTTAATGTCTATGTAATTAAAGTGGTGCACCACAACAACTGATTGTAAAAGAAATATTACCATGTACTTAAAAAGAAAATTATGTGTTACTGTTACTAGTTCCTTCTTATTGTTCTTTCCTTTCCAAGTGCTCCTTTTTTAAAGAATGTGGATCATAAAATAATTATTTAATTGATCTGTTGACAGAAAGTGTTCACATTAGCAAATGCATTTCATTTTATAAAAGCAATGCTGCAACACAGCTGGAAACCAGATATCAAGTGAAATAAGCAACTACGAAAAGCAAAGCATAAAAATATCATTCAATAGTCATGTGACATTTCATAAGTTAGTAGAAATTCTCTCAACTCTCGTAGAAAGAGGCTTGTCGTAATCAGGTGTGCAGATGTAAAAATATTTATCGTCATTTCATTAGGCATTTCAGTAAATATCATAAATTACGAGCTCCACAGTATGCTTTCAACAAGGAAATGTCAGTAGCGCGGACAATGGCCTTCCCTTTCTTTTTTTTTCTACCTGTGCTTCTGATGAGGCACTCACTAATGACTTGTTCTCCCGGCGTCTGACACAGCTGCGTGCCCACGACGCATTACGTGCAGGTGGTCACTTAACTTTCTTACGGAAATATTTACGACGACAGCAGTTTTCGCTACAGTGACAGTCTCATATAAAATGTTTCACAGGTCAAGAATTTGCGTTGCAAATGTGTAGAAACAAAATGCTATTGATATAACAGTGTCCAAAAAATTTTCGCCAGCATTGTGATACATTCACGCATATACACACATAACTCTTAAAGTACGATTCTTGGTTTCCAACATCCTGTTTCACAAGTCAAGAGTCCCTACCTACTATTCATTACTCCTTACCTTATTACACATATACGTATCCATCGACACTCGTCAATATTTCGTCATTATAAATATGAAGCATAATCAAATAACTCATATAGCCTCAGCCTATTAATCATAAACATACCTCAGCAGCATAATACACATCGTCGTCGTAAAAATAACATCATAACACCTCAGTCAAATCTCAAAAAGGTCGTAGCTTTCTGCAATAATTTCAAACCATAAAAAATATTCTCTGCTCATTTCAATAGTGTCATCTGCCTCAAACATACTTTAAAAATCATGATCTCATACCAAATACATCATTCAAAGCTCTCATAGTATCACAATGGTTCCGAAAAAATATGAGCATTTCACAAAGTACAGACAAAATACAATTTCATAAGTGTGAAGTTATCCAACTGTGTAATTGCGTAAACATGTGTCACTGATGTAGTAAAATAAATGTTTGTCTCTCTCAGTTAAATGATCAGATAGCTGTGTAATTTGTGTGTTAGAGAAATATGGTACCGATGTGTAAAGTTGTATAAGCAAATACCATATTAGCTAGGGTTCCTTGTGCTTGCCAAACACATGGTACACAAAGTAGGCGTTTACCCCCCTGAGGATAAATGTAATTATACCCTCAGGTGTTACAGATTACAGCAATGGAATGAAATGTATCATGGAAAAACTTTGTATCATTGTACTTCAAATATCTTAAAAAATAAATTTTTAAAGTACAAAATTAATCACTCAAATGCGTGTCCTGTAGCGCTAAATGTGCGTCTTGTTGCAACATAATCTGTGTGGAAGTGTCGTAGTTATCGTCCTCCGAAAGCTAAGTTCTGCAGAAGTCAATGTACTTACCTCATAATACACAAAAGTGAAATGCTTTGCGTATAAATGTCTTAGTTATTACGCTTATTGCCGTGATGAAGAAAGTACTGTACTGTAACGTAATGTTGTGCCACGAAAAAGGCTGTCTCATTGTTGCTATACCACAAAAGTTACTACTAAAACATGTTTTTCTTTCCAGAAGAATTCAGAAAACTGTGCAGATATAAAACAGATACACCGCAAAAGCAACATTGTAAATTGTCACTCATTAGTAGCGTCGTGATAAAAATCGTGTAGCTGTCACATAAACTAACCTCTGTGTCATCTGGTATCTCTCAGAAAGCACTTTAAATTCAGAATGTATTTTCAAATAAACCAAAATGTTGCATTATAATCTCATTAGCAGTACTGGTAAATGTTCTAAGTATGTGAGCCTTATAGTCGTTACGTAATCGTGCAACAAACAAGCAAGAATGTACACACACAATAACACTGTGACGTCTGTTCACTATAACAATGCATTCGTCATTTCTGTTTAAATAAGTTCTCTTGGTTCTTGACTGGATATTTCACTTCAAACATTGTTACATGTTAACAGATTCTAAATCTGACAAAGCATATTAGTAATGTGAAGCGAAAAATTTTATGACAAAGACTAAGTTAAAAAGCAGATTATCTTTCAATAAACGGTTTTACATGTGAAATGTGGTGTAAACCTTTACTCTTCCTAGTACGCAGAGTTTCAACTTCAACGCAATTATCATGTGGTATACGTCGGATTCTGTAAGGTCCATTGTAAACTAGAAAGAATTTGTGACTCAAGTGTTTCTTCTTATGTGACAATGAATGAGCTTTAATGAGAACCTTCTGACCAATATACAATTTCTTTGCATTTGCTTTACCGTGTAGTTTTCTCCTTTTGTCTGCTGCAGATTTTATATTTTTAAGAGCCAAATCAATTATGTCTTTGTGTCGAAGTTTACGTGTATTTGGGAAAGGTACAAGCTCTCTGATTCTGTTCGGTGGTTCTTCATTCTTTAGTACAAGAGTAGGTGGTAAAGCAGTGGAATCATGAGGCATTTCATTCAGTACATTTTGAAATAAGTGTAAATATCTGTCCCAATGCTGATGCTTTCTGTGACAATAAAGCCTGCAAAGCTTATTGATTTCTTTCATAATCCGTTCGGAGGGGTTACAATGTGGTGAGTACAATGAAATAAAAACAGGTTTGATTTTATGGTTGCGAAGCATGCGTGACCAAACAGCAGATCTAAATTGCGGTCCGTTATCTGAAATGACTTTAGCAACGTGGCCAACTTCACGTAAGAAATTTTTAACAAAGGCGTTGGATACAGACCGTCCAGTGGCTTTACGTAACGGTGTGAAAGAAACAAATTTTGAAGTAAGTTCAACAGCGACTAGAACGTACGAAAATCCATTAGATGTTCTGACAAGCGGTCCCAAGAGATCAACAGCAGCAAATTCTTTTAATTTAGAAGGAATGATAGGAAACAACGGAGCACGATGTGAGACAGTAGATGGTTTCGCCTTTTGACAAAGTTTACAAATAGACAAGACTCTTCGAATTCTCTTTTCCATATTGTTAAAATAACAAGTCGTTCGAAGAATATGATAACATTTTCGTGGACCAAAATGTGCGTAGCTGAAATGAATGTACCAAATGAGCTTATTAACAAAATCGTCAGGAATGCAAAGTACCCATAGCTTGTCATCAACAGTGCAGCGTTTGAACAGTATGTTGTTTCTAACCAGATAATAATGCCGAATCTGTGTGTGTGTCTTTTCATGCCATTTGCTCTTGATGTCTTTCCAAATCGGATCTTTATCTTGTTCATGAGCAATGTCCTTTAAGGATGTGGTGATGAAGTTTTCAAAGGCGACTTTCTGAATGTAAAGAATACTGAAATTTTTCTCGAGGTTGCCTTCTGTGGTACTTTTCTCAAGCCCAGCCGGTGCGCGTGACAGTGCGTCCGCAACAATGTTCTCCTTGCCGGGAATGTAGACTATTGTGAAGCGGAATTCTTGCAGAAACAATGCCCAACGTTTTAACCTGTCATGATTTAATTTTGAAGACATAAGAAATTGTAATGCACGATGATCACTGTATACTTTTACGTGCTTACCAGAAAGAAAGAAACGGAATTTGTTAAATGCCCAAACGATAGCTAAAGCTTCTAATTCAGTAACGGAATAATTTTTTTCAGATTTTGTTAGCATTCGGCTAGCAAAAGCAATGGTTTTCTGAATGGTAGTGTCATTTTCTATGGCTTCTTGAAATAAATGGGCACCAAGACCGACTTTAGAAGAATCCGTGCTAAGGCAGAAATCTTGTGACAGATCTGGATGAGCTAGTATTGGCGCGTTAAGTAGCGATTCTTTCAAAGAATTGAATTCCAACTGTGCTTGTTCGTCCCAGTTCCAAATAGTATTTTTTCCAGTGAGAGAACAAAGTTTTGGTGTAACAAGAATTTGCATATTCAGAAAACGACGGTAAAAATTTACGAGACCTAGAAAACTGCGGACTTATCTTTTTGTGGATGGAACTGGAATGGCTCTGATTGCTTCTAACTTTTCAGGATCCGGCTGAATGCCTTCAGAAGAAATAATATGTCCCAAAAACTTCACCTTTGTCCTACCGAATTCAGACTTTTCCAAGTTAACTGTAATTCCAGATTCTGCAAAAATACGTAACAAACTGTTGAGGATGCGATTATGTAGTTCCCATGAAGCTTCTGCTATTAGAATATCGTCCACATATAAGGTGATGTGACGTTTTAAGAACTCAGGTAATATCGAATTTAGCCCGCGAATGAATGCTGCTGAAGAAATGTTCAAACCAAAGGGAAGTTTCTGAAACTGATAACAAACGCCGAAACAAAGGAAAGCTGTGTATTTTCTACATTCTGGATGAAGTTCGATCTGATAAAAGCTGGATCTGAGATCAATGGAAGACAACACTTTTACACCATTAAAATTTTGAAGAAGTTCTTCCATCGTCTGCGGCCTGTCTGTTTCAGGAATAATGATAGTATTGATTTGTCTCGAATCTAAGACAAGCCTGATCGATCCATTTTTCTTCTCAACAACATGTAACGGATTGTTGTATGAGCTTACTGCAGGCTCAATAATGCCCTCGTCAAGCATAGATTGTATTTCTGTTCTAACACGGTCCCTATAATGCGCCGGAATTACGTATGGTCTAACACAAAATTTAGTATGCTCACGAACACGAAATTGGTATTGAAATCCCTTGATTGTTCCTGTTTTGTGAGTAAAAACTGTGGAATGTGCTTGTAAAATCTCAAAAAGGTCCTGCCTATCAGTGTCATTACAATTCTCAATTGTTTGAATTTTATTCTGAATTAACTTATTAGTGTCAAATGCGCCGTCGATATCATCCCTGTCAGTACTTGCAGAGTGATTGTTAGTGTCTAGTTCCGTAGAAAAGTCCGAACTGTTGTCTAACAGAAGGTAAAGCCGATTAATTTCCTCGTCATGGTTTGAGAGCCAATCTTCAAATTTCAAAGCTATTGACTTACCTTCTTTCTCTAAACTTATTTCAGCATCGTGAAAGTTTAAGATTGCTTTGTATTCATTCAAAAAGTCTACTCCCAATATAATTTCCGTCGACAATAATGGAACAATGAGAAAGTTCATAGAGAAGCTGTGGCTTTGACAAAAGCATTCTAAATTGGTTTGTTGGCGTACATCTACTCTTTTTCCAAAGATTGCACCTTGTAATTTAATCTTACGTAACGGAAGTGTGGGGCAATCGTTCGATTTGTTGCATTTGCTAAAGGCTGTTTCACTGATTACTGAAATGGGACTGCCAGAGTCAAGTACTGCCGTAAATTTTACGTCATTTACAGTAATGTGAATCACAGGATATGCAACGTTGTTATGTTTTACGTCGTGTTCCTGGAGTAAGATGTCCCTAATGTCTTCCATTTTTACGTAATTACTGGCTACGGCAGATGCGTCGTTAGTGTCATAAGAACGTTTTGTGGCTGCCAGCGGTGTGAGTCATTGCCTATTGTCTCTTTGTTGGCGCGCGTCGTTATTGGGATTTGGAGACCTAACTTCTACAAATTCACCTCCTCGAGAGGGCCCTGCTCTGTTTGAATCCCGCCAGTTCTGATGCAATTCAGGTCTGTCGTTACGATCACATCGTCTGTCGTCATGTCGGTAGTTCCTGTAGTTTCTTTCTTGTCGGTTAAGTGGTGGAGAATTTCTCCCTGAATCGTAACTGCGCGCTGAACTGTTGCGTCTGAAGTTATTCTGTCTCCCTTGATAATAATTATTTTGGTTCCCATATTGTCTGTTTCTCTGATTGTCTCTGTGATAGTCACTACCGCGGAGAGGTGATCTTTCCCTGTAATTATGACTACTCTGCCAACGGTTGTCATACGGGTGGTGTCTATTTTGGTCACGATTTGTGTGGTGAGAATAGCCTTGTCGCGTCCAGTTATCGTTTCTGTCGTCACGGAATTGTGACGGATGTGACCTGTAATTGTTGTTTTCATGTTTCCGCTTTCCGCGATTGTCAGTGTCAATTTCCAGTTCTTGTAACAGTCCCTGAAAAGCCTCAATGTCTTCTTTGCAACGTCCTGCTAAAATAATGTGCCGTAAATGTTCAGGTAATTTGATTAAGCAAATGCGGATGAGTTCTGACGGGCTGTATGGGTTTGACAGGTATTGATTCTTGTGCAACATGTCTTCAAAATATTTCACAAGACTGGAGAATTCAGATTGTTCGAAATGTTTCATCATTATGATACCATGTTTTACGCGGTCTTGTGTGGCTTGAGACCAATACGCTGAGAGGAAGGCATGGTAAAATTCTCCTTCACTGTGGCAATCGTGAATGACCGATCGCATTCTTACAGCTGGTTCATTCTCTAAGTAGCCACACATAAATTCTAATCTGTGTTCCAACGACCAGTTGGGAGGAAAACAATGAGAGAATTGATGGAGCCATGCTTGTGGATGAATGTCGTTGCCAGAATTCTTAAATGTTTTGAATTTACGTGTAGTAATGAACAGCTTATAGTCAAAATCGTCATGTCGGCGAGTCGCATATCGGTCATTGTTAGGTCGTGTCGGCCGTTCCATCTCAAAATTCGGTGCACATTGCCAATTTCTTTCATAACTTCCGAAATGCCCTGTGTTATTATTTTGCGGCTTTTCCGTGTTTCTAAGTCCCTCTTCCCGTGTTGGAGCGCGAGTGTCCTCTGAAATACGTAATTCTTGTATTACCTGTGTCAGCTGATCTTGTACTTCCCGGATTTCTCTTTGGTGTTGTGTATTAATCTGATTCTGATTTTGTTTGAATTTCCTAATTTGTTCGCACTCTTCAGTGTCAGTGAAGGCTACAGGTCTTGTGTCATTCAGATCATCATCTACCTTTGTAGATAAGTTAGTGACCTGATCCGAAAGTTCGGCTACTTTCTCCGATAGTGAACACATTTCCTCAGTGTGTTTTTCTGAACCAAGTTTCAGAGTGTCCATTTGTGTTGAAATCGATTCTACTGTGTCCTTTAAGTTTTCCTGAGTTATTGCAAGTTGCGTAACCGAATCGGTAGATGCAACTGAGTCAATTTTAGCCCACAAGGTCTCATGATTTTCATGAACAATGGTTTGCAGTTCTTTTATGGCTGCTTCGTGATTCTGTAATGCATTTTCATGCCGCGAAAAAATAGGTTGAAAATGCTCACAAATTTGTGTTTTTACGTCATTACAGACTTTTTGACATTTCGATTCAATGTTATGTAACTCAGTAGTTAAATCTTCACGTGTTTGTTCAAGCGTGGTGTGAAGATTTTGTTCCATTGCATCTAACTGTTGCTGTGTTTGTCTCTGGTGTTGTTCCATTGTGTCTAACTTTTTAAGATTTTGTTCCACTGTGTCTAACTTTTTAAGATTTTGTCCCATTTGTCTCTGATTTTGTTCCATTTGTTGCATTAATTGCAACAATAATGTATTAGTGTCTGGAATCTGTTTCTCTACGCTTTTCGGCAGTGCATTTGCAACGGCAACATTCACATTTTGACAAGCAGAAAATGTGTCTTGACTTATTTGAAAAAACGGTGATGACCCAAAACCTGAATCTACAGTATTTGCGATATTGTGTTCTGTCATTCCCGATTCCTGAGGCGAGCTGTTGCCGACCAATCGATCGATAACGCTTCCCTGTTCACTACCTGTTTCACTGTCTACACCATTGTTTGCCGCCCGCTCCATTTCCCTATGCGCAATTACCAAATTACTACTTTGAACATTAGTTAATTCATTACTCTGCGGCGCTAACACACTGCCTTCGTCTTCACTGTCATTTCTCAGTTTACTTTGGAGCCTAGTATTACGTTTTTCACACGCCATAATTGTCACAATATTTCACACGATAACACAGAAAAGCACAATTTGAAGAGCAAAATAAAATAACATAGCAATGGAAATAATGTCTACTTAATTGCCAGCGCAGCTGCGAAATACTTGGTGCAAATCTACATGCATGCCACAACTGTTTTACTGTACAACAATGAAAGGCTACAACTACAAAGGAGATTCTCTCTACAATTACGCGCTAGCAATAAACAAAATCTACACTAATTACACAAACTACAAGAAAAATCAGAAGATTCCAGTGAGGTATCCTCGGCTAAGGGTCGCTATATGAAACGTCCCCTTTGAACAATTATACATATGGCTGTGCTTAACCTGACACGCAATATTTTGTTAGCGCAACGCAATCTGACTTTCAAAATTCCCTACAAAAGAATGGCCCTGACTAACATTAAACTATACCTTTCACAAATCACTTACCTCACAAAAATCTTCGCTGCTCAAGCTACTGCAATACAGCGAGCGCCACTACTGCCAGCTAAATAAAAGATTCAAACTATGGAAGGCACTAACTACTGAAAGGGATAGTTAGCAAATGAAAGATATTAATAGAGAACAAACAATGTATTTACCTTGATATCATCATATATAAATATAGCAGTTCATGACAAATTTCAAAACTCCGCCATCTCTCTCCCCACATCCACCACTGCTGGCGGCTCACCTCCAACTGCGCAACGCTACGCGCTGTTCACATCCAGCTGCCTAACACTACAATGGCGAGTATTACAACAATGCAAAGCAGACACAGACTGCCCACAGCACAGCCAGTGATTTTCATATTGAGCGCTACGTAACGTTGCCAATAAGAAAACATAAACAGCCTACTTACATAGAGAAAACATAAACAGCCTACTTACAGTATCAAGGCCGTTATTACGGCCAGAGGTGGTTGTTCTGGGTGCTGATTTCTCAGGATCTATGCACCCAAATTGCGTGAAAATGTAATCACATGTCAGTTCTAGTATAATATATTTGTCCAATGAATACCCGTTTATCATCTGCATTTCTTCTTGGTGTAGCAATTTTAATGGCCAGTAGTGTATAACGAGCGCACGGAATAGCTTAGAAGTATTCGTAGCAAAAGGAACCCAGCGTGTCGTTCATAATGCAGACAAATCTTCATATGTAGAAGTAAATTCCCGTGTAACGCAAGGAAGTCTTACAGGATTACTAATATATACACTGAGGAGACAAAAAGTCATGAGATAGCGATGTGTACATACAGAGGTAACGGTAGTATCGCGTATACAAGGTATAAAAGGAAAATGCACTGGCGGAACTGTCATCTGTACTCAGGTGAGGCATGTGGAAAGGTTTTCGACGTGATTATGGCTGCACGATGTGAATTAACATACTTCGGACGCGGAATGGTTGTTGGAGCTAGTCGCATGGGACACTCCATTTCGGAAATCGTTAGGAACTTCAGTATTATGAGATCCACAATGTCAACAGAGTGCCGAAAATATGATTACGCCTCACTACGGACAATGCAGTGGTTAGCGCAACCGTCAGGACAGTGCGGCATAATTTGCCCTTGATAGGCTATGGTAGCAGGCGACCGACGTAAGTGCCTTTGTTAACAGCACGATATCACCTGCTGCCCCTCTCCTGAGCTCATGATCGTATCAGATGGACCGTAGACCACTGGAAAACCGTCGCCACATCATATGAGTCGCGATTTCAGTTGATAGGAGCTGATGGTCGGGTTTCATTTGGCGCACAATCCACGAAGCCACTGACCATGCACTGTGCAAGCTAATGTTGGCTCCATAACGGTGTTAACTGTGGTTATACGAATGGAGTGGGTCCTCTGGTCCAGCTAAACCGATTATTGAATGGAAATGGCTATGTTTGGCTACTTTGAGACCATTTTCAGCCATTCGTGGACTTCATGTTTCCATACAGCGATGGGATTTATATGGAAGACAATAGGCCATGTCACATGGCCACAGTTGTTCGCGATTGGTTTGGAGAACATTCTCGAGAATTCGGGCAAATGATCCGGCCACGCAGATCGCCCGACATCAATACCACCGAACATTTGTGGGACATAATCGAGAGATCAGATCGTGCACAAAATACTGCACTGGCTACTTCTTACGGATGGCTATAGAGGCAGCATGGGTTAATTTTTCTGCAGGGGACTTCCAACGACTTTTTGAGTCTATGTCACGTCGAGCTGGTGCACCACGCGATGCAAAAGGAGGTCGACGATACTATGAGGTGTCCCATGATTTTGTCACCTCAGTTATATATGACGCAGTGAACAACGATGAAAACTCAGTAAAGCTGTGGTATTAATCGAAGACCGCTGACAACTGGGACTCCCCTGCATACCTTCTTACCTGATGTCTTCCCCGACGGCGATGTCATCTTTCAGCAATGTAAATGTCCGTATCTCGGAGCCAGAATCGTGCTACAGTGGTTCGAGGAGCATTTCGGTGTAATCACGTAGATGTCCAAATGGTTCAAATGGCTCTGAGCACTATGGGACTTAACTTCTGAAGTCATCAGTCCCATAGAACTTAGAACTACTTAAACCTAACTAACCTAAGGACATCACACACATCCATGCAGGATTCGAAGCTGCGTCCGTAGCGGTCGCTCGGTTCCAGACTGTAGCTCCTAGAACCGCTCGGCCACTCCGGCCGGCCACGTTGATGTCTCGGCCACCAAATTCGCCTGATGTAAATCCTGTGGAACGCATCTGGATCTCCATCGGGCGCCATTACCGCTAATGCATATCAGCGGCCCGTTATTTAATTACTTGACCTGAGCGTAAACATCTAGTGCCACATACCACCACAAACCTACAAACAATCTGTCGGATCTCTGATACGCAAAATCAGTGATGTTCTTCCTATTGTAAAGTAATAAAATGAAAAAGAAACTTATTTTTACACTTGCTTCTAATTTTAGATCTGAAGATGATCGAATACTGATCGGAACCAAGAATCATAAAAATAAGCGCACAACTTATAACCATACCACTACTATTCTAATTTAGTAGCCACTTCAGTTTCAAACAAAAGCACACTGGCTTTTACATAACACCTAGTTCTTACATTGTTCCTAAGCGTGACCATTTCTTAAACTGTCAAATTTTCTCAACATGAACAATTTATACATACAAATATTTTTAAATACAAAATGCCATCAGAAAATTGTTTAACGTAATAAACAATTTACATAGTATCTTGCATACATTACTCACATACAATGCAAAGAACTGCAAACACCAGTGTAGCACACTTTACTTTACTTATACAGAAAATATAATATAAATATAAGAAAATTTTAAAGCCAAATATTACAAAAATTTAGATGAACCATAAACATATATTGTTATAAACTGAGACGGTGAAATAAAGAATATATTTTCTTAAAGGACATCTTCCATACACTACACGCTGCACTAGAAATGTTTTATGTTCCAAAACCGGTTTTCGGTTTTATAACCATCATCAGTGGCATCTGATGCAGAAGAACAAACAACTGTACATACAGTTGTTCGCTTCTCTGTATCAGATGCCACTGATGACGTGTTTTATAACCGAAAATAGATTTTGGCAAATAAATATTTCAGTGGAGCTCATGGTGTACAGAAGATATCATTTTATAAGTATCTTAAATCTGCGGAACACCAAGCATTCAAGAATACGTTTTCAGTTTCAGCATAGCTTCGGGATATCTAGCGACAAATATCTTCTGGAATTTTCCCTATCCAAGAAAGAGTGGGACAGGAAAATAAAACCCTATCAATTACAGGGAAGCTAGTCTGTTAAACTCATCGGATTCTCCGTTATGTCTTTAGATCTCTACGAAGTCTAGAAGCAACGGCTTTCTTACGAGAGATGTACTACTTTAGAATTGTCTCTACGTATCTGAATCTGAATTTGACATCTGCCTTCCCGGTCGCTGGATTTATATGGTTGTGCCGCCTTCAGTCACTCTTGACAAACTCTCAGATGCCTGAAGATTGTGATTGCATTCACTGATTTCCCATCGCTAGGCAACCGATATCGGATCTCCTCTGTCAGGTAGGACTGATAGAGGAGATAGAGAAGATCCAACGAAGAGCGGCGCGTTTCGTCACGGGACCGTTTAGCTGGCGAGAGAGCGTTACCCAGGTGCTAAACAAACTCCACTGGCAGACGCTACAAGAGAGGCGTTGTGAACCACGGAGAGATTTATTATTGAAATTTCGGGACAGTGCTTTTCAGGAGGAGTCGGAAAACATATTAATTCCCCCCCCCCCCCCCCCCCCCCCCCACACACACACACACCAGATACTTCTCGCGTATTAAGCACGAGGAGAAAATTCTAGAAATTAGAGCCAATACAAAGGCTTACCCAATAATTCTTCCCACGCAGTATTTGCAAGTGGAACAGGGTTCGAGGGGTGAGCTAGTGGTACCAAAAGTACCCTCCGCCACGCACCATTAAATGGCTTTCGGAGTATGATGTAGATGAGATGTTTTCGTGATTTTCGCGCATTACTTTACGTTGGATGTCTTTATTTTTCTGGTCAGCTGCCAATCTTGCTCTCAGGTGCTGATAAACATAAGTATCTCTTTACTTTGTGCCCAATTCCATTGCCGTGATAGTTAACGCACTTGACTTGAAGGTAGCTGGTTCGATCCGTGGTGGTGTAAGAAATTTTCGCAGCCAGTAGTTAGCCGGTCATGTGAGAAGAGGGAGTGGAGAACATCTAATCACCAAACATTTATGCCAATGCTCTGGATTACATTCCAAAGCTGTCTGCACCAATGAGGACATTTGACAGTATCGTTGGTGGTTCGTTGGTCGGACGCTCTGCTGTGCCCCCTTGGTGCTATTCGAGAGGGCAATACCACTTCGGTCACGAAGAGGGCAACATAGATAAAGAAAACTTCAGACTTCTTCCAAGCTAAGAATATAACAAATACCTAAGAATCCAATAGCGAGACTCTAGAAAGACATCACATACATCTTAGTTTCATATTCAACATTCAAGAAGCAAGAAACGTTATTGAGATGCACCCTGAAAGTACCCTCCCTCGGTTCAGCAGGATAAACTGACAAACAGCGTCTCCACTGTGTCATCTATCGTGTGTAAAAGTGTGCCTTATTGAAAGCTGAATGTGCAGAGGAGGAATAACACCAACAGCGAGTTTCATGGTCAACTTGATATTTTCGAGGTGATAGTTTCCATTTTATGACTACCCATCGCGTATTCCGATTTTTACTCAAGAGCTTCATCCTGGTAACTACTGAAGCAGACGTTTTGCTTCTTTTTACTGTCCGTAATCCTTAAGGAAATTTAATGTTCTTTTGTACATGGCAGACTTCTCAAACGCGAATCCAATAAGAAGTGACTTATTGTTACTACAACTTCTAAGATGTGAGTAGGGTAAAATGAAACAGTGTAGCAAAGGAAGAAAGGTAAAGGAATATAAGAACACAAAAGAGGAACAGGAGAATGGATTAGGACAGAGTGAGATGAGTGAAGAATTACCTAGTCAGTAAATAAGTATGTAAAATGAAAGCAGCTTATAAAAATCAATACTACAGTCTCAGAAACCATGACAGGGAAAGCCAGCTTCTTTCTCCATAGAACGTCACGATCAGTTATTCGATATATCAGCCGCCATCTTCACTACGTGATAAGAAATGATGCGAAACCAATCTGAAATGGCATTTCCAGTTTCCCAACCGACCCATTCCTATCGTGATGCCTCATATGAATTTAGCCCACACTTTGCCTCCGCCCTCACGCGAACACCGGCCATTATCCGGTGGAACATTACGCGCAGAACTGCGGGCCATTAGTCCTGGAGAACTGCTATGAGAACAGCCAGCAGCGATTTGTGGCCTGCCGCAAAGATGGCGTGCCATAAATTCTCGTTCTGACGTGGAGAACTGTTCCAGTTTCAGGTTCTCTCTCTCTCTCTCTCTCTCTCTCTCTCTCTCTCTCTCTCACACACACACACACACACACACACACATATATATATATATATATATATACATATATATATATCCCTTTCTGTGTAATGCTCCTATTTTATGGACTGCACTACGTAAGAGTAACCTCTCCTGTTTGTACTCATACTGTTAATTTTCAAAGTGCTTTTCGATTATTGATCGGAAAAAGGATATCATCGTAATCTTCAACCGCAGTATTGAGTCGTGCAGCTAAGAGAGGCCAAAATACTCTGCACGTGAAGCAAATCTCTCCCCCATCCGCAAATTTAATTGTAGTTACCACATAGTCCAGACACGCCTGCACTCTACAATGAGGTGACAAGTCACAGGACACAGGGTAGCGATATGCACACGTACAGGTGGTGGTAGCATCGCATACACAAGGAATAAAAGGACAGCGGGCAGTGCAGTGGCGGAGCTGCTATTTGTACTCAGGTAGTTCATATTAAAAGGTTTCCTAAGTGATTATGGCCGCACGATGGGAATTAACAGACTTCGTACTCGGAGACAGAGGCATGGGACATTCAATTTCGGAAATAGTTATGGATTCAATACTCCGAGAACCACAGTGTCGAAAGTGTGCCGAGAATGCCAAAGCGCCGCGCGGTCTAGGCATCCTGTCGCGGTTTGCACGGCTCCCCCCGTCGGAGGTTCGATTCCTGCCTCGGGCATGGGTTTGTGTGTTGTCCTTAGCGTAAGTTAGTTTAAGTTAGAGTAAGTAGTGTGTAAGCCTAGGGACCGATGACCTCAGTAGTTTGGTCCCATAGAACTTACCACAAATTTCCGAAAGAATGCCAAATTTCAGGCATCACCTTTCACCAAGGATAATGCACTGCCCGACTGAGATTAGCGCCACTTGAAGAGAGTTTTCAGTGCTAACAGACCAGCAACACTACATGAAACAGCGGCAGAAATCAATGTGGGCCGTACGACGAACGTATCCGTTAGCACAGAGCGACGAAATTTGGCCTTAATGGGCTATGGCAACAGACGACCGACGCGAGTGCCTTTGCTAACAAGACGGCTTCGCCTGCAGCGCTTATCCTGGGCTGTTGATTATTTCGATTGGACCATGAACGACGGGAAAACCGCGGCCTAGTCATTGAGTTCCGATTTCAATTGGTAAGACATGATGGTAGGGTTCAAGTGTGGCGCACACCCCACGAAGCCATGGGCCCAAGTTGTAAACAAGGAACTGTGCAAGCAGGTGGTGGCTCCTTAGTGGTTTAGGACGTGTTTACATGGAAAGGACTAGGTTCTCTGGTGCAACTGAACCGATCACTGACTGGAAATTGTTATGTTCGAATACATGGAGACCACTTGCAGGCATTTATGGGCTTCTTGTTCCCAGAACAGCGATGTCAGTTGTTCGCCACTGGTTTGAAGAACATTCTAGATAGTTCGAGCGAATGATTTTCCCACCCACATCGCCCGACATGAATGCAGTCGAACATTTATGGTAAATAATTGAGAATTCAGTTCGTGCACCGGCAACACTTTCGCAATTTATGGACGGATATAGGGGCAGCACGGCTCAATATTTCCGCAGAGGACTTCCAACGACTTGTTGAGTCCACGTTACATCGATCTGCTGCACTACGCCGGAAAAGAGCAGGTCCGACACGATGTCGGGAGCTACTCCATGAATTTTGCCACCTTAGTGTATAGTTGGAACGCTAAGACCTACACCGTGATGCATCGCTGTACAAAACATTTTTTACGCTGCCACTTGATCGACCGCCAGTATCGCTCAACTTGTAGCGAACTAACTCGCAAGAAAGGGTCGTGTGTCAGACGTGGACCCAACTAACGCGAAGGTTATCGTCAGAGGTCTGGTACAACGGCCAGTCTGAACGTGATTTTTAGTCACTTTGTCACATCTGGCTAATCAAATGCTCTGCTAGTTGCCCAGTGCCACAACGCACAAACAACGGATATATAATTATAGTAAAAATGGTTCAAATGGCTGTGAGCACTGTGGGACTTAACAGCTAAGGTCATCAGTCCCCTAGAACTTAGAACTATTTAAACCTTCCGGACTGCAGCGCCTAGAACCGCATGGCCACTCCGGCCGGCAATTATAGTATACTGGTCTTCAATTGGTTATTAGTTTGAACACCACAGTTCATTATTACTCATACCTCTATTAAAGGTAGTATGATCTTAGATGGCCCTAACCTGTGAACTGACTTACCCAGACAGTTACAGGAGGACCACAGTTTAATGTGGTCTTCGAACCGCGGTGCTACGAGCCATTTTTCGCGTTATAAGAGAACTGAACATGATAGACAGAAAAAATCCTCGGATGGCAGGAGTTTGAATCCCAGCCCTTTCAAATTTGGCGCTTACTGACTGATGTCAAGGACGCCGTACACAACTAAAATTTCACGAAGCCTAAACGGGGTACGCGACTGTCTCTTCAGCCTGGAATAAGTGATATTGTATTGATAGGAATGAGTCTTGCCACTGACAGAAACGAGTGCTAAATCCACGATGTAAAGATGAAGTAGCTCTATTGTGAGACTAATTGTTCCACAGGCCTGTGATGGTGCTAGACAACAATACAGACTTCACCAATTATCAGTGTGAGACTGGCAGCTGACGCAAAATGGACTGCAAATGAGACTCCTCACACCGAAAACTAATATTGCTGTGCAATGGAGTATGAGCATTGTCTCTAGATCTGGATTTCCTGACACCCAGAAATGCTTGTCACGCTATTAAGTTGCTAGGGAGCAGATGAACTAGAGACATCTGCCGCATAATCTTTAACGCCATCATTCGCTCTGAGGATGGCTGCGAAGTGTCACGTCTGAGCATTTCTTGAGACTCTAAACTTTGTTTACTTTTGTACGTGTTTCATATAATGATAAGAATGAACAGCGAGAAGGATTTTAATGAAATTGACGCCAACCGTGGAAACGCTCGTGTTTAAAAAAACAGGTATGTCCCATCTCATGTCATTGTATCTAAAAACTTGTTGTTTAGGATGGTTTTCGGACAGTTCTGATAATGTAATGCATTCTGCTTATCCACATCTGACCTATCATCCACCACAAAATTTATGTAAAATATCTACGATGACATGCCAACACTCGAGATCTTTTGTTATTTGTGGAAGTAATTTGACAATTTTGGGCTTTGTATTTAGACCTTAAATTAATAAGGACCATTCGATGTATAGGTGGTTCCCGGCTTTCAAGTGATAGTTCGGTAAGCAGTTTAGACATGTGACACTCTTGTTGAATTGCATAAGGCGTGAACCGTAAGATAGTTCCTCATCAATCAGTTCGCCCTTTAGAGAATTAGGGTGGATACTCCGGATAGGAGATGTGATTTCCACAAAGTGTGTTTACTTCATCTTTTTCTTAGTCACTGGTGTCAATACCACACCTCAATTTTCAGATTTTTCCATAATTGCATTATCAGACGGAGTAAGTCCAGAGTCTTGCCTGTAGCTTCACATAACACTAAATATATGACTTCATGTCCTACTTAATTTCAACCATGCGGAACAGACTACCCTGCGCCCTGCGTGTTATCCAAAAACACCGGATTTAGGGGTAGATTATATGTTGTTGTTGTCATCGGTGTAGCTTCCATATCGTCGAATCGCCGCTGTATTCATTTTTTCCAACAAGGACTCTGTAACATAGTCAACTATATTTCTTCCCTGCGATCTTGCTTTCCTCTTTGCTTCCTTGCATGTCATCCGCTAATCTTAACCTATAATTTCCTGCTCTTCCTCTCACTACTTCTTCACGTCAATCCCTTCTCTACCAGTGTCATACCTTTTTATGAGATACCATTATTCACATTCGACAAGAACATAATGAAGAAATTGCGTAACACAGCGTTTAGAAGACTGAAATTTAATGTATTCATTATTATTATTATTATTATTATTATTGTTGTTATTGGAGAACTCCCTTAATAAGTGGAAGACGTTAAGCAAATAAGTGAATGAACTTAACTTTTCGTCCTTTTTGTTGCTCCAATAGGCTTTCATTCTTTCCGAGCAGGCTTGTTTACTTTCTTTCGACCATTTTGGTATGAATTGTTTTTGTTTTGGTTGCTCTGATGTAACTTCACACTTGTGTGTATTGTGTCAGAAGGTCTCTCTTTCTAAAATGTCGGTTGATCTTATGTTTACGCTTTTTAGATCCTTTCGAATTTCGTTCAGCCTAGGTGTTGAGTTCTTAAGTGATACTGTATAGTCTATTATCCTTTTTGTCAGTCGGTCTTCTGGTATTCTGTCGAGGTGAACTAAAGACTTCATTCGCCTTTCTTAATGACAATTTCTATGTTTGAAAACTTTCCTTTTACTTTGATTGACTGTACCCTGTAACCGTCTTGAGTACAGCTTGCTTAGGACTGTTGGTTTGATGACTGTGTTGTAGAGCCCCATTTTTGTTTGTCTTGACAAGGAGTTTTTGTTGTAGAGGATTTGGACTAACCATGATGCTTTTTTAGCGTTTAGGAAACTATTTTGCTGTGAGATTTTTTCAAGGTCTGTTGGTTCGATGAGTTCTCCGAAGTATTTAAAGTACGGGACCCTGTTCATTCTACCGTTTTCATTATTATTTCTATTTTTCTCAGACCTTAGGTCTCGTTAAAAATGGAAAGTGACGCGGACCTTCATCAAGCGTGACTTCCTTTTAACTGTACGGTATATGTTACATTGTATTTAGGAACTTTCGGGTTATTGAACACGTATCAATAATTACAGATTTCTGTAGTTGTTTATATAAGTTTGGATGTAGCTGTATTGTGTTGATGTACTGGTGGATATTGTGTGGTATGAACTCCTGTAGTTGATAGTATAATTGGTATAATGTCAACTTTATCCTGATGCCACATGTCATTTACTTCCTCAGCCAGTTGGATGTATTTTTCAATTTTTTCTCCTGTTTTCTTCTGTATATTTGTTGTATTGGGTATGGATATTTCGATTAGTTGTGTTAATTTCTTCTTTTTATTGGTGAGTATGATGTCAGGTTTATTATGTGGTGTTGTTTTATCTGTTATAATGGTTCTGTTCCAGTATAATTTGTATTCATCATTCTCCAGTACATTTTGTGGTGCATACTTGTATGTGGGAACGTGTTGTTTTATTAGTTTATGTTTTATGGCAAGTTGTTGATTATTTTTGCTACATTGTCATCTCTTCTGGGGTATTCTGTATTTGATAGTATTGTACATCCGCTTGTGATGTGATCTACTGTTTCTATTTGTTGTTTGCAAAGTCTGCATTTATCCGTTGTGGTATTGGGATCTTTAATAATATGCTTGCTGTAATATCTGGTGTTTATTGTTTGGTCCTGTATTGCAATCATGAATCCTTCCGTCTCACTGTAAATATTGCCTTTTCTTAGCCACGTGTTGGATGCGTCTTGATCGATATGTGGCTGTGTTAGATGATACGGGTGCTTGCCATGTAGTGTTTTCTTTTTCCAATTTACTTTCTTCGTATCTGTTGATGTTATGTGATCTAAAGGGTTGTAGAAGTGGTTATGAAATTGTAGTGGTGTAGCCGATGTATTTATATGAGTGATTGCTTTGTGTATTTTGCTAGTTTCTGCTCGTTCTAGAAAGAATTTTCTTAAATTGTCTACCTGTCCATAATGTAGGTTTTTTATGTCGATGAATCCCCTTCCTCCTTCCTTTCTGCTTAATGTGAATCTTTCTGTTGTTGAATGTATCTGATGTATTCTATATTTGTGGCATTGTGAACGTGTAAGTGTATTGAGTGCTTCTAGATCTGTGTTACTCCATTTCACTGCTCCAAATGAGTAGGTCAATATTGGTATAGCATAAGTATTTATAGCTTTTGTCTTGTTTCTTGCTGTCAATTCTGTTTTCAGTATTTTTGTTAGTCTTTGTCTATATTTTTCTTTTGTTCTTCTTTAATATTCGTATTATCTATTCCTATTTTTTGTCTGTATCCTAGATATTTATAGGCATTTGTTTTTTCCATCGCTTCTATGGAGTCAGTGTGGTTACTCAATATGTAATCTTGTTGTTTAATGTGTTTTCCCTTGACTATGCTATTTTTCTTACATTTGTCTGTTCCAAAAGCCATATTTATGTCATTGCTGAATACTTCTGTTATCTTTAGTAATTTGTTGAGTTGTTGATTTGTTGCTGCCAGTAGTTTTAGATCATCCATGTATAGCAAATGTGTGATTTTGATTATATCCATAATTTGTATTATTTAGCGTGTTGGATAGTGGGTTCAGAGCAAGACAGAACCAGAAAGGACTTAATGAGTCTCCTTGGTATATTCCACGCTTAATCTGTATTGGCTGTGATGTGATATTATCTGAATTTGTTTGGATATTAAGTGTGGTTTTCCAGTTTTTCATTACTATGTTTAGGAACTGTATCAATTTAGGATCTACTTTGTATATTTCCAATATCTGTAGTAACCATGAGTGGGGTACACTATCAAAAGCTTTTTGGTAATCAATGTATGCGTAGTGTAGCGACCTTTGTTTAGTTTTAGCTTGATACGTCACCTCTGCATCTATTATCAGTTGCTCTTTACATCCTCGTGCTCCTTTGCAGCAGCCTTTTTGTTCTTCATTTATAATTTTGTTCTGTGTTGTATGTGTCATTAATTTCTGTGTAATGACTGAAGTTAATATTTTGTAGATTGTTGGTAGGCATGTTATGGGGCGATATTTAGCTGGGTTTGCTGTGTCTTCTTGATCTTTAAGTTTCAGATAGCTTATTCGATGTGTAAGTGTATCAGGGAATGTGTATGGGTCTGCAATGTAACTGTTAAATAATTTAGTTAGATGTGAATGTGTTGAGATGAACTTCTTTAGCCAGAAATTTGCTATTTTATCTTTTCCAGGGGCTTTCCAATTGTGTGTAGAATTAATTGCTCGGGTGACTTCATGTTGCAAAATTACCACTTCAGGCATTTGTGATATCATCTTGTATGCGTCTGTTTCTGCTTGTATCCACCGAGCATGTCTGTTATGTTGTACTGGGTTTGACCATAATTTGCTCCAGAAGTGTTCCATGTCTGTTATGTTTGGTGGATTGTCTATTTTAATGTGTGTGTTATCTATTGTCTGGTAAAATTTCTTTTAGTTTGTGTTGAATGTTTGATTTTGTTTCCTTCTATTTTCACTTTTTCTGTATCTTCTAAGCCGTTTGGCCAATGCTTGTAATTTCTGCTTCTTTTCATCTAATTGCTCTATTGCTTCTTGTTGTGAGATTTTACCTAACCTTTTTCGGTTTTTGTCTGATATTTCATTTCTTATAAATTGTGTTAGCTGTCCGATGTCTTTTCTCAGTTTTTCTATTCTGATCTGTAGCCTGTGTTGCCATGCTGGTTTTGTGGGTTTCTTCTGTGTGTTGGTTGGTTCTGATCTATGCCTAGTGTGTATATTTAGTGTAGTGAGTGCTTTTACATAAACCAGTAGTTGTAACTCTTCCATAGTTGTATTTTCATTCATTTTGTTGTGTATGATTGTGTTGGTAGTTGTTATTGTTGTTTCGACTTGTGGGTTATTTGGTGGTCTATGCAAGAATGGTCTAATGTCTGTATTTGTGTCTTTGTATTCTATATATGTCAGCTGAAATTTCTCTTCTATATCTAACATGCGTGTCACTTCGTGTTCTATTTGTGCTTGTTCTGGTGGCTGTCTTAAGATTTCGTTTTCCTCTGATTGTTTAATTGACACGTTTTGTTCTTTGTTTGTCTTCTCTGGGATGTTTGAGTCCATTACTGTATTTTCTTCTTCTTCTAATTGCAACTAATTTTGTTCCAGTTTATTGCTGTACTTGTTGTTTGATGTTTTCTACTTCTGACTGGGGTATCCTGTTATTGTTTATTATTACACGGATCTGATCAGCTAGTCGTTGTTCTGTTAAAAATTTTAATTCCGGGTATCTGGTAATAAATGTTGTGTATACTTGTGATCTGTATCCAGTTGTGTTGGTTCCTAGGTTTGTTGCTTGGTAATAACAGAACGTGAGGTGTCGATTAACTTCATCTGACCATCTCATCCTCTGTCTTTGTTTTCCTTCTAGGGTGGTTGCAGGAAGCATATCCTGCAAAACACCTCTATTTGGATTTAAATCATTTTCCAGTTGGCTAGCAGTGTCATTACCATTGTGGGCGGTCATAAGGTTCAAGCGCCGTCCCCGACCATGACGGCGCTTGTCCGAGGCTTCTTTAGTTCTGTCCTGAACCAAGTAATCACACTAAAAGGGGGGTTAGCCCTATTAGTGGTTTGTTCTTTTCGTCGCCTTTTACGACTGGCAGAACATACCGGAGGCCTATTCTTTTCCTGGGCCTCCACGGGATTCATTATTATTATTATTATTATTATTATTATTATTATTATTACACACGTTACAGGCCTTTTATCAGACCACGCGAAAGATTCATGACTACTTGTTCTTCCTGCTCTCCTTCATTCTTTCACTAAATGCTCTCTTCCTTTCTTCAGTCCACTTTGTCCTTCGGGCTTTAGGTGCTGTTTTCTCTGACATCACTTCCCACTTGTATACCTTGTGTCTATAGACTCCTTTGTCCATGACGTCCACTGAACCTGTCTGAGATCTTTTCAGATCAACTTTGACTTGTGTCATTCAGGATGTAGTGGTCTTGAGTCCCTGGATGTACCTGAGGATTCTGTTGGTAGGTCTGGTCTGTGGGAGTCTGCTGATGTGTCCATAAAATTTTAGTCGCCTCTTTCTAATGTACGCTGCGATGTTGGAGAACTTCTCTGTGGTGTCCCTGGAGTGAAGCCTACATCCCTCGTCCGTGATATTTGATCCATTCATTTTCCGAATGATTTTTCTTCCCTGTGTGAGAATGTTCTCAAGGTCGGGCTTATTATTATTATTATTATTATTGTTGTTATTTTCGATTATTCCCATTTAAAGAGAGCGTTTGCACTTGAATTCCTTTACGATGATTGTTTGTTTATGTTTTTTCTGACCCCAAATGTTTTTCATGTGTTCACTTATTATTATTATTGTTATTATAATTATTATTATTATTATTATTATTATTATTATCATCATCATCATCATCATCATCATCATCATCATCATCATCGTCTATAACACTAAGTCACTATACCGTAACCTGAAACCAGTTGTATGTTGCTTGTCAAACCTCTCCGCAGTGTCTCGTGAAGTGACGGCGTGTGACACAGTTGATGGTTATCCGTCCGTCGGATGAGAACTTCCAAGCTCAGACGCCCCGTTGGTGATATTTGAGGGATGGGCTACGTGCCGGCAACGAGTTTTACCTACTACCTTTCTTTCGTCCATAGTATCAGTAACCCAGCAGTATACCGTAAAAGAATGATCTCAGTCACCCACACGACACAGATCTATACTTGACACTTCATATTAGGTCGGAGAAAGGCAACCTCCAGTATGACCTTGCCATAAGTAGCTGGGCAGGGTTCCTGCATCTGCTTCCCCTACACTCATTTGCTGAGTATGGGACTACTTACTGTTACTATTTATCCAGTATGGGAGGATGAGGCCACTTAGTGGCTCAAGAGAAATTTTACAAACTGTTTCAAACCTGTATGAAACACTCTATCGCTGATACTCTCCACAAACTGGTGAAAGGATAAAAGTTTATCGTTACAACATTTGCGCTGTCCATGGACTACGACTTCAGGTTCAGGCGCGACGTTTTTATTGCTTCTTTACTACTAATAATATTCGCAACACATTTTGTAGACCGTATCCACGTATACCAATGAATGTACCTGTAAAATTATATAATTGCACGACACATAGTGCAGGAGATAAAACATCATAAACACTGAGATATATGAAAAACTAGGTAATGATTAAAATGGAGCGAAAAATTCTCAAACGATATTAATCCAGTGTTTCATAATGAGAACACTTAGCGACTTTCGACAAACTTTCCACATGATTTCAAACATTTTTCGTAACTCTTTCTCGCTTACGTGCTTGACGCCCAATATTTGACACATTAACTCATTTGTGAAGTAATTAGACGTTTCAACCAGTTTCATAACTGCTAATGCAGTTTTTGTTGCTGTGGTCTTCAGTCAAGAGACTGGTTTGATGCAGCTCTCCATGCTACTCTGTCCTGTGCAAGCTTCTTCATCTCCCAGTACATACTGAACCCACATCCTTCTGAATCTGCTTAGTGTATTCATCTTTTGGTCCCCCTCTGCAATTTCTACCCTCCACACTGCCCTCCAATACTAAATTGGTGATCTCTTGATGCCTCAGAACGTGTCCTACCAACCGAGACCTTCCTCTTGTCAAGTTGTGCCACAAATTTCTCTTCTCCCCAATTCTATTCAATACCTCCTCATTACTTATGTGATAGACCCATCTGATCTTCAGCGTTCTTCTGTAGCACCACACTTCGAAAGCTTCTATTCTCTTCTTGTCCAAACTATTTATCGTCCATGTTTCACTTCCATACATGGCTACACTCCACATAAATACTTTCAGAAACGACTTCCTGACACTTAAATCTATACTCGATGTTAACAAATTTCTATTCTTCAGAAACGCCTTCCTTGCCATTGCCAGTCTCTACTTCGACCATCATCAGTTATTTTGCTCCCTAAATAGCAAAACTCCTTTACTACTTTGTCTCATTTTCTAATCTAATTCCCTCAGCAACACCCGATTTAATTCGACTTCATTCCATTATCCTCGTTTTGCTTTTTTTTATGTTCATCTTATACCCTCTTTTCAAGACACTATCCATTCCGTTTAACTGCTCTTTCAGGTCCTTTGCTGTCTCTGACAGAATTACGATGTCATCGGCAAACCTCAAAGTTTTAATTTCTTCTCCGTGGATTTTAATACCGATTCCGAATTTTTCTTTTGTTTCCTTTACTGCTTGCTCAATATGCAGATCGAATAACATCGGGGAGAGGTTACAACCCTGTCTCACTCCATTCCCAACCAGTGCTTCTCTTTCATGTCCCTCGACTCTTATAACTGCCATCTGGTTTCTGTACAAATTGTAAATAGCCTTTCGCTCCCTGTATTTTACCCCTGCCACCTTCAGAATTTGAAAGAGAGTATTCCAGTCAACATTGTCAAAAGCTTTCTCTAAGTCTATAAATGCTAGATACATAAGTTTGCCTTTCCTTAATCTATTTTCTAAGATATGTCGTAGGGTCGGTACTGCCTACATTTCCACGGAATGCAAACTGATCTTCCCCGAGGTCGGCTTCTACCAGTTTTTCCATTCGTCTGTAAAGAATTCGTGTTAGTATTTTGCAGCCGTGGCTTATTAAACTGATAGTTCGGTAATTTACACACCTGTCAACACCTGCTTTCTTTGTGATTGGAATTATTATATTCTTCTTGAAGTCTGAGGGTATTTCGCCTGTCTCATACATCTTGCTCACCAGATGTTAGAGTTTTGTCAGGGCTAATGTAGTATACAAATAGTAATATTGACTCACTAAGTGTGTCTGGTCAGATGCATGACTGGGCCTACAGGACCTAGTGCAGGTGAAATAAAAGCATAGATAAATTAATAGATAAGAATTTCGGAGTTTGTGAACAAATATTTTCTGAGTGTTTGTGTGTTAGGGAACTGTTGTGTCTGGTGGCTCGTTACAGAATAATCGGATTTCGTTGGATCTCTTACCTCTAATTAGAAAACCACCATAACGACCGGGAGAGCGGTGTGCTGACCACACGCCCCTCCTATCCGCATCCTCAACTGAGGGTGACACGGCGGTCGGATGGTCCCGATGGGCCACTTGTGGTCTGAAGACGGAGTGTTCTTACCTCTAATTGCCTTTGCCCTGAAAATATCTGCAAGGCAGTGAAAACTGTTTGTCTTGTTAGCGGTGTGGGAGGGAGGGTTGGAATCTTGCATTCACTCACAGTACTTGATGCTGAGATATGTCATTTTTCAGTCTCGTGCTTGCAATCAGTATTATTCGATTCTGTCTCGAGTTGGTTTTGCGCACAAAGTTAGTTGTACGCCACAGAACTACGAATAGATTTACTGAGCGTTGCTAGGGACAGTCGTCTGTACGTCGCCCGTGTCGCACTGCTGCATTACAGGGTAAACTCATTTCCATTAACAGTCTGTGCCAGCTCTCCAAGCGACACACGCCGTATTTGCCCTGCGTTCTTCGCTTCCTCTGTGCCGACGTACAGACACGTGGTGGATGCTGCGGGTGATGCTGTTGCAAAAGAAGAGGGGGGGGGGGGGGGGGGAGAGGTCATGTATGGCCGTTGATTGGATGTCTTGCTCAGCAAACAGTGCGCCGCTTCTCAACATTTGTGTGGTTTGCACATATGTGGAACTTCGTTACAGCATCTGTGCAGACCGTATGTATGAAATTTACCTCCCCACCCCCAACGTAGAGCTCAAAGAGCAAAGCGCGTCCTCACACGTCCACACACACACACACACACACACACACACACACACACACACACACACACACACACATACGGACAATGTGTCATCCTACATAAACATAGCGCTGTGACAGTAGGAAGTTAATTGTTTAGGTTTCGACACGTTTTTTCACTGATTATACTGAATAAATTAATAATAGTCTTGCTTTTTTTTGGAAGCTCCTGGTGACGTTTTCCTCCGTGTTTGCCGATTAAATTTGGATTTTGGAATTCCATGTTCTGCAAAACACAAAGTACTTACCTTTCTATTTACCCATACATTCGACACGTATGTCTCACATTCTGTGGTCTTGGATTTATTACTGTGAAACATCATACAAAGTTTATGGTTCTCTCTCCGTTTTATGCCTCAAATCTATAACATCAGCCAGCACTGTATTTATTTAGTGTCAAATGCTTGCGAAAGTGTATTTTTAAAGGTCGGCTTCTCGTGTTATCTGCAAATTAGTTAAAGAATTCGCTTGTTTTCCAAAACACTTCTACATGAGTACTGATTGTGTAAGTTCTATACCTACATTTTTAATCCAGTGGGAATTTAGGAAGATGGGACCTCGATAAACTGACTAAACCAGAGGTTGTACAGAGTTTCAGGGAGAGCATAAGGGAACAATTAACAGGAATGGGGGGAAGAAGTATTATGTACAAAGTATTATATACAAAGTACAAGTATTATGTACAAAGTATTATGTACAAAGAGGTATTATGTACACTGATTTTCAAACGTTTTTTGCTTGTTCTTCGCCGTCGCGGCGTGGCCGCGCTGTTACAGGCGCCATGTCACGGATTGCACGGCCCATTCCGCCGGAGGTTCGATTCCTCCGTCGGTCATGGGTGTGTGTGGTGTTCTTAGCATAAGTTAGTTTAAATTAATTTAAGTAGTAAGTAAGTCTAGGGACCGATGACCTCAGCAGTTTGGTCCCGTAGGAATTCACACACATCTAAACATTTGCTTGTTCTTTGTTCATTGTTTTGTTTCTGTTCATTATAGCGCTAAATTTGCACGTTTGGAGAAAAATTGTGTTGGTTGTGTCTGCTGGTGGAGATCTTAAGGGTGGTCCATTGATAGTGACCGGGCCAAATATCTCACGAAATAAGCATCAAACGAAAAAACTACAAAGAACGAAACACGTTGAGCTTGAAGGGGGAACCAGATGGCGCTATGATTGGCCCGCTAGATGGCGTTGCCATAGGTCAAATAGATATCAATTGCGTTTTTTTAAAATAGGAACCCCCATTTTTATTACATATTCGTGTAGTACGTAAAGAAATATGAATGTTTCAGTTGGACCACTTTTTTCGCTTTGTGACAGATGGCGCTGCATTAGTCACAAACGTGTAAGTACGTTGTATCACGTAACATTCCGCCAGTGCAGACGGTATTTGCTTCGTTTGTGGTTCTCGATATGGTGTTGATGTATGGCTATTGTGATCAAGATACCCAGCGGGCGTGTGCTATGTATGCTGCTCGGTATCCTTGACGACATCATCCAAGTGTCCGGACCTTTCCCCGGATAGTTACGTTATTTAAGGAAGCAGGGAGTGTTCAGCCACATGTGAAACGTCAACCACGACCTGCAACAAATGATGATGCCCAAGTAGGTGTTTTAGCTGCTGTCGCAGCTAATCTGCATATCAGTAGCAGACAAACTGAGCGAGAATCGGGAATCTCAAAAACGTCGGTGTTGAGAATGCTATATCAACATCGATTGCACCCGTACCATATTTCTATGCACCAGGAATTGCATGGCGACTACTTTGAACGTCGTGCACAGTTCTGCCACTGGACACAAGAGGAATTACGGGATGATGACAGATTTTTTGCACGCGTTCTATTTAGCGACGAAGCGTCATTCACCAACAGCAGTAACGTAAACTAGTATAATATGCACTATTGGGCAACAGAAAATCCACGATGGCTGCGACAAGTGGAACATCAGCGACCTTGGCGGGATAATGTATGGTGCGGCATTATGGGAGGAAGGGTAATTGGCCTCCATTTTATCGATGGCAATCTAAATGGTGCAATGTATGCTGATTTCCTACGTAATGTTCTACCGATGTTACTACAAGATGTTTCACTGCAACATGATGGATGTCCGGCACATAGCTCGCGTGCGGTTGAAGTAGTATTGAATAGCATATTTCACGACAGGTGGATAGGTCGTCGAAGCACCATATCATGCCCCTCACGTTCACCGGATCTGACGTCCCCGGTTTTCCCACTGTGGGCCAAGTTGAAGGATATTTGCTATCGTGATCCACCGACAACGCCTGACAACATGCGTCAGCGCATTGTCAATGCATGTGCGAACATTACAGAAGGCGAACCACTCGCTGTTGAGAGGAATGTCGTTACACGTCTTGCTAAATGCATTGAGGTTGACGGACATCATTTTGAGCATTTATTGCATTAATGTGGTACTTACAGGTAATCACGCTGTAACAGCATGCGTTCTCAGAAATGATAAGTTCACAAAGGTACATTGGAACAACCGAAAAAAATGGTTCAAATGGCTCTGAGCACTATGGGACTCAACTGCTGAGATCATTAGTCCCCTAGAACTTAGAACTAGTTAAACCTAACTAACCTAAGGACATCACAAACATCCATGCCCGAAGCAGGATTCGAACCTGCGACCGTAGCGGTCTTGCGGTTCCAGACTGCAGCGCCTTTAACCGCACGGCCACTTCGGCCGGCGGAACAACCGAAATAGAATGTTTAAACGTACCTAAGTTCTGTATTTTAATTTAAAAAACCTACCTGTTACCAACTGTTGGTCTAAAATTGTGAGCCATATGTTTGTGACTATTACAGCGCCATCTATCACAAAGCGAAAAAAGTGGTCCAACTAAAACATTTGTATTTCTTTACGTACTACACGAATATGTAATAAAAATGGGGTTCCTATTTAAAAAACGGAGTTGATATCCGTTTGACCTATGGCAGCGCCAATTTTCCTGTAGGCAGTATCTATCTTACCCCTAGTGATATACGCCTCTACATTTGTCCTCTAGCCATCCCTGTTCAGCCATTTTGCACGTCCTGTCGATCTCATTTTTGAGACGTTTGTATTCCTTTTTGCCTGCTTCATTTACTGCATTTTTGTATTTTCTGCTTTCATCAATTAAGATAAGGGTATAATTTGGTAACTCACTCAGTCCTCAGTGACTGCACAGTTGACTATGGCAGACGCACAGAGTCATGTTCCCTATTCTTTTGAGCAGTAACTTTGAGTTACCTCGTCACCTGTTGGTAATCAGTTGTTATTATCTAGTCTAAATTTAAACTTATTAAAATTTAAGGCTAATTTATGTACACAATTTACTGACAAATGTAGGTTGCTTAACTCTTACAGGCTCCCATTCCGGAATGACAGAACACCTGTTCCGAATGCTGAGAGCGATTCCCCCAGCGTACCGCGCGGCGTATGACACCGCCACAGACTCGCCCGCGCGGCGCGGGCTCGGTGACGGATTTAGCAGCCCGCTGTTGAGTGCTCGTAACTGCTGGATTGCACGAGCCGCCGATACTGCTCGGCCCGCGCAGTGCTATACAGCGTTATCGTTGCTCATCCAATCATCGGAAACTATTCGCGGGCGCATTGAATCCTGCAGCGGAAACACCGCCACATACAGGAAATGAAACCGGGTTAGTGGCTGCTGCTTTGGAATATACGCGCGCTTGTCGGCTGTGCTTCGCACTCCACCGAGTGACCTGTCGCGTGCGTTACATTACTGTTAAGCCCCTCTGTGTCCTGCACGTAATGGCACAAAGAATTTATCTCAGGCACTCCAAGAGATCGTTGTCGACAACCATTCTCGGGTACGCTGATTAGCGCACAACAACAAATAATAAATTGCCCTGACAAAATACGGCCACCTCCGTGAAAGAGCACACTGCTCGCCTAGGTTCACTGTGGACTGTGTAGAGCTTGCCCCATGCATGCATGTGAGACTCCACTGCTGACATATACCATGGTCGTGAAGCTGTGGATGTGACAGTCGATCGTATCTGGAATTGTAAAACTACCAAAGGCTGCTGTGGACTACCATAAGCAAGTGTAGAAATGGTTCAAATGGCTCTGAGCACTATGGGACTTAACATCTATGGTCATCAGTCCCCTAGAACTTAGAACTACTTAAACCTAACTAACCTAAGGACAGCACACAACACCCAGCCATCACGAGGCAGAGAAAATCGCTGACCCCGCCGGGAATCGAACCCGGGAACCCGGGCGTGGGAAGCGAGAACGCTACCGCACGATCACGAGATGCGGGCAGCAAGTGTAGAGCTGGTTGTTTTCCTAGCGCCTCTGTTCATTTAAGGTAGTACTCCATTATCTATATGTTGGATGTCTTGCATAATTATAAGGTGTTATAACAATCACAGTCTTACTAAATCCTCTAAAAATCTAAATCGGTAAAACCGTTTGTAAATGGAGTGAGGATATATAAAGGATAATCCACGGAACATTTACTAAAGAATAAACAGCATTTATAGCAAAACTGAAACGGTCGTTGTTTAACTTTTCATTTGAAAGCTGTTGATTTGTAAACGCGAAACAAAGGGATGATGTAGTGAACATTATAAATTTATTATATAGTGCTAAAAACAAATTACCCCAGCAAAAAGGTGAAATGAAAAACAGATGCAAAAATATATACCAAATATCGCTTGAATACTTCCTCAAACTTGTATAAAATATGTTTCTGTTATTCATAAACAACTTCCTCATTTGTCAGTAGTAACAGGAAACTGTTGTCTACGTCAACATCCATACTCCGAAAACCACCTGACGGTGTGTGGCGGAGGGTGCCTTGAGTACCTCTATCGGCCGGCCAGTGTGGCCGAGCGGTTCTAGGCGCTTCAGTCTGGAACCGTCCGACCGCTACGGTCGCAGGCATGGATGTATGTGATGTCCTTAGGTTAGTTAGGTTTAAGTAGTTCTAAGTTCTAGGGGACTGATGACCTCACATGTTGAGTCCCATAGTCCTCAGAGCCAATTGAACCTTTTTTGAGTACCTCTATCGGTTCTCCCTTCTATTCCAGTCTCGTATTGTTCGTGGAAAGGAAGATCGTCGGTTTGCCTCTGTGTGGGCTCTAATCTCACTGATTTTACCCTCATGGTCTCTTCGCAAGATATACGTAGGAGGGAGCAATATACTGCTTGACTCCTTGGTGAAGGTATGTTCTCGAAACATCAACAAAAGCCCGTACCGAGCTACTAAGCATCTCTCTTGCAGAGTCTTCCACTGGAGTTTATCTATCATCTCCGTAACGTTTGACCATAATGAAGAACGTTGTATTGAGTTAAAAAAATTATTATGTATTTTTTATGTTTGTGCATGTAAACTGTGCTGGTATAAGCTGGCACCAGCACCCGATGCGGCAAAGAGGTTGCGAGAAGATCGACAGAGGCCAAAGACAGAGTCGCAAGAAACTTTCCGCCAACGCCCTCTCGGCCCCCAGTATTTAGATCGCCGCTGTGGACTGGAGGGCCTTCATCCGATGGGTCACCGAGACATCTGTCGCAGCCCAGTCACCTGTAGTCACAGAAAGCCGCGGGCACCACATAGTGACCAGAATAGTGTACATAGGGTACTTGTACTTCACCAGTAGCAAGGCTAATGTGACTGCCGGACTAGCCGCGCGGTCTAACGCGCTGCATCCCGAGCAGGAAGGCGTGATGGTCCCGCCGGGCGGCTAGTGTCGAGGTCCGGTGTGCCGACCACCCTGTGGATAGTTTTAAGACGGATTTCCATCCGTCTCGGCGAATGCAGACTACCTTACTATGTCGGCGATTGCTGCGGAAACACTGTCTCCATGTACGCGTACACTGTAATTAATCTACCGTGCAAACATTTTGGATTACACTCGCGTGGTAAGAGACGCGGGGCGGGGGGCCTTAAGGGTTGAACCGCACAATAACTCTGGGTTCGGTGTGGGATGGCGGTGGAGTGGGTGGACTGCTGTGACCCGTTGTGGGGTTATGAACCAGTGAGGAATACAGCGGATCGAACCCTCTCTGAAATATCTAGGTGTCTGGTTAAATACACATAAGGCTAACGTGGTCTATTACGGACAGCTTGTACAACAGCACTTCGACTCTCTTGGTTAAGTAATTTTCTATTCTTAATTCATGCGTGCAATTTGCGTTATAGGAAGAGGATATCGGCCACCAACCAACATCCAACATTATGGTACAAGCCTAAAACGACAACGAGACGACGCAAAATAAAATGTACTCGCATCAAAAGTAATTGCCTTTGTTAAATAACGGCTCAGAAGTTAGGTGATCAATTAATCTTTACTACTTATAAAATGCAATTTATATTCTGTGAGGATATAAAATACACAATAGACTAACACTGAATGATATGCAGTTCCAGTTATGTGCAAATCAAACAACCAAACAAACCAAAGGAAAGAGAAGTCACCGTCTCCCATTTTCTATGTTGCACATTCATTTAAGTTTCTTTCCCTACCAGTGCTACCAATACCACCGGTAATTCTACCATTTACTATGTAGCATATGTAGTGTACCACAACTACCGAACCGTAGTTTTGATACTGCGCAACTCTAGTTGAATGGTATAAGGGGCGATCGAAAAGCTACTGTCCGAAGGCGATACGGTCCAGAATCGGTATTCCGATCAGACAAAATCACATTGAGCATTGAGGTTAATGAATCCACCGACGCACCAGGTTAACGGTACCTGTTTGGAAAAACACAGTAAAATAGCCGGTGAGCCTTAAATATATATGTATATGAAGATGGTACCTGTTCTTTAGGACATGTGCCCGAACTCTTACGACTAATGCGTATAATAGACTGGGGCACTACGAATATAGTGAGGAACAATAAGTTGCGAATGTGGGTCTCACGTGAAGCGTGCCAGAGATAAGTCCCTGCAGTCGCACTATCCTGTGTGTCCTCGATGGGTCAGGCGGATAGAGCGTCTGCCATGTAAGCAGGAGATCCCGGGTTCGAGTCTCTGCCGGGGCACACATCTGTCCCCATTGACTTATATCAACGCCTGTATGCAGCCAGGGGTATTCATTTCCTTGTAATTTTATTCTAACAAACTTTTGTGACCTTAACATAAATTATGAGAACGCATGCTGTTACTGCGCAACCAGAATAACCTCATTAATACACTCCTGGAAATTGAAATAAGAACACCGTGAATTCATTGTCCCAGGAAGGGGAAACTTTATTGACATATTCCTGGGGTCAGATACATCACATGATCACACTGACAGAACCACAGGCACATAGACACAGGCAACAGAGCATGCACAATGTCGGCCCTAGTACAGCGTATATCCACCTTTCGCAGCAATGCAGGCTGCTGTTCTCCCATGGAGACGATCGTAGAGATGCTGGATGTAGTCCTGTGGAACGGCTTGCCATGCCATTTCCACCTGGCGCCTCAGTTGGACCAGCGTTCGTGCTGGACGTGCAGACCGCGTGAGACGACGCTTCATCCAGTCCCAAACATGCTCAATGGGGGACAGATCCGGAGATCTTGCTGGCCAGGGTAGTTGACTTACACCTTCTAGAGCACGTTGGGTGGCACGGGATACATGCGGACGTGCATTGTCCTGTTGGAACAGCAAGTTCCCTTGCCGGTCTAGGAATGGTAGAACGATGGGTTCGATGACGGTTTGGATGTACCGTGCACTATTCAGTGTCCCCTCGACGATCACCAGTGGTGTACGGCCAGTGTAGGAGATCGCTCCCCACACCATGATGCCGGGTGTAGGCCCTGTGTGCCTCGGTCGTATGCAGTCCTGATTGTGGCGCTCACCTGCACGGCGCCAAACACGCATACGACCATCATTGGCACCAAGGCAGAAGCGACTCTCATGGCTGAAGACGACACGTCTCCATTCGTCCCTCCATTCACGCCTGTCGCGACACCACTGGAGGCGGGCTGCACGACGTTGGGGCGTGAGCGGAAGACGGCCTAACGGTGTGCGGGACCGTAGCCCAGCTTCATGGAGACGGTTGCGAATGGTCCTCGCCGATACCCCAGGAGCAATAGTGTCCCTAATTTGCTGGGAAGTGGCGGTGCGGTCCCCTACGGCACTGCGTAGGATCCTACGGTCTTGGCGTGCATCCGTGCGTCGCTGCGGTCCGGTCCCAGGTCGACGGGCACGTGCACCTTCCGCCGACCACTGGCGACAACATCGATGTACTGTGGAGACCTCACGCCCCACGTGTTGAGCAATTCGGCGGTACGTCCACCCGGCCTCCCGCATGCCCACTATACGCCCTCGCTCAAAGTCCGTCAACTGCACATACGGTTCACGTCCACGCTGTAGCGGCATGCTACCAGTGTTAAAGACTGCGATGGAGCTCCGTATGCCACGGCAAACTGGCTGACACTGACGGCGGCGTTGCACAAAAGCTGCGCAGCTAGCGCCATTCGACGGCCAACACCGCGGTTCCTGGTGTGTCCGCTGTGCCGTGCGTGTGATCATTGGTTGTACAGCCCTCTCGCAGTGTCCGGAGCAAGTATGGTGGGTCTGACACACCGGTGTCAATGTGTTCTTTTTTCCATTTCCAGGAGTGTATAATAAATGCTCAAAATGATGTCCTTCAACTTCAGTGCATTTGGCAATACGCGTAACGAAATTCCTCTCAACAGCGAGTACATCGCCTTCAGTAACTGTCGCGCATGCATTGACAATGCGCTGACGCATGTTTTCAGGCGTTGTCGGTGGATCATGATAACAAATATCTTTCAGTTTTCGCCAAAGAAAGAAGTCCAGAGATGTAAGGTCTGGTGAACGTGCACGCCATGGTATGGTGCTTCTACGATCAATCCACCCGTCATTAAATATTCTAGTTAATACCACTTCAACTGCACGCGTGCTATGTGCCGGACATCCATCATGTACATCGCCATTCTGTCATGAAGTAAAACATCTTGTAGTAGAATAGGTAAAACATTAACAAAATGGCTCGGAGCACTATTGGACTTAACTTCTGTGGTCATTAGTCCCCTAGAGCTTAGAACTACTTAAACCTAACTAACCTAAGGACATCACACACATCCATGCCTGAGCCAGGATTCGAACCTGCGACCGTAGCAGTCGCGCGGTTCCGGACTGAGCGCCTTAACCGCGAGACCACCGCGGCCGGCAAAACATTAACCTTGCACCACTTAGATTGCCTTCGATAAATTAAGGGCCAATTACTGGTTATCACTGTTAGCATTTAACCGCTATTCTTATACATATATTTTAACAACGCGTTTCAAGAGACAATGCTCTCATCATCAGGTTGTAAAGTCTATGTCATGAAATTAAACGGACTAAAAAGACAAAATATCATCACAAATAGTTGGGAAGTCCATAGAGTAAAACAAAATTAAAAGTATATTGGACTGTGGGTCCTCGTCTTACATTGAAGTTGTTGGCACAAGTCGATGGCCGTCCCATAGTTACCAAGTATGCTGTCGCACTGTGCCGGCTCGGGAGCTGTTGTGGACTGACGCACACACTTCCTGCTGACAGAAGCCGAAAAAAGATGTGTTATCATGAATCCAACGGCCCCCAAATTAAGATCACAGGTGAAGATACATAAAGATCTGCACCCGGTTCGTCCGATTGTTAACGGTCGAAATAGTCCAGCATATAAAATAACGAAATTGTTGAACCAAATTCTGAAAAAGACTTACGTGTATAAAAATAACTATTCGGTACGTAGTAGTATGACCATGATAGGTGAAATTAAAGATACGCCAGTCACTGACACTTCCCGTTTGGTTTCGTTGGATGTTAAGAACTTATACTCCAGTGTTCCGGTTAACGATACTATAGAAATCATTAAGAGAAATTTCCTTAAATACGGTAAAATTTCAACGCAAGAGACAACTGAATTTATTGAACTCCTACAGCTCATTACAAGTTTTAATTATTTTACGTTTAATAACAAATTTTATATTCAGGACGATGGGTTAGCCATGGGGTCCAGTATTTCAGGAACTATGGCGGACATTTTTATCAACGACCTTGAAGATAAAGTTCTAAATTCTGACGATAACATTATGGATAAAATTGTTTATTACAAACGTTATGTTGACGACACTCTGTTACTTGTCGATGGTTCCCGTGAGGGCATTGAGGAAATAGTAAAAAAGTTCAACGACGCACATAATAAAATAGAATTTACCGTGGAGTATGAAACTGACAATTGTTTGCAGTTCCTGGACCTGAATATAAAAAGCAGGGCAACAAACATGCGTTCTCCGTTTATAGAAAACAAACTACGACTGATGCCGTGATCCCGAATGATTCATGCCATCCGCAGGCTTATAAAGAAGCTGCTTTCCGTAGTCTCGTGCATAGGGCAGTCAATATACCTATGAGCGAAAAAGATAGGGAGACTGAAATTAATACCGTTAAGAGAATAGCGATGAATAACGGTTACAGAATAGATATGGTAAAAAACTGTTACGGAAAAGTAATAAGCGCAAAAAGAAAAAACCTGATGGAGAGAAAGTGAAAATTATCAAGATGCCATACTACGGAACAGTCTCACAAAAGATAGCAAATATTTTTAAGCCATACGATGTTAAAATAGCTTTTCAGACCAATAACCTAGTGAGGTATAGCCTTAAGCACGATATTGGAGAGAAGAAAAATAAGTTTGAAAGATCGGGAGTTTATAAGTTTCAGTGCAGAACCTGTGATGCAAAATATATAGGGCAGACAGGAAGATCATTCGCAACCCGATATAAAGAACATAAAGATGCGTTCAGGTTAGGAAATTATGACAAATCAGCTGTTGCGAACCATTTATATGAAACAGGCCATCCCCTTAATAGCATAGAAGATAACGTAGAAATATTGCATGTAGAAAAGAAAAGAAGGAAACTTGATTTACTAGAGGAATTCGAGAGAGCTATCCATGAAAAGAAACAAAGCAATATTCTAAATGCACAAGATAATTTTAAAGAAATGAGATTTTTTAGCGGGTTTTTAGAATTATTTTAGTGTAGGTATGCGACTTTAAACTTGTAGCATGTCACTGACGGAGTTGCGAGAGGCTAACGATGGCAGACCAATGCAATAAGGAAATAAGGCGCCCAATAGCATAGCGTTACCGTCAAGCACACGGCTGTAACCACGCCCCAACACCTAGGCACGTCAGTCCACAACAGCTCCCGACCCGGCACAGTGCGACAGCGTACTTGGTAGCTGTGGGACGGCCATCGACTTGTGCCAACAACTTCAATGTAAGACGAGGACCCACAGTCCAATATACTTTTAATTCTGTTTTACTCTATGGACTTCCCAACTATTTGTGACGGTATTTTGTCTTTTTAGTCCGTTTAATTTCATGACATAGACTTTACAACCTGATGATGAGAGCATTGTCTCTTGAAACGCGTTGTTAAAATATATGTATAAGAATCGCGGTTGAATACTAACAGTGATAACCAGTATAACGACAACTGCTACCTCGACTCCATAATGGATTATATTAAAAATTATAAGGGCCAATTAGATATCCTCCCACAATTCCACACCAAACATTAACCCGCCAGGTTCTCTGGTGTTCCACTTGTCGCAGCCGTCGTGGATTTTTCGTTGCCCAATAGTGCATATTATGCCGGTTTACGTTACCTCTTTTTGTAAATGCCGCTTCGTCACTAAACAGAACGCTTGGAAAAAAAAAAGGCTGTTATCGTCTGGTAATTTATTTCGTCCCCAGTGACAAAAATTTACCGACGTTAAAAGTCGTCGCCATGCAATTATTGGTGCATTTAAACATGGTAAGGGTGAAATGTATCATAATCTAGAATACTCAAAACCGAAATTTTTGAAATTCCCGTTTCGCGCTCAGTTCGTCTGCTCCAGATGTGCGGATTAGCCTCAACTGCAGCTAAAACACTTATTTGGGCATCTTCATTTGTTGCAGTTCTTGATTGCGTCTTCTTCTTTGGGTGAACACTTCCGCTTCCTTTAAATGCATTGTCCGACGAAAGGTCCGGACGTTTGGATGAAGTCCGCCAAGAAACGATCAACATACACAGCAAAAGCTTGTTGGGTATTTTGATCACAATAGCCTTAAACAAACACCATATCTACCTTTTCTGCGACTGTTAAACGTTCCAGTTTAACAAGATTATGTCTTTCGCGTAATTATTACGACTGGACAAGCGTACATGTGTAATTTAATTAATGAATTACACACAGTGCTATCGGCTGCATTGCTAAATTTGTGCGAATATTACAGCGCCATCCATCATAAAGCGAAACAAATATTCCAGATCAAACACTGATGTTTATTTATCTACTATACCAATGAGTAATAAAAATTGGGGGTACCCATTTAAAAAATGCAGTTTCTGTCTGTTTGACTTATGGCAGCGCCATCCACAGCGCCATCTGTTTTCCCTGGTCACGCTCGAACAGATTTGTTATTCTTATTTTTTCGTTTGATGGAAAGCATTGTTTTAGTTTTGGGAAACTGTATTCCTATACTGAAGATTCTGCATTCTTACTTTGTACCCAGTGTTAGCTACTCGTATTGTTAAAATAAGACTATATATCGAGAGGCCTTCCCATTCTCTATATTTAGAATCCGTCGCTACACCTCACCTGACGTACTTACAGCATCCTGTCGACCTCCAGCGGTGGCATCAGTTTCTCACCACCCTCCAGGGAGACCTGGTTCCCCTGCCTCAGCACACCCGGCCCGAATCCAACACCACTCCTGATGTGGTCCTTGCCTCTCCCAACTTCCTTGGGCGCATCACCGCAGATTATCCTTGACCTCATTGGCAGTGACCATGCTCCTGTTCTTCTCACTATCTCTAATGGTCGCCATTCCCGCAAAGCTCCTCGCCCCGACGTCCCTCCTAAACTTGTCCATGATTACTCCCGTGCCAACTGGGATGCATACCAGAACTCCATTCACACCCAGGTTGACGGCCACGACCTTACCCTCCAATCTCCTGATGACATATCTCGCACTGCTGCCTTCCTGCACCAGACCTTGTCTGACGCCGTCGCCACCCATATCTCCACCAAAGCCATCCACCCTCACTGCCCCGCCCTGCCTCCACAGGCTGTCCTTCTCCTTCGAGAGTCCCGCCGCCTCTACTGCTCTTTTCTCCGCACTCGTGACCGTGATACACTTACCCGCCACCGGCTATTACAACGACACATCCGCAACCTGCTTACTGCGAAGAAACGCCGTGCCTGGCGCCAGACATGTACACAACTCAACACCACGCTCCCCATAAACTCTTCCAAGTATTGGTCTGCTTTCCACCGCCTTACTGGGAACCGCCCCACCCCCCAGTACCCTCTCCTCCTTAATGACCGTCCCTTTCCTGACAACCTCAGTAAGGCCAACCACTTTGCCTCTCACCTCTCCGATGTTTTTTCCATCCAAGATGATCCCCACTTTGATTATTCCCTCTTCCCTGACGTCATGGACTGTACGAATACCTCTGTTCCTCCCCTTGCTCCTAGCTTCCAGTACTTGGGCCACACACCACCATCAGAACTTAACACTCCCGTCACTACACAGGACATCAGTCTCATACTCCGCACTAGACGCAACACTGCTCCCGGCCACGACTGCATTACCTACCACCACCTCAAACACAGCCCTCCCTCCTTCCTTTCAATCCTTGCCACCCTCAACAATGTCATCCTTGCCACTGGCTCTTGTGGAAAACCTCCCATATCCTGATGTTCTCCAAACCCAACAAGCCTCCATCTGATGCATCTTCCTATCGTCCTATCTGTCTCACATCGGTGTTCAGCAAGCTCTTAGAATCCATCCTTTCCCGGCGCATCCATCACAACCTCCGCCAAAACCACCTCTCCCCAACACCCAATGTGGCTTTCGACCTTCCATCTCTGCTGGTGACCACTCATCTCCTCTCCCTCCAGCTTAACTCCAGTCGCTCCACCATTTTTGTCTCCCTTGACCTCGAAAAGGCCTATGACCATGTCTGGCATCCTGGTCTCCTGTTTAAACTCCAAACCTACACCCTTCCTATCAACTACATCCGTCTGATGGCCTCCTTCCTCTCCCACCGCCCCTCCTATGTTACCATCCATAATGACAATTCCCACACCTTCTACCCCTCTGCAGGTGTGCCCCAGGGCTCTGTCCTCTCCCCTCTCCTCTACCTCCTGTACACGGCAGATATGCCCCAACCCCCCCTCCAGTACACCTCTTGCAATATGCTGATGACACCGCATTCCTCGCCCTCGCTCCTACCCTCCAATGGTCCCAACGCTGTCTCCAGAATCACCTTGACCTTTTTGCTGCATGGTATAACCAGTGGCTCCTGAAAATCAATCCTTCCAAGATCCAGGCAATCATCGTAGGTCATACCACTCACTCCTTCTGGCTCCTGGATTTCTCCCTTACTGTCTGCGCCCGTCCTGTCCGCCTTACCCCCACCCTCACCTACCTTGGCCTCACCATTGACCGTCACCTCACCTGGATCCCTCATATCCGCTCCATCCAATCCGAAGCCGACAACCACCTCTGACTCCTCAAACTCCTCTCTGGCTGGACATGGGGGTTGCACCCCTCTACCATCCTCCACACCCACAAATCCTTAATCTGTCCCATCCTCTGTTATGCCAGTCCTGCCTGGATATCTGCCCCTCCACCTCCCCAAATTCTGTAAGCCCTCCAGATCCTTGAACGTCATGCACTCCACCTCGCCTTCCATATACGCCTCCCATCCCCCACGCAGATCCTCTATAATCTCATTCCTTTCCCCCCATCTGCTCCTATTCCTCGAACATATCTGCATCCTCTACACCTCCTGCCGCCTTGAACCCCCTCACCCCCTGGTTGCTCCTCTCCTATCCCCGCCCCCTACCACGTCTTCACTGTTGTGTCCCCCCTACCCTCCATCTCTACACCCTACATCTCCTTTCCCAAGGTGGCTTCCATCAGCTCCCCCTCCCAGATGATGCCCTCTCTCCCTCCATTTATCCCTCCTATCAACTCTGATCCTCACTCCCCCTCCTTTCCTCTGTCCTTTTCCCGGGCTCCCTCTCCCCCCCTTCCATCCTCTTTCTTCCCCACCTCCCCTCTCTTTGCCCCCTTCTCTCCCCTAAGTCCTTTTACATTTCCCCCCTCTGCCTCCTCTCATTCCCTCTCGCATCTGCCCTTCCTCCCATTTATTAGTCCTCTCCCTTCTTGGTCCCCCCCCCCTTTTTCGTTTTTTTCCTTCCTCCCTCCTTTTTCTTCCCCCTCCTCCAGGTGCCCCCCCCCCCCCACCCATCTGCCTTTGGCTCGGGAGTGTCATCTTTGTGCCGCCACTTTCGTGCAGTGTTCTGCAGTGCAGTGTTCTGCAGTGAGTGTTCTGCAGTGAGTGTTCCGTGTTGTGTTTTTTGGGAAGTGTTGCGAATGGTCATCATACTTTCGCTGGGTGTGCCTTTTACCTCTTGCGAACAGAAACCAGACTGTCGCCGTGTTTTTTAATGGTGTGTGTACTATGTTACTTGTCTGATTCCTGTGTCTTTTATTAACGTTGCCAACCCCTTTTGCTTTCTGTTTCAACTTTCCGCATTTTTCCGCCATTTTACACTTGATGTCATCGTTTTATCGCCTGTTTTTCTTGTTTCTTTTCTTCTTCCGTTTTTAAAAATAAAAGTCTGTAGGCTGTAGAGCAGCATACTAAGCGGCTGCCAGCCTGCCCCCTTCGGGGGGAATTGAAAATCAATAAGGAAAAAAAAAGAAAAAATTACAGCATCGTTATTATTTTCGCTATCAACTACCATCTGAATCATCTTTTGAACGGCACTTGTATTTGTTTGGAGTCATCAGTCATCTGAAAGGTTTGATGCGGTCCACCTCTAATTCCCCTAGTTTGCTGACCTCTTTATGTCAGAATATCACTTGCACCCAACATCCTCAAATATTTAAAGAGTGTAAATCTAATATTTTTCAGGAGAATGAGAAAAAAATGTTTAACTGGCTTTTACCCAAACATCTGAGAATGTATTCTGATACCACGGAATTATGTTGCTCGCCGTGTCACCACAAAAAAAGAGAGAAATTGCAAACTAAATACTTTATTAGGAACATACTAAGTGCCATACCAGGAAACTGACTGGGTCCAAGCGCCAATAAGAAATACATCAACAAGTTTTTAGTTAGTAGTTGTGTAGTCAACAAATAGTATTTCTCATATCGTCTAAATTTTTGAACTGCAGTGGGAAGCGTTCAAAAAATGGTTCTAATGGCTCTGAGCACTATGGGACTTAACATCTGTGGTCATCAGTCCCCTAGAACTTAGAACTACTTAAACCTAACTAACCTAAGGACATCATATACATCCATGTCCGAGGCAGGATTCGAACCTGCGACCGTAGCGGTCACGCCGTTCCAGGCTGAAGCGCCTAGAACCGCACGGCCACACCGGCCGGCTGGGAAGCGTTGCATATCACGAAGTCCGTGTACCATTTACTAAGGAATGTATGAAAGACTTCCTCAGGGATTTAGTACTTCGATCTAGGCTAAGGAAATGTAAGAGAGTAACGAAAATACAACAGCACTAAAACGCGTTTTCTGAAAAGATGCCGCTTGAAAAGTTTCCCATCCCCCCCCCCTTCTTTTTTTGTTAGATGCTTTGCAATCTCTGTCTTTCCCTGCAATTGCTGCCCTCTACAGTTCCCTCAGAGCAGCATGGAAGTTTTCCCCTGATGTCGTGACACACGTCTTGTCATTCTGTCCCTTCTTCTTGTCAGATTTTCCCACATGTGCGTCCCTTCGATTTTTCTGCAGACAAACTCCTTACGTATCTTAGTAGTGCACCTAATTTTGCACATCCTTCTATAGAACTGTACCTCGAATGCTATGCAGTGGTGAAACTGTTAGCAGAGGATAGAAAAAGAGCACGGTACCAGAGTGTTAAAAGAGTGTTGCCATTAAAAAAATAAAAAAGAATGAAACAAATGTTGGACAAGTGCTAGTAGGACTCACGCATTGAGAGTTCCGTACAAATTTAATCATTTATATGTATAGGTCACCCATCCTAGGAATGTAGAGCACGGAAATTCCAATTCTGTATCAAAATATCTACAGTAGTTCCTCAGACTATCCCGAACATACGAAAACAAGCGAGCTCGGAACTTCAATTTATACATGTAGAGAGAGATCATGTAATGAAATATTTTTATTTACTTTCTAAAACACGAGCACAATGTACAATTCAAGTTTCGGAGTACCAAAACATTTGACATAATGATCGAATATTTTGATCGCTTTTACTTTAAGGTAAAATTTTTTTACACCGCTGTGGGGCGGCGGGTGGAATAATTGTTACAAAATGTTCCTATTATTTATTTATTTAATGCTGTTGTTTGCCGTTCTCAACACTGGCTCTCTAACTACAATATCGGCAACCGGAAAGTGATTAGCAAAACGTGAAGCCTGTAATTAGAATTCCTAGTGCCCACTTCATCTGAGAAATACATTTATAGCTACAGCTTATAGCTCTGAAGAATTAGGAGATTGTCTGGGATTCATAATCAAAAACCATTCTCTCTAAAATGTTCACTATATTCTGAAAGTCGCAGATCAAAAAGAATCCACACAATCCAACTACCAGAGCAGTTCAGAGTCTAATGCAACTATAACTGTTCAAATTAAATGTTTAAGTGAATGCTCGCCATAATTTGATGATAATGTTCATCAAACGCCACCCTAAGTAATGGTAGAATGTCTGGCCCGCGGCGGCACATGAAAATACGACATACGCTAACTGAAGATAGATGATTAAAGTCATCCCAGAATTAACACTTCACTCGAAAACGATTTCATGGTTACGCGTATCCCTAGTAACTTATTATGGCATCAGAGTTTGGAGGTTGTTTATAGCAATGATACCGACGCGACGCGACTCCCGACACAGGTGGTGTGCTATTCAGCGTCTGGAGAGAACTGGGGCCTTTCTTTCTCGCGCATCGTTCTTATATATAAAGCCGCGGTGCGGACGGCTAAGGGAACGTCTGATCAAATCCGCTCTCCCGACTAGCCGCTGGGCTAGTAATGCACCACTTTAAGTTATCGAATAAATCGTTGCTTTCTTTGCTGATGGCCAATGAAGCTCTCAATTTAAATGTGCAATCAGCACACAGGTAAGTAATCATAATAAAAGTCTGACGTGGCTAAGTCAAATATTTTGGGCGAGAGAATTAATTTAATTACACTACACGCAGTAGACGAGCTCTGAACTTGCCCTTTGGAGGTACGCTATCGCTATAGTTTTATAGTTATTCAGTTGAAACTTCTCACACCTTTATGATTATAGCGGATCTCCCTTCCATTTAAATTTAAACATCCTAGCTTTATTTATTCGTCTACTTAATCTATCTTGCATCCTTAATTTCTAAGACAAAAATCAGAAAATCATGAATTTCAACTAAAATTTTAATTTGTGGGATCCAGAATACTGTTTCTACTAAATTATTATGAAAAAGGAATCTAAATATAATTTTTTAAGTTTCTAGCTCTTTTCTGTTGCGCCAATGATTTTTATAGAAAAACGTCCAAATTTCGAAAATGGTTAAAGTTATTGAACTGATACTCAACACATATTGTTTTAGTATTACTCCTGACATGCTAGAAACGTTTCAGGTTATTTACTTGATTTTTAAAGTATTGCACAACATTTATGACGTCAGAGATAGTTACAGCGGACTGGCTGGCACACAATGGAAAGACTGATGTGAATTTTATACGGCGTGAGTAGGCTGCTTCCCTACACCGCCACGGGACCATAGGGACTTGATAAGCCAAACTGTGCGAGAGAAAACAGACGAACAGGCACACAGGTGACTAAAAAATCACAAATTAACAATATTCTGACTTTTTTTCCTTTATTTGTACCATGTAATCTTGCTTGTTGCCAAATTCTAGGTCAACGAGGAGCCACCTCTAGGTTTTGATGAGTGAGTTTTCGAGTACCAAAATATGTGACATGAATGGCTGTGTCTATTGATTGAAGTGACTTAGAAGCTTAAGATTTTAACACCGCCAACCGGCCACAGACCTTAATAAGTGACACGAAGTTCAATTTGATACGTCTATTTGTTCCTTAGGAAGAGAGTTCTTAACAGTCGGAGAGACAGTCACACGGGCATTAAATCGATCATATAAGGTTTCCGTTTTTACAGGTTGAAGCACGGAACCCTAAAAAATGGTATGTACATAGTGATTGGTGATGTTTAATTGACGAGCGAGTCCAGCAGTTGGCAGTGTTTTCTGCACGTCCTCTCGAATCCCATAGAAGTCCCCGCTACACTGCCAAAACGTGCTGCAGCTGCGGGGCTGGTTGCGAAGGCTCGTCCCGTGTAGCAGCTGTGCAGGAACAACGCCGTCATTTGTTAGTGTCACGTCACGTCCCGGCTCGTATTGTGTGGGCCGCGCGCGCGTGAATCACTGGCGCCAGCGCAAGCCTTTGACGGCGAGGCTCTCGACTGTAGCGCCCTCCAGCAGATTCCACGCCACCCCCACCCGCCCCCCATTCCTCAGCAAAGTTTTGTTTAGGCAGACGGCGTGGAGAGCTTCGCTGTAACGACTCCCTGCCTTCCTGCCGCTCTGCTATCGCCCTCTTCGAGAGCCCTACAGCCGCCCCACCTAGCCGCTCTTCCGACTGCCAAAGGCACAACGACGCTGTACCAGTGACGGAAATCCTTAACAGGGGCAATGTCCGCAGGCGTCCGTGCATCCCCTAACAGCCAGTAATGTAGTGGTCCATTTATAACACGTAATTAAATCATCCATTCGGTGCTGTTTTGGAACATAAATTGTTTTCCACCATCATGATACACCTCGAAGTAAACGATCTGTTGACACACAAACAGCACGGAGTCAGAAAATATCATTCCTGTGAGCCACAGATGGCATTCTACACTACTGGCCATTAAAATTGCTACACCACGAAGATGACGTGCTACAAACGCGTAGTTTAACCGACAGGAGGGAGATACTGTGATATGCAAATGATTAGCTTTTTAGAGCATTCACACAAGGTTGGCGCCGGTGGCGACATTTACTACGTGCTGACATGAGGAAAGTTTCCAACCGATTTCTCAAACAGCAGTTGACCGGCGTTGCTCATCGCGATTGCGGTTTATCGTATCGCGACATTGCTGCTCGCGTTGGTCGAGATCCAATGACTGTCAGCAGAATATGGAATCGATGGGTTCAGGAGGGTAATACGGAACGCCGTGCTGGATCCCAACGGCCTCGTCTCACTAGCAGTCGAGATGACAGGCATCTTATGCGCATGGTTGTAACGGATCGTGCAGCCACGTCTCGATCCCTGAGTCAGCAGATGGGGACGTTTGCAAGACAACAACCATCTGCACGAACAATTCGACGACGTTTGCAGCAACAAGGACTATCAGCTCGGAGACCACGGCTGCGGTTATCCTTGACGCCGCATCATAGACAGGAGCGCCTGCGATGGTGTACTCAACGACGAACCTGGGTGCACGAATGGCAAGACGTCATTTTTTAGGATGAATCCAGGTTCTGTTTACAGCATCATGATGGTCGCATCCGTGTTTGGCGACATCGCGGTGAACGCACATTGGAAGCGTGTATTCGTAATCGCAATACTGGCGTATCACCCGGCGTGATGGTATGGGGTGCCATTGGTTACACGTCTCGGTCACCTCTTGTTCGCATTGACGGCACTTTGAACAGTGGACGTTACATTTCAGATGTGTTACGACCCGTGGCTCTACCCTTCATCCGAACCCTGCGAAACCCTACATTTCATCAGGTTAATGCGCTACCGCATGTTGCAGGTCCTGTACGGGTCTTTCTGGATACAGAAAATGTTAGACTGCTGCCATGGCCAGGACATTTTCCAGATCTCTCACCAACTGAAAACGTCTGGTCAATGGTGGCCGAGCAACTGGCTCGTCACAATACGCCAGTCACTAGTCTTGATGAACTGTGGTATCGTGTTGAAGCTGCATGGGCAGTTGTACCTGTACCTGTACACGCCATCCAAGCTCTGTTTGACTCAGTGCCGAGGCGTATCAAGGGCATTATTAAGGCCAGAGGTGGTTGTTCTGAGTACTGATTTCTCGGCATCTATGCACCCAAATTGTGTAAAAATGTAAACACATGTCAGTTCTAGTATAATATATTTGTCCAATGAATACCCGTTTATCATCTGCATTTTTACTTGGTGTAGCAATTTTTATGGCCAGTAGTGTATTTACACGGAGTAAGCATTGTTATCGACAGTGGACCTTAAGTTCATGGCATGTTTTTAGAATTCCGTACAACTTACGACACTGTTTCTCAAGAGCAGCTTCTAATCAGATAGCGTGCGTATGGAGTATCGCCTCAATTTTGCTACTGGAATTGTGATATCCTGTCAGAAAGGTCAGAGTTAGCGGTAATTGTCGGGAAGTCATTAGTGGTGTTTGGGGTTCCCCAAGGAAGTGTTACAGACCTGCTGTACCTGATTCATATAAATGATTTAGGAGACAATCTGAGAAGCCCTGTTCGATTGACTGTAGATGATATTGCCGTTTACCATCTAGTGGATATCAGAAGCCCAGTACAAAATGCAAAACGATTTATACAAGGTATCTGCATGATGCAAAAAATGGAAATTCAATCTAAATAATAAAATGTGCGACAGCCTCAACATGAAAACTCGTTTCTGTTAAATATCTGCTACACGATAAGTCAGACAAAATTAAATAGTGTCACTTCATCTAAGTACCTATACATTGCAATTATGAACAGCTTTAATTACAATCGTCACACACAAAGTGTTATGAAGAATGCGAACCAAAGACTACTTTTTATTTGAAGAACACTCAGAATATGCAACAAATATGTGAAATAGACTAAGTACACTACGCTCATCTGCCTTCTAGTAGAACGTCACTGCGCCCTATGGGATCCTTACCAGATACGACTAACGGAATAGATTGAAAAAATTCAAAGAAATGAGGCTCCTTTTATATTTTCGCGAAAACATACAAAGAGCCAACAAAAATCATGAAATACTTCTACACTTACATTGTTAATTTGGTAGGAGTGACGATTGTCGCTCAGGAAGGCGTCAAGTGAATTTATATCTGCGTCTTTGAATAGGTATATTTTTAATTTATTTTTGGAAGATTTTGGAGTTACAATGTTCAGTCTCTCCACGACAACTGTTCGCTAATCCCTGTATCCGTTTTGATGCTCGTTATTCCACAGGATCATTTGTTGCAACCGTTTACTGTTCGAGTGGCTTCATGAACTAACTTTTCTTAATAGTTTTCAGAGAATGCGTTTAGCACAAATTCGGATGATATTTTATGCGTACCTTCGGATTTAAACATCTATTGTTACCTGCACCTTTCTAATCTCACTGTTGTTTAATGTAGGGCAGTGTATTGCATCTTGGGGCACTCTTCACCTCCAGCCATCCCTGTCACAGAAATTCAATATTCTTTCTTATACCATGATGGTATTAACAGATTGATGAAATGTTGAAATGTGTGTGAATTCCTAAGGGACCAAACTGCTGAGGTCATCGGTCTCTAGATTTACACACTACTTAAATTAACTTATGCTAAGAACAACACACACACACACATACACACATACACACATACACACACACACACACACACACACACACACACATACACACATACACACATACACACACACACACACACACACACACACACACACACACACACACACACACACACACACACGCCCCCGATGGGGGACTCGAACCTCCGGCGGGAGAGGCCGCGCAATCAGTGACATGGCGCCTCTAACAACGCCTCCACTCCCTGCGCTTAACCGATTGATACTGCAGTCTTTTTTGAAATCGCAAAAATTATTCCAAACGTGAAAAAATTTACAGTGTACAACATGATCATGTATCTAACAATAAATATTCCATTGAAATTTAAAAGGGTTGCAGTCGAGAAAGTTTTGTTAATACTGTGTTCACTAGATTGTTACGTCAATCAATAAGTGAATCAAATTAGTTACCAGTTGTATTAAAAAGCATTTACATGTTAAATACAAATTGAAGTAGAAACTATTGAAAACCAACACAAGTTTCTAGTTACAAGGCAGATAAAATTGTTAGGTCATTAAAGAAACTTAGTTAATCAGCAAATGTCGCATTTTCCGTTGTAGAAGACCTACTTCGGTTTCAGGGGACAACATGGTGCACGAGCAACGAAGTATGTAACTGGTTTCAAAAATATACAGAGTTTTTCTAATCATAAAATTACGTAGCTAAAGAACTAACAATCTTTTTCCACGTAGATTTAATATATTACATAGCACTTAAAAGTATAGATATGAAAAACGCTAAACAAAACTACTCAACAGCAAAAAACTGTAGAAAATGACGTAAACTGCTTCGGTGGTCTCTAGCGCGCGTTTCTTCACGCGATTCTAAAATGGGTCACTGGTCACCGACCAGAAAACAGGATCTACTACTATCATTATTATTATTATGGTCATGACGACTACTACTACTACAAGTTATTATTATTATTATTATTATTATTATTATTATTATTATTATTAGCATTAGCGGCAGCACCTGCAGTAGTACAACTACTGTCAATATTAACTTTGTAAATTCGTAGTCAGTACTGAGAACTCACAATGTCTTTATAGGCGCTAAAATCACTTTAATACTATTAGTCACATTAAAATTGTTGTTTCTTAGGTAACGATGATATAAAACAAATTGCTTATGTGTGAAACCCTAGTCTGATGTAAGAAATGGCTGATGGCCCTAACTGGATCAGTTTAAATAAACAGGTAACATTTTCCTTGGTACGTTAGCCTCCTGATACAACACTTTCCCCTGTACGACTGTGAAAAATTACTTACACGTTCAGATAAACAATTCAAATTCTTTTTTACCTAAGATCGAAATAAGGAATCTTATGAGAAAATTGTAGTGTATGGGGTCCAGTCTATTCTTCACTCCTTTCATCGCTTCACAAATGCTTACAACACGCATAAACTGATGCTTAATAGATTATTTCTAAGTTATGCCTCAGGTACACTGCGTGACAAGAAAAGTAAAGTACGTAGAAGGGGAGGAGGAAACGATACGAAACTTCACTGGTTGAGAGGGTATGAGATGTTATTTCAGTGGTTACAAACTCGAGTCAAATTTACGAAGAACTGGGCAGTACGAAGTCACTTACCACTATGACGTTGCACATCCTCTGGCCTGAATGTATACAGTGATTCGATTGGGGACGGTTACAAAAAGACGTGGTATCCTCTCCTGAGGCAATCTGGTCCACAACTGTTGTAGCTCGCCCTTGCAAACCTGGATGCTGGCACTGGGATGAAGTTATTCGAACAGGTCCCATATATGGTACATTGCGGACGTGTTTGGGTATCTTTATGGCCACTGACTTACCTCAGAATCGGGTAGGCATATGACATATGTGGACGAACGTTGTCCTGCTGAAAAATGGCATCACGATCCTGTCGCGTGAGAGGATATCCGTGACGTACATTTTTGTCGACAGACTTACCTAATCACCAATAGCCATGTTCTGAAGTGCCAGGAGTCACACTGCCGTGCCTCTCCAAAACGGGAAAAATGGGACGTCCGTCAAGGTGGCCGCAATAACCGCCGACGTTGGTCATCGAGGACAGTGCAGTCCGCGATTCGTCGCTGAAAACAATGCGATGCCATTCATCAGCAGCATTCCCAGTCACGGAAACACTCTGTGCGCAGCCGTTTCCGTTGTGGTAACGGCAGCCTATACACGGGATGCTAATTCCCTTCTACAGCTGCTGCTAGCCATCGACCGATGGCGCGGGAAGAGACACGATGTTGCAGGGGGTCCATTATTTTCTCCGGGATGGCGGGCGCAGATGTGAAATGGTTACGATATGCTTGGTGCACAATACCGAGATCATACCTTGTGGTGGTCAGATGTAGCCGATCGGAACATTGACGACGAATGTACCTGGCCTCCCGTTTCCATACAACACAGATCGCACCAGTGTCACAGCATAATGCCCCACAAACCTATATATTGCATCCGACCAATTGAGGCCGATTTCAAATTCTGGCAGACGCCGATTACGCTGTGTCACATTAAGTACGCGGCGTATCCGTGTCCTTGACAATGATCATCCAATGTCTGCTGCTGATCACACCCCTTATAGTATAGCCTACCACCCCTGGTAACAATGCTCAACACCAGCAACTCTGGTGGTCGTTCTGCCTGTTACAGAGAATTGTAACTACACATTTGCATACCCGCCAACTGTGTGTACGTTTATGAGGTTATATTGACATCCCACCATCTCTAATGGGTGATTAACTTTTTTATTAGACCAAAAAATGTGTGTGAAATCTTATGGGACTTAACTGCTAAGGTCATCAGTCCCAGAGCTTACACCCTACTTAACCTAAATTATCCTAAGGACAAACACACACATCCATGCCCGAGGGAGGACTCGAACCTCCGCCGGGACAAGCCGTTTGTAAGACAATATATATAGTTTGTCACTAGGTCGCAGATTCGAATCCTGCCTCGGGCATGGATGTGTGTGATGTCCTTAGGTTAGTTAGGTTTAATTAGTTCTAAGTTCTAGGCGACTGATGACCTCAGAAGTTAAGTCGCATAGTGCTCAGAGCCATTTGAACCATCACTAGGAAGCACTAACTTCTTAAAGGAATCGCGCGTCTGAGTGGGTAAGCAGCGTGATCGGACATTCGCCTTCCGGGAGCTGATTGAGTTCACACCGTGTGACATTCATAGGTGTAGGATAATATGAGGTTGTAAGCCCCGTAAACAAATTTTCTTGACAGCGTTCACTATGTTGTCTTCTGTGGATGTTAAGAGTCACGAATGTCCTCATTATTTATTTTTAAAATTTGTTAAGACGAAATACTATGTGATACATAAAATGAGGTGTAGAAATTAATAGGACACCTCCTAATATCGTGATGAATCTCCTTTTTCCTGGCGTAGCTCAGCAGTGCGACGAGCCATGGACTCCACAAGTAGTTGGAAATCCCCAGCAGAAATATTGAGCCATGCTGCCTTTATATCCGTCCATAATTGCGAAACATTTGCCGGTGCAGGATATTGTGCACGGATCGACCTCTCGATGGTGTCCCATAAATGATCGACCGGATTCATGTCGGGCGGCCTGCGTGACCAAACCATTCGTTATAAATGTCCAGAATGTTCCCCAGACCAACCGTGAACAATTGTGGCCCCCTCTGACTTGCGTTGCTCGGGAACTCGAAGGACATAGCAGCAAATGGTCTCCAAGTTTCCCGTCAATGTCTGTTCAGTTGGATCAGAGGATCCAGTCCATTCCATGTAAACACAGCACACACTATTATGGTGCCTCCACGAGTTTGCACAGCACCTTGTTGACAACCACACTCGAACCCTGTTATCAGCTCTTACCAAGTGAAATCGGGACTCTTGAGACCAGAGGAGACGCGGCAGCCGACGTAGTTTCTTTTAGCAAAGGCAATCGGGTTGGTCATCTGCTGCCGTATCCCATTAACGACAAATTTCGCCCTACGTCCTACATTGAATCCTGAGATGACTTCATGCAGTATAAGCTGTCTGTTAGCACCGGCAACTGAACGCAAACGTCACTGCTCTTGGTCGTTTAGTGGAGTACGTCGGCCACTGCGTTCTCCATGGTAAGAGGTGATGCCTGAAATCTGGTATTCTCGGTACAATCTTGACATTGTCGATCTCGGAAGATGAATTCCCTAACGATTACCGAAATGTAATGTCCCATGCGTCCAGCTCTAACCACGATTCCGCGTTCAAAGACTGTTAACTCCCGTCGTACAGTCATAATCACTTCGGAAATCTTTACACGTGAATCACTTGAGTACAAATGACAGCTCCTCCAATGTATTGCCCTTTTATACCTGCGTAAGCGATTCTGCCGCCAGCTGTTTATCTGCATATGGCTATCCCATGAATTCTGTCACCTCGCTGTACACGATAACTTGGCAATTATAGGTGTCACGTATAGTAAAGCAGATAGAAATCCATCTGCGTCGATCGTTCCAGGGTTAAAGGTCACTTCCATTCAGGTCATTTTTGTGTACATGCTTCAGGATTGTCAGTCTGCCTTACTAGCTGAGTGGTCAGCGCGGCTGCCTACCACCCAGAGGACACAGGTTCGATTCCCGATAACGCCAGGGCCTTTGGACAGGGTTAAGAGTTTCACGCAAGTTTTGTAAAAATCGTCAGAATGGAAAAACACGTGGACTGACTTCAGTTTAGTGCTCTCCTTAGATTCAGTATATGTACTAGTATTTGTTTCGCCGGCCGCGGTGGTCTCGCGGTTCTAGGCGCGCAGTCCGGAACCGTGCGACTGCTACGGTCGCAGGTTCGAATCCTGCCTCGGGCATGGATGTGTGTGATGTCCTTAGGTTAGTTAGGTTTAAGTAGTTCTAAGTTCTAGGGGACTTATGACCACAGCAGTTGAGTCCCATAGTGCTCAGAGCCATTTGAAACATTTTTTGAAGTATTTGTTTCTTAGAAAATAATTCCTATTATTTCTCTGATGGTAGGTTGAAGAGCTGTTCTGTAAGCAGATTCCGTGACAATAGGCTTTCTTTTTGATGTATTACGACCACATGCATCAGACAGTATATGTAAATGCAGAGCACTGAGTGAAATGTTTCCGTCATTTAATAGTTTCTGTGTGGTCACTGACTACCCACCGTTAATGTACTTATACCCTCATCCATCCTCCCGGTAGGTCCACATGGGTTAAGATTAGAACCATACCTTTAAATGCATGGTATAGGGCACAAAACTCCATGATTCTGCAATACCGTTCCACGCTATGTCTGAAATAATTGTAAAAGGAAACGAAGGCTCCATTCCCACAGTTACAAATACGATAAAGCGCAGTGTAATATTCTACTTTCATATGAGGATTGCCTTAGCCCATGCTGTCAAGTTGGAAACGTTGCAAGCCGGCAGAGAAGATCAAGCTCTAGTCATATTCCTTCCGTTTCATGTAGCTGTCCTGTGCGACTTCCAATGCCAAAGGAACATGTTCTCGTTACATAGAGAAAGTGGTTGAAAGCGTAATTATATGAGTTCAGTTCACAAAACAGATTCAAATTACTCTGGCACAGTATTTAATTCAAGGACTTTCATTGAAGCCTTCAGCCGTACGTCGTCTCTGCCGATGCTCATCAAGTTTTTCTGGGTCGCACATCCACGTTCTACCCATCGGAAACTCCGCTTTCAATTTTGTATCATTCAGAGAAAGATTGACTGCGATATTTACGTGCGTAAATCGGCTTGTCAGTCATGTGTATATATAAATATCTTATGTTGTATCGCGTGGTAGTTAATTCGCACTGCTGTGCAGACTGAAATAAAAAAAAGAAAAAAATACATTTAAAAGCGCACCACCTGCGTTTGAATTTAAATTGTTGTGAACGACTTTCTAAAGATCTACCAACGTGAAACGTAACAATGATGAGCAACAGATGCGTACTGAAATGCCCGTTCGACGTATGATAACAGAGTTGTGGAGAAATGAACATGTAGGTCTATTACAAATACCGAAAGCCACTTCAGGACCAGATAGATAGTCGCTCAAACAGTAACAGTACAAAAAATAAAGGTAAATACGTACTATATTAAAAAGGACCAGTTCTCTCTCTCTCTCTCTCTCTCTCTCTCTCTCTCTCTCTCTCTCTCTCAGCGTTCATCTCGTCGTACGGGAGTCGGTTCTCGTCTTTTCTTTTTTTCATTTGCCACATTTATATTATTTTTAAATTTGTGGCTGCATGCCGTTCTTGTGTCCACAGTCGTCAGGTAACCTAAGGGCGAGGAATCGTGTGCTCGTCTGCACTCCCTTTCTGTGAATCGTGCAAACTTAGTTCCGTGTGTGATCGTGTTTTAGCTATTTGTGGGTCATAGTTTCTGTGATGGAGAGATTGGGACCAGCCCAGCATTGCCTAAACGAGTTTGGAAAACCGCCTAAAACCACTTTGAAGTTGGCCCCTGTATAAGACCAACGATCACCGATCCACCAAGCAGATTCGACTCAGGTCTGACTCACCTTCTTGCATACTTACTAGCACTCTGCGTTTCGAGGTATACTGATGCCAACAAAGACGATCCAAAGGCAAAAATATCGTTTTATGTGAATAGGTCACGAAATATGCCATTTGAACATACACTGCACTGGCACATAACTTCTCATTTGATTTTGGTGGATACCAGTAAAATACTCCTTCAGGTTAAAATATAAGGGGCGATCAAAAAGTTTCCATTCGCAGGCTGTACAGTCCAGAATCGGTATGCCAATTAGGCAAAATCGCCATTAGCATTGAGACAATCACTCAGCGATATACCAGATTGAAGATACCCGTTTGATAAAACAGCGTGTCCTGCTGCATGAAGAAATCCGTAACTGCCTGCTGCACATCCTCGTCAGACAGGAGTCGTCGGCCCTTCAAGTCCATTTTTAAGGCACTGAAGAGAGAGATCAGGACCATAAGGCGAGTGTTCGAGTGTGTACCACTGGAGTTGGCACAATATCTGGATTACGTCACTTTCGGTGTCGGGAAGCGCGTCATCATGAAGCTGCATCCCCCCTCGGTGCTCTACTCTACAGCAATGGTTTTCGACAGAGATGCTGCCCCGTACACAGTCTTCATTCTCCAGTGGATGTCCACCGGTGTCTGTACTTCGGCAGCCAAGAAAGCAAAAGCAGCACGTTGGTCCCGTTTCGACGTATTTGGTAATAACGTTGACCTAGTTCGCGTTTTCGCATTTACTGCACGCACGTCGGAAACACACGAATGCTAAAAGAATCTCTTACCTACATGTCGGTGCTTATATACCCGATCGCAGTCGCGCTACGTTGCACATCCGCTGCAATATCATCCTCAAACGGAAACTTTGTGATCGCTCTTCTACAATCATTCTATCACCTACATTCTCGAAACAAACGTTGAATTTTCTCCATTTTCCCAGTAACTATCTACAGATGCAAAAATGAAAAAAAAACAGGTTCTAATTGTATTTTTTAAATTAATATACATGTTACGGAAATCTTCAAATTTCGTTTCTTCTGAAAAATATTCAGCCAAAAGTTACAACATCTGGTGCTCGAATAATTCCACATTTCCAGTTAAGACAATTTTTACTTTAAGCCCTACATTATGGAAATAAACCATGAGCTCTGGCTCACATTTTTACACTGTAAGCCCTCTTCAAGTAGTAGGTTGTGCCGGCTTGCGCCTTGCGAGTATTGTTAAATTCAAGGCTTTACAGAAAGATTAATCTAAAATATATGTAGATTTTGATTACAGTTATGTTATTTTATTATAGCAAATTATTCTGAATTAATAATTTTCATTTTTCTGCAGTTGTTATTCCTGATTTCTTTTTACATATTTTGTTTTGACGAACATTATAGTCATAATAACTCGCATACGTTTACGTTTCAGTATAGTAATCAAATCAGTTTTAATTCAACGACTTAATAGTACAAAACGGATTATGCCACATCTACTGATAACAAAAACCAAATGGCTGGTTCAAATGGCTCTGAGCACTATGGGACTCAACTGCTGTGGTTATTAGTCCCCTAGAACTTAGAACTACTTAAACCTAACTAACCTAAGGACAGCACACAACACCCAGCCATCACGAGGCAGAGAAAATCCCTGACCCCGCCGGGAATCGAACCCGGGAACCCGGGCGTGGGAAGCGAGAACGCTACCGCACGACCACGAGATGCAAAAACCAAAATTCAAAATTTCTGTCGCTAACGCTATATTACAGAATTTTATTTTATTTACGAAAGAAGTATTCATTTGAATTTGTACATGAATATGGAAATGTCAGTTGCATAAAGTTGATTGACAGTACAGGACCGAAGTTTTGCGTACGAGTCAAAATTTTACTCGTATATGCTGTCAGAACATCGACATACTTTAGTAAACCGCCGGATTCAATGTGTTTGTATAATCTTTGACAAACCACCAGATACCCTACGTTACACTATAACACCGAACATGACACTCTAAGTAAAAACCATTCTCTGTAAACCTATGTGATCCTGACACAGAAATTGGCCATTTCTGAACTTCTGTAGCCTTAAAGTATTGGCTTTGCGTTGCTTCCAGTCACATTATTTTAAATTAATACCTTACCTTTCATTTCGAGCATATATTGCTTAACATCAAGCGCTTCTTTACATATATGTCACAGTAAAACTTACTAAATAAATCTAAAATTATCATCATCCTCATCATTATCATCTTTCTTTCAAGAATTAGTCTATTGCCAGTCCCGAATTCTCAAACAAAATCATTCCCACCTTTTTCTGGGTCTTGGAGTATCTCCTTTCCCACTCATGAACTGTTGTTTCCAATCTTCACGATGGTTTCGATTTTTTTCATTCATACTGAAAATATTTAATTCTGTTCTGGTATCTTCCATTTCCATTTGAGAAGAATGAAGTCAATGTAGATATTAAAAAGAGTAGGTGATAATCCACATTCTTCTCTAACACCTTGGTTAATAATTGTTTCAAATGGCTCTGAGCACTATGGGACTTAACTTCTGAGGTCATCAGTCCCCTAAAACTTAAAACTACTTAAACCTAACTGACCTAAGGACATCACACACATCCATGCCCGAGGCAGGATTCGAACCTGCGACCGTAGCGATCACGCGGTTCTAGACTGAAGCGCCAAAAACCGGCGGTAAATAATTATTTCTTCTAAACGATTCCTACATGAGTTTATTACAATGCGCGTAGTTTCGTAAAGACTCTGCTACCTCTATTAGATCATAAGGATATCCACAGTCAGATATAATCTTCTGTAGGGTATCACGGCTCACACGGTCAATGGTCTTCTCATGATCGATAAAGGCCATATGGGTGTCTATATTAAATTCTCTGTGTTTTCCCTGGGTGTTTTTAATTACAGACATATCGTCTGTGCATGAACGGTCTGATCTAAATCAATTTTGTTCTTCAGAAATAATAGCTTCTGTGATATTCTTAATGCGGTTATTGAGTATCTTTGAGTACAATTTGTAGCCAGTGTGTAGAAGACTTATGCTACAATCGTTTGTACAGTCATTACGTTTCATTTCTTTGAAAAGAGAGATTACTTCTGTTGTACACGAAGGGGGTGGAATTTTGCAGTTCGGCCAACACAGATTTATTGATTGTAAAGACTTTTATCTAGTGGTAACCCAAAAACTAACTGTCAATTAATTTAAAAACTACATCACTGTACCGGAGGAACAATTTGATATCATACTGTATACTAGTAGAATCTACAACTGAAGGGAAAAATTTGTTATTTGCACTTCTTTCCGTTACTCAGCATTTATTTTCGTGTAGCCAGAATGAAAGTCTGGAATATATAGTTTAATGATATTATGTACTCCAAGAGATTGCTATTTATGGGACACAGCTACCTGACGCTCGGGAATAAACTTCTCACAGATAGCTTCTGCTTTGAAGGACGGTTTCTTTTCTTTTACATTTCCTTCAATAGACTTTCAACGACATTTATAATACTGCTATAATCCTCGCAGTCTCCCCATTTTTTATCTTGGGCTCGAGGATCCTCTTGACATACTTATTGTGCCCAGCGAAATCGGATTTTCTCAAGTCCAATCTCTGTCTTGGGCGAATACGTTGTGGTGCTGTATCCATTACAGAAAGTGAAAGGTTGTTAAGCAATAGGAGAGCAACAGGTCCGGACTCCTTTCTCATTCCGTGCCCAACGTGTAACTTAACGCACTCTATACAAGAACCGTGATAGTTTCGAAAAGGCAACGAGCTTACATTTAAACTGAAAATATTAGCTATGACTACACGAAACCCTAACAGAATCAGTTCGTGGCTGACTTACTTATCCAAGGTGAATGGCCTAAAACGGGCACCGTAAATATTGCGCAAATAGAAAGTGCTATTGATGTGTGCTTCTCACAGAATACACTCCTGGAAATGGAAAAAAGAACACATTGACACCGGTGTGTCAGACCCACCATACTTGCTCCGGACACTGCGAGAGGGCTGTACAAGCAATGATCACACGCACGGCACAGCGGACACACCAGGAACCGCGTTGTTGGCCGTCGAATGGCGCTAGCTGCGCAGCATTTGTGCACCGCCGCCGTCAGTGTCAGCCAGTTTGCCGTGGCATACGGAGCTCCATCGCAGTCTTTAACACTGGTAGCATGCCGCGACAGCGTGGACGTGAACCGTATGTGCAGTTGACGGACTTTGAGCGAGGGCGTATAGTGGGCATGCGGGAGGCCGGGTGGACGTACCGCCGAATTGCTCAACACGTGGGGCGTGAGGTCTCCACAGTACATCGATGTTGTCGCCAGTGGTCGGCGGAAGGTGCACGTGCCCGTCGACCTGGGACCGGACCGCAGCGACGCACGGATGCACGCCAAGACCGTAGGATCCTACGCAGTGCCGTAGGGGACCGTACCGCCACTTCCCAGCAAATTAGGGACACTGTTGCTCCTGGGGTATCGGCGAGGACCATTCGCAACCGTCTCCATGAAGCTGGGCTACGGTCCCGCACACCGTTAGGCCGTCTTCCGCTCACGCCCCAACATCGTGCAGCCCGCCTCCAGTGGTGTCGCGACAGGCGTGAATGGAGGGACGAATGGAGACGTGTCGTCTTCAGCGATGAGAGTCGCTTCTGCCTTGGTGCCAATGATGGTCGTATGCGTGTTTGGCGTCGTGCAGGTGAGCGCCACATTCAGGACTGCATACGACCGAGGCACACAGGGCCAACACCCGGCATCATGGTGTGGGGAGCGATCTCCTACACTGGCCGTACACCACTGGTGATCGTCGAGGGGACACTGAATAGTGCACGGTACATCCAAACCGTCATCGAACCCATCGTTCTACCATTCCTAGACCGGCAAGGGAACTTGCTGTTCCAACAGGACAATGCACGTCCGCATGTATCCCGTGCCACCCAACGTTCTCTAGAAGGTGTAAGTCAACTACCCTGGCCAGCAAGATCTCCGGATCTGTCCCCCATTGAGCATGTTTGGGACTGGATGAAGCGTCGTCTCACGCGGTCTGCACGTCCAGCACGAACGCTGGTCCAACTGAGGCGCCAGGTGGAAATGGCATGGCAAGCCGTTCCACAGGACTACATCCAGCATCTCTACGATCGTCTTCATGGGAGAATAGCAGCCTGCATTGCTGCGAAAGGTGGATATACACTGTACTAGTGCCGACATTGTGCATGCTCTGTTGCCTGTGTCTATGTGCCTGTGGTTCTGTCAGTGTGATCATGTGATGTATCTGACCCCAGGAATGTGTCAATAAAGTTTCCCCTTCCTGGGACAATGAATTCACGGTGTTCTTATTTCAATTTCCAGGAGTGTAGATTCGTTGCCAGGGGCTCGTATTGTTAGGAGATAAACAGATTGTAACAATACTTACAAAACGCATTTTGTGCAAACATACACTTTATAGTGGAACAATGGCTACTGATATTAATAAACTAAAAGTAGGGTAAATTAGGGTGTCGTTGGTGTTTGTTGCAAGATTATAGTGCGATTCGTTTACGAGAGACCGTATCTTGAGGAGTTTTTAGTGTATGTCAGTGAAAGCAGTAGGTCCAGAGAGGACGATGGGATTTACCAATGCAGAAATACTAGACATGCTCATGGTGGCCGGCCGTTGTGGCCGAGCGGTTTTCGGCGCTTCAGTCCGGAACCACGCCGCTGCTACGATCGCAGGTTCGAATCCTGCCTCGGGCATGGATGTGTGTGATGTCCTTCGGTTAGTTAGGTTTAAGTAGTTCTAAGTTCTAGGGGACTGACGACCTCAGAAGTTAAGTCCCATAGTGCTCACAGCCATTTGAATGATTTGAACACATGCGCGCGCGCACACACACACACACACACACACACACACACACACACACACACACATATTGTGTATTACAAATCCGCTGCCACTAGCACCTACGAACTTTAGATTCCGTAAACGTAGGATAACATGAGAGCAGAGAGCAAACATTAAACATTATTTAAACGAAAATCTTTTTTAATGGCGTTTATCCCATACCTTCATGGCTTTCGCATGTTAACTTCCGCATCTGGCAATGATAGAGGGCGGCCATATCCAATTAAGGTGAGCGTTTGCAAATAATCCGCTTCCTTTGATGTATCGACAACTGGTGGAAAATGTTATCTAGGGCGTACTCAGTGTGGATGCGCCTTAATGTATCCAAACATTATCTGCTCGGTCATTTTGAAATAATACGTAAGAATGGTAAACAAGCGCCACAGAAGAGAAAGAGGTAAACGCCTTTCACAGTCATAAAGAAAAGAAAATATTTCAATGCATTAGCTACAGTTTATTTGGAGCAATGTGTAACCCAACCTGAACCAACAGAAAAGTAGCAGCACTGCTGATGTATGTTCGTGGAGCTGCTTAAGCAAGGAAACAGATACGGGCATGATCATCTTAAAAATAGGGGTTGGAATGGTATTCGTAAATCCTTTGTGGATGATTACAGAAGTTTTGGGAAGATTTCTACAGATGGCTTGTGGACGCATTTCGTAGAGAGACAGCCATCTTAGACTGCCAGTTTCTGGTTCCTAAGATTGCAATCACAATTCCCACCAAATTCTTCGAACAACAGTTACTTAACTTCAAAGTTTCGTAATACTCACGAGCAATAACGAATAGATAACCACTTCATGATCGAGCTGCTATGTAACACCACAATGTGCCAAACAATCGAATTCTTGCTGAGTTTCTCTGCAATCGTTTGCGAACAACTGCATAGCAAGAAAAAACGTGAATTCAAAATCTGTGTTTTTTAACTTTTTATGCAAAAAATAAAAGGTTATCCGAAAAACTACTTCAATATTGATGCATCTTTGCTAGTTTCACGTAAAGACAGTTTTTCAGGAGCATAGCACGTCACTCAACTTCCAGTTTTCTATTTTTCTTGAAGCAAACGTAAATGCGGACACGGTTTTATGTATGACGGGGTGAAAAGGTCTGCCACAAGGGATCTCCGACAAGGAACTGCAGAACTTAGTCTGTACAGTGAATTGTAAGTACTAATCTTTACAAGGGGAGTGCTGTCATGGGCTACACGTGATCTTTCCTCTTTTGTTTTTTTTCTTTATGGAGTCTGGACACGATACACTCATATAGCCTCCGTTACGTGATACGGTGCAAATTAAAACAGATATCAAATATATATATATATATATATATATATATATATATATATATATATATATATATATATATCCCACACACACACGAACAAACAAATGACCCACATGTAATATTTACATTGGTAGTAAACAGATTACTTAAATCATTATGTGAACCCACCAATGCCACAACATATCGCTCCAGACGCAGATACCACTCACGTCTCTTGAGAATTTTCCTGGTGTTCGCTGTTCACATTGTTTAATTTTTATGGTGGTGATGTTCTGTTATCTAACGTTGTCGCTGCCGCTACGGTCGCAGGTTCGAATCGTGCCTCGGGCATGGAAGTGTGAGATGTCCTTAGGTTAGTTAGGTTTAAGTAGTTCTATTTTCTAGGGGACTGATGACCTCAGAAGTTAAGTCCCATAGTGTTCAGAGCCATTCGAACCATTTTGATTTTATTCATAATCCTGCGCATTGGTACATAAACAAAGTTGTGTGTGTGTGTTTGAGGTTTACGGGCGCTAAACAGCGTGGTCATCAGCACCCTAAACGAAGTTGCTGGTATGCTAGTCTAGTCGTACGGCCGTACAAATGTTGCACAAAAATACGAAAAAACCGTGAGAAATGCATGACTGAACATAAAACAAGTTGCATTTTCGGCTGCAGTGTACTTTATTTGCTCCTGACGTAGTTCATGATTTGCAGTAAAGCATCTTCAGTGGATTTAATTTGGAAAAACGTAGTTTTATTTGTTCGTACAATATTAGTAGCATAGAAAACAATTCACGTCCTAATTTCTAGATCAATAAATTACTACATTGTGTATTGTATATACTGAACCGGGGATCTAGTAACGACGGAGAGGCTTCGTCCCGCCGTAGCCCTCAGTGGTTCACAACCCCACAACAGGCCACAGCAGTCGACCCACCCAGCCGCCGCCCCACACCGAACCCAGGGTTATTGTGCGGTTCAGCCCACAGTGGATATCAGCAACAGCGCAAGGTGTTTCTGTACACTGAATGCCAGAGCCACCGTGCGCCAAAACAAAGTGTATTATCCGCCGCAATGGCGCTGCCGCGGAATGCAGGTATATAGTCCGCAGGATTAAATCTCAGGCTGAGGACAGAGCAGTGGGAAACCATTCCACCGCCGCCTCCCTCCCTCACAGATCCCCTTTCCATTATCTACCTTCGTTCTACGCGCCTCTCCTCTCGCCCCGACAATGGCCGCATGTCATCGGCTAATTGCGAATTCCGGTGCCGCACCGGCAAGCATTTGCGTCCCTTATGGTCGGCCCCGGCTTCTGCAACGCTGCGTGGAAGAGAGAGAAAGGGGTTAGGGAGACGAGGACAGTGTGTGTCCTCGTGGAAGAGGAGGATAGGCGGCTGTGATTGGGGTGGGGGAGAGGGGGTTGCAGGATGTGTTCGGCACAGTAGCCGGCAGCTCGCGCCGCCTGTACTGAGCGAGGATTATAGCATTCGCACCTGTGTCCTCCACTAGAACTAGGCAACCCAAGCATATAGAGACGATGCAGATCACAGTTCACAACAATCGACTATGTTCTGCATAACTGTACTGCTGTTGCAGCTTATTATATACGGGTTATACTATGCTCAAATACACTACCTGAAAAGAAAGAGAAAATGAGGCACCCAGAAGACATGGTGGGACGGCAGTTTTATTTCGTACCCTCACGCACCATCACTGGGCATGTAAATGATTAGAAATGCATTTCTCTACGACAGGTAGAACGAACACCAAAGCGTATTATCGTTTTTTGTGTTCAGTCTTGTTACAAAGCCTGGTTGGATATCTAGGGCTCGTGAACAGCCTCTAATGTTGAGTAATAACTGTCGAGGACACAGACATGGTGCATACTTGTGTGAGACAGCACTATCAGAACCTGACAGAGTCTGGAAGGGACGCCATTTTGCGAGCCGGTCGAATCGTGCAGTATCCAGATCTTTGGTACATTCGGGTGTCACAGTGGTCCAGTGTTGAACTATATGGAACATGAGGGCAGACATAATCTTCGTGAAGATTTCGGCCGAAAAAGTTTAATCACCACAAGGAAGGATCACTGTATATATTTATTTACATGTTCGTAGGACCAAATTGAGGAGCATATCTACAAGGTCATGGAACGTGACCGTAAATGAAGTGACAACATAAAAAATAACAGATAAAAATAAAATGTTTATGAAACCAAAAAAAGTCAAGACAAAAGTTTAAGTAAACGCAATAAACAGTACATCAGTACTGTGCATCAAGCATATAGTAACCCCTTTACATATTATATACCTGCCATCCGAGAACAAGTAATAGGCCACTGGCAACATTCTGTGTCATCCCGCACCAGCTCTAGCAGCAACCGGACATGGGAATTGCTGTCCCATGCATATGCTGAAGTTAACACTACAACACAGACGACGTGACTGGGGAACATGGACTGCTGAGGAATAGTACTGCTTTGTGCTCTGCAGTGAACTGGAGATCCACATTACCAAAGACGTCCGTCCTCGGCGAGTATGGAACTGACCTAAGAAGAGGTCCCATTCTTCTCATGTTTCGGATAGAACGACGACGTTGCTCTTTGCATCATGATATGGATCCATTTGATATGACATCATGTCTCGACTGGTACTGATTGAGAGAACTGTGACAGCATAATTGTATGTCACGGATATCCTCCGTCCTCATGAGTTAACTCTCAGGCGAAATACCATGGTGCCATTTTTCAACAGGACAATGCTCGTCCACATATGGCACGCATCTCTACGAGCTCTCTGTGTGAGGCTGGGATACTCTCATGGACAGCAATAGTCTCAGATCATTCCTGATAAAAAGTGTTTGGAACCAGCTCGGACATCAGCTCCATCACAGATTCAGTAACTAGGTTATCAAGGACCAGCTACAACAGTTGTGTAGCAGCTTTTTACACGAGAGCTTGCAGTGGTCTTATGATAACTTTCCATACCGAAGCAGTTCATGCATTATGTAAGAGGTGTGCAACGTCGTACGCATCAGTGGGCTCATACTGGAGCGGACAGAGGTTCAGGGCACTCTCTTGTCATTGGGGTAGGAAACTGCCCTTCAAGGCGGAAGAATCAGTAATGACCATCGGCAGAAGGATGCAGAAGGCAATTGAAGCCACTGCATTAAAGACACATAACGTGTATTCACAGGACTTGTAGGCTGTAATTGAAAAGTGTCATGATGATCTCACCATTGGAAAAAGATTCCGGAATAGTCTTCCATTCGGATCTCCAGGAGGGGACTGCCAAGGGGGAGGTGACCATCAGAAAATCATTGAATAGCCAACGATAGGATAACTTTGTACGAGTAGGGGCGTGGAATGTCAGAAGATTGAACGTGGTAGGGAATATAGAAAATCTGAAAAGGAAAATGCAAAGGGTCAATTTGGATATAGTAGGGGTCGGCGAAATCAAATGGAAAGGATACAAGAATTTCTGGCATAATGGGAGCAGGATTCTTTATGAATGGGAAGGTAGGGCAGAGAGTGTGTTTCTGTGAACTGTTCAGTGATATGGTTGTTTTCATCATAATCTACAACAAAGCAACATCGACGACGATAGTTCAGGGAGTCATGCCGACGTCTCAAGCTGAAGATGAAGAGAGAGAGAGAGACAGTATATGTGGATACTGAAAGTGAAGATGAAAATCTAATAGTCATGGGAGACTGGAATGCAGTTGTAGGGGAAGGAATAGAAGAAAACGTTATAGGAGGATATGGGCTTGGGACAAGGAAGGAGAGAGGGGAAAGACTAACTGAGTTCTGTAAAGAGTTTCAGCTAGTAACAGCGAATACTCTGTTCACGAATCACAAGAGGAGGAGGTATACTTGGAAAAGGCCGGGTGATAAAGGAAGATTTCTCTTAGATTACATCATCGTCAGGCAGATATTCCGACATCAGATCCTGGGTTGTAAGGCTTACACAGGAGCAGATACAGGCTCATATCACAATTTAGTATTGATGAAGAGTAGGTTGAAGTTTAAATGATTAGTCGGGAAGAATCAATACGCAAAGAAGTGGGATACGGAAGTACTAAGGAATGACGAGACACGCTTGAAGTTCTCTAAGGCTATAGATGCATCAATAAGGAATAGCCCAGTAAGCAGTATAATAGTAGAGGAATGGATATCTCTAAAAAGTGTAATCACGGAAGATGGAAAGAAAAACATACGTACAAAGAAGGTAATTGCCAAGAAACCATGGGTAACAGAAGAAATACTTCATCTAATGGATGAAATAAAGCACTACAAAAATGTTCAGGGAAGTTCAGGAATGCAGAAACATAAGTCGCTGAGGAATCAAATAAATAGGAAGTGCAGGGAAGCTAAGAAGAAATGGCTGCAGGAAAAACGTGAAGAAACCGAAAAAGAAATGATTGTCGGAAGGACAGACTCAGCTTGTAGGAAAGTCTAAACAACCTTTGGTGGAATTATAAGCCAGGGTGGTAACATGGGAAGTCCGCTATAAAATGAAGATGAGAGAGCGGATAGGTGAAAACAGTACGTTGAAAGCCTCTATGAGGGGGAAGATTTGTCTGATGTGATAGAAAAAGAGATAGGGGATCCAGTATTAGAATTTAAGAGAGCTTTGCAGAACTTAAGATCAAATAAGCCAGGTGGGATAGATAACATCCCATCAGAATTTCTAAAAAAAAGTGGCAACAAAACGATTATTCACGTTCGTCTGTAGAATGTATGAGCCTGGTGACATACCATCTAAATTTCGGAAAAATATCATCCACACAATTCCGAAGACTGCAAGAGCTGACAAGTGCGAGAATTATCGCACAGTCAGATTAACAGCTCATGCATCCAATTAGCTGCCAAGAATAATATACAGAAGAATAGAAAAGAAAACCGAGGCTGCGTTAGATGACGATCAGTTTGGCTTTAGGAAAGGTAAAGGCACCAGAGAGGCAATTCTGCCATAGTGGTTGATGATGGAAGCAAGACTTGAGGAAAATGACACATTCACAGGTTTTGTCGACCTGGAAAAAGCGTTCGACAATGTAAAATGGTGCAAGATGTCCAAAATTATGAGAAAAATAGGCGTAAGCTATACGGAGAGACGTGTTATGTACTATATGTATAAGAGCCAAGAGGAAATAATAAGAGTGGACGACCAGTAAGGAAGTGCTCAGATT